>NW_024881293.1:11934489-12534489 GCF_018691265.1 Tyto alba | reverse complement strand
GTGTCACAGTGATAACTTCTGGGTTCATCAATGTCAGTGAAACGGTGGGGTGGGCAGGACTTGCAGCCAGACCTTAGGTGAAGTGATAATGTCTTAAACAGTAGTACAATGCTCCAAAATCTCTCACTGCCATCATTTCCTACCCGTAAGCAGAGCAAGCTCTGCTGCAGAACTGTGCCCTGTGTTGCTATTCGTGTGCTACAGTTGTGTGGCTGATGCAGAGTTTATATTTCTCATTTATTTGACAAGTTTGGCTGGTTTTCTTCAATGCTTATGTCTGGAGTCAAATGAATGCATCGGCCTCAGCTTTCTCTTTCGTTCTGCTTGTTCTTTTCCTAGTTTTTGCTTTACTGGCCATTCCCATTGCTTCCATCGGGGCAGGAGATGGTTCACAGAGGTGTGCTGCACGGGGTGCAAGACCTGGAGGAGGGAGGCAGGATGGCCCCTGCCTCATGAAAGTCAGTTCAAGACAGGAACAGCTCTCATTAGGCACTGGTTACTGTTATGTTAACTGATATTTAGACAAACATGTAATTGTTAAAATGCCAGCTCTCTGTGCCTTAATGCAAACAGCACTACAAGAGCGACAGCTTATTAGAACTTGTTTGCATAGGGATATTTGCAGCAGGTTAGCTACCATGTGTCATGCTGCTGGAGCGTGCTAATAGGGCAGTGTCCATGCTGCAGCTGAGATGGCTCCAGAGACTCGGGGACTTGGTGAGTGGCCTGGTTGTGGCCAGAACAGGGTGCCCAGTGTTTTCGTTTGCTCGGAGTATTTTATTGCTAGCTCCCTTCCTGGCATAGTTTTGGCTAGTCCAAATACCATTGTCCCAGATGACACGGGGCAGGGTACAGGGACTCATCCCAATAGGCACTCTGGCTGCGGCAATGGTGAGGGCTCTTGGGAAGAAAGAGGAAAAGTTTGGCTATGTGGCAACTAACCAAACAGTGCTATTTACCCTCAGGAGAAAGACCAATCTGTGGCCTGTTTGCTTTTCTATAAACATAGCCACAGCCAAAGTGCCCATGCTGTGGGGAAGAGCTGCCAAGGGTAGGCCAGCACTTGGTGGATTGGGCTGTAGTGAGTCAGGGCTAATCCAGTCCATTTGCCTTGGCACAGGCGTGATGAACGCAGCTGTGTCTCACCTCCACAGAGCCCAGGGATGGGGCTGAGCCCCAGTGCAAACAGTGTGGGTCTGGATTTGGGTAGAGACTTGGCTTTTACCTGACTGTCAGTGTAGACACATCCCTAGTGTTTTCATTGCTGAGGGAAACAAACCCTTTGGCATGTGCTTCCCTTCACACCCTGTGCGGATCCAGCTGTCTCTGCTTTCTCTCTGCTCACAAGCAGATGGCGGAGCGAGAGAGGAGATGCCTCAGGTGAGTCGGGCTGGGAGCCGCATGGAGACACAAGTGTGAAGAGACACATCCTTGCGTTGTCAAAATATTGGGATGTCTAGTTAAACCAGAACAGAAGGGATTGCAAAAGCCACCAGCTCCCCTGGTAACAGCACATGGGTCCGTGTGTAGGCCAGGAGCTGGGGGAGCATGGAAAGGGTTAGCACTGAGCTGCAGATGCTATAGGTGGGCTGTGTGCCCTGAAGGCACCCCTTGCACTGCAAACAATAACAGGAACATTTAAATGCCATAAAGCTCATTTTATCAAGGAGATGGTTTATACTGAAAGCGGTTGTTGCACACGCTTCCTTTGATGGGTCTCAGCAGATAGCACCAATTATAAAATTATTAACAAACGAATGTGCTCCTTCGCTCCAATTAAATGATAAGAGCCAAAGCAAAGGGGCAGATTTTTATCATTATCAGATTACAGGCCCATATTGTGCTGATAATAAAGGAGGCACTTTCTAATACATTACCTCCAATATGGTTCCTTAGATTATTGTTTGGCTGTAGAAGAAATAAAAAGAACTTTGCAAAAGCAATAACAATGCTGGAAGTGTCTTTATCACAGGTCGTTCTAAGGAGTGTAACAAAAGGGGCACAAAATGACTCAGGCCGATGACAATGAGGATAATAAGAACATCAGGAGTGGGGAGGGTGCCCACACAGCAGAGCACTGGGCCAGAACATCTCGAGTCTGTTAAAGAGATAAAGCCTTAAGAGGGAGTTCGCTTCAATCAGGGAGGCAGTCTTCTGCAGCCTCTGGAAAAGTGAGAAGAGCCACAGGAGGAGGAAGAAAGGAATATTAAAAGATCCTCTGGGGGTGGGAGGAGTGTTTCTCTCCTATTCTTTTTCCCCTTGAAAGTCAGGTAGGATTTGGGCTGCAGCTACAATACGCAGTCCCTCTCTTACTGGCTGAAATCTGATGTTTCAGAGGTGGTCAAATGTAATTAGGCAGCGTAGTACTAATTCAGCTGCTGTGTGATATGTTGAAGGAGGAGAATACCAACTGCATGGGAAGGGAGATGGAATGAGTTTCCCCTTCCTGACCCTGAAGCAATCATACCTAGACGCCTGAAAGCTGATTTTATTTTCTTCTCTGCAGGGGAGAGACAGCAGTTTGACGAAAAGAGTCCTACTCTGTATTTGACTCTCTGTCTTGCTATGTGTTAGGTTGTTAGGCTGGTAAAATATGTAGAGGATGTGATTCCCTTCCTGTACTGGCATAAATCAGAAGTCACTCTAGCTGTGCTGATTTACACGAGCAGAGGGTTTGGCTTAACAAAATTATAACAGCATAAAGCTGGTGAGGAGGAAAGGTCAAGCCTGCCATATCTGTCTCAAAGCATGGTGATATCAGCCATGAAATTGTGATCATGACTGATCAGGGAACCTCGTCATTAAGTGATTAATTATTAGTAATTATTATTTATTACTGTAGCATCAGGGAGCCCTTGTCACATCTATGTTAAGTTCCCTTGAACCTGGATCTACTCCACGTTTTCTGAAGTCCTTGAGAGCTGCTGATCTTGTAGGAACAGGTCTTGGGGTTTAATACTCCTGACACCAATTGTTCTCAAAGGAAAAGTGCCATAATGTGTGCATTGCTTGGGGGGGCAGGGGGAGAAAAGAGGCCCTGGAAAGAGTCCAGCAAAGTAGAACTGGAATATAATAACGTTGTGAAAATGGTGAGCTGAAGTTAGACAGACTTCTGCTTAACTGAGGGATAGTTCTTTGTGTGTGTATGTGTGGCTACAGGCTCAAGTGCTTCTAATTACCCATCCCTAATGATCAGATCAAATTATCTCAGAGGGCTAATTCCAATGGATTTTGCTCTCATTTTCACTGATGTAAATCACAACTCCTCTCCTGTCAGCAGAGCTGAGCTGGATTTACACGCAGTGTAACAGAGGTTGGAAAGCATCTGCGCTGAATTCCTGCCAGTTCTTTTCTGAGTCTGCCTGCAGAGGCTCCAGAACCCGGTGACATTGGCTTTCCTAGGCATCAAAGGGCCACTTGAAAGGCTAATTAATGTTATCTCTGTGCCAGATCAAGGAGGTAAAGGACTGTTTTCTTGTCCTGATGCAGCATCAACATGTGCAGTTTTACAGCCCCAGCCTGTTGGCTGCTGATTCTGCTTTCGTTCTGTGTTATTTACAACCCTGCACACAAAAAGGTCTATTTTATTTATTTGTATGTTTTTGCTTCCCGGGAAGATCTTCAGCTGTGAGCTGAGTCAGCAGGATCTCTAGTCAAACAGCAAGTGTCTTTCCTGCAAGATATTGAAACCCTGTGATGTTTTGCTTGACGGGAGAGAACTCCTTGCTTTCAGTGTGCCACATCACTCTGCTTCGCCTCCCATCTTTCCCTGCAAGCAGGAAGCAGCCCTCTTGAATATAATTTCTATTGAAAGCAAATGGTGTCTATGTCTGATTAGTTCTGGCTTGAGGCTGTATCAACAAGCTCACTGTTGGTCCTGCATTTGCAGCCTGGAATATTTTAGGGCACTTGAGTCTGACAGATTCATGTTTATTACATTAAACCATTTTATCATTGACTTGCCAAAGTGTTATTCTCCCAGCTGGAAACAGGCAGTGGAAAAGAAAGAAAAAAAAAAAAAAAAAAAAAAAAAAAAGCAGCTACACCACTGGCCTGAGTGCCGACAAAAAGGCCGAATCCTGCAGCCTTCATCTAGACAGAGCCTCAGAAGGCCTAATTCTGCTCTTATTCTGGGCCTGATCCTGCCTCTGCTGTAGTAAGCACCAAAGCTGTGGTAGGAAAAGGGCCAGATTGTTAAACTCTTTTCATGTTAATCAGGAGACACCCCTCTGAAATCAGTGGAATTAGACTGAGACACAACGCTGAGTAAGTGAGAATCAAACCAGGCAGGTTCTGGTCTGCTGTGTGGGCCAGTGACTCTGCTGAGCTCACCCCCAGCGTGTCCCCATATAACACAGACCAGACCCTTCTCCCCCTCCAGGAGCTGCAGCCATTTCATAGTGCTAACGTCAGCAAAACTTGTCTGTGTCAGCAAATAAGTCTTGCAAGACAAAGACAGAGCTGTGAGGGGAAGTGCCTTTGGTTTTATTTTATTCTTTTGCTAAGCCATTTCTGTAACTGCAACTGTACAAACAGAATAAGTCACCTTTTCCCCCCAAAAGTCCAGGGCCTCAAGACAGGGCAAGATTCTGTTCACATTTCATCTCTGGGGACAGGGTTTCCATTACAGCAAAGCCCCTCTGCTTCACTCTGGCAGCCTACAAAGGTCTTGAAAGGGCTGGAAAATGTCCCCTGCCAGCTTCCCGTGCTCGGGAGAGTTCCCCAACTCACACAGGGCTGGCATAAGGCCTTAGTCTGTCACAGGAGCCTCTGCTCTGTGGGGAATCCCAAGGGGAAGAGCTATGGTCTTTTTCAAAACAAAGGTATAAATTTCAAAACATCCTGTGGAAGGGAAAATACCAGCGCTGACCAGAAAAACGTTTTGAAGCAATCAGACTGTTCCGTTTAAAACCAACCGGAGTCTGGAGGCCTCCTCCATTATTTTTCTTTCTTGTTTAACATCTAAAAGTCTCCAAGGAATTTCCTGGTACATTTGCTCTGCTTCACCACAGGTCTCCACAGAGTGACTGAAACAGGCAGTGTGTGACCTGACACTTGCCTTTGTCGTTCTGCCCATCCTGTTACTCTGATAGAATAATCAGAATTATACTTAATATTTCCCAGAAGTAACTTCTGTCTAGGACTCCTACAGGTGTTTTACCAATGTTACTGGCAGCTACACACCATCTCAGCAAGACAAGGGAGACCGAGGAATGGCAGGTGCTGAAGGTAATCAATCAGAAGTGAGCTGAAAGTTAAGATTTTTAACCTAAACTACTTGCCCAGGATTCCTCTGTCAACCAAGTGAGAGATACAAACTCCTAGAGTACAGATGTCCTGTGTTGTGGGGGCTGAATAGTGGGTTGGTGAACAGAGAGCAAGTGGATGCCTGGTGTTGGTTAGGGCAAAAGGTTGATGCTGCTTATTCAGAGCGATCTGGGCAGGGGGGAAACTGTATTTTTAACCTCATTTTATAGATGCAAGACAGCTAGAGAAGTGACAGGCAGTAGACTGGAGAATCGCAGAGCTATGATGCACATCGGGCTTCCCAAGTCCCAGGCCAGTTCCTTGTCCATTAAACAGCACAGCCCTCCTTGCTGCCTGCAAATTGTCTTTCAATCCAGGGTTCTGTTCACAGTCCAAGCCATTTGCAAATCTAAAGAACAGACAATAAAATAGATGAAAGCCAATCAGAAACTAAGCAAAGTCCATTAAGATCACACTTGGTAACCCTTCATTTAGCTAACCCGTTCTTTAAAGGAACTGGCTGAACATCTGAAGTGTGTTTGCTCTGTAGACAGATAACTCTGAAAGTAGAACCTGGTCTCTAAAGAGCTTTAAGCTTTCTTAAAAGGAAGCAAACGACTCTGTGTGTGCCACATAAGACATTAATCTTTAAATGTTACGCAGATGACTCGGGAAAGAGGCCATTTGTTACAAGAGGGGAAAAAAAGAGAGAGATTTTTTTTTTCTGGCTGTGCTGCCAGGAGAGCCAATTCCCATCTGTGGGTTTGATGCATTGTTTCATAACTAACAGTGTTGGTTTTGCACGGGAGCCACTCTCAGAAACCATAACGTTTAATGCAGAATGAAATGTGTTCTAGAAAAGAGATTTTCTTTGCTATTTTTGCAGTCTGTGGAGCAGGATGTGTCTCAGAAAGGTGTTCTCCCTGATGCCCTCTGTTTCTGCAGCAAAGGCATCATCTGGTTTCTGGTCCTTGTATCGAATGTTGCTCTGTGCACCATAGACCATTTCTGGGATATTTTTGTCTTTAAAAACTGTTGCCATTGCAGAAAGTGAGCCAGAAAACACATACATTGTGTTGTCCTGGGCAAGACGTTATTTTTTTCTTTCTTCTTCGGTATGTCTTCCTTTGAAAACAAAAGTAATTTGGGCTAATGGAAAATGCTGTTTGTGTGCAGAAAAGACTGCATGGCACTGAAAGTATTGGAAACTGCAGCTGTTGTTAGGATCCTGTATTTATGCTAATGTAGCTCAACAGGTTCTGGACATACAGCAGTTTCCCAAAGTAAGTTCCCAAGACAGGCAGCAGTGCCATGAAACTTGGTCACCTTCTTCCACTAGATGAATCGGATGACCTCCTGGGGTGGGGAGCTCTACATTTTGCTGTTCAGTGCTCTGGCTTCTTGGCCACGGTAGGAGATACTGTAGACTGCTCTTGTTGGGAGGAAACTGGTGCTGAAGTCAAGAATCCTTGAGGCAATTTTCTTTACATGTATGTTCAAAATTCTGGGTTTTAGAGCAGGGGAGAAACCGCACAGCCTAAAACAACAGCTCCAAACCTTTTGTACATAAACAACTCAGAAACTTGTTCCATGTCTCTGCCTCTCCACAAGACACATGGCTGTGTTTGACTTTCCTTCCTCTGCCCCTTTTCTCACTCCCTCTCCGAATTAAACCAGAAATCCCGCTCCTCCCTTCTCCTTCTCAAAGCATTCTCACTCAGGGGAGCTTTGCATTTCCTTTCTGTTTTCAGTGATGCACATGCTTTAACTGCAGCTATTTTATCAAGGACTAGCAGTTAAAAATGTACCAATTTCAATGTGGTTTATCCCAACCTATAGTAAGAGTCTGACCATCCCATTAGAGATGGCTCTGCTTTGCATGCAAGAAATGTTACCAGAATGCTGCTTTACCCTCTGGCACGCTTACCTCTCTATGGGCATTATCAAAGCACTAGCTATCATTGCTATACCGATTCAGTACAGCTCCTCCTAATGATAATATTTTTCTTAAAACAACTTGACCATGACTAAGTACCCAGCAGGTCAGTTGGGAATAATCAGGTTTCTGCCTGCCTCTTTCAAACAGAGCAAGGCCTGTAAGGCATCTTCTCGTCTCTGCGTCACACACCCAGGCTTTGGGGGAATTGCCATTAATGGCTGGGAATGTGTCTTGGCTTTTCTCTTAATCTCTTATCACAAGATTAGCTAATGTCTGCAAGGCCCAGGAGGATTGGGTAATGATAAGGGATCATCAGGCAAGATGGGAAGATAAGCATTGTTCTCTAAGAAACCAGCCTGGTTGCTTCCAAGGAGATAATTATCTCCTTCTCTCTGCAAACCTCACACAGTCCCCCATCCCAGAGGCCCTTGGAGCTGCCGCTGACATCCCCGCTTGCGATGGGACGCAGCGAACCAGCAACGGGGGAGTTAGTGCCTGGTTTTCCACAACCCTGAGGAAAGCTGCAGAGTCTCGCACTTTGTGTGAGTGTGTGCTGTTGATGCCCTCCTGCTCAGCCTGGGCTACTCAGGGCTTTGCCTTTGACTCTGGGATCCCAAGTAGGACATGGAGTTGGAGACCACCCTCCTTGTGTGGAGGATAGTTGGCAGTGTCAGCCCCACTTGTAAAAGGAGGGGATGGAAAAGCCACCTCTCTTTTTTTTCCTTGCTCCACAAAGTGCTGGAAGAGCAGAGCAAACATCCTGCCGGATGTCTGCGTCTCAGTGTACGTGGAGTGGTTGAGCAGTCGCAGGCGATGGAGCCATTTGAGACATTCCTTTCCATCAGCTGCTTGTAACCTGTCTCAGATGAGACACAGTTGCTCACAGTGTGTGCACATTCCCAGCTGTTCCAGTGGAAAATGACACTGATTCCTCTAATCCACCTCTCGCCATGACTGTGTCTCGGGGCTTCCTGGGGCAATTATTTCTTCAGAGCTGATGGTTTCTTGAACAATAGTTCATATCCATCCAAAGCAAGCATCAGGTCTCCAGCAGAGCAGGAGGGGCAGGAGCAGCCATCCTAAAACTGCTAGTGCTGGTGGTTTTGAACTGAGGAATTGGAAATGGGTTTGTTTCCTTCACGTTTTGGTGGTTGCAGCACAAGCCACAAAGGAGGTGTTGGAGAGGCGCTGGCTCCCAAGTCACACCATCTTCAGGGGAGTGTTAGACCTGGCCTGTCTTTCAGAGGGGACCAGGGACTCCAGCGCCTGGGGTGATGGAGGTTGGTCCCACTGCCCACTTAGCAGCCCCTGGTTCTCCTTCCTCCTGCACTCCTTGCTGTTACAAACAGTTATCTTGGATTTACGCCATTAGAGGCCCCGTGTGTGCTACTGACTATCCATTTCATTATCTGCTTGTAATTGTTTTGTCTTCCCTGATCTTTTGTTCACCTGTGATGAGTGTACAATCAGTTTTGCTCTCCTTTGACATGAGTTACATGCCTTTTGAACCCTGACTGATTAAACTCTCTTCCTTCTTCAAGTAAATTGGTTCCCATAGAGCTGTCCACTAGTGTGACTCCATTCACTGAATTACATCTCCCCAGGTGACAGATGGATTACTTGTGGGTTTTGTGGTCATTGTGCTAGCCTTAGAAGTTTTTGGAAGATTATAATTCCAACCTGATCAACTTGCTTTTGTTGTTTTCTGTGACTTTTCTTTCTCTACTTTAAATATTAGCGACTGATGTCCAGCCTTCAACCTGGCTGGAGCCCACAGCTGCAAGGGAATATTACTGTTATGTACAAGCTGAGTCGCAATTTTGGGGACCCTTTCTGGCTGATATTACTTAGTATGAGGACCTGCCCCTAACTTTACTGCATTTCAGTGAAAAATGAATGCCTGAATAGGAGTTGAAACCTGCTAGGCCCTGCACCATTATATCTGATGTTTTTTATTTTGTACATAAATGTACATAGATTGGTGCAAAACAAAGTGAATTTGAAGGATGAGGTTTGAGAGATTATGCTAAAAGGAGAATAGTGACTAGAGATAAGGTGAGGGCAATGCCATGCTCCATCCCAGAGTCATACTTGTGTCCCATATGGCCTGGTATTCCCTCTCTGGTGCCCTCTGCAATGGCCAGAATGACAGCTCGTATGTGCATAGCTTAACAGGGGTGGATTAAACTCTGCTTCATTGTTTTCAGAGGCTTCAGCAGCCCTTGCCTGGCTAGTGAAAATGCTTGGAAAGTTGGCCAATAACTATGTTAATTGGCTAGTATGTATGGTATTTATTTGAATATCAATTTGATGAGAAATTAATAAAAATAATAACTCTTAGGATGAAACTGAATAATGAAGTAGTAGTAGAATTAGTGACACGTTTTTAGCAGAAAGAAATATTTTTTTATTGCTTAAAACAAGCTTAAATTAACAACTGCAGATAATGATTCCCTAGAGCTAGATAAGGGGTTAAGGATCATTGCTCTCAGTGATGACAGGCTACTCACTAAATTTGGTGAGTTATGTTTCGAGGTTAAGGTTTTATAGCTCAGATATATTGTCTCCAAGTGAGTGAAACTTGGTTGACTGGCAAGCCAAATGACTCACAAATTGACCTGGAGAATAGCATCCCCCCCCAGCCTCCACTGGGTAAATGATGTTTGGAAACCACCAGCTATGTGACAAATTATAAGATTCATCTTATTTGAAGGAGAAGTGGAAAAGATGAGTGTAATCTGGAGACAGAGGATCTTCTGTCCCAAGATTTTGGCAGAGGAGCTGAGCACTGGTGTCAGTTAAAGGGCTGCTGCTGCTTGTTGCAGCTTTGGGAAGAGATGAGGCTGATGCCTGTTTTGGAAAGACAGGTCTGGAGCATGTGGCACCATGGAACGAAGTCTGCAATGACAGGAACAGGCTTAGGGTGTCCCTGCTTCTCACCCACCCATCTCATCCCCAAGGGCACACAATGTGCACTGCACTGATGTGGCTCCAGTGTGTGAACTGGGTTGTGGAACTGATCTGTGGAACTTTTCTTTTAAGCTGCTCCACTCTCCCAGTCCATTTCTCAGCCTGTCTGCAGACCTGGTTGTGTCAGCACAGTGCAGGGGCTCTGCAGGACAGCGCAAGGACAGGAATGAAGACAGCGGTGACGCAATCACCTGAAGTCACCACCAAAGGCTTCATCGAGCAAAACCACAGCCCAGCTCTCTTATTGCCTTGAGCTCAGCTGAATATGCATTAGACCAGAGTGAAGCTACCCACTGCTTTTCAGTGGGTGCAGTGTTAATGGATTAGACATGCACTTAGATTAGAAGTGGGGTTTCAGTGGAGTTCTGCCTCACTAGCAGCTTTGCAAGACGAGAGCCAGTTTGTGATGAAAAGCTAAAAATATCAAACAACTCTGGCAAACTGACGGCGGCCCGTTATTGCAAACAGTCGTGCCCTTCGTGGAGACATCCCAGCACTGAGTGCCTGTGGCCAGCCCCGTACAGGTGCCAGAGTCCAGCTTCAGGGCATCAGAAAATCAGTCACATTTTCGTCTAGATGTCACCGAGGGGAAGTTTCTTTCATGTTTCTGTCATATTTAATGGTGTCTGAGCTTAAAATAAACCTACTAAAGGCAGCTTCACATTGCATTGCAGCTCCTCTGTAATCATTTATGCTGGTAAAAGCGGTGTAATTCACATTTCATTTATGCCCACGACACGGTACATGCAACAGCAGGGGAACGTGGCCTCTTTTGTCGCTGGAACCTTTAAGGTTTCCAGCTCCAAGTGTAATTGGACACTATTACAGTGTTTTATGAGTCTTGTTTGCCTGTACGAAGAAGAACAGAAAGTAGTTCTTAACTCAAGCTAAAATAGCAGTGAAAACAAAGCAATTTGCATTGTAACTTACATTTGTGGTGGTAACTAAAGCAACTTGGTCTGCTGTGAGCGTGGAGTTGAAATACCCCAACTCGATAATGTGTGTACCCTGGCTGCGCAGTCACAGAAATGGGCTGGGGCCAGCTGGGAGCTCCAGCCTGGGATTTCTGGTGGGTCCCTACTTTCACCCATGCCCATAGGCTGCACGTTACAAGTTGCTTTGCTTGGATGTATTTGTGAGAGTAAACCCTTATTCCTGCTAATATTTATTGGGGGTCTGTCTTACTGTAAACATATCCCTATTGAAGCTGTTAAATATAAACCAACTCAGGTAAATCCAGTGCAGACAAGGATATACTGGAGAAATATAGACTAAAGCCTGTCAGATTTATTTTTATTTATGTCAATTTCTAGAAACATAAAGCAGCTCTGCTAGACTTTGAAGGAGTCAGAGAGATTCATGCTGTATTCCCCATACCCTTAGGAGTTGCATGCAAAGCTACACACTGGGTTTTGACAGCAAGGATTGAGCCCACAGCCTCAGGTTAAAGCTAAATTATTTGAGCAAGAGGAACAATCTGCAGACTGTGGAAAACAGCTTAAAGCCACTCATATCTGAAATATATAAAGCTTGAGCCAGAGCTTAGTGAAACCATTGGTATGCTTGACTTCATTGGCTTTGGCTGCCAGGAGATGACCAGTTCCCATGTCTGAGCTCTGCAGATACCCAGGGAAAAAGGGCTGCTCCAGACATAAGTGTGTAAGACTCATCTGCAATTGCATGTCTAAAACAGAGCTCTCACTTCATTACATCTCAAAGAAGCAAACTATCCTCATCCTCCTTCCTTCCCCTGCTTCAGTACTCAGGACAGGAGATGGCCGTTTCAACAAGTATTTTTTTTCATGTGTGCAAGTAATTCCATTTCAATTAAAGGTCTACTGGAGTTGTTCCCCCATCCCTCAATCTAATGGTGGTGATTTATTGGTGAGATATGGAACTACTTCTGTCTTATTGACTTGAAGCAAAACAATCAGGAGTGGTTGTTTCTCAGTCAGGTCTAAGTGGGTACGGAGCTCAGTGAACCCTGGCATCCCGGGGTACTTTTCAGTCCCTGTGGGATCCATGTGTAGCTTGTGCTGCTTTGGTTGTTTTTTCCAGGGCTCGGACTGCAAACATTTCACATGTTGAGGCAAGAATAGAGACTCTTTCTCAGCAAACACAATCCTGCATTATCTGCAGCTCCTCTGACTCAAAATCTCCCCCTCTTAGTTTTTGCTTCCTTCTCCACATCTTCAAAATTATCCAGGAGAGGACCTGGTGCAGCCACCTGATGACAGCTGAGCCACAGGCTCCGGCTGCCCTGTGGACCTCAGTGCTGGGGGAGCTCAGACCTGGGGGGGTCCAGAACACCCTGGAGCTGTGGAGTATCTGGGGGGCTGCAGGGTGAGCAAGCGCAGTGCCAGGGTAAGTGCTGGGAGAACAAGCAGAACATTTCTGTTCACTGGCTGGCACCCACATTGCCTCTCCCATGAATCCTGTGGCTAAAGCTTTCTTAATTTGCTCATCTGTAAAGTACTTAACATCCATCCACTGAATTATGGTTTAATTGTGCAAGCTTCCCTGATAATGCTGTTCACTGACATGAGGCTTAGTATAAAATGTTGATTTCTTGGTTGCCTGTAATTGTGATAATGATGCTCCTCAGTCATAGGAGGCTGTGCTTTTGGGCAGGAGGATTATAGTAGATGGCACTTCCCCACTTTGAAACTGGAGTGAACAAAAAGAGGTAGTGTTCCTGCCATTGCCAGAGGTGGGGAAATTGAGGCAGGGGACAGCTAAAGTTAAGTACTATAGTCACTGATTATTTGGGAAGTGGGCTTGAGTCCCTGGACCTGCAGAGGCTCAGAGCAGCCCCACGTTCAAATGAAGTGTTCTGTATCCTACTCCGTGCCAGCAAGATTATAAATCCTGAGGCTGAGGGCAGGTACCACTCTGGGGACACATGAGGAAAGTGCCACAGAGAATGTTTTAGGGTAAAAGATCTGTAGCAAAGACTCTTGTTCAGAGCATTTTTCTGCATCTCCTTCAGGTCAGGCCTCTGCAGACAGCTCAGGAAACCTGTGTCTGTGTCTCTGGGACTGAACTGGTGTTGTCATGTCTGACACTAATGGAGAGGACGTGTTTCTCCACTAGAAGTTTACTGATAGAGAAGTGATTTCCGCTTTGCTGGTAGTTCCAGTTCCCCTGTGGTTAAGTGAGGACTTTAGAGGTTAAAGTCTTGTCAGGTCTGGATCAAGGTCAGGAAACCTGCTTTTGATTCTAAAGGTTTTAATTAACTTTGCACCACATAGAACCTGGGCATGCTTGAAAAGAAATATAGATAAATTTTACATTTAAATATTTGAATAGTGTCTATATCTTATAGCAACTGTAAAAAAAGTCCCGTTCAAGCAGTCTGCAGAAAGAGAGGAGATTTGCATAGCAGAATAATTGGTTTTGCAAATAAATCTGGTTCTTGAAATTTGTAGATTAGCAATAATATGTCTCCAGATGAGAAGGAAAGGTCATGGATGAATAAAGCAACAATTAAACTTTCAGGAGATTATTAAACTAAACACAAACCTGGCTAAATGCATATGAGAGAATGTCAATAAAGGACAGGAGTGGCCTGTCAGGACTTGTGAGCCTCCAGGATATTAATGTTACTTGGAGATCTTTTCTTCCAATGCAGCTGCTCTTCTTGAAGTAACAGCCTTTGCAGAGTCCTCCCTAATCTGGACAATCCATTAAATAACCCAGTTAATTTAAGCCATTTAAATCCAATAAGGCTGGTATGTAATGCTATAAAACTCTAAACAAAATCCTTGGAGTATTACCACATTAACTGTTGCACTGCAGGCTCCATCCACACCTGATGCTGGCCGAGTAGGTGCCTCACAGGAAAACAAGATCTTGGCACAGCCCACACTGAGGAGAGGGAATACTGAGGTTGTAGAAATGTCGTTTCTGTTCTGAATCTGAAGGGAAAAAAAAAATAAAAAAACCCAAAAAGTAGTATTTTCCAATTGGGCTATGAAATAGATCTTTTATGACAGGGAGAATGAAGGCTGAGGGGGAATTCTTATTTCAAAGTATTGAAAAGTTGTGTCTAGAGCACTCAACTTTTGTTTGGGGCTTTCAAAAAGATCCTAAAATCAAATGTTCCTGAAATTAAAAACTTCTCCTTTCATGGTACTTTTTGCAAAAGTGCTTTTGAAAAAGAAAAGAAAAAAAAAAAACTTAATTATTTGGAAAAGCAATCTAAAAGTTGCAGGCATTTTTTGAAGAAAATATCCTGTGTTCCCCTTCTCCCCGGTACCTCTGCTAACAGAAGGCACAGGAGGCACTGGGATGACCGTGCTCCAGACAGCGGCTGTAGCTTGTGAATTCACATCTGAGCTTCCTTACACAGCTGGGACTGGAGGAAAGCAGCTGCCTGTGGTGATGAGGGGGGAAGACCATGCCCACCTTCTCCTGCCTTGAAGGCTTAAAGAGATCAAAGTTGCTGACGCTCAGCAAGGCTCCTGCTGCGTGAGCAGGAGGAATCGTGTGTGCGCTCAAGCCCGGTGCATTAAAGATGAAGCCTTCAGCAGGAGGTTGCGACCTGGCTGGTCCTACCTGCCCTCACCTAGCAGAGGATCACGGGGCAGCGCTCCAGGGCCACATTCCTTTGGATGGTTGGAGGAACAGTGCAGCTGGTGGTGTTGGCGTGTTCCCATCCACAAGGGAGAGTGGTCAGTGCCTCAGTTGGGAGTGGGAGTGGAAGAAAGGAGAGCTTTCAATGCCTATTTCTTCCCCCTCCCTCTTGAATCTCAGGAGGGGGACAGGGGTTAAGACACAAGGTGGAAATCGAGAAGGGTCTCAATGGACTGAGGCCCAGTCCTAACCCAGCTTTCCCTAACCTGGTGGCACTGGGGTCAGTGAAGCTGCCACCTCCAAGCATATTTTGTCTCTAAATGTCAGGTCTGAATGACCCCAAACTGTGAAATGGCTGCCTGTTGCCTGGTTTCCAAGCAGCTTATCACCCGCACTTCTCTTGCATAGACACAGAGCGCTGTAGCTGGCTAAAAAAAGCAACACACACAGGGAGCCCTTTGTCCAGAAACGAAGCCCAGTCATTAAACAACCCTGCTGAAACAAAACACGCCACCACATATATAATTTTTCCTTTGGGGATCATGGAAGAGTTGCATATGACAGACATGAGTCATATCGCTTTGTGCAGGTCTAGAAGATGCTCAGATATTACCTTGAGGAGGGCAGGGGAAGGAATTAGGTGGAGCAATAACTCTCTGTGATGCAGTACTTCTCTTTGCTAGCTCTGAGGGCATTTTACAAAGGAAGACAGTGTCAATATCCTTGTTTTAAAAGGGGCACTGAGAGGAGGCATAAATTCTCCAAGGCCACACAGCCTCCAGTGCCAGAACAAAGGTGAGAGCCTGAGCTACCCAGCCCTGCACTGCACCCAGGGGCCGCATGGCCTCAGTCATGCTCTTGACATTGGCACTATTGCCTGAGCAAAGGACTGCAAAACCCCACAGGCTTAGCCTGCAAAAAACATGATTTCTCCTCTTTAATTATTCTCTCTGCAAATCAGTGGGGAATACCTCCCCCTGCTCCTCAGGACAGGAAAATGGCCACGTACAGGCTTGTTCAGGGCATTTCATTCCTTGAAATAATTCATTTGTATGTAAAATCATATTAGCCTTTATTGGCTCTCTCCACAGACCCTCCCAGCACAGACAGATCTAAACCTTGAAGTGCCATTAATCTTTGGTGTACTCTGCCCGCTCTTTCACATGGTACTTTGTGGCTGGTGACCTTCAACAGAGGATTTTTGTTGTACTCTTTCCCCAGGAGCCCTGGCAACACCTGCAGCAGCTGGTGCTAATCTTCCTGGAGTGGGAAGGAAGGGGCGGAGGGGGGGGTCAAGGCTCCTTCACGTGTATTGACAGCTGAACACGGAGCTGCTTTTCCCTTTGCAGGAGATAATTGCTGAGAAAAGGCTAAGTCCTGGCATAGTGGGGAGGGCCAGGCAAATTCCTGCTGAAGATATTGTTTGAGCTGATGGTGAGCAAGTCGAGGCAGCCTGTGATGGTTGTGCTTGTAGGGCATCTGGCACAGGGGGCCTGCTTCTGCCCACAGATTGGAGGTACCGTAGTGGGGTGAAAAGGTGATAATCAGATGAAGCTGAGGCCTGGATTTAGGAGAGAGCAGCTGGAAACTCGGTCCTAATTCTACTGCATACTTATGACCTACGGCTCATGTATTGGTGCAAGTCAAGCAAAATTCAGGTACATCAATAAATAGACACATTCGTGTTAAGTGTCACTGGATCTTTAAAAGAGACACTGGCACATGCCATAGTTCTCCCAAGGTTAAAGATGCCTTTTTGATACCAGTGGGGCCATAATCAACTCACCTGATGAGCAGTTTACACTGACAGCTCTGATGGAGCTGAAGACAGCTCTGGAGACAGCAGGGTGGTAGGGGAGAGGCAACTTGGAGGGGAATCCAAAGCAGAGCTTGAAGTATCTTGTCCACATGTGACACATGGGAAGCCTGCTTGCAAGGCTCTCTCTGGCTCAGTCCCTTTTGGGGTGGCATCTCTAGTGTGTAGTAAGGGTTGAGCTGACGCTTCAGATTTTCTCTTCCTTGCAATGTCTGCCAACCCTGATCATATTAGGTATTTTTCCCATATTTCTTGGGGTTTCACCTCTTCGAGACCTCTGCCTCTGTCAAATTAGACTTGGATTGGCCAATGGGTTCAAAATTACAGGGGGATAAGGAAAAAGAGACAGGATATAGATGCACACACACTGATCACCTCAACCTGGTTTGATAGGAGACCAGGCTAAAAATAAATCTACTTGGCAATTCATTGGCTGTATTGAGAAGGGTTGATGAGTTGGAAACTTGCAGTTTTGGAAGGAGAAAAGTTGTATTGTTGCTGCTCATGTCAAACCACATCACATCCCTCCATCCTGTGCTGACCAGAGCAACACAGGACACTCTAGGCCTGTGTTGTCTGCCAGACGTGTCCTGCCTCCCAATTCCTGCCCTCACAGAATCACATCATGTGGGACTGACTCAAGTTTACTGCGTCACATGGAACCTTTGCAGATGCCAGAGTCCTGGCACTGTTTGCAGAGAGGAGCGTGCTGTCTGCCTGAATTAAATTCAAGCCCTTGCAGCTCTCGGTTTTACTCAGGCAGGATTGATCTTTTGTAGGGGGTACCGTGGGAAGCAGAAATTAGTTGCTTGAGTCTCTTATCATTTGCACCCAAGGAAAGCACGAGTCACGCAGAAATCGATGGTGCTACACCAGACTTACATTACCATTGCCAAGAACAGTAGCTGGTCTCTCTATTAAAGACATTTATGAAGGAGATGCTGCAGTCCTTCAGACAGAGAAATGAGGTTGCAGGGGATTATTTTGTGCAAGAGGGAAATGCTCCTCTAATAATTCACTTCCTGAGCTCTTATGGTGGGATGCAGAGGCAGAAATCTCCATCCTGCCTGAAGAGCTCCTGGAGGAGCAGTCTTGTGAATCAAAACTGTTCTTTATTTGTTTTCCCCCTTTCTTAAATTACAGTGGATTTGGAGCCCTTCATCTTTACTATCACTTGCCACTGTCTGTCAGGCTTCAGAAGCTGAAGAGAAAAAGGGATTTTTTTCACCCTCAGTCTTTGGTTGAGAGCCATCAAAAAGTAAACAAGGCAGAATTGGTGACACAGAAGGTGTCGGCACTTGCTTGGTGATCGTGTTGAAGCAGCGGTCAGGTGTGAACCAGGGGATTTGGTGGTGAAGGAGTTGCATTCCTAGTCCCTAAAGCCTATCTGAGGTCATTTGGAAGAGACCCACACATAGCCCCAAAAATCAGAGACTGCTTTTAGAAATGTTCATGTGTGAATCATGGTCTGTTACTGTATGTTACTTTTGCATCAGCTGGGAAACCATAAGGAGGTTTTCATAACCATCATTAGGAATTTGCTTTAGGAAAAATATATTGGGAGTCACTGTGGCTTGTTAGATAGCCAGACTGTGAGACAGCTGGGCTGAGGGCAGCACGGAAATTGCTCTTCTGGCTAAGGACTACAGCTGAGTGAGAAATTTCTAATTTGTTTATTGGCTTTAACTGGAGGAAACTGGAGAGTGATTTTTTTGGGAGGAGGCACCTGAAACAAAGTTTTTTCCATCATCCCTTGCCAAAATAAAAGTAGAAGTAATTGGCCTCAAAGAGTTGTGCTTCTTCCACACCAAAGCAAAACTTTCTGTTGCCTTCTTGGATGCATTTACCTTGTTATTTCAGTTCTAAACAAAATGCCTTTTTTGTCAAAGTGAAGCATTGAGAAGATTTTGTTCTGGCTTCTTCAAAAGAGGAATTTTCTCATACCGCCATTTTGACTCAAGTACATGAGCAGTTTTTGCTGACCTGCCACCCAAACTGCATTTCTTTACAGGAAAAACCACCACGGTCTCTAAGGCATTAAAGGTTTGGCCAAGACTGTGCAATTGTTCTACCATAACACAGGGTGGGAGATGCTGTCAGAGATCCTCCCATTCTTTCTTTGGCTTAGGGTCTTCCCTTTTGTTGTATTTTGTTTTCTTGTTTGTACCTGGGTATTGCAAGCAGTGCCAGATCAATATCAGGGCATTCCTCATAGAGGCTAGTAAGGAGCAAACTAACCATATCCCCACCGTCCCTCCCCGTGCCCTGTGTGTGACATTCCCTGGTGCCCCGTGGAGCTTCTGAAAATCACGGGAGGCCAGCCAGCCTTGTTTGAGGCTGGAGAGCATGTGCTGCCATCAAGGAGATGCTTTTGGGCCGGTTTCAGTGAATTGGGTTACCTGACGGACAGTTTTTCCTTGCCATGGCTGGTGAAAATCCTCCAGTGGTCATCACTGGGCTCCTCCTTACATTTCTACACCTTTCTCACTTTTGCAAAAGCACAGCAAAACCCCACTGTTGTGACCTAGAATGTTTCCTCTGGACATTGGTAACATCCAGGTCTGACAGCAGAAGGGCTGGAGCACACATTGCTTCTGCTTGAGCTAGCAGAGTGGTAGCGGGTGGCAAGCCTTTGAAGAGCATACCAGACTTCCAGATAAATGGGCATCAGGGCTCTGGATCACTGCCGTTGTTTCAGGGGCTTCATTCTCCATTGCCCACTAGCAGGGACTGGTAACGTGCAGGCAAGCCCAGGAGCCCAGGTTGACTGTATCACCAAGGAGAGCTTGAAGTCAAGAATCATCATCTAATTAGTCCATGCATAGGTTATTTTTATCTCAAGCCCTTCAGAACATACATAATCGTTACACCTTAATTCTTTCAAAACTTGGTCTCTATGGAAACCCTAATATAAACGACTGCTCGTTTCATTTCTGTACATCTGAGTCGTGTTGCAGACTCCCTCTGTGTGTGCATGGCCATACATACACATGTGTATACACACACGCAGAGTGACACCAGACTGAGCTATGTTCTTGACTGCTGGTCTTCCTGTCCACCCTTCATATAACAGCATTTGGGTTTTATTTCTTCCGTGCATTGCATGTTTAGATCTGCAAATCTCTAAGGAGTCTTTGTTTCCAAACCAGAGGGAGGTGGGGGTGCGAGGGAGGGCAGAAATCTTTGTGATGCTCAAGTTGATGTTCAGTCTGCTCTTGTGGGATTTGGGGCAGATGCCTGTAGGATGCTGCCTGTGGCTTCCTGAGCCATGTGAATGGAGTTCAGGGTGTGGAAAAGCCACTTTCCTAATAACTGTCTCATATTCAAGAGCAGTTGTTACTGGTTTCTCCGTATTTCTCTTGTGAACACTAGAGGGCCACGTTTGGTGGAAAAAAAAAAAAAGGCTGACAGCAGCTTTGCAAAGAGAAAAGGAGAGGGCTGCGTGGAAGAAGCAAGCTGGGTGTGCTGTGCAGCTCTGCATCGAGTTTAATTGCGTGTGGCTCTGAGATTGTCAGGCTGGGGGGAGGATGCAGTGCCTGACTCTAATGATTAGCTGCATCTCAGTCGCATCAGCATCAGTCCCTGCTTCCCTTCTGCTGTTTTGCCTCTGCTACTCCCATTACTGTGGTAGATGAACACCTCTCAGCTTTAACATACTCTCATCCCAGCACTAAGGGCTGTCATTTCCCTTCTCTACAGTGGGAAACTGAAGCACAGACTGGTTGCAGTTTTGATCCACTAAAGGACACAGTGCTTCAAAATTAGCCTTACCACATCATTTTTAAGCAGCTGACTTGCAGATAGTAATCTGCAATAAGACTGAAGTGCCTCAGCTCTCACAATTGTGCCATGAGAGGATTTTCCTCTCTGTTCCAGGAAAATCTCTGCTTCTTGCAGGCACCTACCTGGTCTCTGGGCTTGGAACAGCCATGATGTGTTAGGGTTATGGCCAACACGTAGGAGGGGTGTTCAGCAGGCTGGGTAGGTGGCAGATGGGCTCTGTAAGCAGGGCCAGCTACAGCCACCCTGCGGGCCAGCAGCTGTGCAGCCACCATAGCGGGGAACCATATTACAGGGAACAGCAGTAATGCACAGAGAGCAGCAGCCCTGGGTGGCCCAGCCACCCTCTCCTCTCTGCTAAATCTCTGCCTGCTGCTAGCCCGCAAGGAGGTTACTGGATATAGGGAGTGACTGATGTGAACTACTGGGTTTGTTAAATCTGATTCTGCATGCCTTCTGGAGCACTCTCTACTTCCCTGTACATGCTAATATGAAGGGATATCACAGGGGGTAGTAGAGCTTCACCCTACACCCTCTCATTTGCTAACACTCATATAAACGTAAGATGTCTCCAAATGCACTGGGTGGTGCTGCTGAGAAGGCAGTGGGACTGAGAGTTGGAGAAAACCCACTGAGAATAAAGCAGATATGAATGCCTTTGAGCAGTGGCAGGGGTTATTGTTCTCCAACCTGTCTTTTTTCTAAGAACTCCTCTTCTAAGCAGTTAACTAATTCCCTGCTTCTCCCTTGTCCCTCTGCCCCTCCAGGCCAGCTGAATGGCTGGAGGGCATCAAGGGAGATGTTGGCTCCTTCATGAGCCTCGTCTCCCCTTTGGAAAGGATTCAGAGC
Organism: Tyto alba; assembly: GCF_018691265.1. NCBI lineage: Eukaryota > Metazoa > Chordata > Aves > Strigiformes > Tytonidae > Tyto > Tyto alba. The sequence continues at coordinate 12,513,313 of NW_024881293.1, read as the reverse complement.
TGCTCCAGCAATTTTAGCTCTGCCCTCAATTCAACATCCCATTTGCTGTCAAGTCCATAAGGACCCGACTACCACCACCCCCAGAAGGATGACAGTGAGGAGTCTGGCCTGCTCCTGCAGTCAGAGGAGGCTTCTTCGCATGCTCGGTATAAAAGGCAGTTCCATTAGTTTGCAGCCCTGGCTGGGAACCAGAGCTGGCACCAGAGATTGTTTTTATGAATAACGCCCTGGCAAAATAGAACTGGTAGCAGCTTGGGTGGGATATATATTTATTTCATCCCCTTTCATTCTTGGATTGGCAAACTGGCAGGTTGCAGTGTAGTTACATGTCTCTCGCTGTGTGTGCTGTGAGTCACACCAGCGCTCGGGGTGCCCTGCACACGACCGGGGCTGTGGTCCTCTGTTTTGCACATCCACTGAGTCACCAGCTGGCACGGAGACAGGGCTCAGGGTCTTCATATTGCATTCAGTGTGGGCTCCTGGTATGCCAGGCGCTTGCTGACCAGGGCTTAGTGAGGAAGCCTAGAAAACAAGAGATCTTTAAGAAACAGATAACACTGAATCAGCTTCAAATTGTCTTCTCTTAATCCACTGGACTGAAGTCTGTTGGTTCTCACTGCAAAGCCCTACAGAGCTCTTTGTGAGTAGGCAGCATCTGGTCTTCTGCACAACAAGAAACCGGAATAACCATGCCAAAGACTCTGTGGAGACATTCAACATCTCAGTATAAAGTGCTAGGCTATGTGAAGAAATTCTGTTTTGCACCTACCTCGGGGATATCTGAGCAGCTTCCAGAAATCACCTGTTTACAGGCTGTTTTCTGTTGTGAGCACAAATGCAACAGCTCTCTACTGCACAGAAGCACAGCAAAGGTTAAACTTCATAGCTTAAGCAGTCTCTTCCTTGGCTTCTGCTGCTGCAGCACGCTCAGTTTCTTAGGCTCAATGAACTTCTCCGAGCTGCCAGAGTGATTTAGGAGCTCAAAGGCAAGTTCATAGAGTGCAGCAAGTTGTGCACCATCTCCTTTGTGCAGCCATGCTGCAAGGCAAGGTAACTTAGCTGAGGTTTAAAACCACCCAGGTGTAGCTTCAGAGTTGCCATATTGGGGCTAGGCACTTCTGTGGCCTTGAAAAAGGGGGACCCAGCATGACTCCTTGCTCTGACTACAAAAACATGCCCTAATCCCACAAAAGCCCTGTCAGCCACAGCAGGATTTTTCATTCTGGTCTCCAGTGGGATGAGGGCTCTCACTGAATCTGATTGGAAGGTTTTTCTTCCAAGAATCTTACTCTGAATGAGAAAAATGCTGTACACTGTTCTCCACTGTGGTCAAGGCAAGATTTCTTAACTTGATCTTAAATTAGAAGAGAGGAAATTAAGGCAAGAAATGGGGAAAACTACCTGCGTATCAGAAGACAAGCTTCAGTGATAGGCAGCAGGGCTGGGCCCCACAACCTCGGGAATACTGCTCAGCCCTATTTGAGTCTATTCTGTCCCGTGGGTTTATGGAGCAGGGCTTTTCCCTGGTTACAGAGACGAGGCACTTTCCAAGGTGACTCATTCACCTTGAATTGGAAACAGCTCTCCTCACTGCTGTGCTGGAGAAACATGTAAAGACCCGTGGCCTTCCCTTAACCATTGAGATGATATCACTCGTTAGAAACAGCATCCAATTTCCTGATCCTTTGTTTGAACAACAAACAAATAAGATACAAGCTCTGCAGCTACAGGCACATCTTCTTCATAAATATCAAGAGGCACGAGGCTCTCACTTTAAACACCTAACTCTAAATAATGCCTCAAGCCAGAGTTGTTACCCGCTACCTTGAATACAGCCCCACTCCATCAGCAGGTTAAAATAATAACAAATAAAACATGGAATTATAGCTGTGCAACACTCGAAAATGAGCCTGTCACTTTGCGTCTGTGTTGGAAATCAATCACCAAGTCTTTGAGTCAGGTTGTGCTATTAAGGGCTGGAAGCGGGAAAGATTAAAGACATATCCATGAAAGTCTCTTTCTGCAGGTATGCTGATCTTCCACCATTTTAAACAGATATTTTTTCTTTCCTTAGCAATGGCTTCTGTCATTGTCTTCCAAGTTGATGTCCTTTTTGGCAGTTGTTAACTATTACATGTTAAAAGGATCTATTTCACAGATGGGCAGGGAAGAGTGAGATTGCATTGATTTGACTATGTATAAATAGGGTAAGAGGCACATGGAAGTTTCCTGTTCTCCTTCACAGCAGCAAGCTGGAGGAGCTGACAACAAAGTCCCAAAGCTTGTAGCACCCTTTCTATTGACTGCAGTTCAGTTGCTTGCATCCCTTCTGTTGAATTCTCTCAGACTTCAGAGCCAGGTCTACAAAAGGCTTTCTGGAGAGCAGTAAACGGCCAAAGCAGTGTTGTGTCAAGGGTACAGCGGTGCATTGGCACTCTGAAACCCACGTTGCAGACCCTGACTTTCTGCAGCAATGTCAGTAAAGCAAAAAGCATTTTGCTTCCTGGCATAGGCAACAAGGCCCATGGGAAAGTGAAGTATCTTGGGGCAGGAACTGCATTTGCAGAGGGATCCAACATTTATTTCACTGGCAACCGTGCATCACAGTCCCATTCAGCACTGTCTCTTCTTACTGTCTTCTTCTGGATGGTTAAAAAAGGCTTCTCCCCTCCAGTCCCATCGTCCCGTGGCTGCTATGGTGGAGGAAGGGGTGGCTTCGAAGCAGGCGGGAGGCCAGAAAGCTCTGAACGAAGGGGCTCCCGTCTCCTTGACTGACAGTAATTACCACTCACCGCACTGTGGGTGTCACACAGCACATGCTGGAAATGGAGACAGGGCCGTGCACGCCTCAACAGGTTCCTCCATTTGAATATCTTTTAAGCTTAGAAAGTGGAGTACTTTCTGCCTTTACCTCTTCCCCCCCACCTCTTCCCTATTCAGGTGCTTTGAAAGAGTTTTGTTTTAACTAAACAGCATTTTACATTTCATGCAGAACCATCATGTATCGCGCGTTTGTTTTCCCTCTGCCGTGACAGGCTCTGACATTATTTTGATGAGAAGATTTCTTAGCATTTTGAAACTATGTTCAGTCTTCCCTTGCTTGGGCTTGCTTTTTAACTCTCCATGTTTCAGCAGCCCTGTTGCAACTCTTGGGGGAATCTGCCAAAATTTCGGGGGCTCCAGGGACCAATTCCCTTTTCCTCTTCACTTACCAGCCTGCAAACTGCCCATGAGATTTTGTCCACACAGGGAAATCCCCTCACATGGTTGCACTGGATGGATTATTCGGCTGTAGATATGCTGGATTAGCAGCCTTGGGAGCTGAATTTAGTTTGGAATAAGAGTAAATCCTTACCATACAGGCAAATCCTCACGAAGACACAGTTCCTGTCCACAGAAGATAGGAAGACAGCTGCTTTGCCAAATACAAGGAAAACATTGACTATCCTGGCAAACAGACCCAATATAAATTATTGCTTTATGGCAGGGGTAAAGGTATGTGAGGAGCAGATGGGTCTGTGCATGCTGAGGAAGGTGTGTAGGGGTGCAGGGAAAGGAAGAGGGGCATGTTTTCTCATGTCTGATTAACATAAGGATGCCAGCAAAGTTGGCTTGAGAGTTTCTGTGCAGAGACCGTTTTTGGAGCGGGTTTGCAGCCTGATTTCACACCCAGATGCCTGATCCTGTAGCATTTTCTCTGCAGCGGTTTTCCCCAGTAGCTGAAGTTGCCTGGCAGAATTGGGTGCACAGGGGACAACTGCAGGGCATATTTTTGCAGAACTGCTGATGCCTGAAGCTCGATGCTTCTGCTCCCTTCTGCTAATATCTAACTTGTGTCACTCTGTTGTGCGATACATCTTGATTTACACGAGGATGCAGTTGCCCATCAGGGTCTTTAAATCTGTCCCAGTGGACCCCAAAATCAATACAAACCCCAGTCATGGGATTTTTAGCTTCATCACACTGTCAGTTGTTCTAAAGACCTGCAAAAAGGCGAGTGTCTTCCCAGCATTGCTCTGCTGCCATGAACTCAATTCCCTCGGCTTTGATTGAGCTCAGTAATTTAATTCTGTCTTCATGTGGGGTGGGGAAGAAGTAGGGGAGGAAGAGAGGGAAGATGAGGAAGGTGCTTAAAGATCAGTAGCAGTGTTTTGTGCTTGAAATTGGAAGCTTTTCAAAGCCTTCCAAAGGAGCTTAGAGGAGTCCGCAGGTAGGACGTGCTTTTAAATTTCCTGGCATCTCTTAATCATTAGCTGCATCCAAAGGGAATTAAAGAACGTCAATCAACATAAATTATTCTTCATGGGAGCATCAGCAGTGTGGGCAGTTTTTATTGTAACTTAAGCAGGAAATTGAAATATCAGCATCGGAGTGTGAAATACGCCATTGCAGTGAACTGTTCTTCATAAAGCAAGAGGAGAAATGTAAAGAAGATTACACACTATTAGTCCCACTAGAATTTTACTCTTAATCTGCCTTAAATTGAAAAATTCTTTGGAAATGTTAGCAGCTTTCTTATGCCATAAGACAGAGGGGGTATCACAGGCATGTGGCACCCAAAGGGATCTCAAAAGTGTTCGGACTGGAGGGATATCAGCACAGAGTAACTGTGGTCTACATTTACTGAGGGGCTCACCTGGTCACCTTCACTGTCACAGCAGAGCAATGTGGCAGTCTTCACTGTGTCACCGTGGCCCTTTGGGGAGACAGAATAGCAAACTCAGCACCACAGGATTGTATACTGGGACAGCATGTGGCAGAAGCCAGTGGGGCTGAGCATCCTCCTGTCTCACATCTTCACTTGGTACCTTACTGCCTGGGACATCCCCACTCCTTTCAGGCCTCAGAAGTACGTTATATCTTGTAGCAAGAAGGTAAATCTGGAGCCCCATTAGGGATGTTTGGTTCAATTTGAGGCACTTGAATGCATAATTCAATTGAATTCCTAATACTTTGGAAGAGGGGGGGCTGTCCTCTCATCAGAACAAAAGAATGATATTTGGTAAATACCCAGGGAAAGAAAATTCTAGGAAAACATCTTCCTGGCTCTGGTGGATTGTTTCGTTTCAGTTGCTCATAATCATTTCACCCAATAATATTGAAATATTTCATTGGGGGTTTTGATTGTATTAAAATATTAAACATGGAATATAAAATGATAATAAAACATTAGCATTAATATTTGAATACAATCCAAAGGTTGAAACAAAACATTAAAACTGCAGAGAAAACATAGGGTGGGGAAGGCAGCTTATAGACAAGGGGGATTTATGCACATCATCAGCCATGTCTGTCTTCTCTGCATTGCAATTATCTTGATGTGCATACTATACCCATCACCTGAGCATGCATGCTGCTTCCTTCCCTCTTAATCTGAGAAGCTCCCCTTTCTTTAGACTTAGGAAAAGACTCGGGCAAGAAGGAAAAAATGTGTCCTCACTATTTTTGTAAATGAATGACTCTTGATCTTTAAGTTCACACCGAAGAGACAGATGCACACAGAGGCCTTGTGCTGCAGGGCACCATGAAGAATGTCACTGAGCTTGGAACTCACGGAAGAAGAAATCTCCTTGCAGGGAGCGAGTTTATGTCTACAGTATGTCAAGAGGAAAAGGAAAGAGAAAGGAAAGACTCTGGGGGGTAATTTTTATAGCATGCATTGAGAGAAGAGACAAACTTTGAAAGCTCCCAACAGTTGATGATCTGTTATTGCTGCACAGTTCCTGTTAGCTTTCTGCTTGGAAGAATATGAATGGTTTCAGAGCAAACGCTGTCATAATGTTATTTGCCAGGCCTGGCCTTATTAGGGGCATTCATTCTCTAGCTCATAACCTGCCCTTTTATTTTGAGGGAAGCTGTGATATGGATGGATGTGTGATGAGATTGTCTGCTCTGCCTCAGGTGTTCTCAGCACACTCAGGATTTTGGGATCTGCTCTTGGTGCACCAGACCGGTGGTTGCACACATGACCAGAATAGGTGTGTGTGACCCCACAGGCCAGTGAGAAATCGGAGTTGTGTTTCAGATGCTGATAGTCACCCAGGGGAGTTTGATTTCAATGGGAATTGGGGCTATCAAGGGAGCTAGAGTTAGGCAGGGGCTCAAACAGGGGGTTAATTTTCTTTTAGGCGTGTCCTGTTTTTACCATTCGTAACTGGCTCTGTTGGGCTGTAATGAAATAACCACTGAAGTTTGAAACTACTTGGATTATTTGAACCAATAAGACTTGAACCTCCCATTTTAGGTGTCCAGTGCTAACAGCATTAAGTCTTATATTACTGGGTAGAAGATTAATGGATTGGAGAAGCCTAAAGAAATTTGCCTTGGATGTTTCTCTTAGACACAGAATTTGCCATCATGTATTTTCTAATGTTCACATCTTCACTATCTGCTGTCCTCAGCCCTGGTTTCCTGATGTGGGGAAGAGCCTGGCAGTTTGTCTGAAACCTCCAGTCAAAGCCTATAAGTTTTGGCCTCTAGTTTGCTTGGAAGTGAGCTCCAGCCATGGAAACAGAGCCTCAGAGGGGCATCATTCTTGGTGGTGGAGTTTGATGCCATATTTAACTCCTGCTGAGGAGAAGACTTTGAACAGGGAGCCTCCTCTGAGCTTTGGTTGTCCCTGTAATGCTTTATTCTCCAGCCAGTAACTGATGGGTGAATAAAAGTCCTGGAAAGTCCCCAAAGCCTCAAAGAGAGCAAGTAGCTTTAAACCACAGCTACAGACTCTCACAGTGGGCTTTCAGTGAAGTTCTGAGGAGGGGCGGGAGGGAGGGACACCTGAAACACTGCCTGGAAAACTGACAGCAGGTAGCACTGCGTCTCCCACATCCAGTCCAGCCGCGCTGCTCGGTCTGGACGGGTGCAGAGCCTCTGCTTCCCAGCCAGCACAACCGGTCACTGCACTGGCCTTCCCTGTAGCCCTCCTCTTCCTCACCTTTACACGTCAGGACTGATTTAGCACAGGGTTTGCAGGCGTGCTTCAGTTCGTGCCTGTGCCTAGGGAATTTGGCGGAGGCTTGGCATGTGCCTCGGAACCTTTCCAAACAGCAGTGGATTAGCGAGGGCTGGGTCAGGGCCTCTTGTACCCTCCGAGCTCATCTGCTGCTGGCCTGAAAAATCCAGTTTGCACTGCTGTCTATTAGAGACTCTTTATCACCAGCCGCAGGGGCTCTGTCATAGTCAGCAGAGGGGAAGGGAGGAGTCACATTATTTCTTGCTACTGGGAATCATAAAATGGAAAGGCATGAGAGATGCAGGAAGCAGTGCAGATTAGAAGAGGTAGCCCAGGCTCTGGCTTTGAACCGCTATCCCCAATTTTATGGTTTTTCCTTGGACATCTGCTGTTTCCCACTGCTGGATATATGGTGGTAGTCTTGCGGAGCAGCAGGCAGACCCTATGTAGCTGTTTCACAGAACAATTACCCTTATCAAATCCTTAGAGACTGGGATGGCAGTTTGGAGCACGCAACCTTTGTGGCTTTGGGGGGGGGTCACTTTTGGGGTCATGCTGTACCATGCAGGACTTCCTGCCATGAAGGGCTGAGTCTTTACCTAACTCATTTCATACAGACTGAATCTGTGCAGCAGTAAATGGCACCCGTTTGTCCCTCTGCTCTGGTGTCTCAGGAACTTGGGAAGAGCAGATCAGTTACAGATAACTGGGATTTCCAGCCCATTTGTGCCACAACGCCAGAAATCTGCCAGCTTATAATTAGCCTCCATGAATAATTCATTGCAGACACTGCGTCCATCAGATCTGACAGCCGTAATCGTTTTGCCAGCAAAATATGGGGTTTGTCTTATTTGTGAAAATGATTCAGGCAGCATTTTTTTAAATAGAAAAGGGAGGGGTACGTATGTCTATGCCTGTATATAAATATATATAATGTACAAATATATAAAAACACATATATATCTCCAGACACACACATACACGCGGGTATATGCTTTGTGTGCTCACTCTATAATAAAAGTTATGTTTGTATAGCATGGATCAAACCTATCAGTGATGTAATTGATTAAATCAATTGGATTGCAGCAGGAATGAAGACATATTTATATCTGCTCTCTTTTACAGTCTAAAAATACCCTGTAATTCTGAATGGATGTGTTTTTAGGCAGCTGCATTTAGAAATACCTCCAGATTCACATTTTGTTGTTGTTTTTGGAAAGGAGGTATGGAGATCAGAGTCCTGGGGTCTTGTCAGGAGCCCTCAGATCTCTTGTCTCTTTAAGGCTCCGTCACACTCCCTCTCTCTGCTTTCATTCTTAAATACAAGATGTGTCCAGGGTTTATTAATTTATAACAATAGCTGATGGTGCTAGGGAATGAATGGGGCTATGAAATATCTGACATGGCAATTAGGGCTGCTATCTCAGCAAGGCCTGATTTTTGCTTGAAGGGAAGTTGCTGTAAACCAAGGCTAATTAATTGCTTTGGAAAAAAAAAAAATAAAAATCCACACACGAATGATCTGGGCCAAAAATTCTCTTCCTGTCATGGTGTAAATCTGGAGAACAACTGATTTTTGCGTGGTTGCCCGTTGTATATGACAAAGCCCCAGCAAGCCCGCTAGAGGTGATATTGCAGGCAAAGGTGTGTGTTGCAGACCCACAGTTTCCTCAAAAATCAGCCTCCATTTATTGCCGCACACTTTAATTGCAGAGGCACACCAAGCGCGTTGCACAGGATGGCTTGTGTTTCTCTCTGCTATAAAGGGAGACTGGCGCAGCACTGCGAGGCAGTTCGCCTGTCTGCATTACGGATGTCCCCAGCTCGCTCACAACTGCACGCAGTGCTTTCAGTCCAGTTGTGTCAGGATGATGAAAAATCATCTCCCCGTTTTCTCCCCTCGTTCTTTGGCAGTTTGCTTTTCTCCCTGCTCCCCTGAGTTGTGCTGTTTAGTCCGTTAGTTGCTGCCGCACTTCAGTCCAGGCTTGGGTCTGTGCAAACAGGGCTAAAAAATGTGTGATCACAAGGGTGGGAAGGCATTTAGCGGTGGTGACAGTGCAAGCTTTCTCTTCCTGGGCTGGTAGATGCAAGGAATAAATAGAGTGGATGGTCATATCCGCAAAAGCAATGACTGACTGATATCAGCCGGGGTCTGGGGACCTCTAGACCACATGGTGAGTGCTGCAGTCCTGAGCATCTCACTGCCTTCCTTCTCTTCCCCAGCAATTTTTCTGGTGCCCTGAAGATTGAGGGAGAGATGTTGTATGGTGGAAGGAGAGAAACTTTGGTCAGCTACTAAGTGCTGGGAACTGGGTGGTTTTCAATATTCAGAAAGGGTCCTGTGGACAGAGAAAAGGGAAGTTTTTTATTAGATTTTTGTTAGAGTAGACCAAAACAACCTCTAGATTAAAAAGTTTCTCTTCTAGAGAGAGGGAGGGAGGGAGGTGAAGGGTAGCCTGTGGTTGGGGTGCATAGAGACAACATCCAGGAGTGCAAGCACAGGGAGCTGGGGCATCTGTGGTTCAGTCCCAGCTGAGGAGGTAGGGGGTGTTGATGGCCACAGCAGAGCAGGAGCCAGAACGCCTGGGTTCTCCCTCACTGTCACCTCATCACCATGTAACCTTGGGAAAATCCACCTGCTCTCAAAGAGCCCAGACCCTTCACAAACATATTTTGCAGCAAGGTGAAAGACATTTGACTCTAGACCTCAGAAAGCACTGGGAAGCTGGGCCACTGAAGGCCACAGCCCTGACACAGCATCCCCAGGACCTCAGGAAGGGAGCAAACATGCTGGCCCCACACCAGGGTGGTGGGTGCTGACTGCATATATCCCAACTTACCCTCACTTGCCAGCAGCTTTAAAACAAGGCATCAGAGGGTGACATCAGTAATAAATGCCCTGCATGACAAACGGCAGCAGGAGAGGTGCTGGCAGAAGGTCACATGTGTTTCCAGCTCCTTTCCCCATCTCTGCTCAGTGATCCCAGGCAGAGGTGTGACACCACCTGCTAACACACCACTCAAGATGACTGATCCAAATAGAAGTGACAGCTCTTGGCAACACATCACAAGCCTGAAAATTCAAACCAGGTCCTCCAAAATGTTCAGCTAAGAGTCAGCAAGGTAAATTCTGGCTGCTTCCCCTCTCTCTTTCACAGAGCAGTGCTGGAGAAGAGCCCAGCGCACAACTCCCCATGATATCTCTTGCTTTAGTAGGGAACATGGCCATGGCCCATGGTGTTGGAAGGGAGGTCTGTCTGTCACAGCAGGCTCTGGAGGCAGCTTTGGGCTGCTCCTCTGAAAGGATCTATGTCATTGCCCAGTTTTGGTGCATAAACTCACCTCTTTCTCCCCGTCTCCAGGGGACACCCAGGTAGTTACAGCCATTGGCTTCCTGCTGTTTTTCAACAAGTGTGCCAGGAGGGATACAGTTACAGGTATATTTTAGGGCCAGGTGTAATTAGCCATACATCCACCCAGCCCAGAAACATGAGGTCTGAGTGAGAGGGCGTGTTGGTGCAAGATGTGGAGGTTTTGGGGGTGTGGAGAGGGATAGGATGTGTGAGGGTGGAAGCATGTCTGTGACCATGCATGGGGAGCCAGAACATGTGTGGGAGGTGTGATGGGCTACTGAGGTACATGTGGGATGTGGAGAGGGAACATGTGAGTGGTGGGACAGGCGACTGTGCGAGTGTTGTGTCTGCACAAGGGCTGCCAATGGCCCCATTATAAAGAACACAGAGCACTGGGACCCCAGTTGCTTTTTCTCTCTTAGCCAGCACTTAAATGCCAACACAATAACAAACACAATGCATTATTTAATAGCTGCTGTGCTTGACCCTACAAGGAGCTTTTCAATCGCCTGAATGTCAAGGAGAAAGATGTTGCTGTTTCACTGATGGCTGGTGGGTTAACCTCCTTCTCATTTACAACGTGACTGAGGTGAGAGGCAAAGCGCTGCTGAGATGACCGTGTGTGTGGGTGCATGAGGGAAGAGGTATCAAACCAACATAGTCACCCACAGGGAGCAAGCCATGGAGATGATGCACTGGACTGGGAAAGCCCAGTGAGAGGGAGGATCAATCCCCAGGGAAGGGATACAAACTTAAAAGAAGCTCTTCTCAGCCTGTGCTGTTCAGTCCTACCAAGCTGAGTTTGTTGTTTGGTCTTGGTGGTTATTGGTGCTGGCACTGAGATGCCAGCAAGGCCGCTGTGTCTGCCCATCTCTCAGAGCTAGAGGGCCCCAATCTGCAGCTGCAATGCCCAGGGGGGATGGACATGTGCTGGTGTGGTCTGCTCGGAGGCATCAGGTCACTCAGTCCTCGCTGGCTGGAGCTGCTCCTCTGCAGTATTTCACCTGCTGCCCCCACTCCCTTTTCTTGGGGCAAAGCAGGTTTGGCCATGGGCTTTTTATTGCTTGTTTACCAAGCTGCAAAGCCTTCTGGCTTGCTGACTGCTATTAGCAAATTAAATGTTTCCAACCTCCTGTCCTGTTCTCTGGCTTTAGAAGAGACTTTTTCTTGCTCACAAACTTTCACTGAAACCCCTTGCAAGGCTGCAAGTCATTATCTGCGAGTCACTGTTGAAATGAGGTTGTGAGCAGTAGCAAAAGTCAGAAACTAGGATCTCTCTGTAAGCAAAAATCCTCAATCACTTTATAAACAACCAGCGGTATATGTCTATATCCAGCAAATGTTGTTTTGGAGATGAGAAAAGGTCACCAGTTGCAGTGGTGGCATTTCACCCCTTCTGACCTCATTAGAGGTTTTTCTCAAGTAAGTCACTAGTTTTATTTATTTAACAATGAGACTGACTTTTTTCCCCTGTCTGCACAAAATATGAGCCAAAGCAACCTTTGCAGCATGAGATGTACCACATTAAGAGGAGAGCTACTTAGTGCTTAGATGCTTTTCACATTCAAAACACCTGAAAGGTGGCACATAGAAAAAGTGAGAATTAAGCTGATGGGTGTGTTGTTGATGTGAGAGCATGTTTTACTGGGCAGGGCCATTAACTCAGGTGCTAGGAGGTTGTGATCACAGGCAGCTTTTGATGAGGATGTACAAAGACAGGTACCTTAAGGGAGACTGGCTGTGGTTTGGGATCTGGAAGCTGTGCTCCTAGCCCTGCTGAGAGCTGTGGAGTCTCCTGAGGATGCTCAGCATGTGGGTGCTCCAGCCTTGCCGTGTGGGAGGTGAGTCTGGCACTGAGCAGATGGTGCAAGCACACCATGTGCCTGTCGCATGGGTGGGGGGAGACCCCATGCCACATTCGGGTATCTCTGGGTGGTCCCGTGAGCAGAACATCACCAGCTCTCTGTTCTGGGTAACAGGAGTGGAATTGTTCAAGATTTGGTTGTTAACTAATTGGAGCTGTCTTGGTTGCAAGTTGCACTTCTTATTATTCTTCATTCCACAGTGACTTCTGATAGCCCTGAGTAAAGGACCCACAATGGTCAGCAGCACATGGTGAGGAGGGGACTGAGGGTTCTTCATTTCTACTTATGGGCAGGTTGGACATACCTCTTGGGCAGCTTTGATATTTTGGCACCTGTGAAGATAGGCATGTTTGTGCTTCCCTCTTTGATTTGTACTGTGGAATGACCAAAAAGTCACTATAGTCCTGTCTTTGTAATTGCCACAAATACCATATTTCATCTCTCTCATACTGATGATGATGCTGTATCCTGATTCCCTGCTGCTGCCGCCATTCCAGGCAAGGCTACCAGGTTACACCTGGACGAAAAGTTACCTAAATCTAATTAGAATGGACTCAGTCTCAGGGTGCAGTCGACAAAAAGTAAAATTTCCCAAGCACTTTAGGAGTAGCTGCAATGTTTTTGACTCTCATCTAGACACCTAACTCGCACAAACTGGAACTTATAGCAAGGCTTAGTCTCCTCACAAGAGCCTTTTAAAACTTGTTCTCAGAATCCAATATGGATTATAAATCATTAGAACGGATGACAAGGGATCCAGAATGGATGAGGTGCTGGTAAAATAGATTAGTTAGAATACAGAACAGATCTAAAAGCATGAACAGCTAGGGAGATTATTAGTTCAAGAAGATGAGATTAGATAGAGCAGCTCTTCTTCTGCTACCCTGGCTTTCGTATTCAGTCTCCCAGCCAAAATCAGCTTGTGCAATGTTATAAATTGAGACCACAATGGATCATAATCCAATTATAATTTTATTAATTATAGCAAGTAGAATATGAGCAAAGACAGCGCTGGACGACAGGGGAGTCTGCGCTCCGCCAACTGCCGTACTGATCAGTTCAAACAGTTCCTTTTTATACATTTTTACATTCGTGGTTGTCTTTGATCAGTACCCCCTTCTGCTTGCACAAGTATCTGGTTTGTGTAAGCAATTGCGGTTATCTTATCTCACGCAGTCATCTTGTCTCACACAAGTGGTGTCTGGCAGCTATTTGCATAAGCAGTTTTTTTGTCTTTTGCCGCCTAACCTTTACATTGAGCTTAACATAAATTTCAATAAACAATACCCTTAGTTCATAGTTTCTTACAATCCCCCCTTTTTCTTTTATCCTATTATTGTTTATTAGATGCTACTTTCATTTTCGTCACTGCAAACAAACCTTTTTCCACAATTCCAACATTTATCATAACACTCTCAAGATAATACCTTACAATTACAATCATAGTTTTCACGTGGCATAACGCATTCACAACAATCTTTTCCACCAGGAAGCTCCTAATAGATCATCCCACCATTCTGAGTCTAACATTGAGGGTGTTTTCAGAGCACCATAGGTAAAACAGCTCTTATTCTATCTGCTATGTGCAGTTGTCGCCTTAATGTTTTTGCCGTGTGTTATTTATTCCTTGCTTTGTTCAGTTAATCCAACAAGTTGTGACCAACATGCAATTTGCTACTACTGTTTCACCTGTTGGTGTTAAGCACATTCGAGCTGTGTGCCGAACTGCACAGTCAACCGTACTATCAGACACTCTGTAAACAATAATCAACAATTTATTAGCAAACAAGAACCTGAAATAATTAACTGTATAACAATCCTGCAAAGTCCCACGCGACACAATCAGAAAGAGAAAAAGTAAGAACCAAAGATATCAGCACTGTCCTTTGGATGTTGTCCTTCGATGTCTTGTTACCCTTACTCACGGGGCGATAGCGATAGAAAGATAGAAAGAGTCCAAGAACATCAGTCACACGCCGCGCGGTAACTCCTCTGATCAACAACATTTTCTTCTTTGAACTATAAGTCTGTTTCCATCACCTCATCAAGGTTTCGAGGGCGTCTTAGTTGTCTTCGTGATCTTGGAGGATTGGGGGGAGGAGGTGATCTCCGACACCAGCCACGAGACATTCCCTCGCATACCGCGATGGCAACGACAGTCACCACCAATATAATGAAAAATCCCAACAGCAGGCCGGCGCACACGGGATCGTCCCCTACTCCCATCTTCCCAAGATTGCAATCCAGTGGGATCAGTAAGATTAGTGGGATAGTCCAGCCCCAGGCTAGCGGCTTGACCGAGGAAGGTCCAAGTGCGCAATGAGCGGAAGTTTCTCTTCCACCCAGAATGCCTGTGCTGCCTAGATCTGGGCGGGCCTGGCAGTTGTTTTTGCCATCCGGGTATAGCCGAACTTTCGAGACCCTCCAGCAACACATGCGCTTTGGACTGGGGGCGTGGAAATCCATTTTCCTGCTGCGTATGTGGACCCTGACTCCTGATCCCTACAGACCAGGCAGGTTCGCCACTCGCGCTCTCACTCTTGTACCTCCGATACCGCGAAAACAATGGAGCGTGCTTATGCATGGGCAGCAATTTATTGTGCAGCCTTGATGTTGGTAGCCCTCACTTTGTTTGCCTTTTTACTACATATCTTTTGCCCTTGTAAATGTTCCTCTTTCAAGTACGCATGTAGTTGTATCTGCTTATGTAAACCACCATCTCCTTTGGTTAACCATGTTGAAAATTCTGCTATAGGTCTTTTCGGCGGTTTTGGTACTGACTGTTTTACTTCTGTCACATCTTTTACTTGGGTTCTCTTCTTCCCACTAAAATATCTCCATCCACCCTTCTGTCTTTGGGAAAGCAAAGCCACTCTGATGTTGGACATAACAGTAAAGCACTTGCTGCACAAATTTGCCACTATTAAAGCAAACCATACCAGGATGATTAGCAGAGGTCCGGTATAACATATACTCCCACCTCTCATGCCTATGGGGTTGCAGCCCACAGCTGAGAAAAAGGTCTTCTTGGTGGCGAGCACAGAGGTTAACCCGGTCTTGCCCTCTACTGTTTAACAAATCCGTGTGTTAAGAGTTAGTCAATTCAAGTGCAGCTCCTTTGTAGCCACTTCCTTTGTTTCTAAGCAAAGCAAAATTTTGGCGCTTTCCGATAGTGTCCTCCCATCAGCTCTCAGGGACATCACAAATTCTGGGGACTAACCTCTTTTTCCCCGTAAATCAAGGTTACAGTTCATGCCCCTTCCCTATACAGTTATAAGACAATTTTCTCCATCTGCAAGAAATACCACATCCGGTAACACATTTCACATTCACACAAAACCCACGCTTCATGACATCCATACATACACTCGAGACAAGGTATTACCCTATTAGGTTGATTTTCTAGCAATGCCTAATTGAATCCAAAATGCTCATAATCTGTTACCAAAAGCCACTCTGTAACATGTCTGTCAGTTAATGCTAGGTAAACGCCAGCTTTTCCCTGACAGTTTTTTTGTTTGGTTTTGTCTGTTTTTTTTTTTTTTTTTTTTGTTTTTGTTTCCTTATACAGCAAGTAAGTAAATGAATAAGTAAATTTTCACAGTGTTACCTCTGAACCCAGTCAAAAACCCAGTCAAACCACTGGTTAAGAGTCATTCAATCCCCTCCTGATGAATTTACTTAGTCCTTTGAGGGTGACTTGTAGTCGATCAGTTGATGGTACCACAGTCCACTCCTGAGGCTTTTCCACCAGTCCTTTTCCTCAGGAGGCAAGAGTCCACCCCTTTTCTTTTATTCGGATCGCTGTCTCGGTGATCAGCAGCACCTGAAATGGACCTTCCCACTCGGGAGTTAATGATTAATCTTTCCACACTTTTATCAATACCCAATCACCTGGTTTTACATTGTGGATATTTAAAAGCCAATGGTGGTATTTGAGGCAGAAGTCCTTTCTTTCTTAGTTTCATTAAAGTGTTACCAATTCTTATTACATACTTTCTTACATACTGATCTCCTACTTCAGGGATGACAATATCCCTGTCATTACTCATACATAGTAATCCAAACATCATTTCATAGGGAGAAATTCCCAGGTCTGTTCGTGGCTGAGTATTGATCCTTAATAAGGCCAACGGCAGGCATTTAATCCAAGACATCTGAGTCTCAATCATTAATTTAGTCAAGGTTTGTTTTGAAGTTTGATTCATTCTTTCTCCTCTTCCAGAACTCCGAGGATGCCATGGGGTGTGCCATGCCCATTCGATCCCTAAGGCTTCAGATAGCTGTTGTATAATTTTTTTAAAATGAAATATGTTCCTCCGCCCAAGTCTATTCTTTCTATTAATCCATATCTGGGGATAATGTTTTCCAGTAACACCTTGGATACCATGCTTGCCATTGCCCTTGGTGTGGGGGATTGCTTCCACCCAATGAGTTAAGTGAGCCACTAATACCAACAAATACTTCCACCTTTGTATTTAAGGTAGCTCTGTTAAGTCTACCTGGAGGCTTTGTATGGCTAGCTCCTATTCCCCAGCCACCTTTTTTTTTTTTTTTTTTTTTTTTTTTTTTTTTTTATCTCATTACCTTTTTGTTCACTTTTTAACAAATCAAACATCGATCAACTGGTTGTTTAGCCACCATATATATATTCCTATACACCCATATTGTCTAAGAAAATGATCACAAAGTGATTGTGTTCCCCAATGTATTTTCTAATGTATTAATGACAGAATTTCTCATGATCTGAATTTCTCATGATCTTGTTTTGTTTAACATCTGCCTTCCATCTGCTAAAGTCCATTTTCCTTCTGAATCTTTTCCCCCCTTATTTTTAAGTATATCCTTTTCTTGTTCTGTGAAATTTGGGGCTAAATTCTCATAATCCCCTGGTATTATTACCAATAAAACTACCAGTGATGATTCTGTAGCTGCTTCTCTGGCTACTTAATCTGCTAAATTATTCCCCCTTATTTCCATTGATGCTCCCCTCTGATGTCCTTTCACATGCACAATTGCAATTTCTGTGGGGAGCTTCAGGGCTTCTAAAACTTCTCTGATCAGCCGCTCGTGTACTAGCTCCTTCCCTTTTGTATTTATAAGCCCTCTTTCTTCCCATATTTTTCCAAATGTGTGGACCACTCCAAATGCATACTTTGAGTCTGTGTACACTGTCCCTTCCTTATCTCTCAATATACCAATGTCTGTTTTAGGGCATAGAGTTCACAGACTTGTGCTGACCACCCAGCAGGTAATTTCCCCTTTTCAAACACTTCCATCTTCTGCCTCTCGATAATTACATAACCCAATATTTTTCCTTCTAGGCATCGAGAGGACCCATCAATAAATAGTTTTTCTCTATAGGGCAAAGGTTTATTTAACGGATCTTCTCTTATTTTCGTTTGATAATTTATAAAATCCAAACAGTTATGCTCTGGTTCCTAAATATCCTCCCTGATTCTCCTCCCATAATTCTAGTAATTTAACCACTAGTTTTCCTTCACCCAGCACCACACCTATTCCTAATTGCACTTGTAAATCTCTACCTAGCAAATTACATCCTACCCCTGGCATTAACAACAAATCATTAACAGCATATTGATCTTCCCCTTGTATTAACACATTCTTTATAACTGGGACCAAAAAACCCCTTCACCTTTAGCCCCTACAGCCCAAGTTGTATCTTTTACATAATCTTCCTCCTGGGGTCTTAATTTCAAATTTATCAAGGGCTCTTCTGTTGGTATATCCCCAGGAGGTAGAGTCCCTGACACCCCTAGTGATTACCACCCTCATCCTGTTGGGTTACTTCAAACACCAACAGGTCCCGTATTCTCTGGGGGCATTCTTGTTTATAATGCCCCCCCTTCCCACAATGAAAACATTCCCTTGTGATTTCCCTAGCCAGTGATGCCTCTTGGTTCCGCCTTCCCTTTCATTCCCTTGCCTGTTTCAAATTTGTGATTTCCCGTCTGAGATTCCTTGTGTTTTTTTTTTTTTTTTTTCTAACAGCTTCTTGTGCAGTTATCATAGTTTTAGCTTTAGTTTTAGCCTCTTCTTCATCCTTCCTAATATCTACTTTCTGTGCTTCTCTCAGGAGTTCCTCCAGACTCTTATTATAATGACCTAGAGTCACTCATATCTCTCCTCCGCTCTTGTTCATTCTGATTCCACTGCAGAGGGGTTACAGGGAGTTTCCTTTCCCCGGGTATCCCCTGCTGATTTTCTCTCTCCCATATCCACATTCCAACCGTTCTGATCATCTGTCTTTCTTCAGGAGAGAAAAAAAAAATTCCCGTAATCGACTGCATCTCCTCCCATGTATATATATACTGGGTCCCAAAAATTGATCAGTCTTCTCTGACAGCCCCACAGGGTCCTCTAATAACCTCCTAAATTCATTCTTATACGCCCTCACTTTTACATTAGTGAGCGGCACATCCACAAATCCCATCCCCCCTTGAATTCCTGCCGCTGGGACTTCCCCGCAAGGGATTAACCCTAGCCGCCCCGTGCTCCCTTAAACGATTTCCCTTAAATCATGTACGAGCCGATATTTCCCAGGCAGAATGGGGGTGTTAAAGGGTGACATACAAGGCTCTAAGATTCCTTGTGCTAATAATCGATCAATTTCTGGTTTTAATCCTCTCCGTCCGTCTAAGGAAATGGGATATTGCTTTACCCTCACAGGTATGTGGGGTTCAGAAACTTGGATTTTAATCGGTGGGATTTCCAGTCTACTAATTGTGTCCGGAGAGTTCCAGACATCGGGGTTAATTTGTTTTTGCTCATCCACGGTCAAAGGATAAGTAGACACTGTTAGCTCTTGATTTTTCACTTTAATTTCTAATTGTAATTCAACAATTAATCTCGTCCTAGCAGATTAAATTCTGCTTCAGGGACGAGCAAGAGTTCACCCATTCCAAATTTATTTTCAGTTTCGAATACCACATTTTTGATTTTGTTTACTTTAAATGGTTCTCCTTTTGCCCCAATTACTTGTACTTTTTTTCCGAGGAAATTTTACATCCCTCAGGTATTTGTTTAATAGTCGATTTTTCAGCCCCAGTGTCTACTAAAAAGGTGAACTCTTGTTTATGGGGACCTATTTTTAATTTTATCAAGGGCTCATGATGACTCCGGTCCCCTAAGATATAGAGCCCCTGGCTCTCCTATTCCGTTTTCAATATTTCCTCATCCCTGATCCTTTCTCTGCAATTCTTCTTTATATGTCCCTTCTTTCCACAATAAAAACAACATCTCTGTTCCTTCTTTACTACTACGTTCCCTTGTTTCATTCCAGCAGATCTGTGTTCACCAGTTCGTCCTTTACGGTCCTCTCTGACCGCTGCTACCATCATTTTTACTTGTCACTTGCTGCTCTCTTTCTCTCGCCTTACATAGACTTTCTGATATCTTCCCATGATTTTGCCACAAACTGAGTTTTGAGGAGTGCTTGCCCTAAAGGGTCGTCTGGATTTATCCCAGAATACAGCTGAAGGGCTTTCCTCAGTCGTTCCAGCCACTCAGTAGGGCTCTCATCTTTCTTTTGCATTTCATTAAATGCTTTATTAATATTCTGGCCACAGGGTACTGCTTCTCTAATTCCCTGAATTACTATAGTTCTCAGGTCCTGCATATGAGTTCTATGCACCGGATCCTGATTATCCCTATTAGGTCTTTGGAGTGGCCATTTAATATCCGCTTGAGGTCCCTGGGCATGTTGAGCATCCCACAGTCTCATTCCTGCTCGTCTAATCATATCTCTTTCCTCGGTAGTAAATAATTGACCAAGGATAGATTGCATCTCATCCCAAGTATAAAGGTTTGGTCCAAAAAAATTGATTTAATCTTTCTGCCACTCCGAGTGGGTCCTCAATTAAGTTTCCCATCTCGGTTCTTTTAAAATCTCATAGGTCAGCCGAGTTTAGGGGTACGGAAATATATCCGATCACGGGTTGAGGTCCCCCCATGGGTATTTCCCTTAGGGGGTACATCTGAGCTGCCCCTTTTTGGCTTCTAGTTACACGTCTAGGAGGAGGGGGAGACTCTTGTTCCGACTCCGGTGGGGGAGTGGGCGCTCTGGGGACCTCTGGAGGGGCTGTGGGAGCAGGAGGGGAAATGTAAGGAGGGGGGGTTAGAAGGGTTTCGTCTAACCCTTCCTTCTTTTTCTTTTGTTTAGTTTTTATTTCATTCAGCGGGTAAAGTCTAGCTCCCGGTCTTTTTAGCCACACTCCCGCATACTGACTTTCTTCTGGGTTAAGGGGTTTTTTTATTATTAACCCAGAGATTTAATTGTTGCATTTATCCAATCTTCTTCTGACCCGCAGACTGGCCAAAAGACATTTTTAGAAATCTTCTTCCCTCCCCATATCTTAGTACAATATTCTATCATTTTCTGCTTATCTTTCCCTAGTGTTCCAGGGAAATATCTCCAATTGTCTAAGACATATGCCAGAGGGGTATTCTTAGGTACAGTGGGTACCCTTCCCATGGGAGTCGAAGGCTTGCTGCCCTTCGCCCCCATCTTCTGGATTATCCACAAACACACACTCACTTGCTCCCCTTGTTCCTGGCCCAGTCCCTCGCGGGAGATGGGAAACGCAGTACTTAAGGGTCCGCACTCGCTTGGTTCAGTATATCGAACCTCTCATTCGTTATAATCCAGGAAACCCAATCCCGCCCGAACGGTAAACCCGCGAACAAATTCGCAATATACTTACGCATCCTGCGTCTTCGTCCGGACTCCCGTGCACAGAATTTTTATGGGATTTTACCGGTTTCTCCTTTGCTCATTATTCTAGAATTTAGGTTCGTCGGTAAGGATGGGGTGGGCTATCAATCGCGGGGCCGCGGATTGCCGCGGGGCGCCTCCCCGGAGGACAGAAGCCCACCGTTCCTTATCCGAGTCACGGCACCATGAAATTGTTATAAATTGAGACCACAATGGATCATAATCCAATTATAATTTTATTAATTATAGCAAGTAGAATATGAGCAAAGACAGCGCTGGACGACAGGGGAGTCTGCGCTCCGCCAACTGCCGTACTGATCAGTTCAAACAGTTCCTTTTTATACATTTTTACATTCGTGGTTGTCTTTGATCAGTACCCCCTTCTGCTTGCACAAGTATCTGGTTTGTGTAAGCAATTGCGGTTATCTTATCTCACGCAGTCATCTTGTCTCACACAAGTGGTGTCTGGCAGCTATTTGCATAAGCAGTTTTTTTGTCTTTTGCCGCCTAACCTTTACATTGAGCTTAACATAAATTTCAATAAACAATACCCTTAGTTCATAGTTTCTTACATGCAACAATGCCAAAACCCAAAACATTCTTCCTCTAGACTTCAAAATCGGTCAGCATTTGAATTTGTCCAGAACTCTGCCTCCATCACAGCCTGCCTGTCTCTACTGAGATGAAAAAAGAAAGGAGAGGAAGGAAAGACAAGCGCTAGCAGTTAGCGAGGGCTGTGGCCCAAGGTCTTTTCTGGAGTTGGGGTGCAATGGGAAGACACTTGCAGTGTTCAACTTTAGTTCCCTGGAGGTAAAAAAGCAAGAAAGAGCCCAGGCAGACAAAATCACTCAGTGCTTGGTCATATTTATATCTCTGCTCCACACCAGCAGTTGCTGGAGTTGACCCTTTGGGTATCTTGCTTATTGGTGCTGGAGGTTTTTAATGTTTGTTTTTCCAGAAGCAATAATTCCAATGGATGGAAATGCAGTTAAAGCTTCTTAAAGCAATTAACTCATTTGCTTTAGTCCACACTGCTGGATATTATTATTAACTGGAAAATGTCGTCAATTTGTTTATATTGAAGAAGAAAAGCAAGAGATTTGCAAAGAGGAGGTTGCAATGAGATTGATCTGTCCTAGTGGGCCATAAACTGTTCATATAACAGGAGTGTGTTGAGTGCTTGCAGACTCCACATGTAAACCATGTAATCACCTTGTTAACACACTTTCCAGCAGTAACTTCCCTGACTCCTGCCTGCTCTGGAATATTCATGTGCTCATGCATCATTTTAATTAATTTATCAACACATTCATACGCTATTAATTAAACATTTATTAGTAATTATGCTTTGGGATCGCCTCACGCATAAATCTTGGTGTTATAAATATGACATCTCACCCCATTTCACCAGCCCAGTCTACAGGGTGAGAAAGACCCTTCTGCAAGGTGCAAAGTTCCTTCCCTTCCATCCTACCCAGTCCTTGCCCATGTCTGGCTTAGCTCTTACTAATCAGTGTATTCTGCTTCCCTGGGTATTGCAGAAATGAGCTGGTAGGAGAAAGCAGCAGAATTCACTGGGTGATGGCCCACATTACCAAGGCAAATGTGTGCTGCGGGGCAGCAGCATGCACAGCTACGGCAGATCCTCGCTGCAAATGTTACAGGGATTTCCAGATGAGAATTAATGGACTTTCCTTGGCTAGCATAGAAGAAAATGTTCTACGTGTGGTTGTTTATTATTTCTGTTACAGTCACTGTACTTGCTTATTGCTTCCATCTGTTGGCATCAAACTATTGGCTCTTGTCTTATCACTGGGATGTAAACCCTTCGCAGGCAGGGAGCATGGTTTGGTGAGAGGCATAACAAAAGCGCCTGAGAAATTTAGGTGCTTACAGACCGGGATGCCTTGGAATCAGTTCCAGAGAAGAACTCAGGTATTTAATTCCCAGAGGTTTCTTTCAGGAAGAAATATGTTTGATGGCCTGAAATATTAAGTGCATAAACTGTTACCCTTGAAGTCTTGCAAAGGCATTTGCTCCAGACCATTGTATCTCCAGTTGGTGCCTCAGGAGATCATTAGCTTTGTTGTACGGGGTTCTGGAGGGACTGATCAACCCAGACCACGTCCTGCTTAGAGAATGCTTAAACCCAGGCATAAATTGTTCTGCTTATTCTTCCTTGCTGCCCCTTCATTTGACCCGGTCAGATTAGACAGGACAGGATCAAGCAGGCCAACTAGGAGATCCAGAATCATTGTTAAAAATAAAGCTGTTCTCTTCCCCATTCTCCAGGCCGTGTCCGGATCCACTGTCATTAGTCAAAAGAGCGCAGACTCATTTATAGGGAGCCGTGGGACACACTGGTGGGTAGTAGCCTCCACAAACAAAACTCTGTCCACTGCAGGCAAGCACAGGCTGTCTGCTGCCACAAGGGACCCACTGAATAATCCTGTGCAGGTGGCCCCAGCTTTGCTGCTTATACACGGCGATTTGGATGAATTGGCAGGAACGGGAGATGCTGCACTAGGTCGTGTGCTGTTTTATAAATTTTAATCCTCGCTTTAAATTTTCCAGCAGAATGGGTTTGCTCTACCTCTGGGCTGGAGGGAAACTTCTTTTCGTTACCCTGGAAACATGAAGACGACAGATCCATCGTTCATTGGCAAGAGGGAGAGGATGAGAGAGTAGTAGATGACAAAAAAGTAGTGGGGGGTGAAGACCAAAGGAATAAAAGGATCTTTCAGAGGAGCCATCTTCACCAACTGCATCAAGGCTGGGAGCAAGGAGTGCTCAGGCTACCACCAGTGGTCAGGACTTGCCAGCACTTCACTGGGTCTCCCATAGCAGCAGACTCGCTGGAGCAATTTTGCTCAACTTTGACAATAAAGCAACAGGTGATGGATTAATGTTAGTATTTCCTTGCTTCCCTCCCAGGTCTGGCAGCCTGGAGTCAGCTCACCCTTTACATACTTAATCTTTTACCTCATTTAAACCTGGGATATTGTGTATGTGGAGCAGACCGGAAAGTCAGAGCTGCTCATTGAGGAAACAGCCAAGCTGCAGGACAAGAGCAAGTGTCCTGACACTGTGGGTGGGAACAGGAGGAATCCAGACATGCCCACTTGAGGTCACCTCCCCTTCAGAGGGAGCCCATCAGGACATCAAGGCAATTCATCTGATTAAAGTCAGGCAGGGGTTTATACCTCTTGCTTAACTGGCTTTGTGAGGAAGCCAGTGGGTTATTCTTGTCCAAGCAGCCACAGAAGGAGCTGTAACTCCCAGTGTAGGAAAAGTGAACACACACATAAGGCACAGAAGGATAGGGTAGGGATTGAGCTCTGAATGTCCATGCTACGCTCTCAAGCAGCTGGAAATCAAATATGCCCTTGGCTACAGATGAATTTGGAGCATTTCTGGATGTCATGTCCCTGGTGGCAGCTTCAGAACAAATCATAGGAGTTGCCTCTTCTGCATTGTGAGGTCTGGCATAAGCTCTGGGGGGGAACCTGAAGCTTACCCTGAATCTGTGCAGTAGCAGAGCTCCATCAAGATATGCATCCACACTGCAAAGTTTAAACTTGGGACAGGGACTTCTGCACTAAGCTCTTGAGTTACTTGGTGTCACCATGTGCCCTGGAGGAAATCCTGGATGTCAAGGAAATCCACAGGGCCAGGGTCCCATTTTTTCCCCCTTTGAACTGAGAGCTCTGGAGAAGATAAACCACTCTAGTGTCTTGGTGAGCACTGAGCTTCAATTAAGGGGAAAAGAATGCAGATTTCTGCCCTTCCCACTGAACTTGCGGGAGTTACTCAGGAATTCTTTTTTTTTTTTATTCCCTGCTGGAAATTTGAGCAAGAAGCAGGTGAGAAAGAATACTGCAATGCAACATCCAGCTGCTTAAAGTCAGGATATGTAGTTCTTGCCCCTCTAAGTTCCCTGGGCTCACCTCCCATTTCCATGCCTTGATGATATAAGTCCCCTTCCTGCACTTTGTCTCCCTGCTGCCCTCCAAAGCATCAGCTCATATTAATCTTCTCTCTCCTTGCTGAGTTGCAAAGTGCTTAAAGGCAAGGGCTCCGTTTTCCGGCTCTTATAAAGTTCCCTGTGCTCTCATGGCACCATGCAAATAAGTACACGGTAATAAGCACTAGCCTCTCATCCATACTGCTCCCAGGGCCACTGGGTGCCTGGGGCTTACCCCAGAGCTTGCAGGAGGGCCAAGGAGAAGGCATGTTCCCCTTGCCCCGCTCAGCTGCATCCTCCTCACTCTGCTCCTCCCTGGCGCCCCAGTATTGCCTTCATGTCTCCAAGTTTCCACTTGTCACAGCCCCGTGTGCCCCTCTTCCATTGCCACCCTGCACCGCCCAGCACTACTGCTCTGGTAATGGCCCCAGCTCAGCTCTAACGCAAGCCCGGGGAAGAAGAGAAAATGGAAAGGAAATATTCCCCTTGAAGCAAGAAGATAACCAGTGTGGGCCAGGTAAAAGTTACTGGTTTTGTCAGTATTCAAGGAGCTGTACTTGCTGAGACATGTAGGCTGCCGTCAGAGGCAGAGAGCTGAGCTGGCTGGATTTTAACCTGCCACTGCCACCTGCGGGGCTGTTGTTGCTAGTAGCAAAACCAGGCGGTCTCAGGAGGATAATGATCTATGTTATGGTTATTATCCTCTTCCCCAAGGAAGTTTGCAGTCCCTTTTCCCTCCCTCACCTTGTTGCTGGAGCAGTGTCAGTGTAGCTGCCAGGCAGAGAAGCATCAGCAAGAGACAAGTGTAGCAAACACTATTTGACAGTATGTTTTAGATGCATTTCAGGTGAAAACACAAAAAACCCAAGTGTGTTTGATCCTGGCTGTACCTGCATTCCATATTCATGTTTGTGCGCCTACATGTCATTATGGGATTAAAGCATCATTAAGCACACAACGAAAGCCTTTGATAACACTCTGCCCCATGCTCCTCCTTGCCTTTCTGTTTTGCATTTCTCCTACCCTATCCTCTTTTTTTCCTTTCTCCCTTTTTTTTTATCTAGTCTTTTTCCACCTTCCTTCTTTCTTCTCCCCAGTCATTTCAGGGATGCCTTGGAGTAATACCTCACAGGGATAAGATATGGTTGAAAGGATTGTATTCTGACTGTCCTTTACACCGGTGTGTATATCAGTTTTAGTGTGATGAACTGAAGGCAGTGTCATCCAGTGCAAATCTGTGCAGCTGTATCCAGGTTCCCAACGGCTCTGCCAGTCTGGAATAGCAGAGGACATGCTGCGGCTGAGTTGGTGCAGGTCCCCAGCATAGGGTTCTGGTGTAAATCCAGGAATTATTCCACTGGTGTTGGGGAAGCTGCTTCAGATTTATACCAGGATAGCGGTGATCAGTATCTGGTGTTCAACATCCACTTTGCAACCTCGTTACTAATAGCTGCAGAGTTTCAAGCAGCCGCTGTAGAATGCTAGTAGTATTTTTAATAAGGGTGCTGAGCCCAATCTACTCCTGTATGACAAACGTGACAGCAATTTAGATTGAAAGCCTCTGTTTTCCAGACAGACATTCAGCCAGTTAGTGCAAACAAAAAGGCACTTGTAACTCCAGTCC
The DNA here is from genome assembly GCF_018691265.1 of Tyto alba. Lineage (NCBI taxonomy): Eukaryota > Metazoa > Chordata > Aves > Strigiformes > Tytonidae > Tyto > Tyto alba. Next base: position 12,486,821 of record NW_024881293.1, on the reverse strand, counting down.
TTTAATCTTACTCTTTGCTTCATGATAGATAAGACGTCTTGACATCAAATTGCACTAATATGGTCCTCTGAAGATTAGCACTGTGGACAATGCTTGTCATCTGGCTTTCCCTGATATGTTTTCTGAGTGTAGCAAGGTCTAGTGGTTAAAGCAAGGATGCTGGTATAGAAAATCAGCTGTTCTCATACTCTCCCTGCCTCTGACTTCTAGTCTGCCAGTGGCTGACCTTGCCTCTTGTTTTTTGCAGTTGTAAAATGGGCATAATAGATACTAATTGCTGGGGGGGAGCTCATTGGGGGATGGCTAATGATTATTGGCTTGAAAATTACAGAGGAGAGAGGGGAAGAAACAGAAGGAAGGTTTTGCAATGAGTGTGAGATGGATGCAGGAGCTGCTTCTCTAGAGATCTCAGAGCTTTTTCCTACAGATGGTCTCATTCCTCTCATTTGAACAAAGGGGCAAAAAAATACAAGGTCAAGCGAATTGCCCAAGGTCATATGAGAAGTCTGGGAATGAGCCCAAGTGTTGCAGGTGCTGCTGGCCTGCTGTAACCAGTGGGTTGTGCTGCCTGTTCACAAACAGGCTGTAAAAGCTGTCCATGCACACATACGCCCCACCACGTGCTTCGGTTCCCTGAACCGTGCATCGGGCAGAGCTGGGAGTCACTTCAGCAGACCCAGAGCAGCATTTGAGGGGGAAGCGCTGGCTGCTCAGCAACTCTGCTTCTGCTCATCTGGTGTAAGGCCAAGGAACATAGAGCCTGGGCTAAATTCTGCTCCCAGTTTCCTTCGAAGTACACTCAGAGCAGCCTCTGGGAGAGGGGTGCAGACTTGCTGGCATGGGTGTGAAAAAATTACAGGAGCCTATAACCACTGTGCATCTTCCCAAGCTCAGCAGTGTGTTCCCTCCACCTTCCTATGGACTCTCTCAAGTACTCCAGGCATAAAAAACAACCTGAAGCACCCACCTGGATCTGCCATGAGTCTGTGGATGAGCTGCTGCTGAGCCCAAAGCCTTGGGCTTTGCTTTTGTCGGTCACTCAGACCACCAGAATGAGGTTGCTGGGCTCAGCCCTCACCCTGAACGGGACTGCATGTGCCGTTCTCAGGTGGCTGCTCCGTCCCATGGCTCACATCAACCCTTCAAAGAAGCTTCACTGGTTCCATGGAGATGGGACTGTCCTAGTACATCCCTATTCATCTGCCTGCTTGGCTTTGAGTGGATTTAGCACTGAAAATGAAAGGGACTCACCTGAACTGTCCTACGGCTCCCAAAAATCCCTTGCTGTGCAAGGTGCCGCAGAGTCTCCCTTCTGCTCAGCACAGAGGGGCCATTCCGTGACAGCACTGCTGGGCCAAAATGCAGCAACAGGGAAGGGGAGGCATGAACTGCGCTCTGATGCCACACTGCAATCGTCTGTGACTCCATCAGCACCAGAGGAGATGGGAGTTGTGGGAGCAATGTCAGCCCAGCAGGGAGCTCACAGCAGCCTCTCCGAGATCAAACTGTAGAAGTCTGGGTAAAGTGGACAGGGGAGCAGAAAAAAGGAGGAAGATGCGTCAAGTCAATTACACCAAGAAAAACTCTGTGTGAGGTGAAGGAACTTCACAGCAGAGCCAAGGCAAAACAAGCAGCTGAAGTCAAGAAGCAGATTAGAGCCCTGTGGCCAGGAATAGCAACCAGCCCTGCACCAGCAGCCACGAAGGGAAGGGCCCAGCAGGCGATGCCAAGCCACAGAAAGGTGAGGAAGGCAGTGGGTTAAACATGCAGGTCTGGGAGAGGATGTGAGGACTGTGCTGTGGAATGTTAGATCCTGAGAGTTCCCTGCTGGGGCTCCCTCCAGAGAGGCCTTGCTCAGCGGACTCTTGGTGGATGAAAACAGCAGTGGATAGACACCGAGGGCTCAGTACAGTTGCAGGTACTGCTGCTTACCCAGCACCAAAGGCTGCTGGATAAAACACCTCTGCAGTGAGGAACCTATCTGTACACTGCAGACACAGGGATCTCAGAGGTGTCTTTTGTGACTGACTTTGTCCTGAAAGTTTGCAGTGATTAATTCTTTGCCTGGGCAGGGCAGGCATGCCACAGGCTAGGGCAGTTGGAGCTAAATCCCTGTTGCACTGGCACTGATAGCTTCTTGCATGAGTGAGGGCAGTCTGGAGCCAGGCCCTACTCACTTCTTGCTCCTGGGCAGCACTGCTCTGGCTGCCAAGCTCCCAGGGACAGGAGCAGCCCTGCCTGCAAGGACAGTCTGTGGGCACGCAGCTATTGCCAGGCATACGGTACCAAAGGATCCCTGTGCTAGCAAAAGCCTTTTGTTGTTGTTTGTTCAAAGGCTTTGAAATGCATGTTTCATTCTTCCTTGTTCTGACATGACAAAGGACTATTTTAATAGCTCTGTATTAAATCTATTCAGAGGGAGAAAATGAAGGACTGGTTTAGCTTGCAGTTCAGGGAGTTGCTTTGTTATCAATAGGCTGTTTCCACCAGAGTTCAACAGGAGATGGCGTCAGCTTTGCCAGGGTCAACACTGGAGTATTCCCCAGCCTGTGTTCCCCAGGTGTCGATGTTTAGCCTCAAAGGGGGATATATAACAATGCAACAGGCTAATTCTTCCCTCCTGTCCCTCCCCTCCTGCTGAAAGCCTGGAGATGCCTGACTGAGGGCCCTTCCCTTTCAAATATTTTCATGCCAATATAAACAGAGCTCTCCAGATCCTGGTATTCTGGTTGGTGAGGCCCTTGTGCCAGGCTGCAAGGCAGGACAGGCCAACGACACCAAGCTGTCCCTGAGAAATGTGGTTTTGCAGCACTTTTCCCTTGGCTGCACCAGAGCTCCGTCCCACGCAGGGACTGCCCACACCTGACACAGCCCGCTGGAGGATCGCAGGGCAGGGAGAGAGGTAGGCGTTGCAGTGGAGCTTGCGAGGCAAAGGACCAAGAGAGTGACTCAATATGTGAAAGTTGACAGCTCTGTGTCGAGGTCTGGCCACAGCACAGGGCCACGGAGGGGAATGAGGCTCATCAAATTGAGCCTGGGAAGGTTTCCAAAACCTTGTCTTCACGAGGCAACAGCGTGCGGGTTTGCATAAATATCTCTAAAATTCATCAAACAGCTCAGATGAAATACACTAAGGAAGGAACTACTTCTGCATTTAAATCTGCACACAGTTGCTCCCCTGTCTTTGAAATCCAGTGATGCCCACCCCTCCATCAGCCTAGGAGCAAGGTACATTCCAGATGGTTCCCCCATCCTAAAAAACTGCACTGCACAGCCGATTAAATTCTGCTTGTTGTAATTAAGCCCGACACAATTAGCTGTCAAGCAGGGCACTCATCTGTTTTATGTTGCAATCTCTTCAACAGGCGAGGCTGCTAGACAAGATTGTCACTTTTCGAAAAGATTTTCATTAGTTACCCTGGGCTCTGTGTCAGACTATGAAATATAAAAATGTGCTCTGTAGCCAAGTCAGGGAAATTCTCATTTAATGTTCCACACAGTATTATGAAAGTAATGTACTCTGAAAATGAATGCATTTTGGAACATTTCAGAAGAAATGTAATTTGTCTGCTAAGTAATAACTGCATGTTCATGAATTTACTGATTTTTTTTTCAATATGCCTTTCGTAAAGTTGGGAAGACTTTTTCTGACCTAAAATGAGAGGAAGAGAAATTGTTGATTTTAATGTTACTCCTTCCTCCCTCCCTTTCTCCCTCCCTCTTTCTTTCATTCTTTCTTTCTTCTCCATCACTTCTGTGCACCCTCAGTGTAAGAACCAGGCACTGTCCGATAAAAGTGGAAGCTTGGCAGAGAAGAAATATGCAGCTCAAAATGGAAAAATCAGAAAATAATGTGGTCGGTGCGGAACAAGGGAGCTCCATCTTTCTGTGCCTTTAAGAACAGAGAGCAAGAAATCCCCTGTTGCTCCTCACAGTTCAACAACCAGCATCTGTCAGTGGAGATGCAATTACAGTTTCCCTGTTTTGGTGGAACTGTGAATTTTCTGCACTGCTAATGTCAGAGACTAAGTGAGGGTCAAACGCACAGAGTTGTGGGTGCTTCTCACCACCAAAATTCAGATTTGCAATCAGAGAAAACAAGGAAGTATTCCAGGCTGGCAGAGCCTTCTCCTTTCCTTATAAATAGCTGCTGGACTCTAGGACAAATGCTTTAACCCTCTCTGGCTGGCACGTTGCCTCCCTCTGCTCCAGTTCACCTAGAGAAGAGATGTACCTTCATCTCCAGTGCTGAAGTATTCATGAGTTTGGGTTCAGATCTGATGGTCTAATTGGGGATCTTGCACAGCCAGGGAGGTGGGAAGCAGAGTTGAACAGGCACTGAAATGCCGGCTGAGTTTCCATCAGAAGAGAAATGGCTGAGCCAGTTACTGGGTTCAACCGGGCAGGAATTTGGTAGGGGTCAGAGGGGGAAATGAAAAAACAGATTAATGGCAACAAGTTGGGAAAAAAGGAGGAAAATAAATGAGGAATTCCAGTGGGAATTGGGACTGTAGTCACGACTGACGTGAGCTCAGGAAACTTCTGCATTTATTTAAGATGTGGTTTTGATAGCTGAAGGATGATGTGGTCCAGACCTGGATGAGCCAGCGGAGCTGAGGCGATGGTGCCACTGCATCCCTCCAAGCCGCAGTTAGAAATATTCTCCTCCAGACTGTTATTACCCCCATGCTTGTATACTCATGGCCTTCTGTGGCCTTGAACGGGGACAAGTAAAAAGTGGCATATATTACTGTCCCTGATATGTCTGTACAAATTGGGGTTGTCAGTTTATAGGTTGAGATGAAATACAGTTTTCAGATCATAAGAAGTTATGTGCTGAAGTTTGAACCCTGCTGTGACAAGCATTACCCAGCTTTGTTTGCTGCCTGTTACTGGCCATTAACTCCCCGGGCAGACTCTCTTACTCAGAATTCAAATGGCTTTAATCAGGCTTCATTTACCCTCCTTGGGAAGGAATAAAGTTCATTCAAATTAACACCACTTTATCTCCAAATCGAAGCACCCCCACATGAGGTTCCATGTGCATTTTAAAGATTTATCTTTTACGGCACACCTTTTCCTCACTCAGATTTCCTTTGCAGCAAGGCCTTTTCTTGAAAAAAGCTCCCATTTTCCCAGGAGAAGTTCTGGAAGTTGTCTCATTCCTGCCCTGGGCGTCTGCACAGGGCTGGGAGCTCAGGGCTGGAGTGGAGCCCGGTCCGTTAGCATTCAGCCACAGAAGGAAGGGCAGGAAAAACTCCAGAAGCGTGAGACGGAGCAAATAAAAGCAGAGCGAGCGAGCAGGAAAACATTGTCTCTTAATTGAGCTGGGGGAGAAGGAGCAGTGGTGATTACAAGGCTTGCAGATCTTTGTTTATGAGAGCTGCCTTCCTGCGATCTGTCTCCATCGGTCAGAAGCATCCAAGCTACCCTTGAGAGAGCATCATGCAGGGAGGGACTGAACCAGAGCAGCTGTATGCAAGCATGTGGGGTGCGTGGCTGTGTACACACCATTTCAGTGCTGTTCCCAAATGCTGCGAGCACTTTTGGTCCAAAAAGCAGAGGGCCAGGGCTTTTCCTCCCCAGCATGTTTCCTTGCTTCAGCCAGGGGCAGAATCACCATGGAGTAGTGCAGAATAAAGACGGGGCTTGCTCTCGTATCCTAAATGTTGATCATAAAGAAGGTCACATACACCGTGGCATGCACGGATGGGACAAAAGAGTGAGGAGCCACAGTTCATTTGCCACAGTGACAACCTGCATAAACAGAGTAAATCTAACACGTCTGAGACAAGAGAGACCCAGGGTGTCTGTGCTGGAGAGCTCAGCTGGATGTGATGGGCACTGTTTGACCAGGTCTCTGGACATCTGCTCCCCACCCTGAGCTACCGCGCCAGCCCAGCTGCCAGGGCTTTAACATCCCAGAAAAATGGCTCACATCTTTTTATTTTTTTACGCTGGGATGAAATGCTTGGGCAAAAAGAGCAGGTCTGTGCAGGCAACACAGATGTACGGCAACTCTGCTCCAAGTCCTCTAGCCATCTCCTGAGCGGGCAGTGATCAGTCTGGTGGATGCTGCCCCAAACACCCGGTTTCCCCCGCAAGCTGCTCGCTCCACGGAGGGCTGGGGCCTGCCGCGCGGCTCGGCGGACACTGGCGCCCGGGGGGATGCTGGCTTTGCTGCTGCAGGTGGCCAGCAGCATCGTGGGTATGCGCTAGCAGGGACTCTTGGCTTGCTGTGACTTGCTGCTTTATTGCAAATGGCTTTGGCCATAGCTGATGTGGTAACAGTAAAAACCAAACTCCCAAAAAATCCCTTTCCGCTCCATCCTTTAGCTGGATCTGCTGCTGGCAGAGGCTTTGCCAGCACCAGGTGCAAGGGGCTGCTCAGGGGGTGCAATGAAACCCAGCCCGGATTTTTTTTGTGTCTGTTTAACCTTTTCTTCCCTCTCTTAATATCTGTCAGTGGGAATCTCTCCCTTCCTAGGAAATCAAACTGGGGGGGGGGGGCGGTGTGTGTTCACATTTTGTGAGTGTTTTAACACTGGGATAAGAGTCAGGAAGAGATCACTGGAAGAAAAAAGCCTCCAGGTACTGGAATAAACTTCCGGGTGCCCCCCTTCTCCCCACACCACTGCTGCTTGCCACAGGCTGGGATACACAGGCCCCATTTGGGTTCTTGTTTGATTTTGGTTTGGGATATCACATAAGCAGAGGCCTCAGCATTTACGCCTGTGTTTGAGTTGAAGCCCATGCTTAAGAAGACTCATAGCCCTTTTGCTTCCTCCTCAGCATCTCTCTGACAATGGCCAAAGACTCCTGCCAGTCCTGTCTGGTTTATCACACTGGACTGTCGACCGCTTTCCACTGCACATCTCAGCACTGGTCACAACTCCTTGATGCATTCAGAGCCTTCATTTGGTTTCATCAAACCCCCACGTTGGCAAAGGTTTTACCACAGTGACCTCCTACACATCACAGACCACAAGTATCACCCCAGTTCTCCAAAAAGAAGCTGAAGGGATGGAAGAGAAGCTTTCTGTTGTCTTTCAGGTAAGCAAATTTAAATACGTAACTCTGTCTGACAGTTTCAATTATTATCCTTTTTACTGCACTACGAGAGAGGGGAAAAAAAGAGATTTATCAGAAAAGATTATTTTGGTGGAAGGGGGGGAGGACGGGGGAACTCTAGAATGTTTTATTTATGGGGAAACTGAAAATTACCTTAATAAATTCCTTTACTAAGCTGTGTCAGCTACTAAAACATTGTTCTTTGTGGGTGAATAACTTTTAATTTGAGTGTTCTAATATTCAGCAGAGTGAGGTAATGGATTAGCAATTGCCTGTATTGTAAATGTCATCTTGGCATAATTAGGGTGATTATTGTTAACCAGTGGAGTTTAGTATTTATCTGTCACTGGGTGAGAGAATATAACAAAGCCCCAATTAGTTATAAATGGTGGTGGGTGGTGGGAATGGAACACAGCCTCTGAAATGCTATTTTTGTTTTAAATTTTCTTCAGTGTTTGTTTGGTTTTAACATCCGCATTACTGTGATCTCCTCCTGACAAGAGGGATAGCGAATCACGTGCACATGTAGATGCCATGTGTGTCAGGGAGGAATTACAGCAGAGAAGGCGGCATGAGCGGGAGCAGCACTCCCATTTCCTGCCCAAGGCACGCGTTGCTGCCTGCCTGATCCGAAGCAGCTATGTGTAAACTCTCCTCCACTGCGCCCAGCTGGGAATACATGTGATCCCTGAATCCGTCCAGTATTGCAGGCTCAAGAAAGCGTAAAAAGGTGTAAGAAAAGCTTTTTTAACTGGCTCCATCCTGATTTCTCCTTTCCTGATTCACTCACCTTTGTCCCTTTGCCCTCGGAGCTGTATTTGCCCTTCAAATAGGCCAAGGGAATGTTTGATATGTGATAACATCCTCTCCCTAAGAAACAGGAGCAGAAAAGCAGAAGTTCACACCAGCAGAAAAGGGATGCTAAGCTGTTGGAAGATAGCAAACATTACTCCAGCTTACAGCTGTCTCTGTGGTGCGTCTGCGAGCTCCAGTTCCCAAACACTTGCACCCACTAATTGCAGTGCAGTTTAGGTGGCCTTTCCAAATCCAGCCCTCGGAGCAGCAGTGCAGCCGGTAACCGCCTGACTGGGCTGCACCCGCTGTGTCATCGTCTCTGATGGACACCAGCATGCCCAGACTCAGCGCCAACGTCAAGTTTGAAGTCCTAATTCCCATTTAGGCTCCTCACTGCCCACTCCTAACAGCGCCCTGTTTCTGATGGTCAAATGGATGCTTTAAGAGGAAGTGGTCTGAGTTCAGCTCTGCAAGGGAAGGGATGCAAAACCTTATTACAGGCAGCTACGGAGCAGTGTCCCCATCGGAAACATCATCTCCTTTCCCCCGAGGGCAGTCAGCAGCTGGCTCAAGGCACCAGGGTTAATGTCCTTTGCAAATACTTATCCGGCCTAATAGAACCAGGGATATTGCTATCACTCACAGATATTTCAAATCCTTCCTCTTAATCCTGACAAGCTCTTGCCCTTAATAACTTCAGTGGGACTTTTGCCAGAGCAAAGACTGTCAAGTCAGATTCTCAAATGAAATGAAGAGAAAAGCAGGAAGGGAAGTTCAAGGTGAGGGTTTTTTTTCCTTGGTGCTTTTTATGGATGATCATAGCTGGAAACTGGGTTTTTTCCCTTCTGATTATCTAAATGATGGATGAGTCGAATGTCCTGAGAAATGTTTCCAGATCCAGACACAAATGACAGAGGATGGACTGAGCAAAGCCATCAGGGGCTGAGAAAAGACATAGAAAGAAGACTTAGAGAGCTGATAGGGAAATAAAAGACTCAGCGGGAAGAAAGAAGGAAATTTCAGAGGAAAGCAGGGATCATGTACTTTATGAAGCTTACACCTAAAAAGAATTTATACATCTTTAATTAATGGATATTTAAGTTGGTTTAGGCTATCTCAGACAACAGGTTGCTTGTAGCCACAATGTATTAGGTGGTAGCTCTTTAAATACTTTGGAAATCTTTTGCGGTGCTCAGTCTCTTGTGACACAGATTATCTCAGCTTTCTTTAAAAATGAGAGGAACATTTCTATGCTCTTTCTGTGGCAGAAAACCTAGAAAACATGACACTGAGAGCCACAAAGCAAATAAAGATCCAGTTCTTATTTTAAGGCGTTCTCTGATTGCTGGAGACGCTCCTACTCTAGGGAGGGAAGAGGCTTGATCGATGGTTTGCAGGGTTTAGGGCAAGCGATGCTGATAAGCGATGAGCTCGTCAGGATATGAGCCACAGGAGACAATGAGCAGCAAGAACAGAAGATTTAAGCTTCTCTTAGGGAGAATTGGCATTTTCTGCACCTTTTAAAAGTAGGCATACGATGCCATGGGATCCTTCTGGGCACCAGCTCAGAAACAGGACGGATCTTTCTCTACCCAGCCCAGCACCACGTGAAGTTTGGCAAGATAATATTCCCCTGGGAGCTAGTATCCCTCCAGGCCCAACCTAACCCTGAATCATTTGTTTTCTCCCCGTGTGCAGACTCACCTTTTCACCCAAGGAAGGAACTGATGTCACCAACTGAAAATCTGCAACATTTCTGGGAGGACCCATGAGCCTGTGGCCACATCAGGGCACGACTGTGGCAGCCAGAGACTTGCCAATAAAAAGAGGGTTTGACGTGGTTTTGGAGTGGGTGCAACTTGGATTTACATCCCACAAGACTACACAGGTACTGCTTCCATTGTAAACTATATAAAGCTTGTAAATACCCAGTAAGCCTAACTTAGATCCCGATTATACCTGAAACAAGCCCATAAATCCAATGTAGTTTTTTGCAAATGCAGCCAAAGTTCTGATATTATTTATTTAGATGCATCTGGGAGCTTACAAATTTGCAATATATTTGCCAGCACAAATATTTTTCAAAACAGCATTTCCCCCTCTTCCCTGCAAATATTTTGCCTCTGGCCTTTGTGGGGAAAAAAGATGTTTTGGCCGAAGTGGAAAAAAATAGAAATCTATAAGCGTTTTATAGAACTCGTCAAATACAATTTTAGTTTAGTTTTACAGAGAAGCAAGACTTTCTATTCTCTTCAGCATCTATGGGAAGGTCAATATTACTTCTATAAAACCTTCAGCAGCAAGGTTTTTTTATGGGTATGTCCACTTTCCATGGAAAGTCAATAGATACACTCAGAACAATTCCCGAACAGAATAGGAGGGATCAAAAGGGAATTTTTGAAAGGTTGAGCTTGCTTATATGAACTGAAGTGGAGCCTAATTCCCCAGAGGCTTGATCCAGCCCCTACTGAGAGATATGAAATTGCTTCAACAGAAACAGGACCTGACCTTCACCGAGAGACAAGCCAGGACCTGGAGGAGCCCCAACTGCTTAACACAGGCACAGACATGCCAGCAGCCGCCTCCTCACCCTGCCTCCATTTGGATTGCAGTCAGTCCCTGGGAGAAAATAGAAATTCATCATAATGAGCAGAGCGGGAGGCTTGGCTCAGTAGCACCATTTAATGCCTGATAATCCCTCATCCCAATTTGCTCCAGTTTATTAGACATCCCTGGAAACAGGCGTGATGGAAATACCATGGAAACATGACAGCAAGTAGAGCTGTCAGATCACTGCTTCTCCATCAATGGATTCTTCAGGGAAAGCAGAGCTGGCATCACATGGGCACCTCCTTCTCTTCTTCCCAGCTTCATGTCAAGAGCATGAAGACATCCCCACGCTGCAGCCAAGGGGGCCACTTTTTCATCAGGTCTGGAGGGAAAATCAAGACAGCCGTGTCCACAGCTGTCAGCACCAACAATCCTCCCATAGTAACAGCAAAAATCCCGGTATGGGCAGAAAGGGGCAAATTAAACCAGCTGAACTAAACTGCTTGCATCTGCAGACACCAGAGGGAGGTGTTACTTCCCTCCCCCTAGCCCTTACACTTCAGCATTGCCACTTGGCTTGGATAATTTACTTTTAATAGTCTGGTTACAAATGAGATTGCAAAGGAAGCACGTGACTCAGAACAGGGATTTCTGAGTCACATTCTCATTTCCCCCTCATGCCTCCTAGGCCTCTAGTAAACTACAAAGAGACATTAAGAAAACACTAAGAACTCTTTATCTGCTGAGATTCGGGAACTGGTACAGTGAGCAGGCAATAATGGATTCTATGTATTTGCAATACAGCCCTGCGGCAGCAAACGAACAAGGGAGACGGGAAGTTCAAGTGCTCAGGACATAGACTGCCCGGATCAGGTGGTCAGTGGTGGATAGAAAGCGGGTGAGCAGTGTCTGAGATTGGGTGAACACACCTTTCCCAGACAGTCTCTCAGGAGGCTTTCAGCTGTGCCCATGCCTCATTCTCTGGGAAACCCAAGGAGAATTAAGTAGCTGTCATCTGTGCTTTGAGACATCTTCTACATCACCCCTCAACGTGTACTGTATCAGTTGAGCCAGGTTAAATTGCAGCATGCAAATGGAAAGAGAAAAGGACCCCCATCCTACCTCTGCCTACAACATCCCAGACTGTAACACCAGTTCAACAGACAACTGCAGGTAGTGGGAAAATCAGGCCTAAGGAGTCAACGGGCAAATGTCCCCCAAGGCAAAGAAATCAATGCAAAAATCAAACAGAGGTTAAAAACACATACGTAGAACTAATTACAGAAAGAGAGCTAAGCCTGGGGTGGATAAGAACCCTTGATAAAGGAAATGGCTCCACCAGGTAAACGGAGCAGTTGGCCTCAATGGCTCGGGTTATTTATTTTATTTTTTTCTTTCTTCATGTAGGTCAGATGTCTTCCCGAGGGGCTTTCTCTTAACCTCCCTCTTAGGATCTCAATTACACACTCAGCACAGATTAACAACAACAACAGATAATAGAACAGTTAGAGCAAAAGAAACCTCAGAGGAAAACACAGTGCACTTAGACCAGAACAAATAGCAAAGGGTTCATGGGGAAGGAAAATCAATGTGGCTGATATTTATTACACTCTTTATGGAGGGAGATGGGAGTCAACCAGAGCCCATTTAGAGTTCTGTTCCACTTGGGTTTTGCCATAAACAAAAATAATGAGTCCAGCCCTTCATTACAGTTTTGTGCCCAGCACATTTTAATCAGGGTTAGGAAAATAGACAGGGAGGGAAAAAAAAGCAAGAGAAAATAAAGAGAATGAAAAGAGGTGAGAAAAATCTCCAGCTAATTCATAATTTAGTATCAGTTCTGTTCAGGCTTCTGTTGGATCTTCCAAAAGCAACATCCCCTTTCATTCGGATTGGATAGTTGCTGTTCAGACAGCCTTTTGATGCCACACATGAAGAGAAAACAAACAACCACGAGCAGGGAGGGGAAAGGGGAAAAAAAAAAAAAAAAGAAGGCAAACAGCGCAATATGTGTAGAATCTAACACAACACAGCGTCCCACACTGGGAGGCAAAGACCAGTGGTGGTGACTGTAATTTGGAACAAATGGGAACAAAGTAGAAAAAGAAAGGACAGAGGAAAAGCACGTTGTGAGTAATCAAATCCTCTTGCTTTCACCCACTTGCCTCCCAGCATCACACAGGCACAGCAAGGTATGCACAGACACACTCAGAGCCAGGCAGCAGGAGTGCACAGGATTGCTCCTCCACAGGTGTGTTCGCATCTGCTTGCAGGGCCGTAACCATGATCTCCGCGAGGGGTTGCACGACCTTAGGGCTGTGGGGCACAGGAGCATGTGCTCTGCTGGCTGATGGGAAGCAGTTTCTCACTTGTTCTGCCCGTGCTGGCTTGCATGCACTCAGAGTCAAATGTGTGTGTGTGTGTGTGCAGGTGTCTGCAGTGATCCACAAAATGTGTTCTCCCTGCTTGATCCATCCCATTACATGACTGACTGTGCTCGGACGTGGTGGAGATTGATAGCATTGAGATCAGACTCCAGTCAAGGAATTTAAAAATCTGATTTGAGGTGAGTCCTGCTTCAAGTATAGCTCCAAATCAAATTATTTTAGTTGTGTCAGGGAGGGGAAAGAGAAACAGAGTAGGTGAAATAATAGCTACTGTCTACCTAAGATAAGCCAGGCAAGACAAAATATTAATTCTGATTCTGTTAGCACACCAAACAGAGAGCGCCAAAATTCCATCCACCTGTCCAAATCAGAAAAAATTACTGTCACCAGTGATGCATAATTGAGGGGTGATAAATCATTAAAACCAGGTAGAAGTGGTAATATCCCACTATTTGATGCCATTGATAATAAGCCTGTCTGGGAGAGGGAGATCCTCTGAGTTAGTGGGTCACATTTCTTTGCGAATGGAGGTTTGGGTAGGCTTTGAACTTCTCTTAAGGTTCATGAGCCCCATTGATGGTGGAGAACATTTCCAACCCAGACTGGATGCTGACATCTTGTATCTCCCTGTTGCATAAGCCAAACACCAGACTGAATTTGAGCTGTCTCCTCCAATGCACAGATGTGTCCATCCACTTGCTCCAGAGGGTGGATGGGATGACTTCAGACCTGGAGGAGGCCTGAAGATAAAACCCTGCCCTGCTGTGCTGTGCTCTGCTTGCTCCCAGCTCTGCCAGTGATTTGCTGTGTCATCTTGAGCAATCACCATGGCTAGACACGTCCCCTTTCATATCAGATGGCTCATACAGGTGTCCTCATTAACCTCATTAACTAATGAGCCAAACTGATCACACATGTCTGCTGATGAGACTCACTTTGCATCTTGGAGTGCAAGTATTGCTCCATCAGCTCACAGTAATTCCATCCATGATGATCAAAAGTCTCTTTCTAACGTTTGCCAGCACGGCAGGGGTAAAAGGAGATTGAACTAGGCTCAGTGCTTGGAAAACAGAGGTATTGCAGGTGAAACACAAGGAGTTCAAATCAGGATTGAGAGGAAACTATTCCCTGCTCTGTGAAATCAGTGCGTTTCAGAAAGAGGGCACAGCCAGTCTGTGGAGCATCCTCAGTTTGTCATTCTCCCTGCTGCTCCAATCACTTTGGGCTATCCTGGAGGAGTGGGGCCGTAATCACTGCCAGACACAAAACAAAGACAGGAAAAAAATCTCCTGGTTGGAAGTAGGGAAACCTGTGGCTCAAGCTGTGTCTCTGCAGGAGCTGGAGAAAGCTGCAGCTTTCTGCAGCCACCTGGAGCTTAATTGCCACTTAAAGGAATTATCTTCTGCCTTTATCCCTAAGAAAAACAACTATTTGTGCAGAGCAGACAGACAGACATGGAAGCACACTGGAAATTGCTTTGTAGACCTGCTTCCCCTCCTTTCCCAGTGTTCAAAGTGAAAGAAAATAGAAACAAAATTCAGTCAACAGCAACAAGAAGGAGCAGAGGTGCTGGGCAGAGCATGAGCCTCCAGAAGCTGGAGTAGGAAAGAACAGACACTTCCAAGCATCCCCTGGTCCTGTGTTCCTTCCCTGAGCAGCTGCAGTTGGTCGCTGGCACACACTCCTGATGGACTGGCCCTGCATCTCACCAAGGGCACCCTTCTTATGTCATCTCTCAGGGTAGATTTTCCTGCTTTTGGCATTACCATAATTAATGCTTTTAGGGAGTTTTCCCAGCATTTAATAGCCAATACCATCACTGGGATTATGTCAGGAAAACTATTTCTTCTCTCCTTTAAAGAAAAAAGGAAGCTCTTTTCTCTTTCATACATACCAGGAATAACTACTTGCTGAAATGAGCTACTCACTGTGGGAGAAAGGCACTGCACTGACAGGCTTGAAAACTGACAGCTTACTATTAAACTGCAAAAACGTCACCTCCCCAGTGATGGTGGAGGCTTAGCGGCAGGAGTCTCTTCTCTTCCAGCATCCTTCTGCTATACTAAAAACTTCAGAGGAAATTGTAAGAAACCAGAACTGGGCAGGTCTAGCCTGATGTACCCAGAGTTTAAACTAGCCCTGGCTTAAACCCTGAATTTTATTTTTTTTTTTTACCTTCTTCACTGTCATACACTCTTGCCTCATAACATCTGAGCACTTGGTAGTGAGGCATCCAGGCCTCTTTACTACACTGCAGCAATCTGGGAGGATGCCCCTCAGTAAGAATGGACTTTAGTGCTTAGGGCTAGATCAAGGCTTCAGTTACTCATTCTTCCTTTTTTCTCCTTTTATTCCTAACATTAGAGTCTCATTAGTCTCCTTACTCAGAGCACTATCCCACATCTAACTTGTGTCCTTGTCCCTCCTCCTTCACCCAAGTATCTCCATACACATTGATCTGTCTACATTAGCTGTTGCATTCTCAGCATATGGCTTTCAAGCACCTGCTTTTAGAAGTACTAAAATAATCCAGACTCTCTCCCGTACCACCACATTCTCCAAATCACAATCAGGAGCTATTGCCAAATGCTTTATATTTTAAAAACTTATTGTGACTTTTTTCACAATGAAATATTTTAATTCAAACCCTCCAGCATCACCTGTGTGTGCCCTGGGAGGCAGAGCAGACAGTGAGAAGGTCTTCAAACTATCAGCATAAAAAAGGATTGTTTCAAAGACAGCACTGGGTCAGTAAAATGTGTTCTAGACATTCATATCTCAAATAGGTAAGATTGCCATTTTGGAAGAATCCATTTTTTTAGGAAATAACACATTTCCTGGTTAAATTACTTCCCTGGTCAAAAAGCTTCATACCTAGCAGATTCTTGCTTTCGTTTTCTTGTCCTTGATACTCAGCTCATGTATATCAGCATCTCTTTACAGAAGTCAATAGAGATACGTCTGTTTATGTGAGCTAAAGATCTGGTCCAAGTCTCAGTCTATATTACAAACAAGTTTCAAAGAGATTCTTGGCAAATGAAGAAGGAAAATAGAAGTCTTTTTGTACTCTGAAATTTCCCAGGAATAAAAGAAATGCTCAGTCAAAACTATTCAAATGACATTTCAGGAGATCAGTCATAGAATCTATTAATGCATTTCTTTTTAAACAGATGGAGTTTGCAAATTTACTTTGGGCTTATAGGTTAAACTGTTCTATTGCCATGATGGCCAAACCTGATTTCTGACATAAGACCCAGCTCTGTGTTCACAAGAGTCTTCATGCTGAAATGGATAGGATTCTGCCCAACATAGGTCAGGTTTAATTAGAAGAATAACTAAATAAGAATCTTATCAAGATTGTATCAGCTCTTGAAGCCAGTTTGCTTACATATTCAAGTAAGTCAGGTGTATACCCACTGAAAATCACTCAATTTTTTAAAATACAAGATCAGAATCAAGCATAGGGTTTCACATCCATACTTGCATAGAGCAATGCCATACCCTGGGGAAAACTGTTCTGAAATCAGTGTGACTAGTCACTCAGTAAAGCTCTGCACAGCACAGTCCAGTCCACAGCATTTATAGCTAAAGGTTGTAGCTACAAGCTTGAGCATGATTCCCCACTGCACAGTGTGAACAGTAAATTACAATTATTCCCGCTTTTAAGATCCTTGCCTAAAGATTTTATTCCTATAAAAGCAAATAACTGCCCCCCATCTTCTTGTATTGCTGGAGCAGAAAATATCTCTGCAATTGTGATTCTCTCTTGGCTGTATTTGGTGGTCCTATTACACCCACCTCAATATAGGTTTTATTCTTATGTGCACTAGGATCGTTTACAGGCAGTGAGTAAGGAGCATTGATGCTGCTGGGACTCTCCAAGGACCTTGGCACATTGACTTCAGCTGGTTGCCTAGGATTACATGTACTTTGCAGTCCAGTGTTGCCCACGACTGCATATGGTGCATTCTTGCAGAGAGCTGGGACTCAGTTACTCCTCATTTCTGCTTTCTCTTTGCTTCCAAGTTCATACATACCAACTTCACCGACATGGATGAAATAAGCCTGTGGTACACGGCAGAGTGAGCAGTGAGTAAGCTGGAGCTTTTGTTTGTGTATCAACAACACAACTGTCAGGTGCGTCCTGGCTGCAGGCATTTATTTCAGGTGATGCTGTAAAGAACAGAAATGAGATAGCAAGATATTGCATGCAGCGTAGGGTCTGCTGTGCCAGCAATGAGAAAGCTCTCACAAATCAAGCACAGCTGACCTGCAGGAATAAGCCTAAGCAAGAGTAAGCCATAATGATCACAGCTCTTTGAAAGCCTCTCTTTCATTAGAGAGACTTTAATAGCTTTGTAAACTCAGGAAAGTATTTATTGTAACAATTTTTACAGATAGGAGCATAAAGACCCTGAGAGGTAGTGGCCAGAACATTCAGATGCTGGTTGAGAACCATGCATGTTTTATTGCTAACTATCCAGCAAAGGGTGATTGTGCATGTCTCAGGCTGAACACCTACACATTAAGGCAACCACAGATAGCGGCCACATGTGAAAATCTTGCCCAATTAACTTCCTGAGGATCCCACAGAAAATCCATGGCAGAGAAATAGAACCAAGGGTTGCTGACCACACCACTCCCCTGGCACTTCTCCCCAGGATGCTGATTGCAGGCCACGCTCTGTGGTATCCAGACGACAGGCTCTGGCCAGTCCCCTGAAAGAAGGGTGTACAGGCAAACAGTTATCCAGCTTTCAGAGAACTCTTTACCTTTGAAACACTCTCCATGACTGTCATTACCATGTTTGCCTAGTTACCAACAAAATTTGTATTTGAATAATGGCTTTGCCCCTCCCTGAATCCCATTGACTTTGAGCTTTAGTTTGTTTGCATGTCGTCTTCTCCTCCTCTTGTTTTAATTAAGATACATTTTATTAATTATCCAAAGAGAAACATGAACATAGATTAAAAACTGAATTATGTAAGAAGCTGGGGTAACTGAGATTCAAGGGAAGGGGCTAATGTGGCTGTGCTCTTACTCAGACATGGTGCTTTTCCAGTGACTTTCAACCAGGGAGTCAGATTTGCTGTTCAGACATTAGTTAACCCTCTCATTTTCCCCATGAACAGTGCCTTATGAGAAACGGGCTCCCATGGCCAGCTGCACGGTGGCACAGAGAAGTGTCGTAACTTGCCTGCAGGAACGGAGCATGACACAAGCTCATGCTAGATCCTTTAGGAGGGTTATGGCTCCATTCTGACCATCTGACTGAATACAGCAAGAGTGGAACTATGACATTATTTTTCTTATCTACTGAAAGGTCTCCTGTGCATCCTAGGAAATAGCTGGCCCTGACCACTGCTAGTGTGGAAGGCAATGAATTTGACATACTTTGGGGAAATCAGAATAGTAGTTGCTAAGGTCTGTACTCCCATGAGCAAAATCCTACTGCTCTACATTATGAACACAGAGGAACAGGAGCAAGTTTAAGTGGCTCCAAAACCAAGCTCACTACTTCAGATTCATCATTTAGATTCTGAAAATGCTAGCGAGAGCAGGGCTCATTTGTTGATGTCTGTTTGCAGGAGTTTATTTGTTTGAAAAGGCTAATCAGCTATCAGGATGCAGAGGCAATTGCTTAAATTTAAAGGAAAAGGAAGAAATTGTTCAAAGCTATTCAGATGAGGTAGCATGGTTTGCGTTTTGATGTCGGTGTGCAGCCAACTGACAAATGCTGAGCCACAGTCTGGTGTAAATCCAGATGAATTCCATTAGAATCAACAGAGTTGCTTCCAATTTATTCTGATGTAACAGAAAGCATGATATTTCCATTTCGATTTACATTAGATTTGTTTCCTGTTTTCCATAATTCAGTCGGTTTCCATTGTGTACAAAAACAGCCTGGGCCAGATCTTGATTTCATTTGCATTGGATGAAAACAGTTGTTTCAAATGGAGCTACACTGGATTTATAATTGCATAAATGAGAGGAGAATCTGATCTATTCCAAGTGAGAATTTCCCAGGGTGTTGCCGTGTGAGAGCACCCTTGCCACAGTGAAGGGATCAGGTACTTTGCCATGGATTTCAATGGAGAATTTTCATCTAAATCCTGGACCGGAGCCCTGAGCTTGACAGCTGCTGTTTCACACACCCAAGTTATAGAAGCCCCTCTTTCCTTCAGAAGATGAGCTAACGAGCCAACACCTCCGCCGTCTCATGACCTAACATACAAATTCTATGCATTGGCTTAGAAGAAAGTCAGGAATGGAAGGAGCTCAGCCTTGCCTGGCAGAAGTCTTCCTCAAAAGATATATTGGCCCCGATATATTTCATTTGTCACACACATTGCTTATAACCCAAGTTCTCCATGTTGTCTTTTGCTTCCTATGGAGCTTCCTCCCTTGAGTCCCCTCCAACTCCCCTTGTTCACTTGTAATTGGAAACATTAGGAGCAGCACAATGATTCTCTGGCAGATAAGGCTGGCTGTTTTGATGGCCACGCTGCTAGCCATAGATTGGGTTATTACTAATAACTAATAAGAGGGTTATTCCTGGCAACATGTGCAGTCAAATGGATTTACTCCTCCCCCATTGAAGCTACTTATTTCAATGCTAGTGGGAAAATAAGGCCATTTAGAGTCATTTATGGTAGTTGCAAACACTTTTCTGAATAGATATACAAGCTATGTTGCCATAGCTTCTAGGAGGAGTTTGAACTCAGATCATCCATCTGGCTTCACGACCTCTCACTCTTGTTCCTTGCCGTCATCTAGAAGCCACCATTTCAATGGTTGTGAACGGGTGTCTCTCTCAGGCTGGATCTTACAGGTACTGAACAAGCTCAGCTAACCCTTAAGACACTGACTGCCAGCTATAACACTTTATAAGCATGGATATTCCACCTCAGTTCTCAAAGATGAGTTTTGCTATGAAAACATGCAGCTTGACTCTTTGTTACCTAGGGCCTGGGGGAATGCAAAGCTGATGTGCAGTAAAAGCAGCTATACCAGCAGCATATCGCTTTACATCGCTATGGTTTGCCATTTTAAATGAAGACATACCTCTTCCATTTGCATTTGCAGGACTCCTGTGTGTTTAATTCCACAATAACGGATTTAAATATTTCTCTTAATTTGCAACATTTAGCACCAAACACAGGAAGACAACAATGACAAGAACAACTGCAACAACACCAATGACAACAACACACTTAAAGGCTATCAGTATTAGGAGCACATTATGTGGCAGATTGAAATTTCAGCATCTCTATGCTTCTCTCACCACGTCATCTCAGCCCTGTGCAGAGAGACTGGAAATTACCCCATGGGTTTGGCCTGCAGTATATAAAACAGAGCCTTGAAAAAACAAGGCAATCATCAAATTTCCAGTGTAGGCGGCAATCTGTCTGTTAGGTTTGCACACACACACATTATCAGGGCCCGTGAGTGCCTAAAGGCAGTCTTACACAGAGCAGCTCGGCAGCTTGTGCCTATAAAATACAAAGGCACACCAGGTTCTCTTCTGTCTGATGCTTCACAGCGAGCAGTAACTGAGCGGGACCCATCACGCGGTAACAAAGGCTGACATAAATACTTATTTGTGATTTTGTTCCCCGTGGTTTTTATTCCACCGTGCAATTTGCATTACAACTGGATCCTAATTGTCCATTTTAGCAGGCAAAGAGCAATCTGATACAGATTATAATACATGAGGTAAAGCAGCAGCTTCACAAAATAGGTGCTACCAGGCAAAGACAGCCTTCGTGTCTCCCAGGGTTTGGACACCAGATGATTAAGCAACTGGGCAGCACTGCCTGGAATTAATATGAGCTCAAAAAAGCCAGGACAGCAGGAGTCTGCTTAACCAAAGCAGAAGTGCCAGGAACCCTTTCATCAGGGGCCCTGGTAGCCCTGAGTGTCTGAGGCAACATAGTCCTGAAAGCACCTTTGAGGTGACATGGTGCTACTGTCCTTGCTGAAGGGACACAGGGGAAGTGACACACCCCAGGGCCAGTACAGCACGACAGCCTGGCCTGAAGGCCCTGCGAGGGAGCATCGGCACAGCTGCCTCAAGAAAGGAGCCCCTCTGAAGCCCCCCATGATGTTGCTGGGAGCCTCTGGGAGGTAACAAGGCACATTTCCCCTCAGCAGCCTGTCTGAAATAGCACGACAGAGCCCCAGAAAGCAGCGTGTGGCCCTGAAAAGAAATCCATGTGACTGAAAACCAGGAACACCTGGAAGGAGAGCACTTCCAGCCGGCCTGACGACGAGACGCTAACGTGGTTAACGTGGCACAGCTGCCCTGTGCCAACGGGCCCCTGCAAGGAAATGTGGTGCAGCTGCCACAGATTGGAGAGTGTGTGCAAGTGCTTCTGTGGGAGGGAAATCCATAATGAAGCAGCCTCAAAGGAGATGTGACAGAGACTGCTCAAGACCCTGAGAGCTCAGCCAGCCCAGCCATTGTGTTGAATTCTCCTGTATATGAAAAAACCTCTGTATTCCCAGGGCCGCTAGTGCAGACTCATTGATTAGAAGGCAGGGCAGGAAATTAAATGAGGCAGGTGAATTAAAGCCAGACTTCACAGGCTGCATCTGTTCCTCTGTTCCCTCTGGGTACGACACTGATGTAACTTTAAAAAGTAAATTTAGTGCTGAGGAAAGCTGCCAGGCTGATGGCCCTGTAAACTGAAGCACTTGATGCATCCATGACTTGGGTACAGGAGAAACACACAAGAGCTGCTGAAACATGCCTCAGCCTGAGCTGCCTTGCTGAAGCACAGCGGCCAGCAGAGATGACCTGCCTGGGCTTGTCTTCTGCTCATGAAGCTCAGGAGAAGGAGCTGGCTGGGAAGGCCTGGCTGCGGCTCCAAGGTGGAGGTGAGTACAGCAGTGCTTTTGGTAATCCTGTCTGTGATGCCCCATGAATAGCAGGATCCCAAAGATAAATGCTCCTGACAAGAAGAAATCCGATCCGTGGTGCAGCATGCGAAGTTGCAGATGTCTCCGTCTTGCAATACACCCAGGCTGGCACGCAGATGGGAGCTTGCACACCTTTCAGCTTCGGTCCTTGGTCTTGTCCACACCTGCATTCACAGCGAACAAGGGAACATCCACTTCAGAGCAGCTCTTACTATCGGCATCTTTCCTGATATTTGGACATACAACAAGAACCCTATACTCTGCAGTCTGAAGAGCCTGGCTGTTTTTTGATGGGCCTAGATGAGCGAGGAGACACAGGACATCTCAAACAAGAGACCTATTTTGTGACCTAAGTGTGAGTTCAGAAGAGGATTCAAAGCATGCTTCTGCCTGTTTGGAGACCTGACCTTCTTCTTGGACAAACTCAGGTAAAACCCAAATATCTAAATCACATTTTAAAAAGTGGCTGTCACCTCTTCTGTGAGCAGCTGAATGATGTGATTCCAGCATTTAGCAAGCATTAAGGATGCCTGAAATGTAAGGAGTAAGAGGCAGTGTGGAGAGGACAGGCAGTAGAAGAGGCAATGTAGAATGAATGAGTAAAAGAGGTTGTCCCACTGACTTCCCAGTCCACTCATCACTGGAGGGCTGCACAGTCCTATCTGCAAAGCATTAAAAATCTCTTGAAGGAAAACAACAGCATAGCGAACAGTCAAAGAAAGAAAGAAAACAGCCAGCTCTTGTTCCATGGAGTATAGCCTCTTTTCTCATACATCTGGCATTGGATTAGGGCATAGAGGGGAAAAAAACAGAAATACTTCAAATAAATACAGTTAGTTTTACCTTTTTTCATGCTGTACCTGTGGCTGTTTCCAGGTGGTTTGCCTTTTTTTTTTTTTTTTTTTTTCTTCTTTTTTCCATGTGATAAGATCCATCATTTGAAGGACAGCAACCAAACCAGCTCTTCCTGCTCTGAAGAAAGGCAGCAACTGCACTTAGAATAAAAGATTGTCAGGCAGATTTGAAGTGTCAATCAAAGCCTATCTCTGAAAAAAACATTAGTCCAGGCAGCTCCCCACACCACCACAGTTAATTTATTCTTTCCAGATATTCCCCTGAACTGCAGAAAGCCTTCCAGAGCTGACCAAAGTTGCCAGCTACGGGCATGAGGTGTTAGAGTAGATACTGGACCTAATTCAACTTGGGTCGCTTTGCCTTTTGCAGAGCAAAAGACTGTGATTATCAGGTCCAGAGAAGTAAATACTGGTATCCCAGGCTTTGTGAGGCAAATTGTACCTTTTACTAGAAGAAGGGCATAGATTTAGGGCTCTGTTGCTGAGTGTGTCCCATCTTCAGTGGCACACCTCCACTTTAATATTATTATTATCATTTAAATTATTATTTATGACTACACCTAGGGCTGCACAAGGCACTTTCCAAGCACTTGGAAAAGCACTGGCTCTGCTCCAAGAAACTCATTATTTCAGGACAGACAGACGCGCAGAGGCGCCGCATGGTCAAGTGGCAGAAATGCTGACCCAACAGTGCCAGCACACTCTCCACTGTGCTCCTAGCTTGTTGGTTGACCTTGGAAAAGTCACATTCCTTATTCCTATGCTTAGTCCCATCCCACTCTTTGTCCATCTCAGTTGTTTGGACTGAAAGGTCTTTAGTTGTGCCTATGTACACGTCTTTGTCTGTCTTAGAATCCCCCTCTGTGCAAAGTCCAAGGAAGTACTTGGGGAATTATTTTTGTTTGTAGGGTAAAAAAAAAAATAAAAACAAAATAAAACAAAACAAAACAAACTAGAAAATGAGAAACTCCATTTTCCATAGCATTTCTTCAAATGCTTTTGTTGGAAAAAAAGAATCAAATGTTTTCTTATTGCCAAAGAAGTCCAGAAATACGTTTTTTACTTGAAAAATAGAAAATGCAGGTTTAGGGGATTTGATAATACAGTTCCCAGTCATTGAAATTTTCTGGGGAAAGTACTGTAATGGCTAGAGAAACATCCATTTTGTCCTGAAAATAAGTTTGAACCTAAAAATCAAGCTGTTCTGTGAGCAGGGGAACTGGTGAAACCTGTTCTCTTTCTGATTTGTGTATTACAACTGCTTTTTATTTCTTCCTTTCTGGTGTTCCCATCTCACTGTAATATCCCTAGGGCATCCTTATCCCCTCCAGGCCTCCCCAGCAAAGTCTTCATCTCCTCCAACAGCTTCTTCCTCTGCAGGCAAGGGGCAGCAAGCGCGGGAGCTGGTTTGAAGCTAGGCATGTACTGATTGACCAGCCAGTATCTAAATGCCAGCTGGTCACCTGGCTGCTGCATCACAAAATAGATAGGGAGCAACAGGTGTAATTACCTTTCTTTCAGTAGGATATTAACTTAAATGTCTCTCTTCTATCCAGCTGCTGTTTTTTCATGAAAATTGCAGGAATCTTGGGTCTGGGAGACTCTCTTTCCATCAAACTGGGTTGAATGAGGTCAGCTGGTCCAGAATTTATCGTAGCAGGGGGACTGGCACACAGATGGAAGAACACCACAAGGAGGCTCATTGCCTTATAAACCCTGGCTCAAAAATAAGGCAGTTTTGGTATAACAGCAGGTCCCTAGTGTCAGGTGAGATAGTCGCCATAACAGTGACCGACCAGTCTCTGTCCTTTGGATACATAAAGGCTGTCAAGCTCCAGGACTGCCTATTGTGTGCTTATCACTTACTTGCTGTAAAGAGCCTTCAACATAGAAGTCAGGGCCCCGCTGTATAGGAACTGTTCAGGGGCCCAGACAGTCCCTAACCTGAGTCACAGCTGGAGGGACAAAGAGTAGAATAACTGACAAAGGGAAGAATAAATTATCTCAGACTTAGACATAGGAAAACAAAGGCTAAGATCTGCAACTTACTGAGGAATCGTGAGAGAGTTGGAAGGAGGCTCAGATGTCCAGTGTCCCCATCTGGGGCCCTAAGCAAAGTCCACCTCAGCTCCTTCTCACTTCATCACCCAGGCAGAATTCACCCTTTCATGGGCATTTCACTCTGATTCACTGCCCGCAGGAGCTGAGTCAGTCTTACCCATGCTTCTCCTGTGGCAGCTGAAACCACATGGGGTGCTGATGAGGAAACGTTATTTGTTGTTTTGTTTGGGTTAATTATTCATGGGCACTGTGCTGAAAACACTCAGAGCTGCTTTCTGAACAGTCCTTGAGCTGGCGTGCAGGGAGGGACTTACCAAATGCTACTGGCCAGGCTGCCTTTCCACGGCCAAGCTCTCTTCCATCTGCTTCCCTTCAGCCCTTGTCGCACTCCCCATCTCTCATGGCTTTGGCTGTGCTCTTTGGCATTATCTGAGTAAGAAAGAGGCAAGTACTTGGAGCACTGTAGACATACGATCAAAAATGGTATTTGACCAAGGAGGCACTGACCGTGTTGTGGGGAGAATATAAACCTGATCCTTTGACTGCGTTGTTTTTTCAGTCACACTGTATAGCTGAGAATAAGCCACTTTCAGGGTTTCAAACCTGTTTATCCTTCCACAAAAGATGCCTTCACCCTCCTTCACATAATCTGCAACTGCCTGGAAGCCTTTTTCCCCATAAGCAAGACTCTCCCTTTTTAATGCACGCTCCTGAAAATCCATTTTTCTTGTTAGAACAAGGGCAGCCTGTAGCTTTAGGAGCACTTTGAGGATGTTTACAGTAAGAGCTTGAATTGCTCTAGACATGCCCACCCCCATGCATTAGCACTAAATGGTGGTTTTCTGAGGTTATGGTTCCATAAATACTTTCTGACAGGGGTATAGACCCTGCGTAGAGGACTTAAGCTTAGCAAAAGTAGAATTGCTTTCATAGTTACTCTTATGAAAATCCTTAGAAATCATCTAGGGCTACCCCTTGGGGTCTCCAGAACAGAGACTGAAGCTCTTGCGAGTTCCTAGGGGTACTTCTTCAGGGCTAGCATTTGCTTACAGAGCTCATTATCGTGACTTGGACTGCAACCAAGATACTCATGGCCCATAGGCAGCAGCTCTACCAGGCAGCTACCCTACGCAGCCAGGCTGGTAAGTGCAGGGCTGACTCCTGTGAATTGCTCTTTGTAATTTTGCAGCCAAGAAACTGAGCCTGTCCTGCAAATATTTCATCAGGATTTAGAGAAGTTCAGAGTTCATGGGGCAGGGCTTTTTGCTGGGTCCTAGCGAAAGACACTACAAGTCTACTGATACCCATCACTGGTTGGGTTTTCTGCAAGACCCAGAGCAGGATTCATATTCCAGCACTTGTTTCCTCACTTGAAATTTCAGGGGATTGTGATAGCTGAGGTTTTGCTGTGAGCCCACCCTGTAGCACATCTGCCCCATAAAACACAAGGACACAGGAGAGCATATTTATCCCAACTGGGCAAAATCCTCACATGGTATAAATCTGCACAGCTGCAGAGCAGTCCAGAAGGCTGTGCCATATCATACCAGAAGAGAACCTTGTTTAGAACATACTTAACATTTGTTAATTCTTTGCCTAGAGCCAAGACAGACCCCCCCAAGGGACATATTAGCTCAGTTTCATCTACTGCAATCCCATGCGACTGCACAGGGGAGGAGTTCAGATCCTATGGACCATGTTCTCCACTGATGCAACCTTTTGCTTTTGTTAAATGAGCTTCTTGGGCTGAACAGTAAGTAACTGAGCTAAACACAGGTGTCATTTTCTGGCCTGTATGCTGGAAGAGGTCAGCAGAGGTAACTGCACCAATGCTTTTGGAACTTAAAAATCACTTAACTGATTTCAAGGAGTTTATACCAGCAGAGAGCTTGGCCTGTGAGTAATACACATAAATATTACCTTCAGCCACAGAGATGAAGTCAGTCCCCCACCTGGCTGTTGCCTAAGTAACGCATCTCTAGGAGGATATTTTTTAAGCCAGTGTTATTTATCCAGTAGATGGAAGCAGGCCTGTTAAGGCCATACCAGGTCAACATATGTCTAAGCATGTGCTGAATAACTTAATTAGTTCTCCCTGAGAAGAGAGACTCCCAGTGCTATTTAAAGGATCGTTATCCTACTGTGAGATGCCTTGGAGCCTGCTGCTAGGCCTAAGCTTAACAGGGCAAGTCTGTAGTAGTTGGATGGGAGTGAAAAGTCTCCCTTCCATGCTGAGAAGTAATTGTTGAGCAACTCCAGGAGCTGGAAGGTCAATGCAAGGAGCAGGCATCACCAAATCACACTAAAACCCAGCGTAAGGGACTTAATTCATGTCTGGGCTGTAGTGTAGTATTGGCTTTCTATGCAGGGTCAAACTGTGTAGATCCCATTCTTTTTCCGGTTCCCCTTTCTAGAGATCCAACATCGTCTGCTGTGCTTGGTGCCTGCTGCTCAGGCAATTCCAGTGAGTGAGAAGGTGTGACAGGATAGTGGAGTAATATAAACCTGGAGTGAGCCACTGCCGAGTGTTTATGTCAAACATCGATCCTTATGTCATCACAGGAGTCAAATGTAGGCTGTAGTTTCTCAGCATCAGCTAAACTGGACCTTATGCAAGTGGCTCAGTCATAGTTTTCATTTATGAGGCCAAAAATCAGAGACTGTAAGCTGAATGCCAATAAGGGAATTAGCAGGGTTCCCCAAAGGTGGATGGTTTTGTTATTCTGCCAGGAGGTAGTTCCTTAAGTGGATGGACCTTTGGAAAACTAGGCTGCATATCCTCTGAAGGATAAAACAGGGTCCTGGGTATATTAAAGCTTGTATAAGCACTGGCACTCACCATGGACACTGAAGCTGGATTGTGGAAGAGGGAGAGTCCTGGACGTGCTTATCTTGACCTAAGAGTGGCTTATATACCACGTGGGACCTTGGTCTGCTCTTAGAGCTGTCAGTTGTTCCTAGATGAGTTGTTATGGTAACTGAGCTAACGCCTGGAGATAGATGTTTTCAGGTGGCTCCAGGCCAGAAAATCAACACCAATAGATTCCAGATAATAGACTTCTGCTAAATTCAAGGCCAGCATCTACTTTATTTAACCTATTCACCAATGACTTACTGAACTCCGTTCTCTGGGCAAGCCATGTATGATGACAATAGCCTCAATGAGCCTCAGCTTCCAAAAGACTGAGGGGATCCTATGTGCTGTGGCTGAATCTATGCCAGTAAATTAAATGTGCCTGGGACTTCCTTCTGCGTTGAGAGGACAGCTGGCACAGAATGGCCAGTGTTTTCACATTAAATTCTTACCCTCCAAACCTGCATGGTCGCATCCAGACAGCCCATAAGGAACAGTCCCTGGCCCATGCCAGCTCCTGAAATGCATCTGGACTGGGCCAAAACTGTGGTGCCATATTCCAGCATTGTAACAGAGAACAGTCCAGGCACTGGTTAATTTTTTAGTACAGACCTTGTCTGACATACTGCTAGAGGTGACCACACAAGAAAGCAGCCTGAAAACCAAGTGCAAAGGCTCAGTCAACGTGCTTGTGCTTATACCACATCCAGATCCAGCTGGAGCTGTACATCCTCAGCAACAGCCAGTGATAGGCACATGGCATGTCTAGAAATCAGTCTGGATCACCCATTTACATCCTCTATTTGAAATAGCTCATGGGGTAAGTGGTGGATTCACCAGTTCAAAACAATATCCCTCCACCTAGCATCAAGCATCAAAATGCAGCCAATAAATTATCAGGAAGGAGCAGCTAATGCCATATGCCCACGATCCAGCACTGCTGCTGACTGTACCGTGGGAGGCCTCTTTGGTTTGTGCTCCTCAGCACGCAGCCGGCAAAGAGCATCCGGGCGGCTCGCTGTGGCAGACAAAATTTGGGAAGAGTCGTGCCAGTTTCAGGAACTCCCACATCCCCACCAGACCAGCTGAGCAGCTCCCTGGCTCTGGGGCCCTGCACCACCTCCAGAGCGAGCCAAACAGGTTCTGCAGTGGCGTGGTCCGCAGTGCCAGGCCTGATAACACCTCGGGCATTTGCGACAGCCTCCTGCGTGCCCCTGTGGCTGCACTTGCATCTGTGCTGGATGGCTGCTCTTTTCATGTCGAGACTTGCTGGTGGTCTCCTTGCGTTGGGCACCGATGGCTTGAACACCACAGGCTGGCCTAAGGCCACTGAGCTGGGGAGTTTCTCTCTCTGTTCATTCACATTTCAAGTCTTGCTTTGCTTGTTTTACCCACTTGCAAACCGTGTTACTGTAATATGTAGCTCTCTAGGGCAGAAACTGCTTTTCAGCATGTTCTTTGCTCAGCTTCTACTGCAACAGGATTGCAATCTCAATCAGTGCAGCAGTAATATAATTAACAAGCTCTGCACAAGGGGGAATTGCATCCTCAGTGGATGTGATATTCCCAGTTCTGGCCTACCCATGTGTTTTCCCAGGGCGAGAGGTCGTGTTGACTGAACTCCAAAATGGCTTGCTCAAACTTTTAAACACCAAGATCCAAATAAATTTTCAGCATTAGCTGGTATGCTGATCCCCTTCCTGCCAAGCTGCAGCCTTAAGTGAATTTTTATGACTAAGTTATAAACCCCAGAAAACACGAGCAAGAAGTAGAAATGCTGACTTGGTCTTTGCTAAATGCCAATTATCTACAAAGGCATTAGGGGGGGTGGGGGGGAGAGTGAAAAATAGGGTCATTTTCATGTTTTCTCTGATTCAAAGTAAACTGTCCTGTGAGCCCCTTGTAGGAACACACAGCATGCAGAGTGACCATTAATATTTATAGGCACGACACTGAGCTACAGACCTTGGCAATCAGAGCAACTTCACTTTTGGAATTAATATAACTCTGCTTGGCTGGCATCTCAGTGCAAAAGAGTAAGTAGGACACACCAAGATTTTCAGGGAGAACTCTTAAGAAGCAGATGCTGACCTTTGATGGAGAGGGTCCATACTTCACTGAGTGGATGAAGTACTAAAACCAGCTCTTAAATCCTCGGGGCTGCTAGCCAAACCCAGCACCATGTTCTCTATTCCTCTCTGCTCCTAGGCAGTCCCATACTGCACAGGCTGCTCTCCTCATATTCCCCAAGGTTGCACGCTGTTGCCCAGCTGATAGAGACCAGCACATCTCTGCAGTCACTGTCAGAGCAACGTGGATTTATAATACCTAAAGATCTGGCTGAAATAATCTTATGGCTCAAAATGGTGCTGTAATCTCAGTTGCAATGCAGCACCTGCTTTCTCCCACTCTGTATTTCCTAACTCCCAGTTGAAATGATAGAGCCCTCTACAAACCAGCCCTCTGTATGCTGAGGATCTGGCAAGGTGCTGAGTCACAGAGGCTGCACTCAGCCCAGGACTGTGTACCAAGCAGGGTGGTGACTGCCAAGCCACACACAAACATGTCTCAGAAATATCTAGGGGGACCCTGCTACAACGATAGCTCAGTCACCCCCGTGAGCCTTTAGAGAAATATATCCCCAGTACCTGGGCATTTACCACTCATGCCATACAAAATACTTTTGGGAGTGGCTGAGGTTGTCACAACCTAATAATCCTTTGTGTCCAAGAACTCAAGGAGAGATACGACTTCAGGGAGAGACTGTCCATCCCCCACAATGCACCCAGCCCTGGGAGAAAGAATAAGAGATTGGCCAAAGGTTCTTGTTTAGGAGCTAGGAAGGTTTGGATGAAATTCAAGAAGAAAAATATTAGAAATCCAAACCCCTTTTTCATGTAGTCACAGAAATTGATCTGGGACTTTGAGCAACAGACTAAATTTCCCAAAATGGCCACTGACTTCAGGTGGGCACCCTGAACTCAGCACACCAGGGACAGGATCTCCTGGTCATTTTTGCATTGCTGCAGTTACACCCTGCTTTTGCAGCATGTGGGAAGGTGCACAGCACGTTATGGAAATAAGGCATCTGACAAAAAAGCATCAATATGTGTACTCTGTCAGCTGAGTCCCTCCAAATCCTTTTTCACTCTCAGATATTCAGGCTGTACAATTTAAGAAAATAAACACTGGAAACAACAACAAATAGAAATGCTCTTGCCATTAAAAACAAGGTGAAAAGGAGGAGCTGAGCCAAGTTAATCAGAGAGCTGAAATGAGATGTTGGAGAAGGGGCCTGTGAGTGACTTGGGGTTTGCAGTTAGCTGAGCAATGTGAAATCTCGTGTGTCTGGCTGTGCTCTGAAAGGAAATGCTTTATTAAATCTTCTTTGTGTGCGATTTCAAGCTGCCTCTGGACTGGAAAATAGGACCATTCCAGTATGTGGCATATAATCAGGAACTGAAGTCTTTAGTGCGGGTTTTTCTGCAGAGGAATCTCTGATCAGCATAGACACATAACTCAGGGCTCAGGATTTAGAAAGCTGAATTAGACACGATGCACCCGTGCTCTGCTGTGCACCTCTTCTACTCAGTATCCTCAAAATGCTTCACAGAATTAATCACGCTGGCAGCAACAGCCAGGCATTAGGAACGGCAGCACAGGTAGGCATAAATTCACACCACTGAATATAAACTCCTGTGGGCCAGTGGGTCTCAGGTCCATTATCTCAGCTTTCATTCCCACTGGAACATAATACTTTCCCTGACTGATCTCCTTTGCACTGGCTATCCTGGAAGTCTCTAGTCTCACTGTACTTTTCTTCTATGATCTGGCCACATTTTGGGAAGCTGCAAACTCTTGCTGTCTCTGTCCAGCACTCATTCTGCTTTGCTGTAAGCTGGCGGCTCACAGCTCTGCCCTGTCAAAGCAGGACTGTGCCACCCCCAAATACTTGCAGAAAGTATCTACCAAAAAGAAATGGAGAGAACCAGGCACAACAAGAAAGAATGAGGGCAAGTGAGAGGCTCCCAGAGCACTCCCCCGTGTCACACAATCTCCTATGCCCTTTTTCTCTCCCTCTGTGCTTGGCCACATAGTCAGGAAAGTGAGACCTGATCAAAGACAGGACAGGCAGTATCAACCAGATTTCCTCCTTCTCTTACCCCCTCATTTCACACCACGGCATGTCTGGCTATGAAGAGCCTTGAATCTCAATCCGCCTGCTGGAAATTGCAGGGTTTGAATTCCTGATCTGCTTTCTGCAGACCCCAATAGGAAAGTGTCCGTAGGGGCTGAGATACACAGAGCAATCCCCTTCCTTTGCACCACCCCCGCTGCAGACGAGCTCCTTACCTACCTTTTATTGCTGACAAGAAGCAGGACAGAGCCATTTTGAATATTGGCTTCTTTGAGAGTCTCGTGCTCTTCAAGCTGCCTGGAGTTGTAATAAAATGTCTTCTTCCAAGAAGTGACGCCCTCCCGTACTAAGTGAGCCCGTAGGTCCATCACTGTGTCTCTGGGCTTGACTGTCAGGGGCATCATCAGGTCCTCATCAGCCAGGTGCACCTTAATGTGGTACCTCTTCCAGCGAGAAAGGCTCCTTCGCAGCGTGTCCATCCTTTCCAGATCACCAAGGCCAGTGTGGCAGAGCAGAGCATCCAGCTGGGAGGTCGGTAAAGCAGGGATGTGGCTCTGAAGAGTCTGTCTGCCGTGAACAACTTAAAATGTCCTGCCAAACCTGTTCCTCCCAGTTGCCATGCTGCATGCTTTACATTCCAGGGAAGAGCTCACCTGGTTCCAAGAGCCTGCTGGCTGGGAAACCTCTCCATGAGTCATTTCCACACACCCCTAAATCCCATGATAATTACAACGTCTTCAAACAGTGCTCTTCATTCCGATGGCTCTAGGATGACTTTCAAACTGGATCTCCAGAGCCACTAGAAATGTGGGTACATGTGAGAAATGAATGGGTTTAATAACCTCATGTCTCCTGCTCCAACAAGCTGCCAGCAGTGGGGTAGATCAATTCAACAAAGTAGGCATTGAGGAACCTCACTGATATTTAACATGGCCATTTTAATGAAGAAGAGAAAAGTACTCTGTATAGTGAAAAATTCCTCATGGGGGAGAGCCAGAGCACCCTGAAGGAGTCACAGAGCCAGGCTGTGTGAACACCCCTCATTAGTGCAGTGCAGTTTCCCCCTAGTTTTTTTGTATAGTTATTGTAGGCAAACAAGCTAGGACCCTCCAAAAGCAGTAGGACTCATTCATTGCGCATCACACCATCAGATATCTAATATTGATTTACATGTGCTCCTCACTGGTTCATCATCTTCATTTCCTCTTCCTTTCAGATCCCTGCCTAATTGAAGGGCTGGTCGTATCCTGCTTTAGCACGTGAACGAGGACAGCATCACGGGGCTGCAGGCACACCATGCAAACAGGCGACAACAGAGGCCTCAGAATACCAAGAGGAATAAGCAATACTTTGGTAAATACAACGATACCTCCGAAAGGAAGGAAGCAATGCCAGCTGGGGGAGCCGGCTGTAATTGAATGATCCTGCCAGGCAGACTCTGGCAGTCACAAGATGATACTTCAGAGCAAACATCATCAAGATAAGGAATTCTTTTTTTTTTTTTATTTTTTCTCAAAAAGATCAAGTCACCCTCTTATCTTGTAGGTAATTTCCTGCAGCCCATATTACAGGAATTAATTCCCTTGTCCATTCTTCTCAACACAGACCAGTATTTTCAGACCAAAGTACTGCAAGATAGTTGACTTCATAGTCTGCTCTTCACTAAAAAGGGGCTGCTCTTGCCCATTAGATAACAAAACAAGCTGTCAGATTTTCAGATATGGTAGCAGTCAGCTCCCATTGAGAACAAGAGCGGTGTCCACTCTCCCATTGAGAAACAAGGAGTTTTCCACCCTGTCTTCACACCTCCCTTCTTTTTCCTGCCCCAGCACATTATGTCTCTGCCAAGAACAGCAGCAAATATCTTCAGTTACACCACAGGCAACGAAGATTTCCCTGTGCACTTGAGAATAAGTGAAGCTTCTGCTAGCAAGATTTTCTTTCCAGATTCAGTCACTGTAAAGGTATGATTGTTTTGGTGGGGACTGGGATTCCTGGGTCCTCAATCTGCCACTGAGTTGCTGCAAAGGCTTGAGATGAGTCATGTCATGCCTTTGTGTTTCTGTTTGCTCGTCATGACTGCTGCATGGTGTAACACATGTTCATTAAGCACCTTGTGGGAAATAGGAACAGCTTTTAGCACAGTCATGGTCTGGAAGCATTTTAAAATGCCTGGATCTACAGCTATGTTAATAATCTTGAAGACAGGACAACATCACCCCTATTAGAGAAGAAGAAACTGAGGCACAGAGTGGTGCAAAGCTGTTATAACAAAAAATGTCAAAGGTTAGGCTCTGGTCCTCATATCTAGGCATCTCAGTGAGACGTCTCATTTTCCGAGACCTACAGAAACTTTCAAGCCTGGGGTCTGGTGTATCTTTCTCCATTGGGGTAACATTTTCCTGGGGAGCCAAAATTCATCCCTGGTATAAAGCCAGAGTCTCAGGAGTAAAGCAAGAGTCTGAGCCAATTCCCACTGCCATCCAAGGGCAGACTCTCTTTGACAGCAGCTAGAACTGGATCAGGCCCCAGACACACCGAGGTCTGATGGCTCTGGCCAACAGAATTTGCCCAGTGAGTGCCAAGGGAAGCATAAGGCATTCTCATTTCAGCAGAGCCTGTCTGGTGTCAGTGAGTCCATCAGCTCCATCCTTCTAGAATACGTGACAGCCTGACAGTTGCCAGCTACCTCCTTCAGACACCTTTCAGACGGTTCCTGTTTATTTTTAGGACAGCTCTTCCCAGTCAAGGCTCAGATGCGTATCATTACATAGAAAGGGGGGATGGTGGCAGAAAGAAAACACAGAGCTATTATTTTTATTTCTTTGCCTATGGTGTGGTTGCAAACTTTTCTCATGTACCCCCATCCACCCATATTGGGATCCTCCATTTTATGAAAGGAGATGCTATTCTAGCCTATGAAAGCCAAGATAAGGAGAAGCATAGCAGTGAAGTCAGCTTATAAAATATTGAAGCAGTGAAACCCTCACTGGAACATGTGACTGTCTAATGCCAGTTCCAATTAATTTTGAATTTTTCATTAAACCATTATTAAAAGCAAGAGGACAGCAGAAATAAGGGAAATCGACTTGGGCAGTATATTAAGTACCTTAGTTTTGCTGGAGGATGTTTTATTATCTGTCCAAAGCAATTATTTCACCAGCTCCTGACAGATTGTGGGCTAAACAGAGGTACAGGATAAAGTTCTAGATGGTCTTTCCTAAGTTATTTTAATCTTCATTCCCTACCCTGTACCTTGCAGCCTACTTGGGTGATGTCTCTGGCATGTCGTATCTGGAGGACAAGACATGGAGTCAGAGTTCTGAGAATCTGCGATAATGTGTCACTCTGGCATTATTTACAAATCAAATAAAAACTTATTAACTTAAGCTTTTCCCCATTTTGAGGCCAAATAGAAGACATGCAAACATTCAGAGAAACATTCATTAGGAAAGCCTGAAAAGGAATTTAAACCCCAGGTGGGCTATGATTTTTTTAGGGGAGGTGGAGGGCGGGGCGCAGGTAGAAATAAAGCAACAGCATTTAGAAAATGTTGTCTCCTCTTCTGTTCTCAAAGCTTCCTTACTCTATTGACTAGAGCAAAAGAGAAACACCTGCCTAAATTAGGTGTTTCATTAAGATGTCTCAAGCTGGTTGAGATGATCCTGGGCCTTATAATGTTTTTCTTATAATGCCAGAATAGAGACACTCATTTCTTAGGTGGTTTGTTGTTTGTTTGTTTGGCAGTCGCTGTGTTTTGCTGCTTGCTGTGCTGCTCTCCTTGCAGAGGACAACAGAGGAGAAGTGGGATGCTGCTCTATAAGGAAATAAAGGTTTCTTTATTTTCTGGTAGCAATCATGGGGAAGTTTCAACATCTGGGGAAAATTTGACCCTGATTCCCCTGGCAGAGCCTATAAGTTTTTGAGGAAACTACTCTGACAGTGTTGGTCTTTCTGGCAAGGAAGATACTTTGCTGTTTCCTGAAGCTCTCTGATCCCAGGACTTGCAGTCAGTAATGCTGAACACTAAGGATTTTCCACTGATGTTTATTTGGGAGCAGACAGACAGCAAGGGATGAAGCATGACAGATGACTGTCCTTGTCGGGTTGACTATGCTTATACCTGCAACTCTACAACACTGGGTACCAAAGAGAGGTTTTTTGTTGCACTCTCCTAAGTACACAATTCTGCTGGCGGGCATGTTCCCTACGCCATGATTGTCCTCCTGTTCTGTTAACTGATGGTGCAGAGGGAAGGCTGCAGCGTTGTGAGCTCTGAGACCCACACTGGGTGCTGGGGAGTCCAGGGCTGGGAAAGGTTCACTCACAGGAAGTGAATGGCTATGCAGGATAAATTGCAAGGCTTGGCAGTGATAACTTAAGGTTAGAAATCTCCAGTCCAATATGCAGCCTTCCACCTAATTCATTCAGTGCCCCAGATATCTCAGGTGATGGGGCAACTTAAGGCACTAGTATTTATGTTCCCAAAGTACCCAGGGGCCGCAGCTAGAGCTGTACCACCAAGTACCAAGATGAGTAAGGCCTTTCTTATCACCCAGTGCTTTCCTCCTCCTGAGATGTGCTTGGTTATAAAATGACTGGGCTCACTTTATATGTCAAGTTACATCTACAGCAAACGAACAAAGAGCTAATAAATGATTAGTAAATGCTTTGTGAAATGGGTAATTAAATGCAACAGCTTTTTAGAGTCCAATGGATAAGCTCAAAATATGTAAGCCCAAGTGATAACACTTTCTCCTGATATAACTTATCTACAGCGTACTGCTCACATCTGCAAGAGTGCTTAGGAATGCTATTAACTTCTTGCACATCAGGAATAAAGAGAGCCTTTCTATGATGGAGGAGCACTTCTCCTGGGGATTAGGGCAAAATCCTCATTGTTTAGACCATTTAAAATCCAGAAAAGCTAGAAGGTGCTTATGTTAACATATGTGGAAAGTGTGAGTGATGAGGGAAGGCAACAGTCTCCACACTGACCCTGTCCTGTCAACTGCCTGTCAAGCTACAGGGCCCTTTGCTCCCAGGCCAGGCGGCCTCTCTGTTTCACTGAACACCCAGCCGCAAGCTCCCATCCTTGCCTGGCACAGGGGAAAATGTCCCTGTCATCCTGCCCTGTTCTAGACCACAGTCAGGAGCTCTGCTCTGGCAGTAAAACAGATTTTTTAAAAAAATATGTCACAAAAAGGAGGGATCGATCCTACTTTCATTGGTTTTGGCACAAATGAGGATTTCTGACACTAACACAGCCAAAGTTACCAAGTCCAACGGATCCTGCTGCTGTATCCAAATCGGATTCCAAAAGGCCCTACAACTTCCCTGGCTACCTGCCCAGCATCAGTACTGCGTTACTGGGAGCTGGTGGACTCTCTTTAGCACGGGACTGAACTTTAAACAGGCTCCAGAAAAAAGCTACATATATTCAGCTCTGAAGGAGCAAACTTGCCTGGTTTTGGAACACAGATGAACCTGCAAGTTTTCTGAGCAGAAGTTAAATGTGAGTTGGTGACATTTTCTTGTGGAAAAGGAAATGTGAAAGAAAAAACCCCAGTAACGCACATGTTAAATGAACCAGTCAAGTGCAGACAATGGAAAAGCTGAAAAATGGATATGGAGGAAAGCATTTTGCGGTGGTAGTTATTTCTCACTGCAGTTCTTTATAACTTTCCAGATGGGAGATTCATGACCCTAGGAAGAAAAGCCTGTATCCTCCAGGGTTTGGCCTGCGGCAGCCCATGACTCACTCACTTGCCATGTTTGGCAATAAGCTGAGAAACAAGCAAGACAGCAAAATGCTTGTGGAAACTGCAAAACAAGAAACAAATTAATTAATTGCTGGAAGAGCAAAAAAATAAACCTCTGTGCACAAAGGATGATGGAGTGAAAGTGAGAAAAGATGGAGAGTGAGTGCTCATGCCACTGAGGACTCTAGAGGAGCTGGCATCCCAGGCAGCCAGCTCCATCCATTTTCAGGTGAAACAAATTCAGGATGCCTCAGTCTTAAAAGGTGAGGTAGGTGGAAATAGAAAACTTGGAGCTCTACCAGCCGTTCCACCAGCAGCAAGGTGGTTTTCCAGGGGCTCAAGGAAGAAAGTGGATTTGTGGATCTACATTGCCATCTAATGGCAAGGAAGAGCTTAAAGCTTTCACTGTGGCCCAAAAATGGGCTGCAATAGCAGAATAACCGAAGAGGGGATGGTCCCTACAGGTGATTGTCCTTTAGTCTAAAGGCAAATCCTTCTCTGTGACTGAATGGGTCTCACCAGTTAAGGCAATACAGCCAGCCCAGAGAAAGGAAGGATAGCCAGAGCCCTGGGACAGAGGCTGCTGATTCCTTCTCTTCTGGCATCATCTCCACTTCATTCCGTATTAGCCAGGAATGTTAACATGCAGATGGAATGGGATTTGCTTCCTTCTGGTGTACCAAATACTGGCAGTGAGACAGCCTTCCCAAGCAGGCGCATGTTTCAGGTGCCGAGTGAATCCTGCCATCCTATCCAAAACAGTGTCAAATACAGCATCTCAGGAGTTCAAGGCCCTGCTGGGA
Organism: Tyto alba; assembly: GCF_018691265.1. NCBI lineage: Eukaryota > Metazoa > Chordata > Aves > Strigiformes > Tytonidae > Tyto > Tyto alba. The sequence goes on along the minus strand of NW_024881293.1, from coordinate 12,448,624 downwards.
AATTCAGATAACCAGGATCATTTAAGAAAAGAGGTAAATTCCACTTGGATCTAGGCATGGGAAGAATAGATCTACCATTTTGGTCACACCTAGCCCAGTACCATGTCTTCATCTCTGGTGAGTAATGGATACTTAATGAGATAATATCAGAAAGAGGGTATTACAGATTGTTACTGCCCTGCCGTACCCTTCACACTGGGAGACAGCCCTGCAGGGACAACCTACAAAGAAAATAGATTCAGTGAGATGTGAGAGTTCATATATTTTGTCATTTAAAAGAAATCACCAGGAACAGATGAGTTTCGTGTTCATTCTAGTGCCACCTTTGCTACAGTGTGCTGCTAATGATACACCATATTATATAGTTTCTAGAAAATAAAATTTACAAGAGAGAGCAGACTATTAGGAGATACTTACATTAAGAAACTGAAGGAAATTTGGTAAAAGATTGTCAACAGCTTCTTTCTTCTGCTTTGAAATGTTTCCAGCCTTGACACATGCAGCTTTGCCTATGAGGAGTTAGAGCTTGGTCAGTGGAAAAGAGAGGAAGGTGATCTTTTATGACCGGGAATTTAGAACAGAGCAAGAGCTGGGGGCGAGAATGGGGATATAAAGTATCTGGTTTTCCCAGATAATAAAATGGGACATGGTATGGATCCCAGCTACCTTCTAGGCAATAAAAAAGGAATAGGGGTTGAGATAATAGAAAATTTTGAGACCTGCCAGACTTCAAGCCACAGGTCAGACCACCCCCTCCCCGTCTGTTAAAATGCCTGCTGCAACACGCTTCCTATGCAACGTGCTGCCAAATAAATGAGCACACTCCCAAACAATCCAACTTCATTTCCTTCTGGTATCCTTTCATATTTACACACCCAACCTTGCCAAGCCTTGCTAGGCCCAAACAATCCCTCTGGAAGAAAAGGAAAAACAAAGGAATTCCTACAGCCTGTAAAGCACCTTCTTGCCCGCCAAAAAAAAAAAAAAAAAAAAAAAAAAAAAGATTGTTTGGAGAGCTCTTCTTTCTCTCTTGGTTGCTCACTGTTTCCCAAGCTAATGAAAGCCAAAGGCTGTGGGAGTGACAGAATTATCATTACTGGTGGACCAGAGTGAATTTTTCAGGTATTTCTCTCCAGTTGAGGAAGCAGGGAGAGGAAGAAGGGAATGTACCTGGTTGAAGGGCTACACAGGGTGACATGTTCCTTGATGTTCCTTTCTAAATGTGGCTCTGACTCATGCTATGGAGTTGATTAGAAAAAATATCTCCCTGCAGTAGAAATACAAAGGCAAAAAAGTCTTGTTCAGCGTTCACTTCTCCAGCCCCGATTCTGAGCCTGCCCGGGCTTGTGGCAGGAGAGGGGCTGGTAAGCTGGCTGGGAAGCCACTTCCACTCTTCTCAATAATCAGAAATTATGAAGAGGCTGTGAAAGCAGCCATAGAAACAGCTTGAAACGTGAACCTGAGGCTACATGCTGCTGTAGTCCCAGGGAGAGGCATGCAGGGTCTTGTGTCTGCTTCCATCACACGAGTTCCTACCTGCGCCAGGTCAAACGGGGCTAGCGCAGTCCTTCCCCCCTCCGCTTCCTCCACCACTTGATGCATCTCCAAAGCTGCACCCCAAACCCAGCTCCTGAAAAAGAGCTACAATCAGGGCCTGTGGCACATCCACCCCACCCCGTGGCATGCAGGCCCACAGGGTGAAACAGCTATACCCCTGCGGGATCCGGCCCAGAGGCAGGATGCCAGCAGCAGCGTGATGGAGGGAGGGAAGCCCCGAAGGAGCCATAAAACATGGCCAACCGGTTTGAGCTCCCAGGAGAAGCACGTGAGCTGGACCACCGGGTCGCAGCCAGCAGGAGGAAGTTATTAAAGGTGTACATTGCTCCGAAGGAAGCTAGTGGAGATTGCCACGGCTGCACCGCACTGGCTGGCCGAAGGGGCAGCTGCAGCATGATGGTGGCTGCCAGGACCCTGCATGTCTCCTTGGGCAGTTCAGCACCAGTCTGTGATCACCAGCAATGACCTTAACTCGACGCCCAGGGTTCCACCATCAGCACAAATCCCCCAAATCCCTGCAGCAAGCCGTTGCCCTCGGCCAGGGCTGAGCCAGCAAACTAACAGGGCGGGAGGACAAGGTGAAATGTGAGCTGGGATGGTGATCAATATCATTTATTAGTTTTTAATGCTATTTCTGCAGGTTCAGCAGCACTGTTCACTTAGTGCCTCACCCTTACTCCTTAAGCCTGTTCCCAGGCTCAGAACCCACATGTTTTTATCTGTTTAAATCACTGGAATCAGACAAAAAATAGCCATGGGGCCACCTTGTCACAGCGGTACCTGTGGGCCAGAGGATGGGAGGCAAATATGGCGATTTCTGGGAGGAAAAGCACATTTAATTATGTGAGGCGTGCCGAGGAGTCCAGGCACACACTGGATCACAAAGAGCCAGCACCGGTTTCCCAGCAAACACAATTTACAGCTGTTAAAAAATCCGAGCATTGTTTCATATATGGGGGAGGGGAAGAAAAGAAAGAAAGAAAGAAAGAAAGAAAGAAAGAAAGAAAAAAAAAAAAAAAAAAAAAAGCAGCTGAACCTGGGGTGATTTAATTGCCATTAATGAGGAACGGAGCTACGGACACGCTGGATGTCCCGGCGCAGCGTTATAAGGGCGTTGCAGACCTGCCGGCGCCATTGGGCGTGGGGCGGGACTGTTGCGCACAGCCCTCTGGGAATTGTAGTCCTCGGCCGCGCCGCCATCTTGGCGCCACCACAACGCAGCCCCTCAGGGAGCTTCCTGGCAGCCATCTTGGGATGGGGCGGGGCGGCGCGGGGCGCGAAGCCTCTTCACCAGGCAGCGGGCGAGGCTGCTGGGTGTTGAGGTCCTGGGTTTAGTAGAAGTATTGGTTTTATTTTGAATCGAAACAGCAGTAATTCTCTCACAAAAAAGTCAGCCTGAGCGGGTGTGGTGGTGCTTTGGGGATGGTCTGTGGGGCTCTGGCCATGCTTTTAGGCATTGTGCTGGTATTGGCTTCATGTCCATTCTACCATTGTGTTTAGCAAACTAAAGGGCAATTTTTCCTTAGACGTCTCTCCTGAAGGCCTTTCAGTGCCATGCTAGCTCACTCCAGAGGATGAGGGAGTTCCTGGGTCTTGAGTCTTCTGGTTACCCCTCATGGCTGGGGTTGCTGTGAGTGCTTCTGAGGAAAAGTCTGACAGGTTTTGTGAGGGTGTGCAGAGAGTTTGGGCAGTGTGTGGCCTGGGAGGGAACATGGGGCTGTGGGGAGCCGAGTAGGGGCAGACTCGGGGAGGAAAGGATCAGTGGATGGTTGATGTGACCTGAATTTGGGGAAGAAGTGGGAGAATATGAGGGCATGCAGGTCCCTGTGTAAGAAAGTGAACAAGTGCTATCCATTAGCTATGGGTGGTGAAATAAGTGAGCCTTTGCTGCAGTCAGGACAAAGCAGGGAAGCTAAGAGAGAGCATATGAAAGGGTGGGAGAGTGCAGTTGGGGGTATGGAAGTGTGTTTTACAGGACTGCAAAAGGAAATGGCTCATCCTGGGGTCACTAGATGCTCTTGTTGGTGTCCTCAGTGGAGCTGCTCCTGATGCTCTTTCCAGAGCCTACTTTTGCCTTGCCCTTCAGAGAGGAGATGAGTCCTTCATACAGCAGAAGAAATAATTTACAGTGCTCATCAGACTGCAACTTCAGGTGTATTTTCAGTTCTATAAGTATTTAGTGAGTGAAATTTCCAAGACAGGCACTCAAACTCACTGAATGCCTTTGAGCCTGAACTTGGGATCTAAATAGGACTTCTGTTACATATTATACTATTACAGATTATAGCTAGTTCCTTAACACCAGTGCTCATTTTCACAGCAAAAAACCTGCTGTCTCATACCCTGCATCTTTTTTATAACATAAATTTAGCTACGTCTTAAGTGTAGATTTTTTTTAAATTTTATTTTATGCATGCATTTATTTTTGAATAATCCAAAAGATTCTTCCCTTTCCTTCATTAGTCTTATGCGATTATTATAACAACCCAGGCCATCCCCATAGATCTACTGGGCTGTTTAATTGCACTGCAAACATGGAGGGGTGCTAATAAGCTTTCTTGCAAGCATGTGTTCATATGTCAACACTTTTGCTTCTGTCAGAAGCTTAAAAATGGAAACAGTTTTCTCTTTAAGAAAACAGGACCCAAATAAGGAGATGATGGAGTGGTGAAGATTCCTCTAGTGAGTCTGTTCCAGCTCATTCCTTAGAAAGGCTGTGTATGAAAGATCAGAGAAGAGGCCACTGGATCTGGGTTTTGTCCAGGGGTCTCTGGGTTTAAAGCTCCCTACAACCACTTGAGCTCATTTTCTTTGTGACTTGGCTGGGTACAACTTCTGTCTCTGCCCAAGCTGTTAAAAATCTAAAACTTTACTCTTCGGAATTCTTTTAGTGGCGCAACAGATACAACCTATCGTTTAGCAAAAATGGAAGCTATCAAGAAAAAGATGCAGATGTTGAAGTTAGACAAGGAGAATGCCATTGACAGAGCAGAGCAGGCTGAAACGGATAAGAAGGCAGCTGAGGACAAATGCAAACAGGTAAGTAGAAATAGAACCGCTGATTGTGTATGTGCTATGGAAATAAGTGTAACAAAATACTATGTTGCAGTTTTCTGATATGGAAAGCAAAATAATTTGAATTTGGGTTTTTCTGTTAATCTTTTTAAATCTTTCGCCTTTTTGTAATGTTACACTCATAAAGCCAGGGCTAGGTATTAACTTTTCAGCCATCAGAGTCTGTAAAATTAGCACTATCCACAGATTATTACGAGTACTTTGACTGAGTTTTCTTGAATATTACATAATTGCCTTAATTTTTTTGTGATTCCGTGGAAAAGACCTTACATACTCCAAATCAAAGCTGTATGCCTTGAACACCTGTAGGACTAGTGTTAATACCACCTAAAGGGTCAGCTTTGTCTAAACATTAATTGAGCCTCTCCTTCAAGTGAATTAATAAAGTTAACTTTTGAGTAGTCCTTGGTATATAGAGTGCCCTTCAGTGGTGCCAGCTGTGACTCAACAGTAGGTATGTTGTATTTTTTTTTTTTTTGTTAAGAATAATCAGAAATATCTTAAGTTGAAAACTCTTAACTGAATTTTAGTGACAACATTTTCATATTATTTTACATTTTCAATGTTCTTTATTTTGGGTGTCTACCTCATACTTGAGCTGTAGTATTTTCAGAACAATACTGAAATGCAGGTTGACTACACTCAAGTTTCTTATAGCACTGCTTGTAAAATTACCATGTCTTTTCCTTTCACATTCTCTAAATGTGGCTGCTTCCACTGCATCTAGAATGCTATAATATGTTAATATTCATTTGGCCAAATATTTCTTATGTTCAAGTTCAGTTTGAGATCCTGGATGATGTAACTAAACTTTCAACTAATCATCCATTTAGTTAACAGGAAAAATGTTTCCAAAAGTTTCAGCTGCTGCTGTCTTCCTGTTCCACCCCACACCATAAGGAAAACTACTTGTCTCTGCTGCGTCATTACAGTAAACTTCGAGCTGCACACAGTGCCCAGTGTTCATAGTCGCTGTTTCTTTCCTGGCTTCAGAGGTGTTGATAAGATGTTGTTCTGCTGGGCCACAGTTTCCCCAGCTAATCTTTCTGCTCTCTGTAAGAGCCACAGCAGGTTGTTATTCAAAGCGGTTAATGGTGATTGAATGCTTAGGCTTCCTTTACATTTAGTTATCAAAGGCGATTTTCTACAGACTGATGAATGACACACTTGTGGTAATTTTCAAGTATCTATATGAGGGTAATACATAATAAAAAGCTAAAAGAGGAAAATAAATCTTTGATGTTACTCCTCTTTTCTGAATTGTCTCAATTTTTTCAGCTTTTTGTTTTTTTTTTTTTTTTTTTTCTAATGTGAGCACAGTACTCAAGTAGTGATTTTAATGTCATACACAAAGTAAGCATCACCTCCTTCATCCCACTTGCTGTCCCTCCGTTAAAGCATCCAAGCAAGCATACACAGTTCTCACTATCTGGTTACTCTGAGTAAAAGCAACACAACAATGTTCAAGAATGGCATGCTACCAAAAATGTCATCAAAGCTGTCTCTGAAGCTAGAATGCAGCAAGTCAGTGCACAAAAACACAAACTATTTTGAGTAAAATATTTTGATAGACTAAAATTATGTGAAGGCAGAGCTAAACGGTTAAATCCATTTCTCCACAAACTGAACTGGTTTGTATTGCAAATGAAATGATGGAGCAGATGGGTTTGCAGTGGAACCCTTATCAGCAAGCTTCCTGATAATGTAAATTCTTCAGGGAGCATGAGACAGTTTGTCATTAAACAGTCTCCCAGCAGGTTATAAATAGTACCATTCTAGCGTACAATATGGATATATATGGTATGGAGGAGAGAGGCTGAACCTCGTGCTAGGATGGAGCAGACCCTGTTGGCCTGCAGTCAGTCAGGGAGTAATTCAGGTTGGGAGGGACCTCCAGAGGTCATCGAGTCCCACTCCTGTTTCCAGCAGGATCTGTCACAGGCCAGACCTGTTTCCTCCTGCTCCCAGAACATCATGTTTGGCTTGAAGTGTCTTGAACAATGTCAAAAGATGATTAGGAAACAACCGCTCGTTTTTTCTAGCTATACAGGAATTGAATAGTTTCCTAAGAAATCATCAGGTAATAGTGGTAGAACAAACAAGAGGACATAATTTTAAAACATTTATAATTATGCTGTAGAATTAGCTGCTGCAGGGTGTTGTACAGTCCAAAACAGAAATGAGGAGAAAAAGGGCTTGTAAGTTATGTATTAAATGGAATCCTGTGTGCACAATGTCAGGGAATGTTGTGCTAAGTGACAGGTTTTTAATGATCTTTCGCTGGCAACTGTTACCAGTCAGTCTGGGAACACTTAACCCAACAGAACTTTAATCTGGTCTTTTGTGACTCTTTGTATGTTATGTTAGGATAAAACTACTAGTAAAGAGAGGTCTTAGCCATATTAAACTGTAACTGATAATACATCAGAATGCTCACTTTGTGTTTGTTTGTTTGTTGTTTTTTTTTTTTCTCTCTTGAAAGGTAGAAGATGAGCTGGTAGCTCTGCAGAAAAAGTTGAAAGGAACTGAAGATGAGCTGGATAAGTACTCGGAGGCTCTCAAAGATGCCCAGGAAAAACTAGAGCAGGCTGAAAAGAAGGCCACTGATGTACGTACCAACTGCTAATGTTTGCCTGTAACTGTGCTCTCAGTGGTTTGGAGTTTGTGTGTAGTATATTGGTTGTAAGAATCACTGAGGATTTTTGTATCGCAGCATTTTGATCGGGATATAGGAAAGACAGTGTTACCATGCAGGTACGTACGTCTCCTGCCTGCCCATCCAAAATGAGCTGGGGTGGCTGTTGCGCACCCCGTGTGCGGCACAGGCAGCTGCCCCCCGCGGGGTTCGGAGCACTGCGCCCCTTTCTGGCGCGGGGGGAAGCGTTTGTGGGCGGGAATTCTTTCGGAAAGGCGAAATTTCCTTTAATCGAAGTAAACACAAGGGTGACCTTTCAGGGCAGCTGGGACTGCAGCCGGGCTCTGCTGCAGCGTACGGATGCGGTTCGGCTTCCCGGCCAGGCCCGGCTCCCCTTCCTTCTGCCGCCAGAAGGGTTCGCTTCAGCATCGCTCGTGTCTGCGTGGGCCCAAAGGCGGCACGGACCCACCGGGGGGTTCGCGGGACCCCACCCAAGGGGGGGTGCCCCGAGGAGCCCCGCGGGACGCTGCGAGGGAACGGGCGGGCCGCCACTGTCCCGGCGCTGCTTGCGCCGACTCCTCAGTGCTACGTCACCACCCCCCCACCTCCAGCCAGCGTGACGTCATCGGCCCATTGAAAGGCGCGGGGCCGCGCGCCGCCACGTGCAGCACCTCCGCGCCCTGCCCGCCGCCCGCGCCGCGCCGCGCCCATGGCCGCGCCGAGCTCCCTGGAAGCGGTGAAGAGGAAGATCCAGTGCCTGCAGCAACAGGCGGATGAGGCGGAGGATCGCGCCCAGGTTCTCCAGCGGGAGCTGGACCTGGAACGGGACCTGCGGGAGAAAGTGAGACCGCCCGGGCTGCCTGCTCGCCTCTCTCGGTCGCTCTCTCCCGGGCTGCCCTGCTCCTTCCTTCCTGTCTCTGGCTCTCTCTCGCTGGGGCGTGCCTGGCTCTCCCTGCTCCGGGAGGACGGCTCGGCCGCCGGCTGCCTTCATTCCTCAGCTGCCCCCCTTGCTGCTCCGCTCCGCTCCGCAAACTCCCTGCGGAAACCGCTGGCGCTGCCGCAGCGCTTCGCTCGCTCCGGCCTCCGGGGGCGCCGGGCACGGCGGCGGCTCCTTCCCGCTGCTTATCGCGCTTTGGGGCCGTTCCCTTCGGAAACGGCGTTGCGACCACCGCTCGGCATCGGGAAGCGGTTGCGAGTTTAGTAGGAAATGGCCGTTTAATTGGGAAAAAGCGCTGCATGACAACGAGCGGGGAGTTCCCGCCTCTCGGCGCCGCACCGCTGGCTCCAGCACAGCTGGGAAATGTCCGAACTGCTGGAAAATAACTTTCCCTCCTGGTTTTCACAGAGAAACGAGAACTCCCCACTAATGTGCGGCTCTCCCGAGGCCGGACAGCTGGTTTCACTTAGATTTGTGTGTGATCAGCCTTCCCGGCATCTTCCTGCTATTTTATCACATGTCAGCGAGTTAGTTTTACCGTATAAGGACTGCGGGCTGCTTCTGGGAGAGGTGGAGCCAGACTAACTCCAGCTTCCCAGTGGCCCCGTCTCCATAGCTTTGGAATCTTGCTTAATTAAAATATGACTTAAAAGTGTCCTGTGTAGTGGAAGGAGTTGCAGGCTGCCACATAACAGATGCCAGTTTCCTACATGATCGATGCTTTTGTGTGTAAACTGAGAAAGTTAAACACATAGCACTGGGGAGAAAACAAATGAAATGCTGGATAATTTATGACTAGAGGAATCCTGGGTCAGCTTCCATTTGGATCAGTCACTGGAATCCTTTCCAAGATGGTACAGCTATGAATGGAAACCACTTCCTCTAGCCTAGGAGAGGCGGTCAGTAACCAAATTTGCGAAGCTGCAGCAAAACAAGCATTTTTTTCAAAGTGTTTACCATAAAGCATAAAACAATTGCCCTTCCAGCATCTATAGCCTGTAAAAGTTTTTTTAGGGAAAAAAAAAAATATGCTTTGCAATCATGCTCAGATTTGGGGATAACTGAGTGTGCAAACCTGGCAGTTATTGAAGTAGGGGTTTATTTTCCTTCAAATAACAATCAATTAAAGGAGCCGTATCTTAGTAAACACAATGTATTTATGGACACCAATTGTTTCATATTGTCTGTACGCAAACATTTCTCCCACCAACCTCTCCATTTATTAGCTAGTCTGTTTTTTAAAGGTTAATAGTGTTTCCAATTACTGTCCAGTTTATTCAGTAATAAACAGACCTTATTATTAAGAAATGCTTTCTGCCTAATTTCTTAAGTACCACAGAAAGCAATGAAAAAGGAGAGTGAACTTCGTTTAAGAACATACCTAATTTTGCCCTATTTATGTTCCAAAGACCGACTCTTCCAGGCTGAGGCCAACTGTGTCTGCCCAGCGACCGCGTAAAGATTATACAGCATATGCAGGCTCAGGAGCCCATAATGGGTAATGAAATGGCTTTAACTTCAGCAGTGTGCTGTGACAGGATATTGCTGCAATCTGTGATGAAACCAAGAGAAATCCACTGTGAAGTTTTTGGAACAAGCCATTGTGGAAGCAGTTCAGGTTTGAACTTTTCAATTCAATGCGTAGATCCAGCCCTGTGGTCTGAAAATAGTTCTCCCCTGGCAATCGGTGTCAAATCCTTTGTTGTATGGCAGGAATGATAAGTACTATTGAAAAAGAAAGGAGAAGCACATTCTTGATACCTTGAAATTCCTGAGATTCCACAGTTTAAACAAACAAAAAGCAGAGACAGGAAGGTTCCTAGAGCTTCCCTGCATATACCAAGGAGAAGCTTTTGCAGTTTTAAGGAAAACTGATTAGTTGAGAACATTTGTCAGCCAGCAAGTGGCTTGTACATAAACTCAGTTTTGGGGGGTTGTATCTCACACAGGCTGAAGGTGAAGTGGCAGCTCTGAACAGACGCATCCAGCTAGTGGAAGAGGAGTTGGATCGTGCCCAAGAGCGGCTGGCCACAGCCTTGCAGAAACTGGAGGAGGCAGAGAAAGCAGCGGATGAGAGCGAGAGGTGTGTTTCCTTTTTTTTTTTCTTCATAAAAAAAATTGAATATATATATATCTTCATGTGCTAATGTGGATTGCAGGTCGGAGACTTGGTACTTTTTTATACGCTCAAGTAATTCTGTTAGCCTTGAAGAACATGATAGCATGGTCACAGCGGGCCACTTTTTGGTTACAAATACTGAATTCCACTTTAGGACCTTTGAGATAAAAGTGCTTCTACATTAAACACACTTGCTTTGACTTCTGCAGAGGAATGAAGGTTATCGAGAACAGAGCAATGAAAGATGAAGAGAAAATGGAAATTCAGGAAATGCAACTGAAGGAGGCTAAGCATATTGCTGAAGAAGCTGACCGCAAATATGAAGAGGTAAAAGGGACAAGGAAATTATTAAACATACAGGAGAACTGTGAACAACTTTGTTATTCTTGTTTAGTCATTCTTTGTAGGCTTTTGCTGTGTGATGGCTTGACTTTGGAACGTTCCCAAAAAGGAGTAATTTTAACAGTGACTTTGTAGCGTCTTAGATACTTAATGCTAAAACCACTGCAAAATCTAACTTACTTGGGGAATAAGTCTGTCATGTCTATGCATGTACGTTTTAATCTAACTCCATCATTCAGAAGGAAAGCACAAGCGTAACGCTCTGAGAGAAATGTGTAAGAAATCACAGACTGGCTTGATAAAGCTATTTTCTCTTTATAGGTTGCCCGTAAACTGGTTATTTTGGAGGGTGAACTGGAAAGAGCTGAAGAGCGCGCAGAGGTGTCTGAAGTGTGAGTAACTTCATATACATGGAAGCGGTTCAGAATACAGTAAGGTCAAAGCTGTATTTTATTAGAAAAATCTGTATGTGTGTAGAAAAGCATTTTTGCACCCTATATGTCCAGTTTTCTCCTTTTAGACTTATAATTATTTTATACCTTGTATTTTTAGCCTTCTTGAAAATTAAATGAAGTCACAACAGGGACATTAGTAATTTATAATTTTCTTTTTCCTATAGTAAATGTAGTGACCTTGAAGAGGAGTTAAAGAATGTGACTAACAACCTGAAGTCTTTGGAAGCTCAATCTGAAAAGGTTGGTTCTTTCAATAAACTAAGGGATAGGGGCAAAGTCAAAACTTGTAAATAAAATTCATAATCTAGAAGTACAAAGAAAGTGAAAGAGTTTAGCAGAGTGTCACAGTCTGTTGGTAACACTGAATCAGTTCTGCCCAAACTCAAGTCAGTAATCAAAATTACCTGCAGCACTGCTTCAAGCCAGGACCCGAAGCTCCGTTTCCCACACCTGCTGACTGCTTTCCATTTTCTCATGTTGCTCTTTTTGTGGGTTTTGCCCTCTTAATAATTAAAATGGTTGAAACTCTTGATTTCATTAAAGAGTTGTTTCTGGCTAGTCTAGTATGAAAGGCATCCCGTTCTCTTGTGCGCTCAGCTGTTTCTGTGCCGCACAGGAAGGTAAGCCTGGTAATGTGTCTTGGTGAAGAGGAGTATGGAAAGGGTGTTTGCAGCTGCTGTAAAAGGAAAAGTGGTTATAAATAGGTCACGGTTTCATAAACATTTATTGTTATTGCTACAATTTCCCTTAAAGAGTGTTTATTGCTTTCACAGTACTCGGAAAAAGAAGATAAATACGAAGAAGAAATCAAGATTCTCTCTGACAAGCTTAAAGAAGTAAGTTTATTCATGCCCAAACTGTATTTTGGCATAATTTTTTTAACAGCATCTAATTAATCTACTTAATTTTTTTTAGGCTGAAACTCGTGCTGAATTTGCGGAGAGAACAGTTGCCAAACTGGAAAAGTCTATTGATGACCTGGAAGGTATGAAATTACCCGAGTTTCATTTAAAAGTTGTCAAATTCAAATCAGAAACCAAAATTCTAGGAGCGGGTATTAGATTTATTGGGAAAGGACAGACGTGCTCGCCAGGCATCCTGACAGACCGACGCGATGCGTCCCCTGGACAGGTGTGTCCCGCGCGGTGCCTCCTGGCTGGGGGGAGCTCTCCTGGGAGAGGTTCTGTCTCCAAAAGTTGGTAACAATAACCCGATCTGGGCCACTCACAGATACACGGACTCAGAGCCCCACTTAATCCGATCACTGAAAAATAATTCAGTGAGGTTAAAAGAAAGGAAATGTAGATGAAGCTTCTGATGTGGCACCTGTGTGGATTTTTGGCTTTCATACCAATACTCAATTACGCATCTGTTTTCTTCTCTTCTTTCCTCCCCAACTGCTTTGGCTGCTGCCTTCTGATTGTCTCCGTGTCTCCTTCTCTGCGCCTCTTCTCTGGACTGTTTTTCTGCATTTCTTGCTGAAACGTGCCTTCCGCCCTCGGGACCGATAGACGAGCTGTACGCTCAGAAGCTGAAGTACAAAGCGATCAGTGAGGAGCTTGACCATGCTCTCAATGACATGACCTCTTTGTGATCTGCACCAGGGGGGCCGGGGCCGCTCTCACTCGCTACATTTCTTACGCTTTTCTGGCCTGTCATACCTGTCGCTTCTGTGCAACTCCCACAAGCGAGCCTTCGATCTCCTCTGTAAGAGCTGAGCTCAATAAAAACAAGATACCTCTACCTTTCAGCTTTTGGGGTTTATTTCCTTATGCTTCACGTAAAATCCACTAGTGATGACACTGAAAACACGGCCAGCTCCTGACGCCAGGGGCAGGCAGGTGCAGTCAGCAGGGGTGGCCCCGGCAGCCGGGGCAGGACCCGGCGCGCTGGCAAACGCCGGAGTTTTGGTGTTGCCGAGGGCACGTGCGGCAGCGAAAAGCTCCGAGTGCTTTTGGTGTGTGCTTGTGGTGCTCCACCTGCCTGGTTAAACCCTTGGGACGAGGAAAACTCCAAAGGATGTGTCTGATAAATCGTGACACAAGTCTGTCACGTGTCACGTAAGATGCATCCAAAAACCGCACTGAATGCGAGCAATTACCAAAAACATTGGCCCCGTTTTGTGGATGTGGTTCTAGTGTTCTTTTGAATGTAAAGGTAAGTAATCATGGTTTTTATTTCAAGAAAAAAGGCTGTAAAATAATGTGGTTTAAGTCTTGGTGGGTTTTTTTTTTCTTTCTCCCTAGAAAAACTTGCTCAAGCAAAAGAAGAGAACTTGGGGTTACATCAGACACTGGACCAGACACTAAACGAACTGAACTGTATATGAAATGGCAAAGAACTCCCAGCGGCCAACAGACCTGAGACCCGTCTCTGCATTTACTGTGTCGTTTCTCTCTCTCTCTCTCTCTCTCTCTCTCTCTTTCGTATCCTGGATAAAACCAGTTAAGTTATGAACAGAGCAGACGCCCTGAGGGCTTCGGGTCCCTCCATGGGGGGCGTGAGCCGTGCCTGGGGCTGTGGGGGCCGCCCGGCTTTTCCCTTCCCGCGGGTTCTGGATGCGCGGCTGTAGCTTCTCCTCGCGGCTGAGTAGTCGTTTTTATCTAAACCCCGGTAGCAGCTGTACCCCCGCACTAGTGTCACCCTCTTAGTGACGTTTCATATTAAACGGTTTCTCACAGTACCGAAGTCGTCTCCGGGGTTTTTTGTTGTGTTTTGTTGTGGTTTTTTTGTTTGGTTTTTTTTTTTTAATCGGGTGACGTCACGGACCAGCACGCCACGTCAAGCTGCGGGCGGGTAAAGCCGTGACGTCGCTCTTCAACCGCACGCGCCTTCCGCCCGCAGCAGGAAGTGACGCAACGGCCGCGGGGCCGCCTGCCAATCGCGCCGCTGCTTCCACAGCGGGCGCAAGCCGCCCGCCAATTGAGCGCCGCCTCCCCGCCCTTCCTGCCGGGATCAGCCAATAAGCGCGCGGCGGGCGGTGATGGGCGGCGGGCGCGGCCCGTCAGGCGGCGCGGGGGGCGGGCGGGGCCGGAGGGGCGGTGCCCGCGAACATGGCGAAGACGTACGATTATCTCTTCAAGCTGCTGCTCATCGGCGACTCGGGCGTGGGGAAGACCTGCGCGCTCTTCCGCTTCTCCGAGGACGCCTTCAACGCCACCTTCATCTCCACTATCGGTGAGGGCCCCGCGCGGCCGCTGCGCCCCGGCCCCGGGGTCCCGCCTGGCGCCGGGCGGCGGCTCCGGGCCCCGGAGGCGGCTCGTCCCCCCCCGAGGGGTCGGGTCGCGGCCACCGCGGGGAGCTCAGCGGCTGCCGAGGCTCGGTGCCCGGTTGGCGGGGGGCGAACAGCCCGGCCCCGGCCTCGGCGCGCTGCGGCCGCCGCCGCTCGCCAGAGGCCGTGACCGCGGTTCGGGCCGGGGCCGCGGCCGCTGCCTTTGCGGAGCCGCCGGCCCCTCCGCTGGCTGAGGGGGAGGGCGCTCCGCTCGCGCTCCTGAGCGCTCACACTGGAAGGGAAAGTGGGACTTTGGTCCTCGGCAGAAACTCCGAGTAATTTGGTTGCTTCTCTTTTCAGGTATTGATTTTAAAATTAGAACTATAGAGCTAGATGGCAAGAGAATTAAGCTACAGATATGGTAAGGCTTTTTCTTCTGAAGTTAACGCCTGTTAGCCGGGTGTTGGGGCAGTGTGGGGTGGTGATGTCGGTGTTAAGTTTTTATTCCAGTTGTGCCCTTCAGCAGTGTGCGGTGTCTTAGAAACTAAGACTAACTCGTTTTAGTGTGTCTAAAGACTGGTTCAACGATATTTAATTAAAACTTCTGGTGGCTTTGACACAAGCGTGGTGGCGTAGGCGGTTTGCGTGAGCCCCCGTGTTCTCTCTGTTCCAGGGACACTGCCGGGCAGGAGCGATTTCGAACCATCACAACCGCCTACTACAGGGGAGCAATGGTAGGAGCGCTGCGGGCCGGGCTAAACCGAAACCAGGCGGCTCAGCTTCCACGCTCAGATCAGCTGGGTTTAACGTGGAACGCGCACAATTGTCTGCCAACACGTAAACCCTGCCTCGCTAAATATTTACAGCAGCGCTCGGCCCTGTTCTGAGCTGTGCTGGGGCAGCGTGGGAGCTCCCAGAGGCAGCTCCGCTCCGTGACCCGCTCCCAGAACACACACCCTGCACACACACCTTGCCCAGCAAAGCCCAAACTGCCCATAAATGTTACGTGGAGCTGAACCAGCTGTTTGAAAAATAGACTTGGTTAAGTTGCTGCTTTCTGCTACAGATAAGTCTTTTAACTCCTGCTTAAACTGGCACTAGCTGAAACAGTCTCTCTCCTTCTTAATCTTCAGGGCATTATGTTAGTCTACGACATCACCAATGAAAAATCTTTTGAAAATATTCGGAACTGGGTCAGGAATATCGAAGAGGTAATTTCTCTATTTACTTACTGAATGTTACAGATGCTGTTTCTTCCTCCAAAAGCAGTTGAAACTGAATCGCTTCAGAAGTCTTCAGTTTCTTTTGAATTCATGTGCTGAAGGGTGCTTGGAGAATAAATGGAATGAAAGTCAGTCACCCCTCCGGGCCCGTCTTGGCAGCAGGGGCCCGTTGTGCTGACACGCGAGGGCCGGCGGCGGGGCTGCAGCCCGGCTCGGGACGAGGGCACCGAAAAGTTGATGTTCTGCCACCACAAGCGGTCAGAGAGCTCTCGTCGTGCAGCACACGCTGGGCTGGGGGAGCCTGTAGATCTGCAGAAGATGCTTAGCACCAGCATCTTCCGCTTAAGTACTTGGTGTACTTCGTTTTAAGTACTTGTCTTTTTGACAATATTTATCCACCAAAAAACAAGCCAAAGCCTTTGCTCTGTTTCTGTCTCAGCACGCCTCTCCAGATGTTGAAAAAATGATCCTTGGGAACAAATGTGACGCAAATGACAAAAGACAAGTTTCCAGAGAGCAAGGGGAGAAGGTAAGTGCTGTGGCTTTAATGTATTTCAACTTAAGACTTTCTAGAGTATAAAAATTGCATTTGTCACTGTCTGTGTGCTGCTTTGGTGGCATCTCTGAGCGGGGCTGTGGAACGTTTCCCGAGCTGTATTTGCGGTACGTTTCCCCACTCTGATAAAAAGTTGAGTCTGTGTTAAGAATTCTTGTCGATGACCTGGTCAAGACCTGTCAGGTGCAGAGCAGCGAGCTGGACTTTTTTTCTTAGCAAGAAGAAGAAAAAGCATGTGGAGTTTGACACTGAGGAAATGTGTCTTTGGCTGAAAGCCACTGAGACGAGGTAGACAGGATTGTCTTTTTGGCGTTAGATCTTACTCAGCCAAGGTAGAGACAGCGCTTCTGCGCGTGACATGTTGCAAGACTGACAAGATATCTATGCAAGAAAAATAAAAGGCAAAGGAGCAGATGAAAATGTGTGCAGAGTATAAAGCAGAAGAGCAAACCCCAGCACGAGTAGATGCTAATAGGAATGAGATTTAGTTCCTGATTTCTGAAAATTGTTCTGCTTGAGTAAATCCCCAAGTTGCTGTGAATCACGTCAGAGGGGCAGATCCTGCACCGTTGGTATTTATTTATATTTATTTATATGTATTTAGACCTGTTCCTGCAATTATCCAACTAACGTGAAACCTGCTTCTGTTTAGCTTGCTGCAAGTTTTGGAATTAAATTTATGGAGACCAGTGCAAAAGCAAATATAAACATAGAGAATGTGAGTACTGTAACCTTTTGCTTGAATTTACGGTCTTATTTGTGCAAACAAGCAGTGGGAACACTTCCCATCCCAGCTGGGTGTGAAAATCAGTTGTTCAGTACTGCACGTGAGTTAGTAAGCCCACATCTGGGCGTTCTGTGAAGGTGTTGTCTAACCGGCATTACGCAAATTTATTTAAATTGAATGTGGTGCTTAGAGCATAGCACAAGGGTGTTAGAGCTGAGAAACTCCACTTATGCCTTTGCACTCAATAACGGGATTGATAAAGGGTGGCGTTTTCCCGCTCTGATCCCCAGCTGTGCCCTCCCGTGGGTGGTTTCCAGGCTCAGACGGGAAGCAGGGGAGTTGGAAAAGGAGCCGTAAAACCTGGGGGGTTGGGGGGGAACCTGAAAACTTGACATTCTTCAGGAGTTCAATATATGTAGAAACTTGGGAAGGCAGCTTTTATTGCTAAACAAAAATGTGAGAAGGTATTTTATCTGTTTTACTTGTCACAGGCATTTTTCACTCTTGCAAGAGATATCAAAGCAAAAATGGACAAGAAGTTGGTGAGTAACCTTCATTTCATCCACACTGTATTTAAATAAGAGGAAAAAAACAAACAAAAACAAACAACAAAAAAAAAAAACCCAAAAACCAAATAACAACTGTATAAAAAATATTTCGTAGTCTCTTTCATGGGGATTATAGAAATTAATTTTTAGTTTTGTCAAGCTACGCTCTGACTTTAGGCTTATAAACAGTTGTCTGCGTTTCAGGAACTAGCTGCGATGGTTGAGGTTTTCTAAATAAAATTATCTTTTATTTGTTTTATTGAATGTCAAGTGAGTGGTAGAGCAGTTTAATGGTATTTCTTGCTCTTGCAGTCTGAAAACCAGAATCGTAAATTGGACATAAAGGAGGCCCACTTCATACTGCAGGGTAGTTCTCAAGCTAGTATGTTTAAAAATAGGTAAAGAACTAATTTTTTTATAACTTTTGTGAAAGCGACCTGAGAAATGACTGAGTTATCTTTTGTACAACAAATAAACATCTATCAGTGTCAGTTTGTTCCACACAAAACAAAGCTGACAAACATTCCTTCTGCTTTTACTGAACATTCCACCTTCACGTGACCAGACGTGCTGGTAGAGCTCGGGTATTTTGGGTCTTGCTGACAATTCCTAAGAGTTTCAGCAAGAGCCAAGCATGTCCAGTAATTATTTTTTTTTTTTAATCTCAGCTGTCTTTGAGTTTATAGAAAGAAGAAGAGGCGCAGTGCAAGTTAGTCGAAGCCAAAAGCAGCAGATGCAGTTCTCTGACTTGTAGTGGCCGGTGTGAGGCTTGGATAAACGAGTGGAGACCCTCGTTGCTTTTAGTAACAGGTTTTGTGTATGGCAGGCTTGATTCAACAAAGGGAATAGATGAAGTACGGATAAGTATAAGTAACTTAATATTCTTTGCGTCTTCAGGAAGGCAATAGCCCACAAGGCAGCAACCAGGGAGTCAAAATCACACCAGACCAGCAAAAGAAAAGCAGCTTTTTCCGATGTGTTCTTCTGTGAGGGACACGGCCTTAAGCTGAGCATCTGCTCAACCCGACTGGACTGTGCCTGTTCTGAGTGAGATTTCCTCTGTCTGTGGACTTAGCATTTTCAACATACCTTGTCACTTTGTGACCATCTGAATAAGAAATTGTTTATTTTAGAATTGTCTGACTCTTCAATTTTGGAGATGAAACAAGTTTATTTTTGTCAGATTGCCACTGGGCATGTGTATTGTCTAGCAGAGGAAGTACAGATCAGATGTGACCTGTGATATAGCACCTTTGCTGACAGGCGTCAATCTTTTTTTTCATATCTGTAATGTATCCAAATCAGAAAGATTAAGTTATGATCAAAATAAGAAACTGAAATGCCAATGTTAATAAAGTACAGGTATGTGTACATGATTCATGTGCATATCCATGTCTATAGATGCATATAGAACAGTTGCATCAAAACATCAAATAAATGCACTTATGTAAGCAGTACAGGCTTACACCTTTTCAGAAGGTAGAAGGAAGCTTTCTGCATCTCCATCTCTTTGCTACTACAGAGAAAATCCTTTATCTGCCTGTTACTTATTCCGTTGCGTTATTCTAGACAATCCACAAGTACAATTGAAGTTTTTTTTTAAAAAAAAAAAGATAAAATCCTCCTCAAAGGAATCTCTATTTTTTTAAAAAACCAAAGTGTGCTGTAAATATAATGGATCCTTACCATCAGGAATTACTTTATCCATCTTAGACTTGACAGCGCTTAATTAAGTGCTCCAGACATTTAGACGTGTTCAACAGGAGATGATGGTGACAGTGAGTCCGGATGATCTGTCGTCTGTTCTTAGAGAAGCAGACTGTGGTTCAGGAAGGGACACTTACTCAAAATTTGTAACATTATGATGGTTGGCTTTTTCTTCTCCAGTTGAAAATGACTTCAGATCCATCATGATGTAGCTAGTTTGAAATGGTGACAAGAAAACGTATTGCACTGCTTCCAGTTGTGTGTTCTCATGCACACTTGCTCACATATGCAAATAAATGTTGCACATATGAACACTTTCTGAAAACAAACTTTTTTTAAACTGAGATTCACCTTGCTGCTCTATTGATCATTTCAGATTTCAAGCAGCAACAAGCCTGTTAATAGCATGCATCAATGCAAATGATGTTTAGTCCTCAGTGGAAATATTCTGTGTGTTTATTCCTATAAACACAGTCTATTACATTCCGATGTATAAAATGTAACAGCCAAGTAGAGCTCCTATGTAGCTAATTGCTCTCAGTTTGGAGGCTGTAAGCCTGACTCTTAATTAGTCTGACAAAAGGAGCCAGTAAGAGCCAGCTACTTCAGAGTCTGCTGTCAAGTGCTTGGAATTATGGTGTATTTAATTCAAATGAACACATCAGCTGTGTCCTGCAACTCACTGGAATTGTTAACATGCTTTGTTTACATTGACAACTGCACTTAAGGGTAAAATTAAAGCTGATTTTAAAGTTAATGAATTTACTCACCAGTTTTGTTTTCTTCAAGATTGTGGTATTATATTTTGGCCTCAAAGTAGCACTTACAAGTGTTACTGTAGTTAAAGATCTATCAGATTCATAATTAAACTTTATACATCTGCAGCGTGCAATTGGGCTCAACAGGAATATTGCCTGTTTTTCTAAATTGGAAAAAGGAAATTTTACTGTGTAAGTTACTAGTTTATAAAAATGCATTTTATATGCTACTAACTTTTTTTTTTTTTTTTTTAAATAGCTAGCAGATTACAATGAGCTCTGTTCATGATTAAAATCATATGTAAAACTTTCCTCTGACCAGAACCTTCTGGTGGGGTGTTTTTGTTTACTTGTGGCTTTTTAGCATAAGGACTTGGAGAACATGCACCGTAGTGGATTACGTGTGGATGTATTTGTAGGATAAAATCATGTTCAGCTACTGAAGAGCCTTCTAGTCTGTATGTGTATGCTTCCAAGCGTAGTTAACAGAGCTATGGATGGGACAAGCAACGCTTCTATCTGAGATAAGGATGCTTTTAAAGAAAGACTTTGTGTGTGCTTCAAGGAATTATTGAGGCAGAATTGGGGAGGTGATTAAGTCATGGTCTGACTGTTGTTTTCCTACACAAAACTGATCTGTTTAATGATTTGTTTCTGGCTTAGTAGAAAATGTGCATTTCTCACATCCATCCTCCTACTTCCGTGTAGCCAGATGTCACAGTCAGACATTTTTCAAAGTGACTGGAAAAAGAAGTGATTAGTCTGACTTGGTCTTACGGGCTGTCCAGCATGAGGCTGGGTGTTGCCCGTCGACAGCATCTAAATCAGTAACTCATCTTGAGATGAGAAAGGATACCATATTAATTTACATGGGGAGAAAACTTGAAGGATGGAAGTGTGATATATTTTCTTTGCTAGTCATTTTCAAAATCTTAAGTTACTCTTTTGCATTTAAAGGTAACTCTATGTGAATATCTGTTGTTTAAAGTTATGTTGGTTGTTGCACATGTTTATGTACCTAATTTATAGCATGATTTCCTTTTACCAAATGATTGGTTTTACTCAATGAACAACTACATTATTGCCCAATCTCAGGAAGTTTCATATAGTTACTGTGACTACAGTCATCACTGTACTTCTAGGGTGTACAGACTCTACACAGAAATTAAATCAGTGTAAGCAATATGAAACCTAAAATGCAAATGCAAGATGGGAAAAGGTTAAAGACACTGCAGTTGCACGTATGCTTGGCTGTGTGTCGCTAAATAGGGACATTAGATCTTGGAGAAGTACAATATGTAGTTGATGTTTCCATCTCATAATTAAATTACTGTGGGTTTTAAGTATGAATGTTATGGAAAACACAGTGATCAAAAGAGGTACTGGGATAAATACATACAGTAATGTATTTATAGCTAAGCTTTCATTAACTAAGGAAAAAGTCTGAAATTGGATACAAAATTTGTAAAACTGGGGAATTTAAGTAGATCTGAAAAATTGTGCTTACTACACATTCTTGGTGTCTAAATGCCACTAAAATTTCAGGTCATTGATTAACACTTGGTTTGTAGAGAACCAAACCCATTGTTGAGCATGTTCTCAAATTCCCTTATTTTAACAAGTATCATAAAATTCTGTGGGTGACCTTATTTTTGAGGCTGGTTGCAATATTTCAGATAGTCTTCACCCCGTCAGGTGTGGACCTCAGTAGCTCATCTGTCAGTAAATGGTGGAACTGGTGTTTAAACACTTTGCCATTTTAACACGTTATCTAGGTCCTGTGCTGATGGGCACATCTAATGTTCCTTGACATCAGAGCCTTATGCCAGCATCAGACTTTCAGCCTCAGATTTATAAATCCTATGGATTATTGTAAGTCTCTTTAATGCTGCTGAAAATTATTTGGTCTCTCACGTGAGATGCTAATCCTCTCGCTGATAATTGTTCAGAGTTTTGTTGTGGTGGTGGCAGTGTCTTTGGCTGATGATCATGCTCAAAAGCTGCCGTGATTTCTTGTTCTCTTGGACTTGAAATGGCTGGTGTTTGTGCTGGAGAGGAAATGGGCAAACAGCCACGCAGAGGATGGTCTCTGTAATGGAAGTTCATAGGGCTTGGGAAAGAATGATGACTAACTTCTGTCTTCATTTATAGACTAAGTAAAGATCTGTTCAATTGAACATTAATGGTAACGTGCAGTCTGATTATTTGAGGCTGCCTTATTCTTTGACCCATCTCTCACTGACCATTGGAGTTTTTGTTTCTGTAGGTAATACAGGTTTAGTGGGCTGGGCTCTAGCCTTTCTGCAGGAATCATATGCTCTGCGTTGAGCGTGAGTTGGGACTTACAACTTTGTTTTGAAGGGAACTTAATGCATCCCAATATTTTTTAAAATAACTGTAAATTGTGTTTTTAGAATGACCACTTCTGGCTGCCACCCTTCCCACATTACAACTGCTTTCTTAAATGCTTCTCATTGATTCTCATGTTTATATTAAAAACAAAACTGTTGTTTATTACAGTATGTATGTTTTTACTCTGTTGTACAGGACCCTGAGCACTGCATAAATAAACTTCTTATGAAAAGAGAATTTTACAAAATTAGTTTGTCAGTCCTGTTCATCATTTGGGCATATAGATTCTTGTGTGGAAAATAAGGTATTTCTAAAAATAGAAAAGAGGGACAGGAACCCAGGGTAGGCTCTTTTGTCCTTTATGCTGACTTTTCATTACAAATTCAGAAAGAGAGGGCTCTTCTCTATATTCTTCTGAAACCTGTAATGGGCTTCTGTGACGCACTGGGAGAATAGCAAATGGATTCACTGGACCATTTGTTAAGACTATTTACTACCTGGTGGTACCTGAACTTTGAAAAAATATTTCCCATCTCACTGTCTAGTCCAGATTTGCTGGGGTGTGGGGGGAAGGAGATGGACACTTAAATTACAGGCAAATCTTGATGAAGAGCTTAATTAATTGTTCCTTTTAAAGAGGTAAAGAAGAGACAGTTCTCTGACTGGTTCAGTTACCAGAAATTGTCCTTTTTGCTCCTCTCATTTTGCTCTCTCGTGGACAGTAGTCGCAGGTGAAGTAATAGTTGTCAAAGGTTCAAGAAGCACTTCTCTCTGCACGTTTCACTAGTTTCAGATTCGAATGTGAAATGTGCTATTAAAAAGAGGAAGTAACGATCACTTATGTATCGCTCTTCTCTATTCAGAGGATTTGCTACAAGTAAGCCTATGACTGTACAATAAATTGGAAACTTATTTTGCAAAGCACTTGCGAAGAATAGGTACATCAAATAAACATAAGATTTGGAGTGCTGCTTTGTGCAAGACATGCATCAGAAGCCCTGCTAAGACTACATTACGCGTGGTGAGCTAATCTCACCTACTTACCAATGGAGCCTAAGTGCTAATATTAACTTTTTAAGTTATGAGGACTTTTTATCACATAAAAAATACATCAGAGGTTCAAAAAGCAAGTCAAGAAGCCTCCACGCCTTTTCCAAGCATCTGTTTTCCTAGTCTTTGCAGACAGCAGCTCTGCTAGAAGCTGTCAGGGAAGGGTGGTGATCTGTAATGGCTGAGGAGATGTAAAACACACACTTCTGAGGCTTCTGACAGAAAACCTAGGGGTCAGCTTGTGTTGGAAATTAAAACCAAGTACTACCTGAGGAAATCTGGAGCTCGTATTATCATATGCTGAAAGTCTTCCAAAGACAGCTTGCCATCATTGTCCACATCTGCTTCATAAATCACCTTTTCACATGCAAGCCTAACTTCTTCTGGGGTAAGTTCATTTCGGGTTAACTTGTTAACTGTTTTCTCTAGATCTGATTTGCATATGTAATCATCATTGTTAAAATCTGTCAAAGGAAACAAAATTAATTGAAAGTGAAAAAAGTCAGCGTTTTGTATGGGTGACTGCCAAGACCTAATAAGAAGGGTTTGGTTCCCAGATCACAATGTATTTATATGAGTAGAACTTTCATATCAGAAATTATTGTTACCTGTATTTGCCTTATAAAAATTCAATAACAAAATTAAAATCCTGGAATAATTTCTCTATATCATGCAGAAGAGCAACAATTGTAAATAGTTTAATGGCTAAATATAGCCTAGCCATAATTAAATCATTCTAGCAAATCAGTACCACTGAATTAAAGGCAAGAAATAGTATGAAGTTAAAGGAAGAGAATGGGCTGTTCAGTTCTGATGGGAGTTCACTTTTTTTTAACACCTCTGCCGAATCAGGTACAATTTATATTGGAAAAAAAAAAAAAAAAAGAAGTTTCCTTGATATATTGTTTGGCTTTAGCTGATCATGAAAGTAACTGAAAATGGCACCATTAAAACAAACCAAAACAAAAAAGTCTCAAAATTTGTCCTTGTAGAAAAGTGCTAGAAGTGTGCTTCCCTACTGAAACCACCCCACAGATTTATGGGCAGCCAAATCCCTTGTGCTGCACTTTTCCAAGCAGCCCCTCAGACAGAAGTATTTCCTAAATGTTTATCAGCTCTTGAAAACTGCAGATAATTTCAGGTTGTAAATTTTGTAGTAAATCCGAATCTCAAATAAGTAAGAGGCACAAGGATAAAGACCAGAAGTTTCTAGGAGAGAGACCAGACATTCAAATGCAATGGAAAGAAAGGCTGTGTTAAAATCATACTTAACTAGAAATTGTTATGGTGACAAAATTAGTATTTTGTACCCCTACATGAAGCTGCAGGATTTCCCCAAAATTTACTTTTTATGCATGTCTCACTCACCATAAATTTTAAAAGCATAATAAGCTTTCAAGTCTCTGGGAGCCATTTCACTCAGAACTGAAAACATATCCAAAAAATTATCTAAAGTCATGTTGCCGTCTCCATTTTCTGAGAAAACCTCTGCTATGCGCTGGCGGAATGGATTGTCCTGGGAAATAGAACACGGGAGCAAGAGAAGGTCATCTTTACTAACATTTATTTCAGCGCAGATAAGACACAATTGGAGCAAGCTTATTTTTGTTGCAACCCCTTTTTGGCAAATATTCTACTTTCTGTTATTATGTTCCTGTCTAAAGTTGTATCAGAAGTAGACCCAGCTGCAGCCTTCTTTAACCTTTGTGCAATTTCAGGGTGTTGTCACGGAATGACTAGAAGCTTCCAGAAAGACTTTTGACTTCAATAGCCAAAATGTATTTGTATTTCAACCTTTCAGCAATTAGTACTGAATGAATTATTTAAAAAGGGTAGATTAAACTGAAACATGTCACTTGATTCTAGGTGTGTTCCTCGCTCTGTACCTTCAGCTCTGGCATGCTGCCAATGAGTTCATAGGGAAGAGTCACGTCGGGTTTATCTGTGTAGTCGGGTGGAACTAGCTGTGGGGCTAGATCCCGGTATCTGTAAAACAGTCTGAAAGAGAAAGAAAGGCTTGTTTGGGACACAAGTTACTTAGACCCCCGAGAAGGATGTGTTTGCCTTTTCCGTATCATTCTTCACACTTTGCATGCTTTACCAGATGGGTGATATCAGTCACTAAATAACATTTAGTATACTCTGTAATTGTTGGTGGAAGAGACAGTATTAAAAAGAGCAACACAGCATAACTGGCGAAAAATACAAAGCCTTTATGCTCACAGAACAATCAGGTGAAAATGCTTACACAAGTCAGCAGGCCAAACGGCTAGATACTGTGTATCTGAAACCCAATTTTTACAGAGTTTCACATTTCCTTGTATGTTGCTAGCTACTTAGGGGCATAGTGTAGTCACCATCTATGTGTTTATGATAAAGGAGCACAAGACCTTCACCCTCAAGGTCCACCTGATCATTTTCTAAACACAGGAAAACTTGCAGCAGTCCACTTTCTAAGTCCACAATGAATGTGACCAAAAATAATGGGCTTCAACTGAAGCATGAAAGATTCAGTGTAAATTTCAGAATAAAACCCTGAATGCCTAAAGCCATGGGCATAAAGAAAGATCTGGGACCAATTCTAGCAGGTTTTTATCTACCCCAGGGATCTTCCTTTTTTTTTCATAGAACTCAGGTTCAAGATAAAGTGTGTAATAATTTGAAAGTATTCATCACTTTTTCAGCATGCTATTTGCTTCAGTTCTTGTGCTAGACTAAGGTTCCCATTCACAGGTACTATCAACAAAACAATAGGACAGAATTTTTAAAAGGATTCATATCAATAATAAATGACAGTTATGGTTCTGGCCTCTATTTACTACATTGAAAAGCAGATGGTTTTAGATTTCCATTATTACAGAACCATTCATATTTTATCCTGTATAGAATTCATACACAGATATCAAGAGTCTAAAGAGTACAAAATTCTCACTTGTGTTCTGCCTTTCAGAGAAATTAGCAAGTAATTTGTGATGCTACCTTGAGAGATGCAGAAACTGAACATTCCCTTTCTGTTAGTATGCCCAGTGGTTAGGAATGGCAAATGCAACTTCAATCTTATAACTTATGTTACTATCTGGGTAAGTATTTTTACTGAAAGAGGACAAGTTCAGGTTTTCAGTGAAGACTCTCAATCCCACATGAACAGAATACTGAACCTGGCTTTATCAGATCCTCTGGCCAGAGATTAAATGGAGTGTTCAATAAGGCATATGAAGGCTTTGGGAAAAATGCACTTAAGAGTATCAGTATAATTATTTACAAGAAGACGTGAAGAAAATTGGACACAACAGTTAAGGTTTTTATAAGTCAGGCAAAGTATTCCAAAGTGTAACAGTATAATTTGAAGCACCTAAAACAAGGGGAGAGGAATGTAGATGTCACTGGCAAAGTATGCACTAATATACAACTTTTTACATTTATTTCTGATAAATAGAGAGAGGCTAGTACCTTAATACAAAATTTAGAATACTGGCTCAGTTTAGGCTAGATAACACAGGGTTTGTACATAAAAAAGAAACAAAAATGCTCAGATTGCACAAAGGTATCACTTTAAATGTGAGTAAATTAATTTTTTTTTTTTTAAATACCTCACTCTATATATATAATCTGTCTTTATAGCATTCTCTGTCTTTTATCCACAAAATGTATATACAGGACTCACCTCAGAATTTCTTTCCTTGTAAAGAATGTGCAGTCCTATGAAATAAGAAAAAGTATAACATGTAATGACAATTTCTAGAATGCATTGGCCCAAACTTTTCCCATACAGTGACTTAAATAAAGATATATCGTAATATATGTGGCTAAGCATTCTTTTTGGCAAAAGAGTATTTTATAGCCCTTCTTGATGAGAATCAAACTATGTTACTAAAATATTTCCTGTAATTTTGTACTCCTGCTTTATAATTCTTAAAATAGATTCTTTTTAAAAAGCTCTTGAGATTATTCAGTGTTTTGTCCAAACAACCATTTAGTTTGTTCTATACCTGATATGCATCCAGTTGCTCTGGAGTGAAAATGGTTTGCTTGTTGCCCATTTCTGGCTCTGAATGCTGATTCTTGTCCCATCATTCTTTCCTCAAAGGCAGCTTTATAGGAGGTCCGGATGTTCAGTTATTAAAAGCTACAACAATGAGGTTCAGGTATAGCAGAGGATCAAGTAACCAGCTTCCCTATTCCACCGGCCGCAAAGTATCATAATAGGAGCATTTCATCAAATCTTTAGTTCGGCTACTTAAGGCTCTTATCCAGCATCACTCACCTGTCTCCTGTGTGCACAACAAAGACTCATGTTACAGTATTTAGCCAAACGACTAATAGCTTCTTGTCTCTTTGAAGCAGCAGGTAGACTTGATGGATCGTATTTTTTCATTCCTCCAGATATGGTAAGTTAACTCAAAAGCATTTGCAATGCCTTTCTTCTTTAGGAATTAACACCAAATGCTATAAATTGCTAACAGTGTTAGTAACCCCTTGTCCTTTCCTTCTCACTAATTCTAATGGTAGTTTGTACTGGAGGTAGTATGCATAAAGTCCACTTGCTCCCTTTATTCTGCATTATCTGCTAATACACCTTGTCGCTAGTTAACTATTATTAGTGTGCCATGATAAATATATAATGGTACCTATATGGTCCTTATACTGAAAATACATGTCAGTATATAGTTTATACATGTGAACAGAAATGTGATGTTACAGGCTGTATGAAAGATGAAAAACAAGGGTAGAAAGAGGAACTGACTGCACAATTACAGCCTTATGGCAGGCTGCCTTATTTATTGATCACAGGCAGGTTGTAAAACCTCCATTTCTTGGTCATTCCTACCGTCCAGCTGGGTGGGCCCCGCTGTCCTGTGGAGAATCTATTCCCCTCAGAGAAGGAACGCCAGCCTCACTCATCGGCGCGCCTTCAAATAACCCAAAATTACTGAGAATTCTTCTTTTCGGCGTGGAACATGGTGTGTGGGGAGGGTTGGGACTGGTTTTTTTTGTTTGTTTGTTTTGTTTTTTTCCTGGAGCCGCGCGGACCCCGGGACTTTCCTCTCACGGCCGCTCGCGGCTTCCCCTCACGGACCGCGCCCCCGGCCTCCGCGTTGCCGCGGCAACGGCCCCGCGCCGCCGCCAGGGGGCGCCGCGGTGCGGCGGAGCCAAGATGGCGGACTACGAGGCCGTGCAACGCGGGCCGCTGCGGCTGAAGGGCGGCGGCGCGGGGCTGGGGGCCGGCAAGCGGTGAGGGGGCGGCGGGGAGCCGGGGGTGGCGGGGGACGGACGCGCACCGGGGCGGGCAGCCGGGCTGAGCGCTGACTGCCCTCTGCCCCCAGGAAGAAGAAAAAGGCGAAGGACAAAGCCCAGATCCTGGAGCAGATCGTGAGCAGCAAGAAGCAGGAGGAGGAGAAGAAGCGCGGCCTGGACAAGCGGACCCCGGCGCAGGTGGCGTACGAGAAGATGCAGGAGAAGCGGGTAAGGCTGCCCAGCCTGGGCCAGACCCCGTCTGAGGGCTTCAAGGCGGGATTTAAAAAACCCATTTGACCCCTCAGTTGCGGCCCTGAGGGGCTGCGAGCGCTGGAAGTAACCGGCCTCTCTTGTGTCTTCCTCCAGCAAATGGAGAGGATCCTGAAGAAGGCGTCTAAAACCCATAAGCAGAGGGTGGAGGTAAGCTAAATTATGCCGATTTACTCAAGCCGCTGTGTGTTTATCAGCACGCAGGATTGCCGGGCCGGAGGAGCTGTTTCACCTTTGTGAAGCACAGAAGTGGAGAGGCAGAGAGGCTTGTGGTTGAGTGGTGGGGATGTTAGCGCCAAATATTAAACGTTTTCTTGCTCTTTCTCTCCCCTAGGACTTCAACAGGCACTTGGATACTCTGACTGAGCATTACGACATTCCTAAAGTCAGCTGGACTAAGTGAATGGGCCGCTTTTCAAGGCTTTGGATCAGGAGTTGTACTTTGTTTGTATTGAACAGGGTTGCTGTGTAAATCTGTGTATTCTCCATATTGAATGTTTAATATATCTTCTGAGCATTTATGACTTTACTGTCTTATTTCTTGGTTTTGTTTTTTTAAAACCAAATATTCAACAAAGTCTCTTCTTGGCTGATGAGCTCTGGTTTATGGAGGTGCAGAGGCTATTTTTTTTTAGTGCATAAAGCGAGGGAAAGGCCAAAATCAATCACAGTGAGCCAGCTGGAAAATGTTCCTTTGATGCTAACAGTTCTTTGTTTCGGAAATGAAGAGTTTGACGGTCTCACATAGAGTAAGCTTCTCTTGTAAGTTATAGGAATTGTGTGATTTTTCCTATCTAGAGTTCTTTCAGAGCTGGTGGGTCTGTTGTAACTTGTAACTTCGATGTAATTTCTTATTAAAACGCTGCTTTTATCCTTTTTTTGGTGCTGATTTACCTATAAAACCAGGGCTTGTGCACTGACGAAACAGCTTGTGTGTGGAGTTTTTTAACTGTCTTGCCAGCCTTTACAATTCTTAACCCCTTTGAGAGATGATGTGTGCCTTGAAGTTTAAAATCCTAACCTGCCTCTTAAACCCAAATACCATTCTGAAATCCAGACATTGCCTCTTTGCTGCCAGCAGTTGAGGCCCCGGGCTCCCACCTCAGCCTGGCCAAACCGGCTGCAGGCCCTCGCCCCGGCGCCGTTAGCGCCTAGCCCCGCTCCGGTCCCGGTTTCAGCGTTGTGGGACCAGCAAGGGTCAAAAAGCCCCCCGGGACTATCTAACAGCGGTACTCAGTCCGTCAATGTGTTCTTGCGCGCTACCGCGGCGGGGCCCGGCGCGTATCCCTCCGCGCAGCAGCCGGGTCTCGTCTCGCGGCGTTCCTTCTTCCCGGAAGCGCCGGGCGGAAGCGGAAGTCGGGGCGGCGGCGGGGCAATGTCGGCCAGCGCCGTCTACGTGCTGGACCTGAAGGGGAAGGTGAGGCCCGGGGGGGCTCCGCGGGGCCGCAGCGGGGGGGGCCTTCCCTCGCCCCGCGGTGTGTGTGGGGGGGTCGGGAGTGGCCCCGGGGTGGCGGGGGGCGGGTCCCGGCCTCGCTGGGCTGGCAGCCGCGGCTGCAGGGCCCTGCGGTCCCGCCGGGGGTGATTAACCCCTGCCGTAATTGGAGGTGATTTGCCTCCGAGGAGTTGAATGTTTTCCCATTTCAAAAGCATTATTAGGGCGTGTGCAGCAATAGGGGAAGAATAACTCTGGAAATGATGATTATTCGACTTTCTAGTGAAAGATAAGGATTTGCTTTCTAATTAGCGACGTGGTTTGGCATTGTGGTTTGCGTTTATAGCGTGTGCAGGGGCTGGAGAGAAGCTTGGTTTTAAAGTTACTTAAAGAGGCCTTCCAAATGCGTTGGGCTTGCAGGGTAACATCATCTCACGGAACGGAAAGATTTTGTTCCTCTCTTCATAGGTTCTCATCTGTCGGAATTACCGTGGAGATGTGGACATGTCAGAGGTGGAACATTTTATGCCAATCCTTATGGAAAAGGAAGAAGAAGGGACCCTTTCTCCTATTCTAGCACATGGAGGAGTTCGATTTATGTGGATTAAACACAACAACCTATATCGTATCCTTTATGCTGCCAGTAGCTCGTGTATGCTGAGATGCCAAGTGCCGCTGTAGTACTGTTGTTGTTTCTGTCTAATTGTAAAGCTAGAGAATGGGCAAAGTGACATAAGGAGGCTCTTTTAAATAATGTAATTTTAAGCTTTACATAGTGTAATGTGCACAAGCAGCATAGGGTGCAGAAGTATTTCCATTAATTTTACTCTAATAATTTATTTCCCAAATATTTATCTTCATGTTTTATTAGACTCAGAGGTATTGTTAGTTAATTAAATCTTAGGGGTTTTGGCCGACCCTAATCGCCTAAAGGCTTTTAAAACTGCACTCAAACATTTTTTTGAATGATGACTCTGAATGCACGTTCCTGAACATCCTTTATCAGTTGTTGCAACTTCCAAGAAAAATGCTTGTGTATCGCTGGTGTTTTCATTTTTATATAAAGTAGTTCAGGTGAGTATGAAATTTCAAAAGTAGTTTTTGTCTTCTTTTCAGTTCAATCTAAATCTGCTCTAAATAGAAGTGCATAAAGCTTTCACATGTTTAAAGAACTCTACGGTAATAGCATTTTCACTTTATATTTGATTATTTTTTAGAACTATCTTCCTAACCACTAATAATGGAATTGATATTTTGTAGCTGAGTAGGCAAAGGATGTGACCCAATGCTGTAAGTAGTTGCACAAGACCTGAGAACACAGAGGAGAATTGTGAACTTGATGCATGAGTAGTGGCATATCATATAGATTCTGTTTGGTTCATCTGTACCTGGCATGAAAAATATTTTCTCCCAAATAAATATTTTTCATAATAGTTAGAGTTGCTTCTAGGATTCTTTAGCTCTCTTCTAATTGAGGTGGGTTTCCTGAGGCTAATCTTCTTAACAGAATGCTGTTTGTGAATTACGAGGTTTGGCTTGGGGCTTTTTAGAATTATTATTTTAGATGTAAGAATACATTCTGAATGCGCAAGAATACAGTCTTCCTCCGTTAATGTCCTTCTTCCCTTCCTTCCTGTCATTTTGTTTCAGGTTTTTTCTGAATATTTCAAGGAATTGGAAGAAGAGAGCATTAGGGATAATTTTGTTATTATTTATGAGTTGTTAGATGAGCTTATGGATTTTGGTTATCCACAAACCACTGATAGTAAAATTTTACAAGAGTAAGTATCATTTTGCATTACTTAGTGACAAACTCCTTGGAAGGTTTTGAACATTCTTCCATACGCAAACAAATGTTTTTGGCTTGGTCTAGTTATCAAAAAAATTAATTTTCATTTCTTTCATGCCAAGATACATCACTCAGGAAGGTCACAAACTTGAAACTGGAGCTCCACGTCCACCTGCCACAGTTACGAATGCTGTTTCATGGAGATCAGAAGGGATAAAATACAGGAAAAATGAAGTGTTCCTGGATGTTATAGAGTCTGTTAACCTTTTGGTGGGTACCTTTAACTTTAAATGAGAATTGTAATAAGAAGTGTTGAAAAGGGCTTTTGTCTAAAAGCCTGCAAGGGAACAATACAAAGTCAGACTGCCTGTGGCTGGTGTATTGTGATGCTCAAAACATCAGTCATTAAGACTGAGTTACCCGCAATGACGTCCAGCGGACAAATAATGCTTTACTTGGGTATATTGCTGACTCCTGACATGTCCTGTCCTCCTCCATCTATGCCTGTCACCTCCATGGTCCAATTCTACTCTGCTGGATTAATTTCTCGGGAGAAGAGCATTCAAGCAAACTGGGACATGGGGAAGGGGTGGGAGTGCTGTGGGATGCCAGAGCATATCGCACGGGAGCAATCTTGCCTTTTGTTTGGTTTGTGTTCAGGTCAGTGCCAATGGAAACGTATTACGGAGCGAGATAGTTGGATCCATTAAAATGCGAGTCTTTCTCTCGGGAATGCCAGAGCTGCGCCTTGGTTTAAATGACAAAGTTCTCTTTGATAATACAGGCCGTGAGTATTTCGGTGATATCTCGATAATCCTGAAAGATGTTATCTGAAATCTTAGTTTTGGGGATACTTGAGGTTCAGCTGAAAGGATTTATTTGAAGAAGATAGAAATACTCCCTTTATCAGTGTAGAAAACCACAGTAAGTCTTGTGTGACAGAACCAAGCAAAGATGGAATACCGTGGTAATGCATGGTAACCATCTAGGCTTCCTCATCTCTTTTTGCTTTGGGACTTTTGTAGTCCTAAAAACCTACAGCAAACTAAAGAAAGTATTGGCCAAAAGAGAGGAATGTCAGCAGACAGCTGCTTCGCCGTGTAACTGGCTGTGATGAGACTTCAGCCATAACTTGAGTAGCACCTTGAAATGTGTATTTTCTGCTAGGTGGCAAAAGTAAATCGGTGGAACTGGAAGATGTGAAGTTTCACCAGTGTGTTCGTCTCTCTCGCTTTGAGAACGACAGGACAATTTCTTTCATTCCACCTGATGGAGAGTTTGAACTCATGTCATACCGTCTTAATACCCACGTAAGTCTGGATGTTTGCATTTTTTTATAAGATAATGTTTTAGATTGTAGGTAAAATTGCTAATGGCTTTCCTTTTATTTTTTTTTCCTTAAAAGTATGGACAGCATAGTAGTTTTCACGTCAACTGTTATAGCAAAGCTTTGTGCTCCCTCTTTCTGGAGGAAGTAAGAATGAGTTTAGAAATAACTCAGCAATAAGTCTCTGTCTTTTCAACTACTATTGAAACTGGTTCTGAAATAACCATTCCTGTGATGATTTAATTTTTTTTAAGCTAACTGTGTGATGAAATAACAGTGTAGCAATTCATTGTGCTTGACAACAGCTGTATTTATGTCATTATGCTAGCCACAGTGATAAAAATAATTGTCCTTTCAGAAAAGGAAAAAAATCAGTATAGAGAAGGTCTGTAGTGTGCAACTATGACAGGAGACAACTAATTTAAAATTTAGTATTATTTTATTATTATTTTTAGTTTGAAATAGTGTTGTTTTTAGGGCTTGTCATTGTTCAGTCTCTACTGTGTCAATTTAACAAACATTTTGGAATGTGTTTGTTATTAGGGATTGGTCTGAAACTTACCTTTTTAAGCCTGTAATTCTTGTGATGCTTGGTTGTTGGTATATCAATGCTTGCTCATTTGTATAATTTTTTAATTAAAAAAACAAAAAAACAAATCCACAACTTGTTTGTCCTTTCAAACACCACAGACTTTCTGTTTTCTGCGGGGTTCACGTGTTGGGCATAGCTTTATGGGGAAGCAACATTTTCATGACTGTGTCAGAGTAAAACCTACAGCTG
Source organism: Tyto alba (assembly GCF_018691265.1). Classification (NCBI taxonomy): domain Eukaryota; kingdom Metazoa; phylum Chordata; class Aves; order Strigiformes; family Tytonidae; genus Tyto; species Tyto alba. The sequence continues at coordinate 12,414,538 of NW_024881293.1, read as the reverse complement.
TGACTTGTTTTCCCCCATTAGGTAAAACCACTGATCTGGATTGAGTCTGTGATTGAAAAACATTCCCACAGCCGCATCGAGTACATGATCAAGGTCAGAAGTTCTAAAATAATTGTGGCTAATTTTACTTTTCTCTTTCATTTGTTTTCAAAGCTTGACCAACTTTTGTACAAGTATTTAGTATTTCTGTGGGACTTGCATCTTTTAAAAAATTTCATTTGTAAGTTATCTCTGTTACATTTCTGTTTCTCAGAAAGTAGATTGGGGTGAAGGGGAATTCTGTGTCTTGCAGCTCTCTGAACTCACTAACATAATGGAAATATTTAGAGGCCTGCTTTGCTGATTTTTACCTTTTTTTTTTTTTTTTTTTTTTTTAATCTCTTCTTTAGGCAAAAAGTCAATTTAAGCGTAGATCAACTGCCAACAATGTGGAGATTCACATTCCGGTTCCAAATGATGCGGACTCGCCAAAATTTAAAACCACTGTTGGAAGTGTCAAATGGGTTCCAGAGAACAGTGAAATTGTCTGGTCCATAAAATCTTTTCCAGTAAGTGTTATTTTTAGTTTTATCGCCTAATAGAGTAATAATTACTTAATGTTAATATTTTATGAATGTTCAGACTCTGCCTAAAGCAAATGCTAATAGGTATCAGACAAGTAGTACTGGCCTCTTCCTCTTCTCCATTGGATGAAGGCTTGGAACTTACTAATAGATATTTGAGACACTGTTTATATTTTTTTTGCTTTTAACTGGGATAGTTTTTCAGAACTGGGTTAAAGAGCAGATTTTTGAGCGCTGCCTGTGGATGGTGTAATCCCTTGGCCTAGATGTAGCAGCAGCTGTTTCAGTTTGTTACACTGTGCTGCTTGGGTGGTTCCATGAGCTCTTTCAAATGCTCATGGGCCGCGGTACAGCTGTCCCTCACCGGTTAATCAGAATGGTCAGTGGCACCAAAAAACTTAACTTTTTATTTTATTTTCCTCTTGTCTTTGAGTATGAAGCTGGTCTTGATTTGATCTGCATCTTCAAAAAAAAAAAAAAATTTTTTTTCAAAATAAAAACAAGTGTTCACTTTTAAGCCCCATTAAAGAGCTGAAATGAATAGTGGAGCTCAGCAATTACATTAAGAGAAAATCACTTATTGCAAGTTTTTGTTTGTTTGTTTGTTTGTTTCAAGAAGAAAAAAACATGTCTTTTTTGGGTAGGGTGGAAAAGAATACCTGATGAGAGCTCACTTTGGACTTCCAAGTGTTGAAGCTGAAGATAAGGAAGGGAAACCTCCCATTAGTGTAAAGTTTGAGATTCCATATTTCACCACTTCAGGAATCCAGGTTAGTAGTTGAAAACAGAAATACTGTGACGTTAACATGTGAGGCTCTTAACATGCAAGTTTTTCTTCATCTTCTTGATGATTCCTGTTCTGTAGTATCCATAAAACATATTTTTGACCAAAACCAGAGGTTTTTTTCTTTTGCTGAATGCTGCTTGGCTGACATAGATGTTAAGAAATAAGGACTCCTTTCTTTCCAGGTTCGTTACTTGAAGATAATTGAGAAGAGCGGCTACCAGGCTCTCCCGTGGGTTCGTTATATTACCCAGAATGGAGGTAAACGCAAGGCGACAGACCGTAGAGGTCTCCAACTTGCATGTTTTGTTTTTCCAACATACACCTACAAATTGAAATACAGAAAACCAGTTTCCTCATGTTCTTGAGTATTAAACTATATGGTTTAGCTACGTGTTAGATAAAGGTATGCTGCTTTGTCCAGTCACCTTTTTTGGTGTTTTAATGAAAGACCCGATGGGATAGTTCAGTAATGCTGTTCAAGGATTTTGTAATTAAATTGGGATTCGGTGAGTTTTTTGGACTATGAATTTAAAAAGAAATTGCTCATCCATATAATTTTGCCAGCTTTAAGATATATAAGACACTGTCTCCTAAAAGATACTAGATCATTTGCAAGTAAAAGCAGTGGGGATTTTTTGTTTTCTTTTTGCTTTTTGTTGTTTTTGCTAATTAATCTGCTTTTCTACCTTTAGTGATACAATTTACTAAAACTGGTTTTTTTTGCGTTTTCCCCCTTTACAGACTACCAGCTTCGAACACAGTAAAACACCTCGCAAGCACCACAGATGGCAAAACTTTGGGCCTAGAATTTGTTTGCAGAAGCTTCTGTGGTACTGAGAGCTGTGAATGTTGTTGCCAAGGGTCTTGTTTCTGCAATCTTGGATCGGCAAGAGAGAGATTGGAAAATTACTGTTTTCAATAATGTGTTTGAGCATTTGAACCATTAGTATTGATTGTGTGAATATTTATTTCATTCTTAGAACGTGCTGATCTTGCTGCTAAATGCTGATTACATTAGGAGTAGCAGTTATCTTGAGGAGCCAGGAATACAGAATGAACTTTGAGAATGTCTTGTCTATGCCTTGTTCGTTACATTCACAAAACTTCTAGTATTCATATTTTAGGTCTCTAAAGACATTGGCAGCATTATGCTACAAATTAGGGAGACAACTGTGCAATTAAATGACTGCTGAACACTTAGTTGTATTTAGCCCAAGGTATTTATTTTTTTTCTGGGCACATGGATGCCTTAACTCATTCAAAGCTCTGTTAACTTACAAAAATATACTGAATATGAGTTAAAACTATCTCAAGTCTAAAAATACTATTTGCTCTTTTTGCATGGTTTCAAACCGATTAATCTGACAGAACAGCTTCAAGTGAAGTGTTTGAAAACAAAAATATGGGTTTGTTACAGACTAAGTTAACTGAGAACAAGAGGTCACAGAAGTAAATGTCTATGGGAACATCTCTGTGGAAGCACGACAATTGCTATTGCTAGCTCAAGTTAGGCAAAATGCAGGCTGAAGAGTTTCAACCCTGTGATACCCCTAGGGCATTTATGCCAGTTGATTAGTATTTGCTTTTTTTTTTAATTTCTATTCATAAAACAAGTTCAAAACTGTAATATGCAGACATAAGACCTTAGCTTAATTATTAAAAAAAAAAAAAACATAACAGTTTTGGAGGTGATGAAATTTGGTAGGAAGATTGGGTTTTTATTCTTTTTCCAGATAATAGTAATATACTCCAACCTCTTCCTGAAAATTGTTTATGAAGAGACTGATAAAAATACAGTTGCCATCTGTGTTCCAGTTTGCCTTTGTGTTAATTTAGGGTAAATGTTTCCCTTTCTTGCTATAGTTCGCTAGAATTGTTTAACTCTATTTGCCCTAAGGGAGATGCTTGCTTTCTCAGTCTTTTCCGTTTGTAAACAACTATTAATATAACTTCCTGGCAGAATGGTTAATAGTTCAGAATGTTATACTTAAAGGTATTATTTTTTTTTACATGCCATCTCATTTTTTTCTGAGAAGCTAAGATTGGCATGGGTGTACATAGTTTGGTTTTTTTTTTTTTTTCCCAGAAAACTTTTGACAGTTATCAGTATTTTCTTTAAGCAATTTTTAGAATGTTTTGGTTTTTAACTTAGTCCTCCTAACAGAGGCAAAAATAAAACCATCAAATCCTAAATAAATGTCCACAAACATGATATAATACACTGTGTGCCAGGTTCGCTGACTGTCCTTGGCTCTCCCACAAGATGGAGAAGATATTTCAGTCATTGTCCCCACTAAGTCCTTGTAGACTATATAGGGAGATATACTTGTGTATACAGTATGTACTATTAGCAAAAAAAAAAAAAAATCAACTAAATTCCCCCAAGATGAAGCTGCTGTAACGGTCTGGGAAGATCTGCCTCGGACAGGAGCGGTACCTGTGGGTGTCTGGGCGATAACCAGAGAGCTGGTAAGGCAGCAGTAGGTGTGGGGGGGCATGTATGTTCTGGAGTAAGGTTACTGTATTTGTCACCCAATGAGCTTGATGTTGAAACAAATTAAATCATCTTGTGCAAGATTTTGGTCCCACTACTCATTTTCATTTGAGCAATTAAGCTTATGACTGGACTAAACATTTTTATATTAAAACTGTAACTGGTTGACAAATCACTTTCTGATGACTGTTCTTCAAAGTGTTCACTTTAATTATTTGCCTGTAAAATGTGACTCAATAGCTTCATTTGTTTTCATGCTAAAGGTTGTATCTTGTGGAGCAGAACAGTGTTTTCTCATATTTTGTTGGAAGTTGACTCTGTTTTGATGATGGGGCATCAGCTGTGCTTGTCCAGGAAGTAATAAAGGGCAAAAAAGTCCTCTTTGAATCAGTTGCACTTCACTCGCTCTTATTTTCAGCTTGATCCACAGCAAGTTGTAGCCTCCTGACTACCCTCAGTTGTTCTCACATGAGGCCTGGATAAGTAGAACTGAACTTCATAAAAACTGGAAGTATTCATAGTCCTGGTTTGTTTACTAAATACTGACAAAATCTTTGCTTTTCTGTTGTTCCCTGCAGAATTCACCCATGCACCATAGAATTTAATGTTCATTAGCACCCTCTATTTCAGAAAGAAAAAAAAAACAAAACAAAACAAAACAACAAAAAAAAAACACAAACCCAGCTCTTCATCCATTCAGTGTGGAAATGTAGGGTCTTGGGGTGCGTACTTGGGCATGAAGGCAGGCGCAGAGGTGAGATATTCTAGCACTAGCTCTTCTTCAAGGAGTAACTTTTTTTGTCAGTTTTGTTGGAGCAATGGCTAAATCTTTCTAATCTTGGTGGCTTCTGTTCTCTGCCTGATGTGGAAGAATGTAAATTTGATGGGCTGCCACTGTGTTACAGGTAAGTGCCTAATATAAAATACTTTTAAAAGATAATTTGCATAATTCAAATAAACAGTAAAGTGTCTCATTGGTGTTTTCAGCTCAGTGTGGTTTCATAGCTGTTTTATCTGGAAGCTGAAACGTTAAAAGACTAAACCTCTTACGTGGCTCTGAAAACACATCTCTGCTGATACTGAACCAACAGTGTTTAAATGTCCTCCACAGCCTTGTTTTTGTTAATAAGATGGGAATAAGCTGTTAATAAACTGGTGATTTTTTTGTGATTTTTTTGTGATTTTTTTTTTTTTTTCTGAACAAGCTAAAGCATATTTCCCCTGTTCTATCCCGAACGCAGAGTGCTGTCGCAGCCCGTCTCCACAGCAGGAAGCATCAATCCCCCTCTCCCTCCCCAGGCACGCGCAACTGCAATCTCATCAACGCGTTAGTTAATTGCTAACAGATTCGATAGCTGTTCCTCAAGGTACGTCAGCGGCACTCCCCCGCTGGAGTAAATAGGTAGTTTTACTTCCTGTAGTGGTGTGTATGTGTATCTGATATCTTGGCTTTCTTAGAATGAAAGATTGCAACAAACTACTACGTCTTTGCTTTTTTTGCCTCCCCCCATGGCCAGTTCTGCCAGCAGATGGCATTCTGAGCACGCTGCATGCTTCCCATGAGTTACCAGAAAGAGTTGCACACTCAAACAGTATGTACAAAATGTGTCTTTTGATTTGGAAGGTATCATTTTTAGTTTCTCTGAGTTCATTAAAAAAAACCCAAAACTGTATTTATTTTTTTTTTCATGCTTATGCAGTATGATTGTGGGAGTTCAGTAACTTCTCAGTTTAGTTTTGGCAGCTCTCTTAATATTTCTTTCTGTTACTCTCATGTGGCTGATAATGGGAACACTGAAACAGCGTAGAGGGCATCAGCGCCAGGGAAGGGATGAGCTGCTCTGCACTGCCGCGGGAGCAGCTGCTTCGAGTTGTACCCTGGTGGTGCTGGGCAGGGCTGGCTCACAAATTCAGACTCGGTGGGTGATCTGGAAGCTCCTGTTTGACACAACATATGAGAGAGAGAATCTCTTTTCTCTCCCCCCTGCCCCCACTTGATTACCTCTAGAGAAAACTGGTTTTGTCTTGATAAAGAAACCAGAGCCTGCCTCCCAATCAAATAAAACGGGTGTATTAAAAAAACCTTCATTCCATCTCTCTTCCAGCTGGAGTTGGGTCTTTTGTTGGTTTTCTTTTATGTATTTCTACTCTTACTCCTTACTGCCATCCCTTTATACCTGTATACTGTTTGGGTTGCTTCTATTTGCTTCCCAACTCTAATCTGAGCTACTTTTATCTACGAGACATTCTGACACATAAAGAGAACCTTTATCTGTAGTGGGTTTGTCTCAGGTTAAGAGATTGCACCTGTTTATTTCTGAATTTATACTCTGTGACAAGAAATGGGCTAAACCTTGGCACTTCTATCTTTATCTTGTGCCAAATGCAGTATGTTGCAATTTGTTCAGCACTTTTTTTTTTTTTTTCCCCCTCTGTGGTTGACACCCACTGCTGTTTGTAATTTCAGCAGCCCTGGCACCATGAGGGTTGATGGCCTTGCAGAAAATAGCGTGAGAGAGCAAAGTTAAGGGGCAATATGAATAATCTTAATTGCTACGGTAATTAATTATATGACAATGTCATTTATGCTACAGGAGAAGTACTGAAATCGGAAACAATCATAAAACTTTTTTTTCCACTGTATTTTGTGCAATCCAGAGTGTTCTACAAGTCATGCCCTCCTTGCACACAGATAAAACTTGTTTCTCTTGTAATTACGGCATATTGTCTTGACTCAGCATTTATGAAAGCAGAGTTAGTCACATCTCGCTGTAGTCAGATGCAGGAGGTTCCCTTTTGTAGTTATTTCACTTTGTCATTAGCGTGCTAGTTAAAGACTTTGGGTCCTTCTGTATTTCCTCCCTTCCTGGGGCTGGTGAACTGGGCTGTAACTCTGCTCTCTGGCTTTGGCAGCGCAGGGTCTATGCATGGGTCGTGGCCAGCTTTGCATGGGGGCTCTTCACGACGTGACCCTGTTGCTCTGGGCAGCAGCGTGTCCAGCTCCGCTCCTTGCACACCAATTCCTAAACAGAAAAACATAATGTGGTTTTAAAGATAGGAGCTGTTGCTAAACTTGGTTCTGGGTTTGTTCTCCTGAAAATGGAAGGATTCTTGTTTATTAGGATACGTTCTGGGCTAAGGTCCCAGGACCTTGGTGCAAACAGTCATCTGAAATTGATATCATCAATAGCCCTGCAAAATCAGTGGCAGCGCAGGGGAAGATTAAAGCTGCTTTTCCCACTTCAGCTGTTCTGCCGCTCTGTGGTTGTTGGCAGACTGGTTCAACCAGAGGCTTTGGATAATTTTGAGTTTAATATCAGAAGTTATGCCCAGCTTAACCTTATGACCTGCCTCTCCTTCCTCTTCTCCTTCCCCTTTCAAGCTGCCAGCATCTCTTCATGCTCATTCTGGTCTTGTTGTGTGCCCTGGCGGTTGCAGCATTGCACTGATGCAACTTCGTTGTGCTGTAGGTGGAATTACTCTGGGTTATTCTCAGAAAAATTACGGACTTGAACCTGGAGCCTCCAAGTTCATTTGCAGGCTGCTGGTCAAATAAATAAGCAGAAACAGGCCTGAATCAAATGATCAGCAACGTGAAGAACAAGACGCTCCCAAAGTCAGCGTGCTGGGCTACGGCCTGTTCTGGAGACAGTTTTGTAGGCTTAGTTCGAACCTTGGCTGTGGATTTGTACCTTGGATCAAAGTTTTGTTGCAGGCCCTTCTCCAATATAAAGCAAAGAAACGTAAAACAACAAATATCTAGTGAAATCCAAACACAATCTGCTCTATGTTATGCTACAAAAATGAATGAACTCTGCCTCCCACCCTCTCCCACTGTGACTTGTTATGAATAAGCACTGCTCAAAGGAAACTATCACAAGAAGTTCTGCCTCTTTCCAGCAGGAATAACAATTGAGTGCAAGGAAAAATGCTGACTAGTTTTACCTCTGCTTTTCCAGTTGGGCAGGTATAGGTGAAGAGCAGATGGGCTGTTTTAAGAGAAAGGACTCGCCCTTAGCACAGGAATGAAGCCCAAATATTCAATTATAGAGTTTTAATGTCCTTCATCAGGAGTATCCTATACATCATTTGAGACTTTCTTAGACCATCTGAAGCAGCATGGTTGCTGTACCATGGATTTTGAAGGATAAAAGAAGATCTAGGGAAATCGGGCACGCTCGGCTAAATCCATAAATCTACTATTTGTGAATCTTCAAGAATTAAAAGTTATTGATGTACCTGTTGGATCACAAGGAGGGCTCTGCCAAGTGGCTCCTTACGGGCAGGCTCTGGCTTGCACTGTTGGGGAAACCAGGTGTCGAGCCTAAGCTCCAAATCGGAGAGAGGATGAATCTTACTCTGGGTTTTTCCACTTTAAGTCTTAGCTAAAGAGCTTGTAGAAGCTGCTGGTTCCCACCCGTGCTTCGGTGAGTGTGTGTCCTGCACCAGCAGGGAATGAGGGATTCGAGAATCCCATGAAGTCCGGGAGCGAGCAGAGGTATTTGGGTTCTTGTCATATCAAGATTTAGGAGGTTTTGCTGTAAGGGCTTTGTGAGTGGGCTGGCAAATACCTCTTAGGTGCTGAGTAGATCTCAACAGTACTTTAGAAATAGACAGTTAAGAGGTAATACCCAAATCCAGCTGCAGTTTTATATTTTCAAGAAGTTCTTCTGCAAAGCTCCCAGAGTGCTGCGGTTCCAGGCTGTGCACTGGTGACTGCTGCAGTCTGGCCAAGGAGATGCGACAAAGCTACACAGACAGGAAGAGTTTGAAGAGACTTCAGTGTAAAAGTTGGAGAAAAGGCTTGGAGGGAAAGGATATGAACAAGGTCTGTTTAAAATGCTAATGTTATAAACAAATGAAATCTGCTTTTTCATCTTCAAACGTTATAAACCAGGCTATAAAGTTGAAAAGGAATGTGTTTAAAATTGACAGACGAAAATATTACAGTTTAAAATTCCACCTTTTCGCTATATTTGTTTAGAAAAGGACTTATCAGTCAAGCACTGCCCCATGCCAGAGGTAGGAACCCTTTGCTAATAGAGCTGAGCTCCCATCTTCGTTCCAGCCACCTCTAATTACTCCCTGACCAATAGCAAGCACATGGCTGTAGAACAAGTGTTTATTTTCTTTCTTGCTTATTTATTAAAACAAAAGCACAAGACAGAGCGCTTCTATGTGTTGTGAACTCTACAATTGTTAAAGTTTCCGAGAGGTCACAAGGGTCCCAGATAACATTAGCAGCTAAGTGCTATGTTGTCCTTTTGTGTTATCAACAGGAAACATCTTTACCAGCACAGGAACTACAGCTTTGTAATTGGCCTGGTGCAAGAACATGACAGTATTTTCTCATCCTATCAGGACTCGGATATTTTGGGAGCTGGTATATAAAGCTTGCAGCACACAGCGTCTTTTGGACATTAGGAACAGGTTCATGTCAGAAATCAGTGTGCTTTGCTATTTTAGTAGTTGCTATAGTTGCAGCATGAATGATTTTTCTTGCCCTGCATGGTTCAGGGTGGTATTTCATTACAGTTCATATGTATATTTTTATTATTTGGGTGCAGATGGACATATTTCAAGTAATTAACATGGTGATATAAGTCTTGTAAAGTAGCCTTTAGCAAATAAACAACGAATCCATAAATCATACCAATCCAGGCCTTGTTTAGCTTTCATTAAATACTCGCAGACTTCTATGGTGCAGGGTTGAGTTCTATCCAAGCAAATTTCAGATTCACTAGATGATAAAATGTTATATTTGGGCTCTGAAATAAGAAGCGTTCCATGCGCTGAATGATCTATGTGTTGAAAGGAGCAGCCCTTCTGCCTCATGCAGTTAATAGCAAAAAAGTCCAGTAACAAGTAACATCTATAACTAGTATTAGATCAGAGCAAATAGCATTTAAATGGAGCTGTAAAGAGCTGAGCTGGAAGGGGACCAATAATGCAATTAATATTCTGTACAGAATTACACCACTCACTGATTATAGCAAACCTCATTCGGACCATTTGATAAAGCTGGAGTGTTTTTTTCCATAGCTGCCTCACTGTTTTGATCCAAAGTAACTGTAAATACTGAGAAGGAAAAATGACAACAACAAAACTCCAGAGTGATGATAGCCCCAAATTTGTCCTAAAAAGTGCATAATGAAAAATTCTAGTAACTGGGGGTTCATTTTAATCCTTCAGAATAAACAGTGCTACGCAACCTTTACTGCACTAACCTATGGCTGCTTTTATAGCAGCTTTTCTAACTTCTACCCGTTACATTTTTTCTTAAACATCCCTTGACTTCAGAAATCAATGTTATTTCTATGTAGCAAATTCGATGGTAGAGATGGCCAAAGGGATCATTTTGTTATCAATAAAACTGACTTCTACTACGAGGAAAGTCGGGATTTTGTTTTCGGTTTTACTCTATAACACCCCCCAAAAAATAAAAACCCCTCAGCAGTTTGCAGGCTCGTGTCAGCACTTGGTTGGTCCCACAAGCTTCAGTTGGCACAAAGCAGCATCCGTGTCTGCGTGGTCTGTGCTGTCCCAAAACGTCCTGACGTCCCCAGGCAAAGCCAGAGCCGTGCTGCGAGAGCCCGGGAGCTGCAGCATCGAATGGCTCGGGATTGCGGTGCAAAATTATGTCTCCAAACTTATCTCGGCGTATTGTGTCAAATACCAAAAATATCAGGGGATGATGACAACAGGAGTTATTTCTGATGGTCTGACACAGTGCATAGATGGGGCATTGTAAGAGCTTTTTTTCTCCCTCTTGCTCACTCTTGCAACATGCTGGTGGAGGTGGTGGGAAAGGAGGGAATAGTTTCATCTTCCTGACTTAAGTGTGTGAGTAACTGAGCTCTCCAAGGCAGCAGTGTTGAAGCAGCTTTCTTTTTTCCAAGCAGTATTTTGTGACAGTACAGCCAGAGGGGTTTAGATTAATGAAGTGAAATATTTTTGTTAGCAAACATAATTTTTTTTTTTTTTTTTTTTTTTTTATTATTGGGGTAAGAACATGAATTCAGCAGAGAAAAGAAACAGCAGCTGCAATGGCTGGAAGTTAAAGCTAAGTAAAGTCAAGTTAGAAAAGAAGTGTTGGCTTCTAGCAGAGTATGTGTTTGCTGCGGGGGTGAGCTTGCGTGAAGAGGGGGTATCTCCTCTAAAAGCTGCAGTCCCAGAGCTGCTGCTGCAGTAGCTCGTGTCCATGGGCATGGAGTGGCATCTGTGCAGTGCGTTATATTAAAGGTGATGCTATAAAGGACCGTAGCAGTCATTCGCCTTCAAAACTTCGGAGTAATCCTTCCTAGAGGTTTTTTCCCATGCTGAGCTCATCAAAGCTCCTGCCCTCGCAATAAGCCACACACCTCCACACTCAGTTTAAATTTCCTGCAGGTGCCATGGGACGTCCCCACTGAGAGCGGGGCACCGTGCGCTGAGTCAACGTGCCGCGCGGAGGGAGGCTGGTGCCCGGGTGCCTCCGTGGGCAGCCCGCAGCAGGATTACGTCTGCTCTCAGAGAACTTCTCACCCACGTTTCCTGCATGAATCCCGGGTAAGAGTGACAGTTCTGCGAGGGCACAGGGGAAGCCAGCGGCGTGGGAAGACACGAGGGCACGGGGTATGTCCCATCCTGCCTTGTTGGTACCAAAAATGTTCTGTTCCCTGTCCTCCATACACACACAGAGCCCATTGCTGGAAATACTGCCTCTTTTTTGGCCCGAGTACCAGGTATTTTCCCCTTTCCCCCCTCCAGTACACCATTACCCTATCCTTTGCCATATGGGTTAGAAGCTGTTGGCTTCGTGCTTGCATAGGGGATGCTGGCCTCACGTCTTCTGGCTTCTGACCATCTCCTCTCCCCATACCCAGAGAGTGAGAGAGAATATAAATGTTACAGCTGCTTTTCCCTGCATCCATAGTACATTTCTGAAGGGAAGCTCTCAGCATGCCTTTTTATGGTCCAACATTTAATCATGCCCCATGCTGGATCCTGTCAGCCACAGCCTTCAGTTCAGAGCCGTTAAAAAGCTCCGTAAGCAGAGGAAAGGTTTCAAGGCTCTCTTGCAGATATGGGGCCACCTCAGGGCACAGGAGGAATTGGCAGGTGTTGGTCACAACAAATTTCCTCCAAGGTATTATTCCTGGTGGTGTGAGTGCTGCTCTCCAAGGCTGCCCAGGTGCTGCAGAAGAGGTTATTTGCACAGCAGGGCACTGCGCTGAGCCCGTGTCCCGTCAAGCGGAGCTTAAAGGACTTGGGATAAACCTGCTGGAGCCTGGGGAACGGGGCACAACTGAGCTGTGCCGAGCGAAGGTTCACATTTTGGTGGAGCCTGGTAAAAGCGGTTGCTGTTAATTGGCGCTACCAGTGCGGTGTCAGTGCTTTCTACGAAGGAAGCATGAGTACGGCTGCACTTTGCTCAGGAGGAGGGTGAGGCATCCTACTTAGATTTCACAAACCAAACCTTCTGCAGGGCTTTGAGAAGCTGCAAAGCACAAAGTTTGTAGCACCCTCAGGGTGGGGAGGTGCCTGGGGTTGCTATTCTTCACCTCGTTTTTTTGTGGGTGGCTCCATTGCTGCTTTTATCTTGGTCTACAACAGGGGAAGGACAGTTGCAGCTAATTCCCACAGGCCTGCAGAGCACCAGTGAAATAAATTGGAAAAGCTCCTTAGAGGGAAGCAGAAAACTGTTACTATCAGCGTGGCTGAAAGTGAAAAGGCTGAAGAAGCCTTTGGCCCACATGGGGAGGACACCATCTTGGTTTTTTGATACTCTTGAAAAGAAGCAAACAGCTGCTTTTCATTTTCTGTGTTAACCAGCACCGTGGCTTCAGCAGAGGTCAGTGATGCTCACGATGCTGCGCGAAGCTGAGCGGTGCCACCAATAACCCCAGAAATGCTCAGCAAGAGCAACGAGACAAAAGCACCCAGGAGCAGAGAGAGGAACTGGGGCAAAATAGTGGGAAAATGTCCAAAATAGTAATTTTTATTAAAAACAAACAAACAAACAAACAAAACAAAACACACAAATCCAGCTTGTTTTAAAGCTGGATTGCCTTTTTAGCCATCATTAGAATGAAAGCAATTGGGTGCCTGTTGATTCCTGTTCCCATATTGGGGTGTTGAACCTCTATTTGCACTAACAAAGAGCCAACACTGAGCACGGTGCAAAGGATACATTAACATTTTCTATTATTCTGTAGGGAAATACACTCTTACAGTCTTCTGTAAAAATACTTTTGGGCAAAACAGAATATTTTGACTTTGGACAACATCATTCACGAAACGCTACGCCACAAGTTTGGTTTGAAGGAAACCACACACGATTTGACTCTTTTTATCTCATATCAGCGGCGGAGAGCTCGGTGTGGTTACAGTTCTCCTCATTTCTGAGAAGAGAGGATCAAATTTAATCATTGTGTCAGTTGGCACAAACACCGTGTTTGTAGTGAAATGCTAAAAAACAGCACATTTATCTTTCCCTTGATCAAGATTCGTACGATAGAAGCTCTTAACGTTAAAACTCATCAGTAATGAAACATTTGAAGGGCTCAGCTACCCAGCTTGTTTACTGTAACTTATTTTAAAGAATGGTCTGACCTCTCCTTCCTACTATAACAAATACAATATCAGTAATCTCCACCCAAGGGCATTTGTTCCTTGGCAGACTTCTCTTTGGCTCTAAGATATCAATCCTGGACTTTTTTGGGGGGGGATGACAATGACTAACTTGCTTCACTGAGCAGCACATTTCAAAATCCAGAGTGCCTATAGGGGTTGCCTCATAGCACGTCCTTACCAGCTGCACAAGTGGAGAAGCCAAGAGCAATTTGGAGAGAGAGAGAGAGAGAGATTTTGAAGCCCAGGGAGAGCGCTGCGATTCCCCATCTGACCCACACCAGAAGGGCCAGAGAATTTCACCCGCCGTTTCCTGCAGCGAGCCCGTCACGTCTGCTCGGAGCACTGCTAATCTCAGAAATACGCTATTGCATACAGCACTATTACATCACCCGCTACTTAAACGGCCCCAGTATTGACCTGCCCTGATTCGTATTATTTTATTGGCACTGACTTGTGCTGTGATATCGAGAGGTCCCAAGCACAGGAAAACCTCCCCTGCACCACAAAGTGAACAAGCACCAAAGGGAACAGGCAGTCCTTGCCCTAAAGAGCTCACTTACTCACTTTTAAATCTAGCTGGGTTTTAATCTCTTTTGTAGGGCCAGTGCCTGTACAAAACCCACCTTGCACTGAAAGATCAGTGACAGCAAAGGCTGAGCCCTCAAGGAGATGGGCAATGCCGTTGGTGAGCTCCAATGAGTTTTGCTTGTGCTCAGACTGCAGTTTCAAAGATGACAGTAAGTTTGAAGAATTGCTTTTCTGCAGAAAAGGCTGTTTGAGCTCTCAGAAAACCAACAGGAGTAGGCGACACCAAGAGGATCTCACTGCTGGGCACCCAGGCACTGCAGGGGTAGGGGCTGCCACGTCCTTCTCCAGCAGTGTCTCCCCCGGCCACAGCAGCACCTTCCAAATCAGCTCCAAAGGAAAAAAGGAGCCTTGCTAATAGTCACTCCAATTTACACTGTGTCATCAGGTGCTGTACAGCAGCTCATAGTTTGTGGGACCATTACTTTCATAGAGGTTCGAGTTTCGGTGGTTTCTAACGACTTGTTCAGTTGATATGAAATTGTGGAGGAGTTGAAAACTCAGCTGTGCTCTTGGCAAAACCCAAGCCAAACAGCCAAATGAAAAGCCAATACACAAGGCAGCACTTAGCCTGCACCATGTCTCTGAAACAATTCATTATGTCCCTGAAGCTTCCCAGTTTCCTCCTGCCACCAATATCCCATTGCTGCCCTGGTGCCAGTGGCTCCTTGAAGGTGCACGGCCACGGTCTGCAGGATCATCCCTTTGCAGAAGCATCTGGGGTGCAAAGTTGAGCTGCTCCGCTGCTGTCACGAGCCCATCTCCTTGGGAAGTGCTGCCACGCAGCCAAAGGTAGAGAGAGGGGCAAGATGGAAAAGGCACAGCACCAGCATCACATCTCATCACACCACAGCTGAGCTAACAGCATCAGAGGAGGGATGGAGATGGCTTACAAGCAGAAAACCCCACTCAAACAAAAACACCCCGATGAACTCATGATAGAACAGCTTGCAAGATTTATAGCGGCGGGGTAACCCTGCGAGCAGGTGCCTTGCACTTTGCTCTCCCTCCTTTTTAAGGCTGGAGCTGTGGACAACTTTCTTGGGTGGTTTAACTGGGGCATTTGATGCTGAGCTGCGATGGCTTCTGTTGTACTTATACATACATGGTATGTATTTATACATACAACAAGGGGCTTTGTGTTTTTTTTCTCCCCCCAAAAAAATATATTGAAACATTTAGTTCCAAAAACCTGCACTATGGCTATATAGCTTCTTTTTGCACACATATCTGTCTATAGTCAAGAGCCCTTCTCCTGTTCCAGCCTTCCTCCAATGCAGCTCTCAGATAAAAATCCTTGGGTTTATATATGCATGTGTGCATTCATGTAAATATAGGTTATATATATATGTTATATATATAAGTATATATATAATTTAATTATAATACAATGACTTAACTATGCTTGCTCTAAAAATGAAGTACCACTAAAAGACAAGTTATGATGTTATAAATCGCTATCAGTCAGGAATCTGGACCTTTTCTAATATTAAGAATTGCACCTCATACTTACTGTCTATGACAGTCTTTTATAGAAAAGCAGAAAGCTCTGAGAGAAAAAAAAAAAAATCCCAACCTGTGACCAGCACAGGCAGCTTTCTCGCTGCTCACAAGGAGGGAAACAACTTTCATTTACTTGGCAGCTACGAGGGAGCAGGTGTGCAGCAAGCGACCGACCGAGCTGGAGCTGAGTTTCATGGCTTGACTTTCAGGGAAATGGGACCAGAGATGTGCACATATCTCAATTTCACTGCCTGGATGGCATTTTACTGTAACCTGGAAGCTTTTCTCTCTCCAGAGGCTTTCCCCTCTCCTATCTCGGTGCATCTCAGAAGGGAATTGACTGTCCCGTTAGAGTAAGTGGAGAGCTAATGCTCGTATGGCTGATTTAATACTTTGATACTATACTGGTTGAACCCAGATACAAATGTTAAAGACAAAGCCATACATCCTGAAGCATTAAAAATGCACTACTTCATCTGCCATCCTGTACTGAAGTATTCTGAGTGTCTCAGGCAGGCTTAAGCTTCTTTGGATCCAGGATAAATCTATGCCACAAAAAAATCATTGTTTTGCTATAGCCCCCAGGCTGGGAACCCAGAAAAAGGGCAGCTTGAACAAATGTTGGTCAGAAAAAAAAAAAAAAAAGAAGAGGAAAAACAAATCTTGGGGGGAGAGAAGGGGTTGGCCAAGCACATTTCTTTAAATTTTTCTGCAGGTGGCTTCAGTTTCAAAGCCACTCATGTCCTTTACTACAGAGTATGTGGCTGTCCACAGCCCCTTGAGATTTACTGATCGACTGTTAAGCTGCTGGAGCTAATAGCAGGGCTTTATATAGATGAGCCGTGGAGAGAACTGACAGTTCAGAGGCCTGCAAACCAGCCTGGGTGGATTCAATTACAGCTTCAAAATGAGCAAGTGAAGCAACAAAAAAAGACAGTAGCTTCAGCCTTTGAAATGCCAGCTTACAGCATGAAGGCAGGGAAAAATAATACTTCGTTAACTTCTTGTTTAGGAAAAAAAAAAAAAAAAAGCAGAACACTTCCTTTAATGACACATTAGCTGACAGTGGTGCTTTTATGACTCTTTCATAGTCACCGATGAATCACTGGATGGAAGCAGAGGGACAGACTGTTCCTATCTCAAGGTTGCCATCCCGGTGGTTCACCATCACCCAAAACAAGGAGCTTCTCTTGCTCTCGCGTGCTCCCATGTCATTGTCATCAGCAATTCAGCTGGTCCAAGCTCTTGCAGGGCTGACCAGCCCAGGATCACCGCCGATACCCCTGGAGGTCTGTGTGTCCCAGCAGAGCCATGGGTGGAGGAAGCTCCATTCCCAGACCCGGCTCTGGGCTCTCGACACCCTCACTGCCAGCGTCACGGCCATGTCACCGCCACCGCAGCTCGTGCTTCCCAGCATGGCCAGCCCAGGTGTCTCTGGAGCTTATCAGGCTTTTCTTCCATTGTATTCCCTCCTAATGCAGTTCATATGTTTAGACATTTCCCTTCGCAGGCATCCATTCTTTCCAAATTCCTTACATTTTAGATTATATATTCTTGGTTTTGATCTTTAGCATTAAAAAAATGCTTTCATTTGAAGCTTAATAGTGAGGGCTCAGTGCATCTGCCAGAGTTCCTGGCACAGCTAGATTCCTGCAGGAGCAATTACTTTCCAGTGAGTCTCTAAAATTGCTTATTTACTTTCACTTGTATGCCAAAAATACTTTAAAATCAGGACAGTTTTTTCCAGTTACACAATCACCAGAAATATCTTGAATCCATACACTTCCACTGTGGTTCAATAGTCAATCTGAAAATAGTCAAAACAGTTTATAAAGTACGTAAAAATGTTCGCTCCCAGAATTGAGGCTTCAGAAGCACAGCTCCATGTGTCCAAGTCCACGAAGGCTACAAAGCAAAATCAGTTCCCCCTCTTTTATAACAACACGGGGAAAAGAGACGGCAAACGCGAGGGCAGCCAGTCCCTGCTGCTCTTCAGCAGCTTCCTGAGAGGAATTATCTCAGCCAGCCACTTCTAGAAAGTCCTTTCATGTCTGTTCATGTAGGGTTTATTTACAGCTCTTGGCAAAACAAAACAACAGTTGATTTCTGACAAGCCCTGAGATTTAGGATATTTTTCCATTAGAGCTTTTTAATTAATTATTATAGTTAATTTAGAACATTAGTGTGGGACAGTAGCTGCTCCTACCCTTTTGATTTATCAAGAGCACTGATAAAACCTAGTTTTCAACAGTCCTCGTTTAAGTACCAGATCCTCTCCCCTCCCTGTCTTGAGGGCACAGGTAACAAAACATACAACGATCTTCTAAAGATCTCAAAGCACTTTGCAAATTGAGGGCTCCATTTGTTTTCCTTACTCATGCATATTTTAAATTCCCTTTTAAGTTTCAACGGTTTGCATGGGTGTAATTCAGAGCAGACTGGGGCCTTACATATTTTGCATACCAACAAGTTATGCGAGTCCAATTTCTGAAAAAAAAAAAAAGATTATATGAGCATTATGATGCAGCTGAGGAGTAACTGGCTGGAAAAAAAAAATTACAACAAAACCAGAAGGATTTACTTTGTAATTTTAAGCGCATGTTCTCAAATGAAAGCAAGCATTGTGTCCATCAACAATGACCAGAACGGAATCAGCCTTTCTCCAAACCTACTGAAGAACCATGGTCTTAATTTGTAGGTTTAAGTTACTGGCACTCTTTTTTTTTTTTTTTTTTTTTTGATATATATATATATATATATATAAGGCATCTAGACTTTAAATGATACTGCAAAAGTAGAAATAGCATGATAAACCTTCAAAGCTGAAATAAAAAAGAACCTGTGTTTTAACTTAGTGTTGAGTATTTATACAGCCGGCACCATTTAGTCCGGCATGTTTGAATGAGTGCAAGTCTGTGGTTGCAGTTGTGTATAAAAATATTGTAGCCTGCTCCTGCTTTAGGAACTAAACTTCAGTTCCCAATAGCTCCCTCTGTAATTCTCTTTCCAAATAAAAGGAAGAACTATTCCTGGCTCGTAACGGTGTATTTCTGTGGCTTCTTGAACTATAATGAAGGCAGTCTGGAATGTTAAAAATTACATACTCAATGCCAGTTCTTAACCCATGGTAATTTAGGCTTTAAATGTTTTGAAGTTTACATTTTGAGTCTGTTATTGTACAACTTTTTAATTAAAATGTTGCTGTAGTCCAGATCACTAATGCTTCTTGCTCAAAGATCCATTAACATCTATCTTAAAACCACTACTTAGGGAGTTTGATAATTTTGGTATTGAGGGCTAAGGCCATCTGCTTGGAAAATTATTTGGTTTTTATTTGGCTCCTTCTAATTGTAGAAATTCAAAGGCATCTTTGATATCCACTGGATTCCAACAACGGAAATATCAGTTCTCTTTCTGTAAATGCTTCAGTGCTTGTCTCTACTGTAGACTAAATCTTGATGCAGTTCAAGAAATAATCTGCCAAACTTGTCACTGATGAATCAGGTTTGGGATTTTCCCTGTGCACTGTATAGACAATATGTACCATTGATGCTCATTATCATCACTATGTTTTCCCATTGAAATGCTACTAAATAAATCAGAAAAATGTGACAGGCTCACTTGGGGCTTCTAGATGTCATAATAATCCAATCATAGCTATTTTTAGGATTAATAGCACCATGGAACTCTTCTTGTTATGATCCATAGCAGAGATTCTGTAGACATTTATGCCCTGAAATATGCCTTGACTTACATTCTACGTACAAAGTGAGACTTTAACCTGACTTTCATTCTCAGCTTAAGTTAAAAATCCTTTCATACCATGAGTAAACAGTGGGAATTTAGTCCAGGATCAGTGAGAGACACAAAACCTGAAAGTTAACATCACAAGTTTGGGGTTTTTTGGGGGGGAGGGTGGGAAGGTTCCTCCAAAAGCCAGTGTTGGAGCTAGTCCAGCTTTTGGAGGTGAGTCCTCAAAGATTTCTCAGCAAGGCCCCCAGAAACATATCAACAGGCTGTAGGAACAACTCAGCAGGATAGCAATGGTTTTGTGATAATTCTGCAGAGTGAGAGGGAAGTCAGAGCTTTCCAGATGAAAAGACCTATGTGCTTCCTTGTGCCAAATAACTCAGCAATTTAATTACATTTAGCCCAGGTTTAGGTTCCTCTTTGGCCTGAGGCACTTGAATACTTCTCGTGTGCATATGTGTGTGTGTGCATAAACACACACATACCCCTGTACAGGACACTATTTTGGTCCTGAAACATTGGCCAGCCCACAGTGGCAGTCTCTTCTGTCCTCCACCTGAAGCAAGTCTGCTCTGCCTGACAACTCACTAAAACCTGCAGGACCCCACAGCAGAAGAGCCCCAAAATGTGAGACAAGACACAGACACTGCAGTCCAGGAAAGCAGCTTTCTAACAGCAGGAAGCACCTTGTCCATCCTGAGCCTGTATAATGTACAATTATACAGCTATTATTCTATTTACATTTACTAGTTGTTGTACAACTATTCCAGCATACACAATTTCCAGCATAGCATCCATGGGATTCTTTATCCAGCTCCCTCTATGCCCTGCAAATAGCCCGTAAGAGCTTAGAGAAACCTCTCTGCAGCTCTAAGCAGGCAAGGAAACAAAGTCGTTTCCTATCTCAAACCCCAAGCCCACAGTCAGTCAGCCAAAAGCTACACTGAAAAATACAGTGGACCTCGTTAGTCTCTGACTGTGTTGCAAGTGGAGGCTTCAGACCTTGACTTTTATCATCCTACACCTTGATATTAAGTACCAAGAGAAGCTAACATGTCAATGCCAATGATCTCTCTTCATACCAGTGCCACAGTGCATCTCCTGACATGACATGGTATTTTGCACCATACCTTATTTTTAGCCATGAATTTTGTTTTTCAGGTGTAAGTAAAATTAGGTGTTATTATTTCTACATAATCAAGGCAAAAACAGTTTCGCTTTCTTTGAAGCTTTTTATCTCCCTACAACTGGATTTGAATCTCTGACTTCATCACCACAACCCCAGAGCCATAACCACAAGGCCACATGGTCCCAGAGCTGTTTTTGGAGGTGGTAGTGATGTGAGTTATTTTAGAAGCTGCTAGCTATAAATTTCAGTTATATTTGAAGGAGGGTAAGTTAGCTTTGAAAGTCCTTGGTGAGTCTGTCCTTCAGTGACTAGTGGGCAATTACTGAGGCCACTGGCAAGAGCTCGAGTGGAAGGCTGTCCTGCAGTTTCTACCATAAACCACCAAGTACAAACAAACAGCAATTGTGAACGACAGTTAAACTAATTGTCCTTGTTGGTATTACTATCCCAAGACAGGCTGTGACGCAGAAAGTCAATCTGCACAAAGTCAGTTTTTCATTACAGTGAACTCCAAATAGCATCAAAACAAGTCAATTTTAGACCGCTTGACTGCGCGTGATAAACGCAACCCAACCACCTTGATTCTTTTTTAAAAAGGCTTAACCCTGACCCTTCAGTTCATGATGCATTTTTGCACTCTTGGTTTCCTGCCTGAAAATAAATGTGAATCTGCTATTGCATACCGCTTGTTCCATAAACTACGCAGGCAAATGCTATGAGCTATGATTGTTACTACAAAACTTACATTTGTAAAATAAGGATCACTTGCCAAAATGATACACTGAATTTAAAAGACTTGCTTGTCAAGATTCGTTCAAAGGAAGATGCCCCTCACACAGCCAAAGCGCAATGGTTAGGTATGATATGAGATAAAAGCCCCAAACAAGCAACAAATGAACAGCAGAAAGAGTTGCTAAAAGACACAAAATGTGGGATTCAGCTCTTTCGCATCTAGAAACTGTTTACATTTTTCTTTTCTCATAAGAATAATTTTCAACTGCAAAAGTTAACCACATCTGTGTGAAATGTAGATAACTTTGGGAGTAAAATGATTTCAATCAGAATAAGGGTCATCTGAGAGATGGTGGTAGTTACTCATTCAAGATCGGGCTTGATACACCCAGCTCCCAGTTCAGTATTTCATTGTCACTGGTGTAGCAAAGCACAGCTGCTTGAGCAGTGTTACTGAGACCAGTAAAACAGACACTAATTTTACTCTCTTCTTCATGATATAGATGACCTTTCCCATTTGAGGCTCTCACACAATAGCCAAGATCCAAGGGAAAGGCAGAGGGTAAAAATGCTGCTGTCATACAAAACCAACAGAGATGGTCAACCTTAAAAAGAGAAGAATTATTTTTTTCTTTCTATAAGGCATGACCTAGTGGTTCAGGGTGCAACTGAAGAGACTGAAGGACTGAAGAGAATCCCTTAAGGAGGAAAAAGAAAATAGGAGGGAATTCCACAAATCTGTAGAGCTGGAATACTATTAAGTGCAGTGGCCTTTAGCTGTCTAAGAACTGGCCATATCTTCCCAGGGTAGGATGAATTCTCCATCACTCTCTCCTTTAAGTACAAACAGAACCCTACAATTGCTTAGCTTACATGCTCAAGCTGTGGGTGATTAAAATTGGGGGGTGGAAGGGAAGAAGAATAAATACACCTTATTGCCCAGCTGGCAAGAAAATGGACAGGTCAGGGAAATCCTCCTGCTCCAGTGAACCTGCTCCCGATGACCATGCTCGTCCCTCCAGTGTCTGAGATAAACACTGGGACTAGAGTGGCCAGGTAGAGGCTACAGATGATTCTTGTTCATGCCCAGAGCAATAAATAACACTTAAGGTGATGCTGACCCGGATAAAGGTGATACTACTGGAAATACTCCTAGAAAATCAGAAAATCACATAAGTCTAATATTCTGGAGTTATCACCTATGACTCCAAGTCATTATTACTGACAGACATGAGAAGTCACTTCATGGTAAGATTTCTTAGAATATTGTAAAACGTCAGCTCAAGAGAAAATAGCATTCTCAGCATCAAAGGTCACATCTCTTTCAATACTTGAAAGCATTTTTGGAATCAGGAGTCCCTTTGGAATTGCAGTGAAAAAGTCTGCAAGAAAAAATAAAATATGAAGGACTAACATGCCTAAAACGCATGGGCAAAGGCACCGATAAAGTGCAACTGACCTCTTCTGTTGTCCCTCAGGAAATCAGAAGTCAGTTGTGCCTGTTATAACTATTATTTAATAGATGAGGAATGGCAGTGTTTAGAGACTTGTGCTCAGCACTGGACACAGGCCTTTTACTGAAGAACGCACAACAGCCATTTTGTCCTGGTTTCCAGGAAGGAAAGGTTGCTCCTGGAGCCTAAGAAAACTGTCACAAAAATCTTGAAGGGAAAAGAAAAAAAAAAAAAAAAAACACAAACAAACAAGGAAAACATTTCACTAGAACCCATCTTTGGAAAAACATAAAAATATTTTTCCATCCAGAGAAATAACTATAAATAATGTTTGAACTATTAAAAGGTTGAACACAGAAAAAGGCTATTTACATAGGAGCATTTTGTGCTGTTTCAGTCTAATTTGTCACCGATGTAGGAGCCTCATACGTTAGCTGGAGGAAATCCAGAGCTTTCAAAGGTTTTCTGTCAGGGCTTGAAAAGTTGCCAGCTTTTTTAATGGAGCCGAGCAGTCTCAGGCCTGTTGTTCTCAGAGATTTTGTGAGCCAGGGCCGCATGTTAGCAGGAAACAGAGCCAAGTGGGCTTCCTGAGCGTCTGAGAGAGGAAACACTGTAATAAGCATGGAGGCTGTGGTTAAAAATAACTCTGGTATATAAAGGCTGCAAAGGATCCCCTCTCGCTCATACACGCCGCTGCCTCTTGGCTGGCTGCTTCGAGCTGATTTCATGTGAATGAGACGCTTTGCCATCTCATCGGAGCAGGTGGTTTTTAAGCAGAAGGAGACGGAAAACAGTCCGCGAAGAAGGCGAGCACAAGATAGCTCTTATTTTGCATGTTTTCAGCAAGCAGGATCCTAGGCTTTATTTCAAGAGCGTCGTCAGGCTCAGCTAAACTGTAGCTACGGACACGGTGTTTCGGTATCTAACTTTAGGCTGAAGTAAAAGTTATGTTGAAAAATAACTCGGTTTTCTGTGATATGAAACTTAAAAAAGGGAACAGGGTGAATCATGCAAGCTCTTGAGCAATAGGAGAAAGGGCCCCCTAAATTGTTACCACCAGGCCCAATGCGGCTTGTACCACTTCTGCTACAGAAGCTTTAATCCCACCCTGTGCCCCCCCCTTGCCCAGTGTTGGCCAACTGGAGGAGCTAAATGTGGCAACCACCAGCTGAAGGGATTGGCCACCCTCAATCAGTGTTTTGGAGTCCCCATGCATTGGTTTCTCACCAAGCAGAAGACTGCCTGCTTCTCCTCACTGAATTAATTTTGCATAGAATTAGACCCATCTCTTTTCTTTCAAGGGCAATGATTTTCCTTGCAAATGTGGGATAAAACACATACTGGTTATTTGGCAAATTAATGCACCCTTTTCCCTGCTGTAACCTGACACTAACATCCATACTGAACTCCATTCTGAACACTTCTTTGTAGCCCACATTATGCTGTAATTGGCAAAACACATTCTTCCCAGGCTTGTATTTTTATTGCAAACATTTATTTGGCACTTTACGTGGCAAATGAAAAGAAAATTTCACAACTCATTCTACAAAGTTGCATTGTATTAGGCTGTCCCTTGAAAAGCATTTTATTGCTCAAGAATAGCTGTAACCGTTCAAGCGATTTCAACAGCATTATTCTCTTAAACTATAATTGCTGTATATACTATAGCACCAAGTATTCATAATTTTGCTCAGTATCAACCCTGATGACTGGCACTTAATTCCCCCCTAGACCTTATTGTCAGCAATGTGTGACATTCCTTGAAGGCCTATCAGCTGTGCAATTTGGAGTAAGTTTTCAGGTGCATGAAAAAATAAGCTGAAGTTTCGTTTCTGAATAGAAAGCATTTTCTACAAGACACAAAGCACTGTTCCTCAGGTCAGATGTATCCAGGAATTTAAATATATAAATACCCTAAAAGGCAGGCATTAATAGCTCAAGAAAAAAGTGGTCACAACAGTGGATGTAAGCGCCTAGAAAAAGTCTGTCCCGAAATACCCCACTGAAGTTTCAAAGCTTAATCATAATGATATAACTAATTGTGATCCTGGAAAAAAAATATATACCATTCTGAATACTTCAGTGATCTAAGTCTGAAAAGGACTTCATGGTTCAGGAAGACAAATGAGATCAGCTGCTCTATACATGCAGCCTATCATGCAAAGATGCCTGTCTTCCTCTCACTGGCTAATTCACCCAGCTCTGATTCATACTTCCATGTATTCAAACAGGGAAAGTAATTCCAGGCAGCGAGCAATACCAATTAACAGTGTCACAGTTAATGAAATGCTTGCTCCAGTATTTCCCATTACTCAACTGCAGGACATATGACTAATAAATAATACAGGTGCAGTACAAAGAAGGTATTTTATAAATGAGAACTAAACCCCACATGTTCATCACGTTAAACAAGGCGTTCCAACCTACACCCTGTATGAACTCTTACTTTGTAAATTTGGTGAATAAACCTCCACTTATCAGATAAAACCAAAACCTATAAAGATGTTCTGCATGTCAATGAGGGAAAAAGAGCCAAAGCCTTCCTCACTTCTAAGTAATTCTCTTCTTGTGGCTGGTTTTAAGCTTTGTCCAGTCTTCTCTTACCCCCTCCCCCAGTTAAAACCTGCAAACTTCAAAGTGACAAAAAAAATTGCTAAAAAGGCCATCTGCATCTGCTGTGCTGACTCAGACTGCAACAGATCTCACAAATTAAAAAGAGAGAAAAGTGCATCTGATTAGTTCTTTGAAGTTCCCTCAAACAGATTTTTTTCCTGCATTAATTAAACCCCAAACACAGTTCTCACTTCTAAAACCAGTTAACTTCATATGTCTTACATTACTAATTGTCCCTAGTGCACATAAGAGATAAGACAGCATTTTACTTTTTCTCCTGTCATCTCCAATTATATAAGTTCTCTCCTAAAATGCAGACCAGGAAAGATGTGACCAATATGAAATTTCACAGTGTAACACCCACAATATTCCCAAATTAAATGAGTTTAATTTTACTGAACTTCTGACTTCGTGGAGGCTACTACATTTTTGTTAATAGGAATTTTTCTGAATGAAACCACAAAGGTACTTTCTGACCTATGCTCCTATTATTCCACACCCTTATTGCCCATTTCTTAACTAGAGATTTGATTATGTAATAAAAAGTATTTGGCAACAGCTGAAATCTGCCAGTCATAATCAGTGACTGATATTTTAAGCAGTTTCACTGATACCATTAAACACGCTTGCAGAGTCTTTGAAACTGTGGTATCATTTCACAGTTCTGTAAAAAAAAAAGATCTATCAAATGTGTTTTTAATTGACAGCTGAAAGAGACATCTGCAATACAACATATGTACATTCAACACACATCAGTAAAAGCTGGCAGAAACACAAGTACATACCTAATCAAAGCTGATAATTAAAAGACTGGCAAAAATTGCTTACATTTGAAGAGTCCCACAATCAAAAATGACAAAAAATCATTTACAGCTGAATGCTGTCATTAGTCACACAGGAAATTCAAGTAACAATACATATTTACCTCAATTAAATTAATTAAACAGCTGATTTTTTGCATGATTTACTGAACTGTGAATGTACTTTAATGATTGCATGCAGTATTTTCTTGCATATTTCTGAGAAGTTTTCTTTATGTAATTTGACATTTATTGAAAGGAATTTCTCATTTGCAAGCTTATTTTCTCATTTGCATCAGTGGAAGTCTGTCTAGCTCAAACATGCAGTGGTTGAAAGTGTCAGTGCTTGACTTTTGCTAATCTTTGTGAACTAAATTAATAAGGCTTTCACTAAAACGAATTAAGATTGCCATCACAATAAATGGAAATGATGGAAGTGTCAATAATCGTGCTGAAAAAGCAGAAGTGCTAAGAAATATTTCTGTTCTCTCTTTGGGAAAAAGCCAGATGCTGTATTCATATCAGACAATAATGATGTTGAAATACTTTCCATTCCAGTAACTAAGGAGGACGTTAAAACAACTGCTACTCATCTCAAACAATATTAAGTTGCCAGGTCTGGGTAACTTATAAGTAAGTGTTTCGAAAGAACCAACTAAGGACATATCCAGATGGTTAATGTTTATTATCAATCATTTTCAGAACAGTGGGGAAGCCCCAGGTGACTTGAAGAATGTTAATATTATGTCAAGATTTTAACAGGGTAAACAGAATGACCCAGATATGCCTGTCAGCATTATATAAACCCAGGCAAAAGACTGGGAGGGCTTGATACATAAAAAGAATTATAAATAAAGATGGTTTAGCTAATGACAATGGTGTTTTAAGTAAGGCAGCAGTGCTGATGTAACAGCATGATTTTCACAATAAGAATGTGATTTTCACGTGCAGCATGATTTTCATAATAAGAAACAAGAACATGACAAATCAATATGGTGTGCACATGCGAATTGGTCCAAACACAAGCTGATACATCCTGAAATCTAATTTAAATTTTAATCAAGCAGGTTTATTAGTTCTTGATCTTTTTTTTATCATCACTTACCATTCAATGTTGCTAACAATGACCTGGAAGAAAACAGCAACTGTTACTGATAAAGTCCTAGAAGACAAAGATCAAGGAAGTGCAACATAATTTGAAGAACATGCCATTGTTAAAGAATTATTGTAACTGCTTTGCTTCGCTATCCAGGCAGAAACAAACACCACACATGGCCATACAGACATGCTTAAGGCTATACTTCTAGGAATGAAAAATGTAAGCAGCTCTGCTTTTTGGATTAGACAAAAATAGGTTCCTACCTAGGCCAACAGGTGAAAAAATTGGGGCAGCTAAATTGCGCTGCTGGAGAAAGCAATTGTCAGATGCCTCTTTTTGTGGTACCTTTTTGCAGTCTCTACCTTCCATCTGCGCAACCCTAAATAAGCTGGATTCCTCCCAGTTGTTCTGAGCATCTCATGATGCTTCCCAGCCCTGCACCACAGCCCCCCAGTACTCCCACCAGGCCTCCCAGGGCTCTGCTCCACCTTCCAGTCTCCCTCCCACGCCCCCTGTGTTCTGTTTTCAGCATTCCCATAAATTAAATCTAGTCAAAAAGACTCAAGCCAGCACTGAGTGCAGACCATACGTACATGGTGGTGGTGGCCTTGGCTGGGAAGATGAGATGCGATGGAAGAGCTGGGGGAGAGCAGGACTTTGTGAAACAGTTACTCATGGGTGACCTTCCCTGCAACGCAACGGCTGAAAGTGCACGAGTGCAGGCCATGGCTAGAGAGGGGGTGACTGTACTTGTCTGCTGCTCCACGTTTCCAGTTTCCAGTGCTCAGACCTAAAGAAAGATGTTGAAAATATGCATAGTTCAGAGGAGAATCACAAAGAATATTAAAGGAAAATGTGTCGCACTACAAACTTAATGAACCCCTTCAGCTTATCAAAGAGACAAAGTTTTACCTTTGTCTTTACATACCCAAATGGGAACAAGCTCCAGCCATGACAGATCTGGCCAAAAACACTCCTTTATCAACTTAATTCATGATGTTACTTTAATCAGATAAAAGACCTACAGGATTAAATCAGTCTCCCCAAATCAACACGTGTCTCCAAAAAATACCTGTATGTTTGATTTTATGTGGTTGTTTACATTTTATCAACTTTCTTGAAAGCAGACTCTAAAAGTATTAAGTCAGAATCGGCAGTTTAAATTAGCAAAAAAAAAAAAACCAAACAAAACCAAAACCCAAACAAACGAACAACAACAACAAAAAACCACCAGCAAAAACAAAACCAAAAACACAAAAGTATCATCAACAAAACTATGGCAATTTGAGGTACAGGCAGGGAAATCATATGGTAGTGCTGGTTTCATTTAAATATGAAGTGGTTGGTCGCAGTGTTACTAGTATTGTCATTTTGAACAGTGGTGATAAGAGGTCTCATTCTCAGCTCGTTTACCCTGCTATTATTACCTTTGCTCTAGGTGCAGTCAGGACTTTCTGAGAACAATCCCATGAGAAAGGAGCTTTTTGTTTGTTTATTTGAGTTCTGTAATGACTCAGAGTGCTCTAGCACACAGGTGACGTGTGCATTGTCACCAACCCATCCAGAGTTTCACCATGGGTGCAGTTCATCACACAGCTCCAGCTTCGATTCTTCAATTAACATGTGGAATCTTGATTGCAAGCCCTTAAAAAGTTTCTCTTGATGTAAAAGCAACAACAGAGATCAGCAGCAACACCTAGAAAAATCAACTTTGCCATACAAAAATGGTTGAGCCTATGTTTACTTTGGCTGGAAGACAAAACACACATCATTTAGCTCTCCTCTACCCACAGCAGATTAACAAATACTTTCTAATCTCACATTCTTCACATTTATACACCAGTGGCATCACTCCTGATCTATGCTGCCATAAGTGAGATCAGTGCCAGGGTCTTGGGTTTGGGTATTTAAAATAAGCAGTGCATACAGCAGAGCCAGAAAATGTCACCACCACGATCATGGACCAAGTGGAAGGTCATGGCAAAGTTGTACTCAATTTGTGCAGAACTAGTGACTCACAACATAAATAAATTCTCACATATGTCTCACCAGGTTTAGCTGAGTTATAGTTTTTCAGCTTACCCGCTGTACTTGAAAACAAAGAGACTAAAGGCAGTGAATTTATTATTTTGTGCACTTGGCTTTCATTCTCACTACCCACTACACGTTTCTTTTATGCAAAGAAAAAACACAGTTAGGTGACAGAGTCAGTGCAGTGCTATAAACAAATGTCCTTCCAGTGCCTACTGGAAGACAGTATTCGGCTGGAGCTTCTCAGTGAAACCTACACGTACGGTTGTATATCCTAGAAACAAAATATTTTGTTATAGCTGTTGCTGAAATCACAAGCACATAAACTGACACAGACATTCGGGGTGTGTTATCAAGGGAACATTCACATTCATTCTGAATTCATCAGAGTATATTTTCTTGGCTGACTCACAGCACCATATATACGTATTGTGCACTTACTAACATTTTATTAGAGGAAAAGAGTTTACATTGAAAGATTACACAAGTGTGACATTACATAGCTATGAGTCATACATCTTTGTGTACTTCGTTACCATGCATTCAGTGTATTGATTCTGCTGCAGTCACAGAAGTTTGGCTGCTCCTCCTGGCCATCCTGTGAACTTTTAGAATAAAAAGTATAGAACACTAAACAAGAGATATTCATTATTTTAAAACATGTGTAGCTATTGAAAAGATCATTTACTCACCCTAGCAACCGTGCTTTCCTGAGATGGCTGCATACAGCCACAAGCCTGGGATGGGCTCTAGCGAACATGCTCAAAATGCCTCTGAGAACCAGAGCCCACCAAGGGCCATTGCTCTTTCCCCTCATGGGGCACACAGTACATAAAAGTGAGAGTTGTTCTCCTACACTCTTCTGATCTCCATCTCACTTAGAAATCCTTTTAGAAGTGATTGCAAAGGAAATATGGAGGAGGTAAGGGGAAAGCATAGCTCTTTCTCTGAACAGACTCTCAAAGAATCAGTCTATCCTGTGATAGATCAACATTTTTCCTCCGTTAAGAATTGCCACTTCGGCTCTTTTGCTCTTGGATGACTGCCAAGCAGCCGTGATCCTCAAAAACAGGAGTCTGGGGCATGTTATCAAAAATTATTGGAGAATAGCTCCTTCAGACTGGGCATCTGAGCTAGAGGCCAAGGTAAGGGAGGAGAACAGACTTCCCTTCTGAAAAATCCAACCCAGGACCATAAATTGGCTACAACCAGAGGAGATCACAGAAGCTACTTGCATTATTTCTCTCATAATGTCATAGGGAAACATTGATTTTGGCAATCTTTGTGCAGCAAATGGAAACTCTGCTACAGACCTGGACTTCCATTAAATGTAAGTCTCCAGCAGAGACCATAGAAGAGTGGCATTAAACATCCTTCTGTCAGTACCAAGATGGGTCTGAGACCTTTGGGGTGCCCGGAGCCGAGCCCTCTGTCACCAGCCCACCAGTGTGTCAATCCACATGAAGCCAGACATCTGCCTCCCTTGCTGTGCTCCTTACACCTTCCGCTCCCAGCCTCGTTTTCTGGGTCTGGTCCCACCACACGTCCCAGGGATGAGGCCAGGTCGTGGGGCAGCTGCTGTGAGGTGTGGGGGGGAATCAAACCCCTCCATTCATGGTGTCCTCCTCAGCGTCCCCAGGGCAGGGACCGCTCAGTGTCCCCCATCCCACAGCAGGTCCCTCACAGTCTCTGTTGGAGCTTGGACCCATCACTGTCCCCTCATGTGAGGGACAATCCCTCACTGTCCCCAGGGCAGGGACCTCTCAGTGTCTCCCACCCCACAGCAGGTCCCTCGCGGTGCCTCTCAGCGCATGATCCCCCTCATGCCATGGGCAATCCCTCAGTGTCCCCGGGGTTGGGGCCCCCTCATCCCTCAGTGTCCTCAGGGGAGCCAGACACCCCTCAGTGTCCCCTCACAGCTCACGAGGGTCCCTCAGCGTCCCCGGGGGCAGGGACCCTTCAGTTTTCCCTCAGGCAAGCGGCCTGAGGTGGGGGGTGGCCGTGCCACGGCCACGGCTGCCCCTCGGCCCGGCGGCGAGCCCCGCGCTGAGGGGAAGGCAGCGAGGGGGGCCCGCCGGCCGTGCCGGGCCCGGCCCCGCTCCGCTCCGCCCCGCTCGGGCTGGGACCGCCGCCGCCGCGTCCTTTTATACCGGGGCTAAATTTAGGCTGCGCCCGAGCCGCTGCCTCCCGCCCGCCCCGTCCGGGACGCGTTTCCTCCGCTCCCTGCAATTGGCTTGAGGGGCGCCCGCGCCCGCGTTATAAGGTGGGGAGGGCGGCTCGCCGCGCCGCGCCGTCCGCCGTCCCGCCCGGCCGCACCATGGCGCTGAGCGACACCATCCTGCCCTCCTTCGCCACCTTCGCCAGCCCCTGCCGCGAGAAAACCCTCCACGAAGTGAGTCTCTTCCACTCCCCCCCCCACCCCCCCCGCCTCCGCGCTGAGGCCGGCGCGGCTCATCGCACGGGTGGGCGGCGGTGCCGCGGCCCCGCTTCTCCCTAAATCCGACACCCTTCCCCCCCACCCCCCCCTCCAAACGCCACCTTTAACCCTCTCCCTTTTCTTTCTCCCCAGAGGTGGAAGTGCGACCAGGAGGCCAAGACCCCCGCTGGCACCTGGGGCGGCCTCTCCCCGCGCAAAGAAGATGAAGATCTCAACAACGTGCTGGATTTTATCCTTTCCATGGGCAGCGACGGTTACGGCCAAGGCGCAGCCGGTGGGGACTATCCCCCTGCCCAAGGGGAGAGCGGCGGCTTTTACCAGACAAACCCGTCCCCGGGATGCTACAGTGCCCTGGAGCAGGGCAGCCCCCCGCCCTACAACGCCGGCATCGTGCCGGAGATGATCCGCTCTGAGATGGACTCCAACTACTGCCCTCCCGGCAACGTCCACGGGCGATTCTTCGTGACACCCAGCTTCGGGGGCCCGCAGTTCGTCGAGAACATTAAGCCCGAGCCCGACATGGACAATTATGGACCAGTCTTGGGTCTGGTGCCCCAGGCTTGCCCAAAGATCAAGCAGGAGGGCAATGCGACCTGCATGATGGCCTATGAGCAGCCCCGAGTGGCCAGCTCCCCCCAAATCCCTGGGGCAGAGACGCCCCCGCTGAGCCCCGACGATCTCATGGTGAATGACTGCCACACGCAGATGCTGTGCCCCTCATCCGTGTCCTTCCAGCAAAGCTACCACCCAGCCTCCGGCTTCCACCACCCGCAGACCCATCTCCAGTACCAGAACACCTCCCAGTTTGGCCTTTTCGAGGACAGCCTGCCCTTACAAACCTCCGCTCCCAGAGGCATGCTCACCCCTCCTTCCTCCCCTCTGGAGCTGCTGGACTCCAAACCAAAAAGGGGACGTCGGTCCTGGCCACGGAAGAGGACGGCCACTCACACGTGCACCTACGCTGGTTGTGGGAAGACCTACACCAAGAGTTCGCACCTGAAGGCCCACCTCAGGACACACACAGGTAAATAGGGCTGGTTGCCTTCATCTGAAGGTATGCTGCTTGCCAAAGCTGCCTGTGTCAAACAGTTTGCAGCCTGAGCTTTAACCCTGCAGTCTCTTAAAGACCAGGAATAGTCACAGTTGGGCTATGACAGGTGGTCAGATCTATAATGTCTGTTTTCCTATGCATATGTGGGGCAAAGCTTTTCGAAGGGCATCTAACACCCTTGCTTAGAAGATTTTTCACTGCAGGTATAGGTTCGAATTACTAGAGCAGTCTCGTTTGGTTTAAAAGCACTTGGATCTTGTCGTAGAAGGGCTTGGTAGCAAATAAAAGGGTACACTGAGATAAACTCGGAAGGTTGCCTAGCATGTGATGCCGGCTGTACGTGGGAGTGCCGCGCTGAGTCACGCTCTCTGTGATTTCTCCAACAGGTGAAAAGCCCTACCACTGCAACTGGGAAGGCTGCGGCTGGAAATTCGCTCGCTCCGACGAACTCACCCGTCACTATCGCAAGCACACCGGCCACCGGCCCTTCCAGTGCCACCTCTGCGACAGGGCGTTCTCCAGGTCAGACCACCTGGCTTTGCACATGAAACGGCACATGTAGCCCTGGAGACTCTGACCTGCGAACAGTGGACGTTATTTAACTGCTCAGGTGCAGACGCGTTAAAAACTTGTAGCTGGTACTACGTAGGGAGGCACCGATGCTCTAGCGATGGAAGCTGAGGAGGATTTGACACAAGGAGACTTAGCCAGTCATCTCCTGCAGAGAATTTGACATGACCGTATCAGTGAGCCTGCCCGGCCCGGTCAGGAGAATAGGGGTTATTTATGCAGCTTCTGTGAAGGGTAAACTCCATAAGACTCCATACAGGTTGTATAGAAGAAGCTGTAAATATGTTATTTTTTCTGATTCTCATTGCCCAGTCCTAAGCTTTACGAGACAATGTTTGTATGGAAACTGCCTGAAGTTGACCCTAGAAGAGATTAAATGAATGTTACTGTAGCTAACAATGTTATTTTAGATCTCAGTTGAAGGCATGGCTAAGAGAACACTCCTATTGTTAGACTGTTTGTTTCACAGGTGCAATAATATTCTTGTTTGCCATGATCTACACTAGAAGTACAGGGCTTGATGTCTTGTAAGAAAATAACCTATTTTACTGTAATTTTTTTATATATTGTAAATAATTTTATACAATGAGAAATATTGTATATGTAAATAGTAGACAAATGGGTATTTTGCCTATTTCTGTTTTTATAAAAGCGTAATTTTTCAATGTTTGAAAACATTTCATCTTTTTAATAAAATAAGTTTTTAATTGCTGTGATTTTTATTCTCCTTTGAGATCTCCCTGTTACTTTTTACTTGATGGCTGGACCAACAACTACCTCATTATGTTTTAAATTATCAACAACTGTAAGAAGATGCTTAAAAAAATCCGAGTTATGGGTTTTTCTAAAACAGACAACAGATTATGTAATTCATCATCAGCAGTAAACAAGATACAGTACGGTGTTTTATCAAAAAATCAAATAGGAAAGTAGATTATATTCAAAATATACTTCCTAAAAATGGTTAAGTAAGCAACACTGTAATTTCAGTCTCATTTCTAGTTTATGCTAGACTATTTTAATAGCATCCTTAATGTTTTCCAGATGCAGTTATAGTTTTGCCAGCAGTGTGTGGGTTTTTACTATAAATTTAAACACTGCATTTTTGTAATTACAGAGGCTTATTTTAAGGCATTCTTGTACATAAATTATCCTTGCTCTCAAGAGCTCAGTGCAGAATTCCAATAGAACAGTAGTGGAATTTAAACATAAATTCACAACACAGGTTAAAATACCTTCATAACTCATTCCCCAAAACTTAAATTCACTTAATAATTTCTAATCCCACCTAGATTTCAGGAGTTAAGAAAGATATTTACTATTTTGGAGGAAAACAAGTTAGTCAGGAATCCAGATTCTGAAAACTAATTTCAAATAAGCTGGATACTGCAATAGCTACAGCAGTAAATAGTTGCAACAAGTCAAATGAGCCCCCCCGAAAAGCTCTGCCACAGCTGTATATGAGATCATAAGACCAAGTAGTGTATCTGTGCAATTACTCTGAAGCTCTGATGAGGATCTTCTGTTTTTACAGCTATGGTTTAGTGGTGAGCCTTGAACAAAAAAATCACTGTTAATTATGAACAAAATCACTGTTAACTAAGTATGCAGATTCAGCTTAATATTGAAGCATTTTTCCTCAACATCTGGATACTTGGAACTTGATTTTAATCAAGGTTGTGACATTTTTCTGACTTTACAAGTTAGAATACACAAGAATGAAATCAACAGGAATACATTTAAAGTAACTACAAATATAGCTATTCTTCTGTGAAAGCAAAGGCTGCAGTTGTTCATGTGGAACAGATGTATTTTGGGCTTCTAATCATTGACATGGAAGAATGAGTTCCACATTTCACTTTTATAGCTCTTTCAAAGTGAAATATAAGGGAGACTTAACATTTCTTCATTAAAAACAAAACTCATTTATTTGCTAGAAAAAAATTGCACAATCTAATTCCAGAAAGTGAGGATGACTTAAAGATGTTCTAAAATTAGCACATTCATTGTTGCAACAGTTCTAGGTATTTCCTTCTCTTTCCCCATAGCCGAAGATTTTCGTATTTCAGCATGTCCTTTGGTGGTTATAACCTTAAGAACATGATTTTTGGAATTAATTCTTACCCTTACCATTCCATAGTCACCTGGATTTCCCTTGCTCTTTCTGAAGAATTGACAATGTTTTTAGTCACTCCCAGGTTTCAGCGATACAGTGCAATCTTAAATTATTCCCTCTTTTGTAACGTAATTAAAAAAAGACGTGGAGGTTTGACACCTCACTGCAGTGGGTACGGCCACCCCTCAGCACGCAGCCCCACATCTGGCTCGGGAGGGTCCCCAGACAGAGCTCCCCAGCAGTGGGGGACAGTTTGGAAGCATCACGACGCGCTTATCCGGCTCTGCTCGTTGCCAGCCATCTCTCTCGGCCTTTATGAGAGGCAGGGTCTGGGACCCGGTGGATCTTCGGTCTGAGCGCTTCTGTATTCTCCCAAATTACAAGGGGGGAAGACAGCTCTAGCCAGGGCACCAGCACAAAGCATAAGAACGCTGCACAGTGCCTGCCTGCAGAGATAAATGGCACTGCATTCACCAACCCTTAAAAAACCCCCCTTGTGTGGCTCCTCTGTAGCACCCACCGCAATGGGTGCTCCTCCTCCGGTACCTCTGCATGGGGGACGTCCAAGCTTCCCTTTGCTCCTGTGAATTGTCTCGCTGTAAAGCTCAGAACCTCTGCTACCTCTGCTCCTGCTCACTAGAAGGTCATCAGGGAAGGCACTTGTTATCTGCATGATACCATGTTACCAAACCACCCTCAAATCATGATGAACGGTGGAGACATGCTCTGCTGTGTGTTGTTCACCATGTAAAGATGAGCAGGTTGTGTCCTCTGAGCTTTTAGATTTGTTGCGACTCAACTGAAAATAAAACAAAGCCATCCTCATATATAAACATAAAAAAAAAAAAAAACAAAACATATAAAAATATATAAATACAGGCCTCTCAAAGTGGGGACAGGCAGGGGACACAAAACACTGATAAAAGCTCATGACCAACTTTATTTTAATTGTTTAAGGGAGGACATATATGATAATTTCTGTGTGGTCTTTACAGGAAACTGCAGGTTCTTGAATCTTGAGATAATCTTGTAGCAGAAATAGAGAGATGCTGATCTCATCTCACATTCTATTATGAGTAATTTTCAACTTTTTCTTTTCTTTTTTTTTTTTTTTAAATTGCCTTAAATTAGTACATCCAAAGATGTGTCGATGTGATTCCACCCATCTACCAAGCCTCCCCTGGCCAGCAGGAAATCACTAATGCTCTGCAAAGTTTTCTAATAATAGACCATCATCTTTTAAGTAAATTTGTTCTAATTAGCACAAAAGACCCATAATCCCAGATGCCTCCCAGGGAGCATGCAGTGAAAACCTGCCCTTTCGATCTGCAGCTATCCTGGATTTCATTTTGACACACTAGGGAAAGAAAAAAAAAAAAAAAGAAGTTGTAGTTAAACCCGATGGAGGAAATGTAGAGTCCGTTGTAAACAAGATTTTCACACATATTCTTATAAAATACCACAGTGATGGGCTCACTATACTTGCAAGATAGATTGCCAGATTAGATAGAGCACGTTAAGTACAGAAACTAGCAAATCCTGCACAATGTTCCTAGTGAAAGTTTTAGCAAATATTTCTGAACTCGAGACACCATCCAGAGGAGTTACTGTTTAAAGTCAGTTAATTCCACACTGGGTTTCAGAGCGTTGTGTTTCACTACTCTGAAAACGGTTTTTCTCTCACCTGCTGACTTCAGAAGAGTCAGTTAAATCTGCAGTACATGGGAACTCATCTTCAGAAAACACCGTGACAAGGAGACTGTTGCTGCTGAAACAGCACCCAGAACAGGACCGTGTCTGCCGCCTTCCAGGTCTCGAGGGAGATGCAGCACCCTGCAAAGCACCAGCACCACACCACCACCCTCTGAGCAGGGTGCTTTCAAATCCTTTTTTTCAACCCTAAAGTGTAAGGCTGGACTAGAAACCCTCTGGCTTTTCTGGAAGTTCACTTTAGATTTGCAGTTTTGCAGATGATCACGGCTGGGGGAGTTTAAGCTTTAATTTTGGCCCATAGCTCACCTCGTGCAGGGATGGGGGATTTCAGCCTGTGAGTCCTTGGTTACTCACAGCCATTTACAAACTGCCTGAAAACATTGACTTGCTCTCAAATTTGGTCCTCCGTCCACAAGAAGTGCCAAAAAAAGTTTGTCCATTCTTCAAATTATAGGATTGTGCGGTTCTGTGGTTTTCTGTGGTAGAAGCTCTGTGGTTTCTAAAGCTATTTTGTGCACCTATAACACAGAGTAGCTGTTAGACTTTTCTTAAATTGAATTTTCGAAGCCAGAATCCCAAGCTCTAGCAATTTCTTTTGCTATATTTAAATAAAACAACTAAAACAAAGTCATGTAGCCATCACTATGGTAACTAGCAGCGTCGGGGGGGGAAAACATAAAGAACATTTAATCCAAACCCCATGTAATTTAATAGGGAGAAAGCTATCCCCATTGCTAACATCTGAAACATACTTGGTGGCATCTACAGACCTTAAAATTCCTGAGTGTCCTTGAGGCAGCTGCTCTCAGCTGGGTCTGTAACAGGTCCCACCTGCCCAGGACTCATCCTGCGTGCCAAGAGCAGAGCGGTTAGAGCTCCTGAAACTCGATGGCACTGCAGCAACCCCTCTGCCCTGGCTGAAGAGCCGGGCTCAGGCACAGCTCTGTTCAGAAACAGGCTTCCCAGAGATTTGGAGGAAGAGGTTTACAAGCCAAACACTAGTAACCTAAAGCACGTAGCCATACACAGTTCACGGGCCCTGGACGTAACTGGCTCAACTTACTGATTCCCAGAGACTCCTTAAAGCTCTGTACTATTTGATCCCAAACCAATTCTGCATCATTTAGGCTGAGATTGGGAATAGCCTCTGCCACAGAGTAGTACTCCAAACTTGAAGTGTGAAGAGGAGGCAGGGATTTATCCTAAACTTGTTAGGCAGAAAATAGACTTGATTTAATCTTTTGAGGTCTGACTTTTCAGCCACAATTATTTGATCTCATAATATTTTATGTAGACATAAAAAATGAGTCATATGCACTGCTTTATGTAATGAAGATATATTAACTTTACCAAAATTACCTTTCCAAGCACAAGAAGAACATGAGCAACAAAGTTTTTTCATTTAATCTGTAACCATAGTTAGCATTAGTTACCTACTTATTTACTTGCTCCAATTATACTCTCTTTTAGCAAATTAAAAGTATTCTGCCCTTTGTAGTAAGCATAAATTCAGCATCACAGAAATTGCAGATTAATTTACCTATTACAGGTTTATAATTAGATAAGGAATCCCTTTAAATTCATTTTTACTTTGTTTTTTTCCACTTCTTACAGCTCAGAGCATTCCTGGAGTTCTAACCTATCATTATGTCATCAGGAAATATCTGGAATATCACACTGGACATCCCCTGTGACATTTAATATATTAGGTGAGAAGCTACTGAGCCCGAGGCTTAAACACAAAACAAAACACACAAACAATCCTCAAACCCCAACAACCACTTTTTTTACAGCCCATGCATGATGATAGCATAAGTGTTTTTTTGATATATTAATCATTCTATATTGCAAGCACTTGCAAAACAAGCGACATAGGATGCCTGGGTGCCCTTCCTGTGGGTGCAAGGGCTGGGCAAAGCACAGGGCTTGTTCCTCTGTACAGCTCCCTTCTGGAAAGCTGTGATTGAGGACATTTATGGGAGGTTAAACAGTAGAAATATATTATGTTTGCAGCTGGGAAATAGTGTTATGAGAATTCATCAGTAGGGAAGGCTATAGCATGTGTAAGAAATGCTGTATCAGCATCAATAAAAAGTTTTAATTGCAGTCATTACGTAAATAAAATGCTAACTAGACAGGAGGTAAAAGATGTTCAGAGTGACTAAACTGATAGTCATGTACAGCAGACAGGAGATTCAGCAATTTTCTCCCAGTAGCGCCTCCTCAAGAAAAATATGACTGCGATTTCAGGGGTGCGGAGGGCAGCAAGGGCTCCGAGAGCTCCCTTTCACTGCGCAAGCTCATCTTGGGTCCTACTTAGGTACAGTCAACAAATGCTACATTTGCTTTTGAGGTTTAACAGCTGGGCTCATAGCCTGGAGTTCCTTTATGTTCAAGTTTCCACTTGTAAATGTTTCTTCTCAACAGGATGCCTACGCTTTGCTTCCCAGTCAAGAGCCTCTTGGCCTCTACGTGCTGCTTGGTATGGGGAGTCCTTTTGGATCAGGCATGGACAGTGGAGATTGGGCAGGTGTTTGAATGAGTACATTTTCAGACTCCAAAAACTCGAGTGGGAGCAAAACACGGAGCCGTGGCCCAGGTTTTTGTAAGCGAAGAGGAGCATTACCCGATGAGAACAGTTGGGTAGGAAGTTGTGTCTGCCTGTGACACGCTACAGTCAAATCCTGGCTTCAAAATGCCAACATACTAAAAATATTGCTGGAGAGCAATTTCAAGAGAAACCTGCCTTGGCAATCTGTTGTTAACCATGCCAATGAGTGCAGAAGCAGAGTAAATAAAACAAACAGATGGGAGAATAATGAGTCAAAGTGAATAATGCCAAATAGTACGATAGTGAGGTGTGTTTTTCCAGCAAGCAGAAAGGGTTTGTCTCTGGTGATCTCTCTAACCCCTCCCAGAATAAATTGCCTGGATGTTTAGCATTGCGGCACACAAATTGTTTTGGAAAGGGTGCGGCATTGGATTTTCTGACTGGTCTGTACAGACCAAATGTGGCAGGGACAAGGAAGAAGGGGAAGGACAGAAGGGAAAACAGTGTGCGGAGGGCACCAGGCAAAAGAAAAAAAGATCTCAGCAGAGAGAATCAAACAGTTGTTCGAAGGAAGATTCACAAATTTAACACAAAAGCTTGTGACATCATGGACAAAAAAAAGTAAAGAAAGATTGCTGAAGTCTCAGAGCTCCAAAAAGTAACTTTTCATTTATTATATTAAACAATAACATTTCTCTTATTATATTAAACAATAAACACACGAGATGGGTTAAAATTAAAATACCTTTCAATTTGTTATGATATTTGAAAGATAAATATAACTACAATCATGTACATATTTGGAGATATTAGTCAAATTTAGGTCAACATTGCAGTTTCCACTTTGTGTTTTCACCTTTTTTAGGTCAGACTAAAGAATGACATATTAAAAGGGACACCAGAAGAGCACTCTATAATTGTAACAGCAGAAGGAACCATAGTCACTAGGAGTTTTCCTTTTAAAGTTAAACTTAAAGGGGAAGGCAGAAGTTGGAAAAATGAAAATTCCGTTTTATAACAAATTAGCCTTTATTTATAAAACTTTCAAGTAAAAAGAGCAGTATATCAACTGATAAAACAGGTGTGTCAATGAATAGTTAACATATTTACTCTAAAAATAAATCTTCTATGATTCCACCATACTCCAAGCAAAATTCCTTTCTAAGAAAAGATGTTTGTTGTGAAGTCTACAAAGAGATGCAATGGTTGACACACAACAAAAACTTAGCTGTTCCACCGGTGTAGGAAGGTATTTGAACTAGATCATTATTAGCACAGACCAATTCACTTTAACAGAGTTCCAACTCTAAATGTGGATTAAACAGAAATGAAATTCCTGAGAGGGAAGAATAAAACACAGAAGAAGGGAGAAATCAAACTCTTACACAAGGGAAAGCAACAATTCTACCTTGGACCAAAATTCCCTGGGCCTCAGTTCTACAGAATAAATACTCTTCTCAATGGAGAAACACTAAAGAAGAAATAGTAACCCCAAAAGGATTATAAGAAGAATCCAAGAAAAGTGCATTATTTTTGAGCAGAAGATGACAAAATAATTTCTACAAAATTTCTGACAACAGATTTCACAGATAAGAATTTAAAAAAAAAAAAAAAAAAAGAAAAAAAAAAAGAAAAAAAGAAAAAAAAAAGGAAAAAGTTACAGTCAGACACAGCTTGGAATTTCCTACACTTTGAAAGCACATTACATGAAACAAAATACAGTAAGGACTAATGATCCTCATAGGGCAGAGATTTCATAAGGAAAAATTTGCCAATATAAAAATATTTCATACAGCATTATTGTAGAAGTACTACTTTTATGAGCATCTGTTTTTATTGCAGAATGACTGGTATGTTTTACAACAAGACTATTTGAATATAACTTAGGGAAACCACTCGAGGCAAATGTGAGCATACTGGTCTATAAAGGATAACGTGGGTAATTCAATACCTGTGTCCTACATGCAAAGTTTGCGTGCGTAGGTTCAACGTGAATAATTGTCCGTCTTTCCTGTTTTAACTGTTGTGCCTCGGTGCTGTGTGCAATTCATGGTTTTCCATGAGTCATTCCAGCGGTGACGATACTCTGTATAAAACACACATGTGCCACTATAAAAGCCTACTAAACACTTTGTGATTGCTCAATGTGCCACAGAGTCTAATAATTTATCCGAGTAGAAAGCAGAATCACCTCCATTCTTTCCTCAAAGCCAAGAATGCAATGGATAGTCATTCCTCCTGAAGTAAAAGGTGGAAATGGAGGAAAAACAGAGCTGAAATCCAGATGACAATTATGTGCAACCTATATAACTGGAATGAAGCAAGAGAAATATGTTTTCCACTTTAGCGTGTGACTGTTTGGGGTGTATGTGTGTATGGGAGTAGCTCCTTAAAAATTATTTTTAAAAAAGGGAAAAAAAGAGAAAAAGCAAAACTACAAGCAAATGTAGGAGAAAAACCATTGCCTCAGCCTAGGGAAAAAAGAAAAGATGACACGACCATCACATGCAAGATCAGAAATTAAGCCTGCATTTCAAAAAGACACTTTAAAAACTCAAAAGAATGTGAAATCACATGCAGTGCAGATGATACCTACTTTCTGCCAGGTTTCTCTCTTACACTTGGCACAGCTAGAACACAGTTTTTCATGCCAATGGAAGTAATCTTGAAACAAATTCATTAGAAGTAGTCATTTCTCCTTTTTTTTTTTCTTTCACCAGAACTTTGAAATTCTAAGAACCATGATCTAATCTGTATTTCTGTAAAAATTCCATTTCTGTATCCATCTCTGTTTAGAGAATACATACATACTCACAAGCTTTAATATATAGAATATATATGCATATTCTACATATTCGTTGTATATACACATTTTATGTACAGCACAAGTAACTATATACTAGACATAGTATGTGGACATAGGTAGTATATACACACACTATTATTACATTATACAATACACTATATATATATATACACACATAGACACATATAATATGGATCTCAATGTACACTGTATATGCATTGTGTATACTCACATTTTACATATCTTGCATTGTACATATTTTCTCTGCCC
This sequence comes from Tyto alba, assembly GCF_018691265.1. NCBI lineage: Eukaryota > Metazoa > Chordata > Aves > Strigiformes > Tytonidae > Tyto > Tyto alba. The sequence goes on along the minus strand of NW_024881293.1, from coordinate 12,371,869 downwards.
AAATAGTGACAGGCCTATTTGTGCTTTAAATTTCACTGTTCTGGAGGAAGAAGATCAATGTCTTGTGATAAAAGTTTTGTTTTAGAAGAACAAGTGCAGGTATTATACAAAACACTGAGTTACAAGCGTAAGGGAAGAACATGGATAATCTTCCTTTTTATATGGAAAACTGTATTAAATACAATGGGGAGAAATCACAGCTAAGTTTTCTTCTACTGCAGTGTCTAAAAATTTGACTCAAGAGTGTTTCAGTAAACCTAAGGCTACTAAATCTAACACACTGTGCATAGAGGACAGTGTCCTTGTTCATTTGCTTAATCTTCTGTTACTGTCCAAGCAAATATGAAGAATGAGTCAATAAGGAAATAGGAAAACGAGCAATTAGTTCTAACACTATCTGGAATGCTAGATTAATTCACATTTCTGGCTTTCTGCTGAATGTCTTGAAAACACCGACTCATTGACTTAGAAGCATTATAAATTACAGTATTTTAGAGCACTGGCAAAGTAGCAGAAAGTCTTGTTATGGTACATAACTCGGAAAATGAATCAAGCTATTTAGCTCATCCACCCCATCCCACTGGAGTGACATCATCCAAGTAGTCGTCCAAAAGTGGTTTTCCTTTCTAAAATGGCACTATGTATGAATGGGGTTTTATTGTAGCAGAAGAGATACCACAAAGACTCAGGCCCAAATGAAAATGAAAAGGAGAATCTTACACATGGATACAATTTGTGTAACTTCACTGAGAATCCTGCAGCCATTCAACTTTGAAAATTGCTCTTTTATAGCAAAAGTTTTATCCCATGTTAGCCACAGACTGAAGTGTGCTCTCAGAGACTTCAAGTCCTGTACACCAACAGCAAAGATAATTTGTTGACATTTTAGTATCTTTGATCATTTAATCTAACATATTTTAGAGAAAAATCACCACAGTAGGAAGAGATTTCAAATTGGGTTCTGTAAAATTAGAAATATCTTCTACTGCATTCCACAGGGGTCATTAAAAGACCATACTCAAGATCATTATATGGTTGTTTTTGATACCAGAATGCATCTTCTCCCCTTCTGAGGGGAATTAAAAGATTCACATTATTTGTAGTACCACTAGCACAGGAGACACACAGCAAACAGGGAATTGTGACTCCTGAAACTGCATTTTGAGATACGGGGTTTCAGTTTTGTCATATGTATTGCTGCATGCGTAAATGGATGGATGTGTGCTTATGCGTGTGTACGCACATACGCAGACAGGCACTCACCCATATACCTACTTAGAGAAGCCTGAGACAAGACATGCCTCATTTTAGCTGCATTTCACAGCTAAAAACTACTAAGAAGATTGAAATGATCCAAACTGTTTCTTATCTCTGTGTAGGGAAAGCATCCAGAATAAGGCAATTATAACAGAATGGGGAAAGATTGTTTTCATTCAGTGAACAGGCACTATCTCTGTATTAAGAAAAATAAAAGTAAGGAAGCAAGGACATCAAAAATATAAATGCATTACAGATGATGAGGGAATACCACATTTTCAAAAAAATAGAGAAAGTGTTTTAAGATAAGGGCTGCATCAGTAAAAAGACAGACTGCTAAACTTTGTGTTACTACAGAACCAAGGATAGGAAAGCAGATATACATTAAGGGCAGTTTAAAATTTTGTGCTAGATGCCTACTCTGTTTAGACATAAAAGTCCAAGGCAAAAGATAACTTAAGTTTTAGAATTCTTGTAATCAGAAAAGGCATTTTTAGTAAATAATTCACAGACTTATCATAAGGACTTATTTTATATATGACATGTAAAATACATTATGTGTTATCCTTACCAGGTGGAAGTATTGAGTTCTACAGGTGTATATAAAACCTGTTCCTTCTTGGACTTACGACAGCAAGCTGTGTTTTAAAGCCAACCCAGTCTACCAGTACTTCTATAACTTACGCACAAACATCTATTTGGCAAATAAAGTCTGTTTCAACTTGGCCTTATTTCAGCTAGATTATGTTTGATCTGTAACCCCATAATATAAGATAGGTGGAATTAAAGAAACAGAGGTAGGGACTGTCTCACACAGTCAACTGGGTAACACAAATATTATGGCCTATGTTGTGGCGGTTGGAGCAAAAGAGGGTAAAACGAGTTGTAGGGATGAACACTGGTCAAGCTCATTAAGTTTTCCATTGCTTGCTTTTACATGAAAGCAGCACTCAACCTTGTATTACAATCCTGCAGTCATATCTGCTTATGAGATAAAACAAAATTTTACATAATGGTTTAATTGCCAAATTATTTCTCCAATTTACTACAACCAAATTAACTCCCTCTTTTACATCACCACATACAATTATTAAAACTCAATGCAAACCAATGTTTAAATTAGAAGAACTACTCATTTATAGAGGATTCAAATTCCTAATATTTTATAAACTTCACTATGCTTGCATTCATCATATATAAATTGCCAGATTCTTTCGTAAAAGCCACATCTTCTGGATAAAAAGGGACCATCTCATGATGAATTTATGCTGAAGATATTGAGATAGATAACGCAGATGACATACTGATTAGTCTACCATGAATTATTAAATAAATGTAACAAGTGAAAGCTAATTCTATAATATTATATTTTTATGACATTTTCTTTGAAATTCATACTGCAGCCTCAAAAAAAACATTGGAATTCAGGCAATAAAAAGCCAGATTCACAAGTTGCAATTTACTATATGCAACATTGTCTTTGAGATAAAGAAACTTTGCTTTCAGTATCTTAGGATCATACATTAAATTTCTTACAAGCAGTAAATTTTATCTAGAACATATAATACAGCTTATACAGTGTTTCCTGCATATTATGCACTTGAAAAGCCACACAGAGCCCAGTTTGACGTAACCAGCCAGTCTTGTTTAGAGTTGAAGGTGACTAAAATTATTTTCACAACATGAACCAAGAATTTAGTATTTCTATAAAAACCATGTTTAAAGTTTTCACTTGGACAGGGTGGAGCCAAAGAACCCCTACTTAAGAGTTTGGCATGTCAGCCTTACTGAGTGCAATAGCCAACTCAAGGTCTTCTTGTTCTTGTCTCCGCAATCGAGCTAGTCTTTCTTGCTCTGCTTTTTCGCTCTCACGTTTTGCCCATGCCAGCTGCTGTTCTTCATTTCCAAACTAAAAAATGAAAATGGAAAATAAATTAATAACTTTACCAAAAAGCTAGAAGAAATTTTGTGAAAAGTACAATGAATTAGACTTATTAAATATATGAATTAAGTATACCAAGCTGTCTTAGGGTAGTTCTTCTGGATTAAGATAAAAATTCACTCACTGATTTCCTCACTTCATCCTTTAATTTATTTCCTTAATTTCTTCCTCCTCCCACCAGGAAACTAACCCATCTGGGCTGCACGTCCCTGCATCCATGTCTCAGTTGTGTATGAAAATGGCCAGGGGACTGGAGCCAAACAAAAACTCCACAAACACAAAAAAAACAAGTTAGTGGTTTGGGAGCATAGCAACCTACATCCATTTTTAAGAATAGTAAATAGCTGGTTAAAAAAAAAAAAAAAGTGTTATTTACTCTTGTGCAACTCCATTGCAGAGAGTTTTATTGTAGTATTTCCTGCTAAGGGTGAAAGGTTTTAATAATGACTCTGGAGACTGCTGATTTGTGGGAAGTTTCATCACCAAATCAAAAGTTACAAAAAGTGCTTCTGTTACTGTTCAAATAATACATGCAGAGTTTTTCTAGTAAGAAATAATGTAAAAGAATCAAATTTACTTCAGCAGAGAACACTAAGGAAATATAATGCATTATAACATTGAGCTTCTAAGCCTGTTTGAGCTTCCCAAAACACATTTAAGTACACTACAGCAAAACTATTCCCAAATTATATTCCAGTATTTACCACTGAAGTATGCAAACGTTTGCTTGTCTGAAATTTTTGCACAAAATATTACAATACTTTATTGAAATCAAAACAATTTAAAAAACTAAAATGTAATCCGTTGCTGTTTAATCTGAGCGTTTGCTGAAGAGGTTGATGTTAACAGAAGCATTTGCACAGCTGCGTGGAAATGTTTGCATTATATCCCACTTCTAAAATTTGCTTTGTACTATCTTATTTTGAATGTTCAGGAAAACATATTATTTGGGGTTTTTTTGGAAGAGAAAACTACATGGAATTTATAGTTTCAATTTCAGCTGAATGTGTACTGCAAAAATTGCCCTGTGGTCCACAACATAGTAACTCTGAACACAGTGAAATCTGCCGCTGCAATAGCTGATACAGCTACACCCTTCCATGCAAGCTTGAAATATTAAACTGAGTATTAAATGCAACTTTAAGTGCTAGACCTATGCCCAGCTGCATATACACTACGTCATGGCCCCCACCCCCACCTTTTCCACTTTGCATTGCAGCTATAATTCCTGTTTTTAAAATAAATGCATTTATTTGAATTTCTTTCAACCCAGATCCAATTCTTGTTTACTCATAATTTAAATTATGCTTTATCTATGGGTTTCTGAATGCTCACAATTCCTCATTTTATTTCTTGCAATATGATTTTTCAGATAATTTCATGCAAAAGAGGACTATTTTAAAATTACTCTTCTTCAAAGAATAGCTCTGCTTTCATTGCTATCAAAATTTAGATAAGGACCTTTGCATTCAATGTTATTGAAATACAATAAAAATGCCACAGATTTTATGACATTTTACTTTTAAAACTAAGAAAACCTACTATCATTACTCATTTAAATTACATCAACTGACTGGTAAGATTTAAAAGCTCACTAAGATTTTAAAATAGATTATTTTTTTCACAATACAGTAAAGACGGACTCAAATGAAAGCAGAATTTCTCCACTTATTCCAAGAACTCAAAAAGATCATATAGATGGGATGGAGAAGAACAGTTACTATTTTCAGAAATACAATAAGCTTTGGTCAAACTCTCTGGGGTGTCTTTTTTTTTTTTTTAATGTTGAGGAAACAGTTTTACTTATATAGCTTACATCTTAGGATAAGTCTTCCAAAGCTTATGAGAGTCCCAATTATAACTTGTTTATGGTACACAAGTTATATTTTTGTGGTTAAAAATGCTGAGTAAAAAAAAAAGAAAAAAAGAAAAAAAGAAAAATAGGCAAGTGATTCACTGGAAACAAATCTGGATGTGCCTTATTACAGATGGTTAGCATAAAGTAAAATCTTCAGGAACATAACTCTGACCATTAGATAGTGAAATACACAACAGTTCAACAGTTCATTAATGCCACTGATTCTTGCACAGATTGCCTATAAAAAGGTAATGTAACTGAATTACAAGTCATTAAATACAATAACATATTTTTTGCATATGTCCAGGTTTCAAGAACTCTATAAATATGTATCACATAACTGTCATTTCATTAAAAACCTCTATCTTTTTTTTTCTTTTTCAGAAGTACAGTTAGACCCAAGGCATAAATGAGGAAAACAGCAGACTGCAGCAAAACTAATCAAATATACAAAAAGCTACACTGACTTGTGTTCACTAAATTACTAGCTTCTATTAAGACAAAAATTTTAGTTTAGTTCTAAGTGCTCTGTTTCTTGGAAATTTAAATGCTTTCTGTTGGCAGAAAGATCGCTGTTCTTGTTGTTCTATAAACTGAAGCTGGAACCTAGAAATACCTGAAATATGAGCTACTAAAAGACTTTGCTTTGTTCGAAGAATCATATTTAATGCCAGTGGAAAAGTTAAGAATGCAATGAGAATATACTTAAAATCTAAGTGCAGGAATTTGCCAGGATCTCAAAAAAAAGCCAAATTTTCTAGAGTTCTACTAAAATCCAGTGAAGGTCCTCAGGCTACTCATTTGCAACAGTAGAAAATTCCAATTAAAAATGAGGTAATTCACCTATTCAAACTTACACTATGCTGATTCTGTTCTCAGATTCCATGGACTCAAACTATGTGTCAAAAAACCTTCTGTAAGTAAAATTGCTTTTAATTTCCATTATGAACAAAGTTTCCCAAACATCAAAGAGAAGAACAATATTCTTGCTGATTACAAGGTAACTAGTACACTTAAGACTTCATACAGAAGGATTAGGAATTATCAAGTGTAGCAACATAACTGTGTCACAGGCAAGCAAGAAGAAAAAACCCAGCAAACTGAAAAGAAGAGGGATCAAGTCTCTTTTCAGTTAACACTTTTTTTTTTCTTGTAACAGTAGAAAGCAATTCACAAAACCAATTAGAAAATTAATTTCATTTGATGAAGTGCCACCCAACAGTAATTATAAGTGGCAACTGCTCAAGATCTCATTTTTCCTGCTTTTTCCTTAAAGTTAATCTCATCTCCTGAAAACCTGATGGCACAGCAAATTTAGCACTAGAGCACCCACTGGGATGGGGATCAGAGATTTTGGTTAATCACTGGATGCAACCACTCAGTGTAAGCCACACTTTTAACTTAAGAAATGCAGTCTGTAAAGCAAGACAACAATAGTTGGGTAACAGTCATTCCAGTCCATTATTTGTCTTTCACTGAAGGAAGAAATTAGATGTTGGTCAAGAAATTTCAGATAAAGCAAGTTTTATGTCTTATTTTTATTAAGAATGTCACCATTTTGTATACAATCACAGAATTTAACTGTGCAAATTCAACAGGCTAGTACTAACTGTGGTAAAGCATACATAGTATCTTCAACTTTGACGTCTTCAGTATCATAGATAAATTAAAGCACTGAGGCCAGCTAAAAGTATGCACAGATGACCTCAACTAACAATATCAAATAGGAAAGTGATACACATTTACTATTAACTAATAGCTAGGGGAAAAAAACATTAAAAATAAGCAACCTGAAAGATTCAGTTTAAAGATCTCCACTTGTTGAACACTGAACTGTGTCCATCAGAGTTAAGTAACAGATTAAGTTGGCAATTTTACTGCATGGCAATGTGACAGAACAAAAACACATGAAAGGAAGAAGAAGCCTGAGGCTGTGGATGGAACAGATTTCTATCTACTCATGGAAGTAATAAGAACCACACTACTACTACATTTACAACGACTTCCAATTCAATTATGTAACTGCCAGCACTAAACACAAAGTCAGGCTTTTAGAAACCCTGGTGTTTTTTAATGAATGAGTACCTGGCTTTGCTTTCAAACCTTCTGATACTGTCCTTCGGAGTGCAGTATGGATGTTTCTGTATTGGTTCTACAAAACAATTTTGTTTTCTTTCTCTAACAAGGGCTTTTCTACAATATTAGTAATTGCAACAAAATTTAACAGCTAAATTTCCAATCTCTGTCTCGTATACGTATCTTTATGACCACATTCCATCATATACAGCAAACATTGTGACAGGATTGTCAGAACTTTTTTCACAAACAATTACAAATACTTTATGGAATTCTTCCCTTTAAGGATTTGCTTCTCAGGATATGGTGAAATTGCTATATAAATGTTTTCAACAATTGTTTTTGAATCTTTACATCATTGGCTCCCAAAAATCAATTTACAAAATAGCCTCCATGCAACAAAAACAATACACAGATTCTGCTACAAAGAATTTGTGAGTAAAGGCACACTGTACTAAAGTAATTTAAATGCAAGTAAACCCTTTAAAATTTAGTATGAAACTTCTTTTTTTATTGAAATAATGCCTTTTTATTACAGAAGTATTAATACAAAAACAATGAGGACAGCATGAAGGTACTAAGAGACAGAAGCCAGTGAACAGTAGGTTTGCAGGTAAAACAAAAACCCAAGATTGCTGCAAGCAGAGCAGAAAGTGGTTTGCTCAGAGACAATGAACTTAACTTACAGAGCTGAAGTCTGCAAACCCCAAGGAAGAGTCTTTAGAAGTTTTACTTGAAGAGGAGGGAGCAAATGGATCTTTTCCACTAAATGGGTCCCCAAACCCCTTTTTACTTTGAAACGGGTCACTGCTGTCAGCCCCAAATGGCTGGAATGGATCATGGGGCTTGGGAAAATCTGAAGACCCAAGGTGGCTTACAGGAGTACTTTTACCTGGAAAGTTTAGGAAAAAAAAAAAAGAAAAAAAAAAAAAAAGGAGAAAAAGAGAAGTTACTTACCATGGACAATGCAAACACCTTAAATAGGAGACTGTGCTGATATACTTTGGCATCATCCATTCTTCGTGGGGTGGTTTAAAATGTAACCAAATATAATGGCATTCATTTCTCAATGCAAATCATCTCAAGCAGTTGTTTTATTTAAATGGATTTTATTATCTTACTTGTACACACTGCAATATTAATATCATCAAGATTTTAAATTATAAAACCCAATATAAAGACATGTTGTCAGAAGAATTTGCCAAGTATGACTTGAGTTCATTTTTTAGGATTAGAGACATTTCAAGTTTAAGTTTGGGATTATATAAAAGACAAAATACTTAAAAATATATATCACTAAAGATAAATAATGAGTCATGTTAAATAGAATTAAATAGTAACTTATTTGTGACTTTACAGAATGGATGCATTCTGTTTTTTTTTTTTCTGCAACAGGTTTGTCCTTCTAACACCACAAGTGCAAGGGAAAAGAGACTGATTAAGAAATCACCTTGTGCTGGGGTGCTTGCTGTGCAACCCACCCTCTGTAGGTGACTGCTTGCTCTTATATTCCACCCCAATAACAAACTAAAACGTAGGAACTATTGTGTATGCTCATAAATAATGGCTATACATTTTATTTCGTGCAATTAGAACCTCAATGGTTAATTTTTAATTTCCCTTGCAAAAGGTACTATTTTGTTAGGTCAAATAACTAGAGAGAGAAATGAAGTTTTTTTTTCCTCTTAAAAGAAGAGATGGCTCCTGACAGGTACACAATCTAGCCTCCAGGGAAAATACTCCTTCAATGAACAATCCTGATTATAATGTGTACTTGACAAAAGAAAACCTAGAAACATTTTTAAAAGAAACAAATATTTACAACTTCCTGCATAATAACCTGAATTACATATATTATTTGCATTAATAAAGCTATCTTTTTTGAAACATCCAATTCTTTGAACCATAGTTTAATAGGAATCTTATAATTTACTCACATCGGGACACTCATAGTAGGAGAGCACAGAGAAATGGAGTCAAAACCCCAAATCTCAGAGTATGTACTTGACATGTCTAAGACACAGCCTGAATAGCTTTTAAACGGTACTTTGGTAGTTGCTCATGAACTTTATAATATTTGCTCAGATCTGTGGAAAACCTCATTTGTCAAAGGGAAACAAGGATCAGGAAGCTTGCACTAAATAAATAACCTATCCAGCAGCCTGACTTCCCCTGCCATTAAATCACAGCTCAGCCTCTCCTCTCCCAGGGGCCAGCCAGAATTCCATCCTCCCTTGCCCTTGGCTTGCCAGACACAGCCCTCTGCCATCAGTAGGCTCCGCACCGCGCTGGCGGCACCTCCTGAACGACTGCACAGGGCGCAGGGGCCGACAGTCCTCAGACTCAGCCAGGTGCACATTTACAGGGGAGCTGAAAGAATTGTGCAGACTCTTACTGCATTACTGCAGTGCTAATGTCAGACTTGGGCCTCGGGTGCAATAAGGTGACCACTTGCAGGCACGCTGCTTCAGGGGAAATGGGGAGCAAGGAAGGCTGAACAAGCAGACAGAAAGAAGCACAGAAAACAAGGCACAAGCAGCAGAAGATATAACTGGATTTGATTAGTCTTTAGAGTATTCAAGGAGAACCTGATCTTAGTCCTGCAGGCAAGTCTTCCATCAAGAAAAAGACTGATGGATTTAGATTTTACCAAGGGAGATTTACATCAGATGATCTGTAACATCTTTAAAACTTAAGACTACTCAAGACTGCCTATGGAACTTGTTGCATTCTGTCACCACGTCCATGAGGTTTGAGAAATGGTTTCTAGAAATCATTCTGGTTTAGCTGTCTTGAAGGTGGAGGATAAATGTGATCTCTTGAAGTTCACTCCTGTACTATTTTTCATGGTTCAGTACATGCTCCATCCTGGTTAACAGATGTGGTAAGGATATATGGATACATATATTACCAACCACATGTGGACTTCTAAAGACAGGCAGATCAGACCAATGATTTGTCCTTCGTGAAAGGAAGTGACAAAACATAGAGGAAATACCAGCAGCATTTACTCTCCCTACAAGCATGGACCCTCCTTTACCACAGTTTCAAACTGACTTTCCTACCAACAGAGGCCACATTTGGTTCTCTGAAATGGAGTGCTGCATTTGCATTCCACTCATCACCACGGCCTTTAGGAAATCTCACCTTCAGTCACTGCTATGCAATGTTAGAGAACTAAGCAAACCTTGTAAGAGATGAGTAACTCAGCATTTTGTTTGTAATTCTCTAGATAAAAGAGCAACTCAATTTGAACTACAAAGAGAATTAATGTATCTGCATTTCTAATTTAAGGTCAAGGCAAAAGAAGAGCCCTCTACATTTTTCTCCTCTTTCCTCTATTGCTAGTTACTAGCAAGCAAATTTCCCCCAGTATCCTTCACCCTGTATTGCCCCAAACCAATTTTGATTGATAGAGGCAAAAATGACCCATTTTAAGCTGCCCTTTTCTTAGGTTAAATCTTTTGCTGTCGAAACCACTTTGTGGAATCGGTGACTGTTAATACAAATGCAGGGTTTGCAATGTATTTGCTCAGCAAACCTGTTTTTTCTAGGTGGCCTGTTTAATGTTTTTGCACAAAGTCCCTAGTGGTTTTGGAACATACGCAGAGCATCAGGGTTTCTTGTGCTTCATCTTCACAACAGATCACAAAGAATAACTTTGCTGTAGAGGAAATGTCACCATGAATACTAGAGTTACTGCTAATAATATTGAAAATCTTTTATGTACTGAGTGTCATTTTCTTCAGTTTTTTATATGCTAAAGAATAGAAGAGGGCTATAATTCTGTTATTTTGAAGAAAAGGTGAAAAAGGGAAACCCTTATAAAATCAGATTTCTCTTTAGCAGAGCAATTTTCAGGGCAGTGCCCATGCTGAATACCCCAATCCTGGCACTCACAACAGAGCCCTCAATCAACCCTCTTTCACTACACTTTGCACATTGCTTGTAGTTTGTTTTATCCTGTGACACTCAGCAAACATAGTTTCAAGGCCTGGCAGAAGTCTGTTTGGTTCAGTTAGATGTTCAAATTTACTCATTTATTAACCACAAATTAGTAATAATGACACCAGAATTATATTTCTGACATCCTTGCTGGCTTAAACCAAGTGTGAATCTCCCAGTGCAATAAGTGCATACTTAAGTACACAAAGATTTTTGTATTCCCATGTTTAGTATGTCAAGAATGTGGGTACAGTATTTCTAGAACGTAAAGCAAAAATACCCAAACCACATTAAAAAGTCACCAACTGAACTGAAGGACATTGGTAAAATTGCAATATTGCAAAATATACTCTCAGCAGTAACTGAGATTGCATTGATCTTATATTCACTGGAAAATGTTACATTTTTACATGATACTGCTCACTGTTTTTGAGGTACGGTAGTATGAAAGCGCAGGCAAACAGTTGTAACCCTTATTTGATTTTTCTGCTAATAGTTTCAGGGGAAAAAAGTTCAGAAAAAAGCAAAACAGGTCCTATTCTGAAACCACAGCAGTTTCAGCAGTTACCCAAGTGGTGCACCCAAACCACACCGAGGACTCACTTCAGCAAAAAGAGATGATGAACAAAATGGTTTACCACAGCAAATGCTGTTAACTTATAGTGAACTCCACCCATATGAAGGGTTTATCTAATTTCATACCCCACAGCAAACTTTTGGGCTGAGATCTATAGTTCAGGGCAAATATAATCTCACTGGTAGGGTGCAATTACAGAATTTCTCTTACTGAATTACAATATATTGACAATGAAACAATGAAGTGAAACATTTATAGTTTTCTTTCTATTCTATGTTTCAATGATAGTCCTAATTTTCTGCTTAGAAGAGTACCTTACTGAGCTACGAGAAGCAGCATGCTCTTGTGTATCTGAAGACTGGATTATGCATGCTCACAGGCAAACAGGGCAGAGTTGAATTGACACGACTTTAAACATTCACTAAACAAGTACTCCTTTCTAGGAAATTTTCTAAAGTGAAAAATACATTTTAAGAAGTGAGAGTTGTGCTACATAGGATAAGCAGTGATAGTGCAAGTTAAGTCCATACCTGCAATTATACTTGAACATATAATACAAGGGTTTCTACCTCTCACATCTTTTATATGGCCGAAGAAATGTTACTCTAGAGAAACTCTGGAGGCTGTGCAATATGTAAGGTGCCTCCCAGCACATCTTTCACTTGACACTTTACAAAATTTATGTATCATTCCTAACTTACTCAGCATGTTTTTCACCATCCTGCTAAATTATCCAGCTCTTCCACTGATGCAGAATAAAACTTTCATAAACTCTGAATTTTAGGAACTTACAGAAAAATGATTACTAGTTTTCAAAATGTGCTTGAAGGTTAGTTATATTAAAACCAATTTTCTATAAAATACTCAGAGGTATTTGTCTTCAACAGGGGGTATTTCTGCACTGGATTTCAAACTTAACTGGCAATAATGCTCTTTGCACAGAATCACAACATATATTATTAGTAACAGAAGGAAGAATTTTTCCTATGCAAAAACACCCTCAAAACTGTTTTTGCTTAGTATTTGCAAAATTTGCACCTTCAGCTAACCTGTAACTCTCAAAACCTTAGTCTAAGAGAAATATTCTGAAAACGATGAACTTCTTGAAAGGTGAGAAATCGTTATACATGCAGCCTAACAATCTGTTCTGAAACAGATGCTGAACAACCTCTTTCAACAATCAGTACTGAAATATCTTTACTGTGAGAGATCAGCATAAACAACAGAATCAAAGCGTGAATGGAATTTTTAGTTTGTGGCTGGGCAGGTGCTCCACCCATGAGTCATTTATCCTACACAACAAGGGATGCCTGTGCTCTAATGCAACTGTCAGGTCTTCTAGAAGGCATGAAAAATAAAAAAAGCTTTCCTGTCAGTCACAAACTTTGAGGCTGAATTTTTCACTCACGGCTGCAAATGAGGCAAAAAAATAAAGGTAAACAGGCACTGTGCTACTTGTGAATAACCCTGGGTACTCAAGAAGTTCTAAGGAAACAGGTGTGTGGTACTGCTCAGAAATAAACATAACACTCCTGTACTCCTGTGATCACACAGCAAATAAAGAACAGAACTCTCTCCTCTAGAGCAAATGATTGATCCCCACAACTTGGATATGCCCAGGCAAACAAATGCAAGGGAATATTTTACATTTTTTTCAGATTAATACAATTTTTTCTTTTGTTTGTAACTCCTAATTACATCTATTATACCTAACATGGCCTTTTTCTTCTTAAAATTATCTCACTAAATACACAGAGAAAATATCTATGCAAAATCATATCCTGGGGCTGTTGGACATGGTGCAGGTCAAAAAGAACGGCCACAAAAAAGTGATGTGTTTAAACACTAAGTATTCATAAGACATCATCTGATTTCAAGAAATTAAATCAGTAAATGCACACAACAAAGCATTCAGGCTTTGGTGTGCATGTTTTTTTAAGCAAAATACTGAACAAGCTGTGAATTCTTAATTTTAATCTAATTGAGACGTTGAAGACACAGCATAGGCAAACAAACACTGCTAAAAAAAAAAATTTATGTCCAACTCAAAGAGCAGCAAAGATCTATGCTCTTTCTTCCTCACTGAAAACTGTCAGTATGAGGTCAATGTGAACTGACAGTGCTCTTGTACTGCTTTATAGATGAAAAATAAGTCTAAAATGATAAAAACAAATCAAACCGTAAAACGCCTTAAATTTAGAGAAGTGACACGTATGAAAAAGAACTGTATTTATTGTTGTCATAAAAGAGGAGGAAGCATCAAATACAAAGGAAGACAGCAGCACAACAGGGCTGTACAAACATCGCCTTTCCGTGAGCTGCTTGCACTGCCCTTCTGATTCATGCAAGCACAGTGGTGCCTGACAGCATTAAACATCTGATTATGCAGAGGAGGAGTAGTAAGAGGCATCTCAGACAGTTTAAGAGGTGCAAAAGACATCTCACAAAGTGAGTCTAGCTCAAAAGCTTCTAGTTAGACAATCCTAGTCCAGGCAAGCCTGGAATATGCGTTCATACCCCATCTCAGTATTCACTAAGCTCTGAAGTCAAACTGCCTTCAGAATATTTTCTTTCAGTATATATTCTTAATTATGAGCATTTAAGTGGGCAAATTTATCTTAAATTTAGCTTTCAAGGTCCATGCACCATATGAACAGAATAGAAAGCTGCTCTGGGAGTTGGATTTTTCTTGCATTTCTAGCTTCTTTGGGGCTGACAACAATCTCCACCCACAGCCACACTTGTGAAGAAAGGGAGAAGGATCCTCATCCAAAGCTAAGAAATTATTATTTCTATAGATGATGAATTACAATGTGCATCACAGCTAAAGAGTTTTCAGATTAGTTCAACAAAATAAGACCCTGAAGATCTTAATAGATATTTAATAGATCTTAAAGCCCTGAGCCCTTTACATTTTTTTTTTTTTTAAGCCATCAACAGGTTCAGATACTGTTTCTCTTTATCTGCCAACTGGCATGATGAAAAAAGTAGGACTTGATCAGTCAGACTTTGCTGAAGTCAGTAGGGGCCTTTTCTGACTGCTGGTGAGACAGCAAAATATATCTAGTAGTTTTGCTATCTGTGATTTGGTAAAAAATACTGAGCCTTAACAGCTTGGCTGGTTAAATTTATTACTATTACTACATTACTATTATTCTCTAACAATTTCTAGTCACTCATACTAAATACTGTGCAAACCTTTGTGTTTGTACTGAGGTCTTCTGGTGCTCCACAGAAGCCAGGCATCTCTGAGGGATTAGAATCATACTTCCTAATTCAAGGCAGGGTGGTTAGTCCCCTATTCTGTCTTCTCAAGATTTTTTTTCCAATATTTTGATATTTCAAAACCACTACCAGACATAAAAACAATGTGAGAACATAACTGAAGTCCTTAACTCAAACACAGAGGTGTTAACCACTAACCTCTGAAATGCCAATCTATAAATTCAGTTGCCATCATACATCAGAGCTACAAAGAATAAATGGATCAAAAAACAATGCCAAAGTTCTTTGACAAACTCACTGTGTGCAGTCTGGAATAGTAATTTCCCAATATAATTTATTTTAATACTTATATTTCTAATAGCAGCTAAATAAATCCACTAGTTACTTTCTTACATGGGAAGAATTCAATATGTAGTCCTTTGAATTCCAAGGTATATGATATCTTTCTACTATTTATGTATTGGCATCCCAAAGAAAAACAGAATTTTTAAAAGTACATTAGTATTGAAGAAGTTAATTATCAATACAATACCTATCACCTCTATTAGTCACTAATATACAATATATTTAATGTGAATTGTAACATTTACACAGGTTAAATAAAGCTAACGTGATAAAAATAACTGGGTTTATTAAATAATCATTGCAAGAGGAAAGCACACGAATTGGAAAGTCCATTTGCCTCCTGTGTTTTCAGGACTTTTATATTCTTTCAAGGTTAAAAAGGTCAAAACCACTATAAGCAAGCAATAAAAATTTAGAAGACGTTCAAGGTTACACACTGGTTAGTGGTGAAGGTTCTTCCACTAATATCACTGGTTAACAGTACTGTTATAACCGCAATGTGGAATGCATGGTGCTGCATTTAAAGGAAGTGGTAAGGGTGGGGCAAAAGCAGTAGGTCCCACGATCAAAGCACTAGAGCATTGAATTTTACTTATAACCCAATCACTGACACCCACACAGCAACTTCCTGTACTTTAAAAAAAAAAAAAAAAAAAGAAAAAAAATCTGTTTCTCTCTTTTTGTAATCAACAACTTTTACCTAGAAACTAGTTAGCGGTGAACTCTGACTGATTTCAATCTGCAGCTCACGGCAGAAAACATAATTGTTCATCTGTGAGAACTTACAAAAACCATTTTAACTGACAGGTTTCAGTGTATCAGCTCTTTCAGACTTTTTTATTCTTAATTACATAAAAGTCCTACTAAACCCAAGAACCAGTGTAAGAAATATAAAGGGACCAGAAGTTCAGTAATGCTAAACACTGCAGGTAATCCTCTATGACAGAAACTAAAATATACTTATAAATCTACAAAACTTAGTTATGTTTAAGAACAGCTTGAGAAAATAATTCACACTGTAATTTAGAACCTTGTCAAAATGCACCTTTGCTTAAGTATGTCAATATACACTACTATTATTTTTGTTAATGTGATTGATATCGTCTTGTTTTCCATTTATAATGTTGTCCATTATGCAAAGCATAGGCCTGTTTATATACAGATAATTATTTGGTGCTTTTTGAGCATTATTCAAGATAGAGCATCAATAAATACAGAAAACCTTCCACTTCTCTCTGAAGAAGCCTTCAAGTTCTCCAGTACCACCTGGTGAACATCAAATTACTTTAGCCAAGTCCCAGGGGAGCTATATAAAACCTAATGTCCATTAGGAACTTCATGGACTATGAGTGCATTCCTGAAGAGAAGGAGCATGCACATGCCTCCCTGGGGGGGTTTTATTAGAACAGTCTAGTCAGAAGAGCTAAAGAGCTTTTTCTTAGCTAGTCCTCCTCAACCTAAAAAGAGAATCTTAAACCACTGACAGAGATAATGATTTTTTAAATCTTTGCATGTAATAGATGTGTTGGAGCTTTGATGCACACTGGTATCCAGGCTTGCTGCTTCTGAAACACCTTATCCTTGTCATTCTCTATTATTCACTGATTTATTAGCCCTCCTCCAATTCTTTTTTAAAGATTCTGCACTTTATCTTTAAATAGTTAGATTGAAAAAACACAGTAGAGCATTTAATTGGAAAAACAAACATGAAATTTCTCTGGGACCAAGCAAGGATCAGTTTAAGACTCTGTAACGCCTAAAAGTTCTTGAAAGACTTTGGTTCAAAACAGAGTGAGAAAGAAGGCAAATGATCTATGAAGAGCAGAACAAATATAAGCCTCAGATACAGCCTAAAATACAACTTTAAGGAAATAATCTGATGTTTGTCATCCTTTCTCTTAACCTCAGTTTTCGAGAAGGGAAAGATATGGATCTCAAGGGTGTCTAATCCATTCCACACCGTAAGTGTTTGCCTATCCTGGCCAGACACTAACAACCACAGAGAGCTGTGAACTGAAGTATCTTCTAATACAGTCAAGCAGAGCATAGCTGCTCCTCAGTGTCCAAGCTTTGAAAAAACAGACACCGACTAATTACAAACAAACCAAAACAACCAACCACTCTTCACTTTACAAGCAGCCAGCAAATAGGTCAGGATTTACAAGGCCAGACAATGACTACCCAGTGCATCCTGCTGCTGACAAAGTGGCAGCAGCAGTGAAGTTCCCTTAAACCTGGTATGAAGAGCATCTCCAGAGCCTTTATATGAGAGCAGCTAATCTGAACTACATGTTCCTTTTACAGGTTTTTCAATGTACATCTGAATGCCTTTTGACCTGACCTTCACTAAATGGTAAACAGCTGCTATGTCTGAAGTGTCTCCCTGTCCCTATGTTCAGTTCCAAAGGTTTGCTCTGCCTTTGTCTTTGTGAAGAAATGATACCTGATGCACAACTCCTCATTTATCTGGAGAAAACACAGACATGTGGGCAAGATGGGATCACCCAGGACACCCTGCAATACCTTGATGGATTGATCAGACAATGCCTGTATGTCACATAACTCCTAAAAAACTTTGCACATATAAAAACATTGAATTGGGAACACTCCCTGATGGATTTTGCTAGTTTCCCCTATCAACAACTACTTGGGAAATGAGACAGCTTTCAATGCTCTGCAAAAATATTTATTAGTGTTTTCTACTTGACTGTAGAATGTTGAGGACAACTAAAGCTTTATATTACATCTTCATTGCACCTACCTAACAAAATGCAAGCAAAACACACAAGTGCTTTTCGGTATTAAAAATTCTCCCCAACAGAAAGAACAGTTTTACTAAAAGGAGTACGAACTGGGAACAGAAAGACAAGCTATAGATTTGTCTGGTAATAACTAGCATTTATTCATCCTTCAGCAAGATCTTTATCACCTACTTGTTTTTTAATTAAAACAGACCAATAAGAAAGGTAAGAAACAACGGAAGTTTCTTGTCTGTTGTTTGTTTTCTGAGCAGCGTTCCCATTTCTAACACACTTCTATGCCTGTATCTCTTGCTAGAATCACAGTATATTACTATATAATTTCTCATGCTTTAAGTAACCACTGAAGATTGTCTTAGTTGTGGAAGGAAGGGAGGAGTATAACTGCATAAGCACATGAGGCTCATTTGCTTTAAAAAAACCCTGCTTTGTTTCCTCCTTAGTCTATTTTATCATAACAACATTTGCTTTTGGTAGAGCAGTGGAACGTTACAAATATTGTGTCTCCTAAGAAGAGGGGAAGGGACACATTTAAACAAATTTTTTAAAAGACTGATTAAAGGCTGAGTGCACACATCTAAATTAAAAACAAACTATTAAACCTAAAGGTTCTCCAAAATTCCTCAATATGTACAAAAGAGGGAAGGAAGAGACAAATAAAAAAAAAAAAACACCCATGTAGGTGAGTCAATCCTACAACATGTATTTCTCATCTTTGCTGCTACTATTACACTGTATTTGCTAGGAATAATCATGTTTCGAACAAGAAATAGAAAGAAACCACATGAAAGAGACAATATAGGTAAATTTAGTATTTGTTTGACTCATTCAACTTTATATAGGCTCTTTAAACACTAAATTATTTTATGTAGACATTTCTTAAAAAGGTGTCCACTTACATACTTTCCTTGAAAACCAAATAAAGAAAAATAACATTATTCACAATGACAAGAAAGATTACCTTCAGCTTTTATATTTCTGCTTTTATTCATTTGTGTCCTATTAGTTGATACTTGTCAACATTACATATTATGGGTTTTTTTAATTACTACAGACTCTCTAGTACCTTACTAGTAGAAAATATTTACACAAAGCAAGCATGTAACTGACAACTTCAAGAACTCTTCCACAATCCTAGGGCATTTCCTGACAAATTTTCATCAATACTCACCTACACAGAACCTCATAATTTGATTTCAGGGTTTTAGTGTGCAACATCATCCCTTGAGCAATAAAATCATAATAACAGGAACAAACTAACGCTGCTACAATGGCCTGCTTAGAAGTCTACTATATTAAATAATGTTTTCCAAACCTTGGATCAATCTAGGGGACAGTTAAGGACATCTTCAGGATACCCTGGTAATAGAAAGCACTATTCATGTTATCCAAGGAGCTAGTTCTAGCATAACTGGTTTGCAAAACCAGCCAATACCTGGTATAAACAGGATGAGAGCAGGGTGCATGTTTTGCTCCCAAATGCAACAGCAAAAAGGTAGACAATCCACATATTTAGACAGTGAGACATTAATAATGGATCTGTTTTCTTTGTATTACACTTCCTAACACTGCCAGTGGATACATGAGAATACTAGATGTTAACCCACATGTTTGGTGCAAAATTATGTGCCTATTCGTAAGCAGAGTTCAGCTTTTATTTAGTCAACTATATGTTCACTGCTAGTACTAACTGAACTATTCCACAGTTGTTAAAAGGAGTCTTGAAATGAACAGCTCTAAGTAGCTTCAGTTCTCAAAGCAGTTTCACTGGTATCTGAATATTTGAAAATCAACTCTAGGGAGGGCAAACAAGTAGAAGTTGAATCTCCATTAAAACAGATCTTATTTTCAATTCAGGATGTTCATATGTCTCTATGAATTTCTATACATAATGGACTTGAAATAGGAACAAGCCATATATTCAGGAGGTGGTTTATATTTAATTAACACAGCAATGCGTGAATGCAAGAATGATCATATCTGGACAGATCAGGACAGGTCTGTATAGCCCTGTACCCTGTTCTTGTTAGTATCTAGTGGCAGATGCCTCAGGACGAACATCAAAACAAGGTAAAGATACAGCCATATTTCAGACTACCTTGCAGACATTCAGCAACACAGGAGCAGAGACAGTACTTTGGTTTTTGGTAGGCCCTGTTGCCCCTACTGGATTTTTTTTCTAAGAATTATCTAGTTCTATTTTTAAGTCCATTTAAACATTTTTGTATTCACCATATTCTCTGGAAAAAAAAAAAAAAAAACAAAAAAAAACAAAACCCCAAACCAACCAAATCCTGAATTTAGAGTATTGTATAACAACAAACCTCTATTTATTCTAAAGGTGGCATTTACTAATCTCATTTGTTCTCTACTTGGAAAAGACAAATTTTTTTTCTCCATTTTTCCCTGCTACAAGTGATTTTACAGACCTGTCATACCACCCCCTAATCATCTGTTTTCCAGTCTGAAGAGTTCCAGTCTGGTTTACTGACAATTTCTGCCAATTTACTAAAAATTTCATACCTTCCTCCATGGCTGGAATATAAGATAATGAGATAGAAGACTGTCAGCTTGTCCTTTTATGTCCAATAATATACAGAAAACTGGGGGAACTGGCTATTAAAAAAAATAAAACCTTCTTACCACTGGGTGGTTTCGGTCGTGGAGGGACATTTTTCTTCGGTGGTAATGCTGGTGTGTCTGATTTGCTTTTGAAAGGGTCGTCTGAGAATCCCATCCCTCCAAAAGAGGAGGCGAAGGGGTCTGAAGCTACTGACTGCATGAGAAAAAAGAAAAGAAAAAGAATGTAAGCACATTGTAGGATATGTGTTGTTTCATGAAAGCTACAAGCTAACTCACTAAAAGTATTAACTTAAAAAATGAGGACAGATTTACAGAATTATGTCAGTGCTGTAAAGAGGCTAACGCCCACTGACAGAGGTGCTAGGAATTCATTAACATTCAAAAGTATTTATGCTCTTAATCACTTATGTACTTTTCTAGAACTTTTAGTCCTAGCAAAAAGCTCATGAGAAAAATAAAAGGAAGTAAAACTCTACTTTTTGCTATTTGGCAATGAACGGTCATACTGCAGTCTGGCCTTTACTCTGATAAACAGAACCATGACAGAAACTGAGAAACATGGTAGACTGCAGAACAGACAGTTTTTTCCCCAAGGTTTTCTTAGGTTACACACAGCTATTTGTCTTTTTTGTAAAAGCACAGGGAAAATTCCAAAACTGTATTTTTTAATGTTTCCTATATTCAGCTGGCTCTCGTGAAGGACTCTCCTATTGATCAAAAAAGGCACAAAAAATTATGCCATGCAGGGAAATTTATCATCCTGAAATGAAGAAAGAGGAATTTTGTAGGCAAAGCTAAAGCTTGCAGTTGGACTTTTGCTAAAACTTCCAATTCAAGCCAAACACATCAATATTTGTAAGGACTGTTGCCACCTAGTGGAGAGCTAAAACTCCCAAAGAAAACAGCATGGAAAGTTAGAAAAAACACCCAAGTGTTTAATTAGTCAAAGTGGTATGATAATCTATTTTCTAGTTGGACGTTTACTTTACAACGTTCAAGCATTATTGTGGAACTAAGTGTAAAAGGTTCAGCAACTGATGACAACTGTAAATTCCAAATTCCATCTCAGAAAGCTAACAGTAGACTGTGACTGATCCAGATGAGGTAAGGAGCTATTTTATGTACACTCAGTTTATACCAAGAAACCAAGGAAACAGCAATTCTGTTAAGAGCTAGGAAGTGTCAGCACACCATGTTTTCCACCATCCTCTAGTTCCCTGCACTCATGGAGAAATTTAGGAGTAAGTCAGGATACTATGAGAGATGAAGTATCCAAGAGGCAGACTTCAGGCCTTAGAGGAAGGTTGGACACTGAAATGTATTAATATCCACAACAACTACCTTTTCTTACAAGTAAAAACCAGAAGTTATTTTTTCGCTCCTCTGGTATTTGAAAATGTTTCTGAAAAGTTGATTTATCCCTGCTGAATCTACCAGTCTTGGTAAGACTTTGTCATATCTGAGATGGAAAATGCTTTGCTGAGTAACTGGTGAGGTTGACTGGAAAGAAATTAACAATGTGGGTTGTCAGCAGAGAAGTTCCAATCATATCGCATCCTTAAACAAAAAAAGTATCTATACATACATTTTTAAAAGGAGAGTTGCTTTCCTTGTAACCTTTACCTTTGACATCTGACTGAAGTCTGCAAATCCCTCACCACTACTGAAAGCACCACTTCCAAATGGATCCAGTGTTCCAAATGGATCTGAAACAGATACAGGAAAAAAACCCAAGCTTTTTAAAATAGTACTTAAGAATTATGAAGAATGCTTTGTGCCATTGAAGTACAAAATTGAGCAGGTGATTAAAAAACACTTGCATCTTGACCTGGCATGAGATCTTAAAAGAGTACTCCGCAAAACAGTAAGTGTTCTACCAGTTGTACGGAGGGGGAAAAAAAATAAAAAAGAGTGAAGTATATAAGTGTATGCAAAGACTTAACTTTCATAATCTGTAATAAGACCACAACAGTATTTGCCAACAGTTCACAAGACACTATCTCTATTCTCAACGTTTACATTTGATTCTTCTTTCATAAAGAGATACCTCCTTATTCATCTTCATGCGAAAGTATTTTTCTTCTTACCTGGACCTTTTGAAGAGATACTGGAAGACGTAAAAGGATCGCTGCTTTCAAAAGGGTCAGGCTAAATAAGAACAGATATACATAATTATTGTTCTGCTGTACTGTGCACTTGTCTTTTTATGCATATCAAAATCTCTTGCTTTAAGGCAAATTATTTTCAATTTCAGACCACTCTGTTCAGTGGACATATAGTAGGATAAAATCAACCGATCATATGAAATTTGCATTACTAGCACATTTGGCTATTGATAGCCTTGAACAAAACACCAAGTACCTTCAAGTGAAACAGATTCAAGTGAAAATTGTATCACACTGAAATACAAGCAACATTAGTTACGATGGCAAAGTAAGAAGTTACACCCAGAAGTGTTCAGTCTTTAAGCAACAGAAAATGAATATTCAGGTCAGGAATTTTAATTCAGAGAGTCTGTATATTGCTTCTTTTTAAACAGACAGTGTTCACAGTTGCTCTTCCAACAGTTTGGTTACCTAAGTACAAACCTATATTGCAAGACAAACTAACCTCCCACTGACTGGTACTGGAATACTGTTCTAACACTTGAGTGGCAATAGTCAACAAAAGCCATAAAAGTGAGGGAAAGGATTAATTAAAAAAAAACAAACAAAAAATTCATATCCCCCCTGCCAAACAGCCACACACATACACGTAAGGACAGCTTAAGAACTGTGACTATACATTTGACAAAGGTGTTCTGTGCAGTCCTTCCACTGTGTTGGCTCAGTAATCCTTTAGCCAGAGGAGCTCCTCGATCCAATTCACTATGTGACTGCACAAATAGAAATATCGATCGAATGGAGGTAATGGTGTCAGTGAGTGGATGCTAGTGGCTTGAAATCCCCAACAGAGAAGAAAAAAAAAACCCAAACCACCTAATTGCACCTTCACAGTAAATATACATCATTATCATGGAACTGGAAAGGACAAACTGCTGATTGCCTTAACAACTCAGACTTAAATGTTAAGAATAAAACTAATGATATTTCATCAGTTAGGAGAAAAGTATTTAGTGGTATTTTGTTCCTTTTAGCTTTCAGACAATAAGCTTGTCAATAGTAAAGAAATCTATCATGTGTAGACTTAAAAATTACTGACCTTTGAGGGTAAAGTGGGGGGTTTTGTGAATGGATCTGAGGTAAATGGGTCACTCTTCACCTGTTTCTTGAAGAAATCCTCAGGGGCAGAACTACGAAATGGGTCACTTTCCTTAAATGGATCACCTCCAAATGGATCTAGAAGGAATATTAAAAGGAAATTAGAATGTAACCCACCCCTAGTGGGTCCATAATGCACCATTCTATACTTGGCCTCATACCAATGTAATTTTTCTTATAAAAATGCACAATGATTTGGTAAACCAAATAAACTTCCCTACCACTCCAAACAGGGTATTTATTAAGTTTGAACAAGTACATGTTTATATTTAGGTTATGGACTTAATAAAGAATCACGTGCATGTTATTAACATATGGATCTTGAATGCACACCCTGTCAGGTTTCTGATCCCACATGCAAACCAAAAATCTGAAGCTGGGGAAACCCTGGAAATCTTTGTGTTTGGCTACAAACAGTTTATATCACATCTGTCCTGTCATCAAAAGGGCTATTACCTGCTGGAGCAGGTGGTTGTTCTGCAAAGGGATCATGCTGGAATGGGTCACCTATGCAGAATAGAAAAATAATTTGTTTTATCCACTATTTAGCAAAACGATAAAAGTTTGTGAAAATATAATTCACTCAACAATTGGTCTTCAAGGTCTTAGGTAAGGCATTGGTCACTTACTGCCTTTGAAAGGGTCTGCTCCCTTAAATGGATCAGATTTGAAAGGATCTTCTGACTGGAATGGGTCTGTATGCAATTCTTGTGTATTATTGGTAAACATCAAGGCTTTATTCTTAAACGGATCATCCTAAAAATTAAGAGGAGAAATATTACAGCAACTTACCACAATTAAAATGCTCAGTCTTTCATTTAACAGATATTCTATGGTATCTTGGCTCCTGTTTAATGATTTTAAAAATTACTTCCTAAAAAACTTTCTGATTTAATGACTTCTAAGCAGAAGTAAATACACAGTAGAAAGTAATACGTAGCCTGAGGTTACACAGAACATAAAAAGATAACAATACATATAACAATAAAAGGTTAAACTGCTTCTCATATTATTTAATTTTCAAATACTTAAATACCAAACCCCCAATCATCACGTTAATACCAAACGCCCAATCATCACGTTATCAAAAAATTCTTCTCTCCTAATTATTTTACAGCTCAACCTCAAGTAAAACAGATATTTAAAAAGGAAAGGATACACATATCATTTTTGGACTACAAATACAAAAAATTACTACTGAGTAGTCATACTCAAGATTGCGCCTTGTTAACTCATTCTTGAGTTTAAAGCTCCAAGTACTGATTCACATTACAAGGCACTGCAAGTGTCACTCCAACATTTTGACGATAGAGAGGTTTGTCAGCAGAGGCCAACCTATAGCTTTGTCAGGTTCCAAAAAAATTCTGCATGAATAAGTAGCAAATTAAAGCTATGAAACCTCTTCACTGCATTTGTTTGCATCTGATACCCCTGATTTTTGTCTGTTTTGGGTCTCTGATCAAATCAGTCTTTGCCACAGTAGCCATATGTGCCTACAGCACCTGTGCAACAGAGCTCCACTGACAGTCAAATCCATTCAACTCGGAAGGGAAGAAATATCTAATAACAACTACCCACTCACATTGCCTTCAACACTAGAAAGATATGGGATTTCTTTCATCCCTTTACAAGATGCAAATAAAGATGTCTAAATCAATACTTCTCAGAAGAGCAGGGAGGGAGGTGGGGAGAGAAGAGGAAGGAAGAGTTAAGAAACAGGAAAGGAGCACAATGGTTTAAAATATTTACTATGAACATATACTGGTGATTCTTTGGTTTCGCAAGTAAGAGAAACATCTGGAAATTTCCACTGGAAATTAAATATGTTTACACCAGCTATGCAAGCACAGAAACTAAGCACTGAAGTGTTTTAAGCCCATGTGTCTCAATTGTTGTTTTTGATCTACACTTTTCTTATTCTAAGCATTTTGTTTTTACAGAGAAAGTGTAAAGCAGGGCATAAATGTAGCATGCCTGCTGAATATTTATTAATACACTATACACGATATGTATTTAACTTCACACTAAATTCACAGTAAATACTGTGCTTACAAGGATTCTGGAAAATGTTCCCCTAGTGAGGAAGCACCAAGTACACGTGCAAGTAGAAGCAAGCAAGTATGCAACTGTTACATTCAAAGCAAAGAAATAGGCTTAAAAAAATGAAAAATTTTCTGATTTTGAGTATTATTAAATATCCAAATCAACAATAGATACCCAAAAGAAATTGACTGGAAAAATCTTTAAGAACATGGAGGATCTTATGAATTGGGAAAAATACTGATTAAAAGAAAACATAAGAAATGAGATAGTGATGCAGGAATTGTTTATGCAGAAGAGAACTATCAATGCATTTTGGGAAGGGAGTATGTTTTTCACTGAAATATGTAACAAAAAGCTCTCTGCAAAGGAGAAACCTGTGTAGCTTCTTTTGGAAATAAAAAATGAAATACATGATTAAAAGGGAAGTTTGCAGCAAGAGAAGATGTCACCTTGGTAGACTCAAGAACTTGCAAGAAAAAACCGAAACACCTGAACTGGAGATAATGTCCTACCTACTTCCTGAGACTAAAGACATGACAGGTTACAAATCAAGGGTTAACATGACCTTTTCTTTTTCTTTCCATAATTACAGTGTGCTTACATATCCATACAGTTACAGTTACACAGGCACAAAATACCTAACACAGGATCTAACCCAAAGCTCAGAAATCAGGTTTTTTACCAGCATTAAAATCTTTGCCCTGCCTTGCACTGGAGATTGCTACCTTGCAAGGACCACGGTATTTGCTAACATACCAAAAGCCAACTAAACAAACATCTTAACTATTTCAGATCAGGTGCCAGTTACAAACCTGATTATTGTAAAATACACTAAACAGCAATTTTTTTTACCATAGCTCCATAATTGCTTCTTTCCGTCTGCCCAAGGCCTTCACTTATGTCTGCTAAATTCGTCAGACTACCACCGTGAATCCCATTGAGAGCTTCATTATATTCTTCTATACTCTTACTGACTTCTTGATGACTCTCTTGAAGTTGAGAAAGTTTACTTCTTGCCTAAGCAGTGAAAAATGCTTTAGTATGTTACACATTCAATGGTCATCAGTCTTGCATTCTCGTTAAACATGCTTGCCAGACAGCTGTATCTTCCCCCCACCAGAGCTGAACTTTTCCTGACTCAAACTGGCAATTAACCTACTAAGCACCAGTCAAAAAAGGCTTATTTCATGAACCAGTATTTTTTCTTCCTCTTCTGAAAAATAATCTTTCTAGGTGATGTTCAATTCCCAGCCCTTCAAGAAGCAAAAAAGGAATTACCTAAACTACAGTGAATACCTGGTTTATTTCTTCCTGTGTTGACTTTAAAGATTTGATTATTGTTTCAAGCTGCACTTTTCCAGCCTGGATACTCTGCTCTAGCTGAGTCTCTTCTTGCTGAAGGCGATTCAGCTCTGCTTTTGCTCTATTAAGGTCATCTTCCTGTAGTTTTAAATCTGATTCCTGAGATTGAATCTGCATTTTTAGTGATGAAATCTGAAACAAAATGTTACAAAAATCAGAGCGAAATTTGAAATGAATGTAACCTAATAAATTATGAATTTATAATAAATAATAGAAAGTTGTAAAGCAACCTATCAATTGCTAAGGAAGATAACAAGAACTTAATATGAAGAACTGCATGCTTCCTATTATGTTACAGAACAACCTTGATAAAAGAACATAGGATTTCAATAAAACCAAGAAATATTTATATTTTAAATGACAGAAATACCACACTAATTATAAAGGTAATTAAAAGGCATTTCTTAGGTGGTTACCTTGTAGTTTTCAGAACTTGGCTCCTTTTCCATTCAAATACTTATCAAATATTATAAAGTTGATTTTTAACTCTGACAAGAGTTAAAATTACACAGTTGCATATGACTTTCCTTATTCACTTTCTTACATGACCTCATAAACTAAGTTTCTATGTTAAGATAACATGCTTAGCTACACTGGAAATGGTATCCCCCTGAAAAGCCACTTTTAACTCAGAATTCTGATGAGGTTCACAGCAATCAAAATATGTACCACTGCCCATGGACTGTCTCAAGGGACAGGAATAATGCTTCTCTTCTACCTTATTAGGTTGAACAAATGTTTCATATATTCATGGAACAATAACAACTTCTGTAGAAACTGACCCCTGCAGAACATCTGGTTCAGTCCCCCATTTATGACCATTATAAAGGGTATTTAGGTTAGCAAAATCCTTTCTTGGACCTCTGTATTTGTGTGGAAATTCCTATTTATGGTCAAAATGAATAAACAAAGCCAGCTTATTCGTTAAATAAATAGAATTTCCTTCAACAAAACACACAATACTCTTGAACAGGTTCAGAATTAACGTACACTCACCACCTGTGTTTCTTCCTGGCACTTCTGCCTTACATCATTCAGCATATCTTTCAGTTTGGCTTTCTGCTGGTCCATTTCATCCAGACGGTCTTGGGCATCTTGTTTCTGAGCCTCTAGCTCTTGCAAGTTACTTGTCTCCCTGTCTAAATCATTTTGCAGTTCCTGAGGAAAATGCCACAGTTTGTAACTTACATTTAGCTGCTCTTATAGGAATGATCAACCACAGACAACAAGGTTAGCAAAACACAAAAGATTTTTCTATGTCATATAGGCTATTCCCTGCACGCATACGGTTTGTTTCTACATAAACTTGCATGAGACATCAGGAAACAAATCAGTGCCCACAAGATGGAAAGACTGTGGCACAGAGCAAGCGTAATTGAGCTACCCTAATTATCAAAACCAATAATCTTTGAGCAATGATTTCCTGAATCATGTGTTTGTCAAGCACTAATAAAAAGACATTTCAAACTGTTCATGTATCATCTTCTACTTATATTAGCCAGCATCAGAAGAAAATGCTTCTGATGGAGAAGAGGAAAATTAAGATGTTTCTGTAAATCAGAGGAAAAGCCTGTGAAAGGAGGAAAGAGTTGCCCAGAAGCAACATAAAGAAAGATAGAAGAAACAATGCTTAATTCCCCATATGTTATTTTAGATTAAAAGGAAAATTAATAATGAGAAAGTTTTTACCTGAACTTCATTGGTTTTCTGTCTGATTGATTCTTCCTTTTCCCTAATGTCCTGCTCTAGTGAATATTTTTCTCTGTAAGATAAACAAGCACATGTATTCCTGATTAGTTAAATAATACAAGCACACACATGTGCACATGCAAAAATCAAGTAAATATTATTCTGGAAATACCACACAGCCAAAAAATGTCAGCCCATATTCTGAAATATTATTTAAAAGAGTAAAGGTGTATACATATCAATTATTCTTCAAAAAATACTATCTGTTCCATCATCAATCTAAAGCAATCTGGTGGAATCCAGACTGGCTGTACATAATTGGCTAACTATAGGGTATCAGTGGGAGATCTGCCACCAACTGCAGTGACAAGTAATGATAAATGGACTAAAAGAAAACAAAAGTAGCAGACACATCAGTGCTATATACTCAATTGGTTCTACTCCAAGATTTTAATAGTCCACAACTATTACCTCTGCAGCTGTGCAATTTCTTGACTAATATCATCCAGTTCCTTCACTCCTGTAAATTCTCCTGATCCAACGGAACTTGAACTATCCTGTTAAGAATTAAATGGTCTATTAAAACATCAAGTTGTGACAGAAGATCTTCCTTTAAAAAGGCTGAGGACAAAGGTGGGACACCTCATTATATGCATTTGCAAAATTCTAAGATACATTAAATTATTATGCAACAACCACTGAGCATGCCATACAATTCTACCTGTGAGACAGAAGAATTTTCTCTGTGCCCATTGAACAGATGGGATAGTTGAAATACACAGCAGTTAAAGGACATGCACAGTGTCAATGAATAAACTGCAGGCAATGGTAGAATTAAAATTCAAAAACTGAAACCCCAGCTGTGCTAGAGTTAATAGCAAAGCTTCCAGGAAACTTAATGAAATCAGAATATAATTTCAGTCTTCTTGAGCCTTGCCAAATATTAATGCCAATTTCTGCAATTATATCCAATTTCCTGCAAGTCATTTCTACAACCACTCAGGTGTAGATCAGGGAAGATGCAAAAGGTGTCCCTTGACTTTTAGACAAGAAAATTGTCATTAGAAGTTATTAATAAAGGATCTTAGCATTTGGTACAACATTTGTCAATATTATGAATAAGATTTTTTTTTTTTTTTTTCAAAGAACTAACAATCACTGCAACTGAGCAAAACCTGCAACACTGAACTCACTACTAGTATGGCAAATCAGGAGACCTGCCATTCTTAAATAGCATTTTAAAAAGAAGAAAGTACAGTTTGCTCGATTCAATTTGAGATTGCTGTGATAACCACAGAAAGCTTGGCTTTATTAAATATAAAAAAAAACAAGAACCCAACAAACAGCATAGTAAAATGTGACAATTTTTGCAGAAACAATAGGTGAATATACATTTAAACTAAGTTAATTAAGCCCTTACTTTTGGGTGAGCATTTCTTTTGTTAATATGCCATTAATCATAAACAACAACAATCCAGACTAATTCTTCAAGGCAGCAAATCAAAAGCTTCTAATACCACTTTTATATTTTCAGACCAGATACAGATTTGCTGAGACACCTGTACTATATGCACTACAGGATCATAATAAGGCATTACCCAATATGATAATGAAAGAAGTTAAAATGAGATGCTGGATTGGTTAGGATAATACAGTTCTTTGTCCGACGTGAACAGAAAACTAATCTACGTTCATAGTAGCATACAGTTTATTTCATGTTATATTCAGCTAAAACCACATTAGATGAAAAAAAAAAGATACCATGAACTGAAAATAATGGGAAGCTTAAAGCTCTCACACAAAAGTATATTTATTGTCCACAGCTTCAGAGAACTAGTACACGAGTAACTTTAACATGCCAACACTCAGTTGCCTGTCAAAGAACTTGACAGATCAATGCATCTCAAATTGTTGAAGGAAGCAGTATCACCAGATCAACAGCCACTACTGGTAACTTCACACTGCTGTGATATTATCATCATGCCAAGAGCAAGTGTCACAGAACACAAGAGCAAAAAGACAAGAGAAGGTGTAGAAATAAAATAACTTTTTTAAAGTTACAAATGGTGTACATAAACGAATTTGCATTCTTTTGGACGTTGCAATTACTCACACGACGCATTTCTGTTAGTGCTGAGATCTCAGTTCCTACAGAGGTCAAGTAACCTGACAGAGTCTATAGAAAAAGGATATAGGAAAAACCTTAAAAGGACCAGAGCAACAGCAACAATTAAAATATATTTAGAAGCTCAAAAGCTTTCTGGTTAGGGAAAGTAAAAAAAGTAAAGGAAAATACTATAATTTATAGAAAAGATTAATGTATTGACATGACAGAAGTATTTATTCTTTTAAGTTTCAGAAATACACTAACACAATATTGAGGAAAGGAACAAAGCGGGGTTCAGTAAAAGATTAGGTGCTCCAGTAAAATGGTATTAATGGTGATGAACATAGAACTACGGGCTGTCATGCTACAAGGATGAATCCACCATCAATTCTCAGAAACTAGGAACTCATCACTCTCTATTTAGCCATTACAAAATTTTACATTTTCATGGGAGGAATTTGGTACTGATCAGTCAGGGACATGCTAACTAAACCAACTTTTAACAGTTGCTTTTAACAGTTCCCTGAAGTTAAAAAAAACTTCTCTGCGACAAAATAGCATTTTTCATACTAGACTTTTCTCAGCATTATTATTCATTATTTATAGATTATTCTATTGTGTTTTTCTTTACTTACTGTCTTGTGTTGTTAAAAATTTATGTATATTTTCAAATGTAAAAGAATTTTGTTAGAGGAGATAAAAAAAAAAATTGGCAATTCTTTGCCATAATATTAAAAAAAAAAATTTACAAAATTAATACTCAAATCCCACTACTTTCAAGGCACACAAGCTCAGTATTATCTACAAATAAGTAATGACTTACTTGTATGGGAGTGTTTCTCTCTGTGGGAGGGATCATATCTGGGGACAACACTTGTGGAGGATCAACCCCTTTACTGACCTTCTGTTGAATGAGATACATTGCTAGTGCAAACTGATCTTTGCTTAGCTTTCCCATCTGTCTTGTGTCTGCCAAAGCCCTGGTAAAAAATAGATCATACTTATAAACAAGAAAAGCTTATTTCTCCTTTACCAAGAAGCTTGAAATACGCATATACATGTGATTCTCTTTTGATGCAGCCTCATCAGAGCTTGCTTATTCTAACGAAAGAATTCCATAAACAGAGCAGTACTTTATTAGACATATTCAACTGAATAGAACAGCATTACTCTGAGAAAATATTTAGAGCACCAGAACTTCAAAAAATAATCACAATTTACAGACTGACCTATACACCCCTCCCAGAAAAGCAGAGTGAGTATTTATTTCTCCCTTGTTTTTCCATATAGCCCACATATTGTAGTATGGCAACAGGACAAGCAAAAGAGGTTGGGGTTTTTTTGTTTGTTTTTATTTTTTTACTGTTAAGATCACAATTCTGGTTAGATAATCTGACTTCCTAGATCAGTGAGTTACAAAATAGAGCTACTAGGGAATTCTTACCATATATGTGCTAGGAGATTCTGAGACAGACCTGAATGCATAAAAATGTCCTTTACTTCTTGGCCACTCACAAAACCATCCATGTCTGTGTCTGTTTTTAAGAAAATTTCATCATATCGCACTTTTTCAGACATTGGTACTACCCAATTCACAGATGGCTGTAAAACAAAGTTTTATGTTCAAAAGAAGATAAACAGTCTTTATCAACACACTGAGTATATATGACATTATTCAGAGCTGGATGTGCTGAACATCTTGCACAGTCAAATCTGACTGGTAAATAGGTACTTCTTCTCTCCCCATGAATATTTTAGCTTAATACTTTTTGTCTGAATTATAAATACTGATAAATAGCTATTCATTACTTGAAAAGCATTAACTCTTTGGAAATATGGACCCAATTAGGCATAGTAGTTCCTCATGCCAATAACATAGCTTTAGAAAGTATATTAATGATTTCTTTTATATTAAAGCAGATACCCGAATAAAACCTTTCTATAAAGTGAAAATTCCCTGTAAAATTTACCATCTCATGGTCATTCTGACTAAAATTCACCTGTTCTACTGTTTCAAGTCTTACCATTCTCATTTCATTCCCTTGACCAAAACAACACAACAATGAACACATTTTCAGAAAAGTGCTCATGAGACAGAAATCAAAAAGCAGTTTTATTTACCTCCTGCAGTTTACTAATATCAAAAAAAAAAAAAAAGAAGGGAATAGGAAAAAAAAGAAAAAAAAATGTTACCTGTGCTTGTTTGATGCTGTGCTTGGGAGACAAACTCCCTGTGCTGTTCAGACTGTTGACACTACCATGAGATGGGGTAGAACGGAGGCTATCTTTTGGCGGAGGACTTGCAGGGAGAACAGGAACTGCACCAGGAAAGACAGGGGTCTTCTTTCTTTTAGAAGGTGGTATGAGAGAAGGGGGTAATAGTGAAGGAACTGGCTCTTTCTCAAGAGCTCTATAAACCAAATGCATTGCCTGCAAAGGCAAAAAGGTCAGGTAACATTAACAATTAGAAGAAAAGACAACAAGATTTTCCAGTGTGTTACATATTAGTAAAACAGAGACAGTAAGAGTAGATACGCAAACCAGAGCAGATAATTTTGAATGTAATTCCAAAAAGTTTAATCTTGGTGACACAGGCAATAGTCAGTAGATAGATTTGAGAATGATCATTTAATAGCTCCATGTGAACAATTTATATTAGAACAGACAACTGTAGCAGAGAAACTGCAAAGCTCTTGAGAGAAAACTGAGAGATTTGCTCTAGCAGACACACTGAATTGAGAATTTAAATCAACCTACCACAGCAAATTCATCCTTGTCCAGGTGACCATCTTTATCAATATCACTGAGATCCCAGACCTATAGCAATTACAATAAAAACAATGATTTAGAGAACAAGTTACATTTTGTGCTTTAATCAACATCGTATTAAGCGTGCTCTCTAAAGACTCCTAATAGATTTTTGTGAAGACCATATTAGTTATATTAGACCTAGCTAAACCTTCTCTGATGAAACAGACTGGATTAGTTTTCTGGCAACGTGAATCAACACTGGCTCTAACAAATTCCAGATGCAACACAGACAAGTTTTTCATCTTTCTATGTTGCAATTAAGGAGTAATCAGACTGACTAAAAACATTCAGAGGTGACTCTCAGAATTGTCCAGAGGGTGTGGGCTAGCAGATTGTCCAAATCTGTTTCATAAGAAACTTAAAATATTTTAGAAAAGTCAATACATTTCTAGTTTACATTCCATTCTTAAATTTCTAATTTTCATTTTTAGTCAAAAAATCATATATCCACCCACCCTGACACCCCCCACCCCCGAATTTTCTCTGGAAGAGAATTTAAGCATCTATCAACTTTAGTTCATTATTAAGTCAATTACAGCCAATGAAACTTGCAGGAGATTTGGAAAGATACAAAATGTGTACTCTAATACTCAGCCATCAGCTAACACTGTTTAATCATCAATATGACTCGGAGACAGTAGAGTAGACAGAAAGCTAGGACTGAGGCTCAGTCATCTGAACTCTACTCCCAGCTTTATCACTGGACCCCTGTACAAAATTAAACTAGTTGATTAGTCATGTGCCCATTTCTTCAGTCCCCTATCTTGTCCACACACTTTTCTGGAACAGGAAAAAGCTTCCTGAATTTCTATCGCAACAATAACAAAGTAGACTGAGTACTTCACAATATTCAAGTATAGAATTAAAACAAGTCATACTTAGATTTTGTAGATAATACAGAGAAAGAGACAGTTCTTCCTGAAGAGATGAAAGTATATAACACAAATCCAGCTCTTAGATATAACGTATTCATTCTCACTCATATCAATATGCAAAACATTAAAGAACACACATTTTAAATGGAAGCAGAAAAATACTTGAAGGTTTGCTCCCCTTGCAAATATGCAATGAACGCACTCAACTCAGATCTCAGAAGTATTTATAAATATACATGAAAAAAACACTTGATAATTTGACAGCTACAATAAACTAGGATGTTTTAAAGTGTTCTCTTGTACAAACAGTGGATAGATTTAATGGTATGTCTAACAACTTGTATTTGGAAAAATTACAAAACAGTGGAATATAATGTTATAAAAGCTATTATGGTTTAGGAGACCTTTTTCTTGTTTTCAAACAACTGAAATAAAAATTTCCAGCTCTTAAAATGAATACAGAAATAATGAAGCCAATTTAATCTAGGGCTCAAATTACTATTATTATTATTTCTAAGTGGAAGACTTCAGAGTCTACTTAATGTTTTTGCTTCATAGCATGCACTTAATGTAAAATCTCAGCCAAAACCTGATCTATGTTGATAAGTTACATTTAAATATTTAATACTGCAACTACAAGCAGCTAAGTAGAGACTAGTTAAATGTAAACAGCATACTTACCCTTCCAAGGATATCAAGAGGTAGCTTTGAATTCATCAGTACTGGTTTTACTTTGTCTCCTGAAAGTAAACCATTTACTGGCAAAAGGCTTTCAAAAATACCATCAAACTTTGCTTTTTCTTCCACCTAGTTGGTAAGAAATAGCCTGAATAAGTAAAAAAGTGTGCCTGTGTGAGTGTTGAAAATGAGATCTTGCAAGAAATTAAGACTGGTCAGTAACGTATTCATTCTAAATTTCCAAGCTTTCTTGCAAGTGCCACCATGCTGTATTTAAACGTAAACCCAGTGGAGCTAGATTTAGGAGCCTGATTTCAAAGCTAAGGTTATGATAGCTAAGAGATTTTAACATGCAGCATACAAGACATGTTTCTGTACTGTTCTAAAAGGACAGTGCATTCTAATTAAGCCACTGATGACCACATTTTAAAGAAACTTTGACAAACTCTGTAGAACTAAAAACTATTCTTCCCACGTAATTTGCTTCCCACTTAAGTACAGCATGCAAGTAGAAAAAGAAAAAAAAATAATCAGCATTTTAAGTTATTTAATAAAATTTCTACCTTTTGGAAAATGCTGGCATTTGAAAATTAACTAAACACAAATATCCCCATGTATGTGTCAAAAGTTATTTTTTTCCAATGATATATATTCTGTGTATCACTGAATACTAATTGGAACATATGAGCTCAAGCTTTAAATTAATACTTCAGGTTGGATTTGGTGAATTGCTTTGCTGTTCTCAGTGGGGTTCCTTTATACAAACATGAAAGTGCCTACTACCAGGATTCTGGAAGAAATCCAGGCAGAAGATTAAAATTCATTGTGTCTTAAAAACATCACACCAGGGGTTGTCAAAGGCTTGTTTAATACTTATTTCAAATATAACACCACAGTTCAATATTCTCTATTGTTCACAAATCTGTTATCAGAAAGAGAGGACTTCTGAAATGGGAAATGTATTTGATACAAAATTCTCTCACTGGGAAAACCACTGACAAGGAAAATATTTACTTTTAAAGAATGGATGGAATGTGTTGGCTTTTACACTTACCCTAACAGCCCAGTGAGTCTCTGATGAAGGTGGTGTGATCAGCAGAGGACTGCTAGTGTCATGCTAAAAATTAAAGAATTTTTAATTTATATGTATATAAATAAAAATACAAACTTCTGTCACTAATCCTTACTAATTGCTTGAAGAGATGGTTATAGATGTGAAGTTTAACTACACTGAAAAAAAGAAAAAAGGCTGCACATGTACCCAAATAAAAAAATAAGTCATATTGATTCATACTGTTACAGTACTTCGATGAGGACATTAGGTACCCCCCCCCACAGAACTAAGACAAGCTAAAGGAGGTTCCACAGCAGCTACTGCAGGCAAAGATCCAGTCATGCCCTTTACTCCTGTTGACACAGCCCAAAACTAATCTACTAATCTTTTTTTTTTTTTTTTTTTTTTTTTAATAAATTTAGAGTTAGCCACATCAGCTTCCTGAACAAGCTGACTGTATTTAAACTTGCATCAGTTTTGTAGTCCAGGAAGGGGCCGGTACATATTACTCAGGAAGACAGGACTACGGCAGCCATGACTGCAGTTGTTCTAAGGAACAGTTTGACAGCAGCCTGAGGTCTCAGAACCATGACATTTACGAAACAGAAGATTATTCCAGCATTCCAACTAAAGCCTGACCTCTATAACACATATATACATACATACATTTAGATACATACATACTTATTACTTACAAATTTAGGAGGTGGCACAGTCAAGTTCAGACTGCTCAGGTTAACATCGTGGCCATTCTGTGCACAT
Organism: Tyto alba; assembly: GCF_018691265.1. Taxonomy (NCBI): domain Eukaryota; kingdom Metazoa; phylum Chordata; class Aves; order Strigiformes; family Tytonidae; genus Tyto; species Tyto alba. The sequence continues at coordinate 12,334,661 of NW_024881293.1, read as the reverse complement.
GCTACAAGGCGCAACGCAACATAGAAACCCTACAAACAATCGTGTTTTCTATTAAAAAAAGCAACCAGTATAAATCAGTCTCCAATAACGCATTTATGATTTTTACTAACACTGTACATGTGCAACTCAGTAAAGTATGGAAACAACAGATGTATAGCCCCATTCAGTTACTGCATTGTGACTACTCCACTGTTTTTAAAGATGAATCAGGAAAAACTTTACAATAACATGGAACAAAGAGCAGAAAACCCCAAAGCTAATTTTTAAGGACACTCCCATAATCAAGTAAATTTTGATAATTTTTCTTAAAAATCAACAGTGTTATAAAAAACCCCTCCATACCTACAAGTAACTTGATATTTGATATTCCAAGCCATTTTTAGTAATGTTTATATTTTTTCATGCAAGAAAGACTTCTAAAATAAACCATAAAATCATAGTTTGTATTTGTGAAAGACTCAATGACTATGTATCTATATAATCACATACACTGATTATTTACAAAACAAAAGAGACAGAAAAATTAGATTCAAACTTCTCCAGCAGCTTCACCAAGTAATATACCGGGATATAAGCAGTGCTAGAAAAAAAGCCTCGTCTTGTAAATGAAAACTTAAAAAAAAAAAAAAAAAAGCTAAGAATAACTACAACTGATATCAGTTTTCTTGAAACAAGGCTAATCTGTTGAAGGTAATGTAAGAGGTCTATAGGCATATCTCATTTACCTGTTTATCCAAGTATCCTTTACCCTCCGGGTCAGCCAAATCCCATATCTGTGGCAATATAAAATAAAAGCCATTGTAATTTTAAAATAAAATTTAACTCAGCTCGACAGTGGCTGTTGCATGTCTTCTCGAACTGTTTGTTGCAGCTTTCAAGTTATGATATACAACGTTATTTAATTCTCAAGTTAGCAACAAAATGTTACACAAAATATAATTTTTCCTTTTAGATTCCTATGAAACTCAGAACAATACCTTGGAGCTATTACCAATCTGTGGTTAACCTAATGTTCTATGGATCTGATTTGCATTCCGCCAAATTCCTTCTTGCAAACCCCTTCTGCTCAACATCAGCTACAGTCAAGCACGTGTACAAATAATTACTGCATTATCTAATTTTCCTTCAACTTACTTTTCCAAGGATAATATCAGAGAGACCAGATTTTTTAAGAAATAGTGCAGCTTCACTTGCCCCAACTCTCCCCGTATATGTTGGATCTACCTGAAAGATAACAAATTCACATTCAATTGAGGCATGTCTGTCATGAAAGCAGAGGTAAGAAATTAAAAGTCTCTTGTCTCTAGGTCAAAAGGAGTTATACAAGCATGCATTATCGCTCAGCAGAGAAAATTTACAGAAGTTTAGCACTGCAGTGGGAAAGCAAACAGAGGGAAATCTTGGGGAATATGAAATTGCCCTTTAGTTTTAAGTTCTTTTTCAAGAACCTACCTGTTTATAATAAGTTTCGTATAATGGATTTCCAGTAGAAAACTGAAAAACAAGAAAGATGTTAAAGAAAACAAAGAATTAACTGCAATCACAGATAGCGCACCTTTAGGGATTGACAGGGGAAAAAAAAAAGCCTATAGTACTTTGTGTATTTCTTCTAACATAAATATAAAATATGTTTTATTTGCTGTGTTTCAAACTGGATACTTGAAACCTAAGTGTGGATTACAGAGATACCCCAAAACTTGCAGCCGAGAGACTACTGTCACCTCTTAAAACTTCTTATTCACCAGCATTCATACTCACACTTTTAATTAACAACACTACATGGTACTAAGGTTTTGTAAAACAGCTTTGTACTATTTGCCAAGGTATTTCAGATCAGTTCGAGAACTACTGATATCAAAGGCAGAATTTTCAACATAACACTGACCTGACTATCTCCTGCACTGTGAATATACTTACGGAATATTTTCAGCAGACAATTATATACACATACACACAGACACAGAGCCCTGGTATGAAAACATGCCTGCGTTTATGCATTTTCAGGTCTAGGATCTTAAACTGAAACAGAGTTAATAAATAGAATGAATAGTTAATTAACAAATGTCACAATTCCCTGACAATGTTGACTGAGGATTTCAGCTTGGTGTTATCACTGCATTCCACAAAAGCAGCAGGCACAAAGGTAAGCCCTGCCTTTTTTGGAATACTAAACAAGCAGACTCCTCCTCCCTCTTGCTGACATTCCAAGCAAATGGGAACTAAAATGCCACAAGATGCAGAAGCCCCAACACCCATCTTCTCAGTTGCCTCCTACAATTGCCACAGGAGTTCTAGCCACATGCAATTATACCCCCACATGGTTCTCTAGCCTCAATAATGTTACAATCCAGTCTCAAGTCACCCCTTAGAGCAGTCAAAGGCCTTAAAAAACAAGCAACAAAACAACCCAATAAACACAGTTTAATGACAGAGACACAGAGATGTCAAAACATCCCAAAGCCTGCTTGGGACAACTGCTCTCCACCTCCAGGACACGAGTCAGACATCTGATGAATGATTATTTTGCACTAACTGATCACTGGTATGTCACCTCACAAATGCTACCTTCTTCCTTGTAATCCACATGGCCTTCTGGATGTTCTGCCTACACTGAGGGGAAGGGATACAGAAATATGATCAAAAAGAAAGATTAATGAAGAGCATGAAATTTTATTTTACACAAAGAGAATCTTCCTGTAAGTTTACAATAAACATGCAAAATCTTAACTTAACGAGACATTAAAAATAACTAAACCCTATTAATCAAAAGCAAGTGAACACCAAGCTCTTTCAAGATCAATTGTTCTACATGGCTAGAAGAGCACGCATTTTCAGGAGATCTTCCTAAACATCTTAAATGTACTTCACTTATATCCATCAACAAAATAAGCCACCGCATTCTCCACCAGTGCACTCTAGAAGCTCTTGCTCTTCAGAAGCTGGACAGTTGTTCAGAAGAAAGCTGCAACCATAACTCACATATCTGACTCATATTTTTGCTGGCTGGTAAACGATCAGCATAGATAAGCACTGTGTTCCTGTCCAAAGTAGGAAACAAATCATTCAGAGAAAAGGTGGAAGTAGGAAATAGTCTGTCCAACTCTGAATAAGATTTAGCATGTTACAGCCAACTATCATCCAATTATATACCTCTCGTTTATCAGAAGGCTCAAAGAAACTAGCCAAGGACCAACTACAAGCTCCTCTAATTTGGCCGAGTATCCTCGAGCACATGGAGACTGGATTCATACCAAGATACAGAGCAAACCGCTCCAGCAGCAGTACTGAATGATCTCATCCCATCACCAGACATTCCTGTCATCCTCATTTGATATTGTCAGCTATGACATACAGCTGACTTACCTGACCGAGGTGGCAAGAATCCAGGGTAATGTGCTTAAATGCTGTGAAGTTTCTTCTACAGCAATATATTCATCCAAGTGCTGCTGGAAAGCACTTCATCACTCAATCTCACTTGCAGAATTTTACAAAGATAAAGCCTCTCTGACTGATTTACCTAAATGACTGTATCTCTGTGATGAAGCAGACCAGACAAAATGGTCTCAAGTGATGAAAATAGCACAGCTGCCTATCTACCCATCACCACATGTGACTCCAACACTATCATTCAAGAAGATTCTGTATTTTCATGACATCTACTGATAAAGAACCTACACAAGACAGTGTCAATGCTGGCAATCAGAGAAAATAATTTTGAAGAGTTTACAGTTGATGAGTGGTCAAAGGATATAACCTGTTACATAGCAGTTGTTTGACTTACAGTTTAACAACCCTCTGGTTTTTATGTCTACTCCATATTCCCCAAAATGTCATCTATGATCAACACTTGACACCATCTCCTAAACACCCTCCAGAACCCTGGCACCTTCTTGTCCGACCTCTAAGTTGATTTCCTGTACAAATCTGAAGTTCAAGTCTCAAACTTGCACTCTCACAGCAGATCTGCTACACTGCATTTGTGGTACACACAGTACATGCACACGGATACGTCTCCATGTCCCTTAATGCAGGTCTAGGAAAAAGGCAGCCATAAGCTGCTGCCACCAGAACAATTAATAAAGCCAGTCCTAGCAGCCTCTTTCCTGAGGTCATCTCAGGGCCGCAAACAACTCTGGATCAGATGAATTACTCTCCTTGGTGTCCTCCTGTTTCACAATTTTTTTTCAGCCACTCTTGTCACATCATATGATGGATGAAAATAGGTACTGTGAAAGGGGAAGAAAATAAGGTGTTCCACAAAGATGAGAGCCAAAAGGTTGCTGCTGCCCTAGAAAGATTACCTTTGCCCTTACTCTACTTGCCGAGTATCCTGAGTTGTCTCACAAGACTGAGCTACAAAATGATCTGCACTGTCCCAATATCTCTAACATAACTCTCTGTAACCTCCAGAGGCTGTAGGTTGAACATGCCTGGCACAGTGGAAAGACCACTGATAAGGTGGTCAAACAATCAAGAAAAGAAAGTTATCAAAGATAAACCACAACTGAAAGTGGATTTGACTTAACTCCAAGTTTACATACTTGCTCTTCAACTGTTTTTATGCACAGTCAGTTGAAACAAAGAGAGCTGAAATGTTAAATAGTTTGCATACTCTGAGACATCTCACTTCTCTTTCATAAACCACAACTTCATAGAACAATAGAACTGTAATAAAATTAATTTATGAAAACAAATATGATTAAACACTTTTACACACTTAAATTACTCATGTTGTTTATACTTCCTTATATGTTGATGTCAATATTCTTATATGTTTCTGTGTGAACATGATTCAACATTACAGCACATGTAACCTCTCCTATTCCTTTTAATAGCATTTCTGGCATTTATTATAACTAGCATGTATCTCTACAGTAATCACGAAATTGAGGCTATTAAAAGAGGAAGTTCATTCACGTCCAGGGAAATTCTGTTTACTGCCCTGATTACAGCTAGATTACTCTTGACAGTTCAATAAGAAAAAGAAGTTTTAAAAATAGGATGCTTCCATTGAATGAGTTGAAAAATGTCAAACTGGTATGTTCACAGAACATGGCCCTTTTCCCTCAACATAAAACGTTATACAAAAGAAAATACCATTGATGCCAGTCCCTTCCCAATTAGATTTTAAAGAAGACAGAAGCAGGATTTCTAGTAAAATAAATATTTGATACATTTTTACCAATGTATTATAGAAGTTCCACAATAACAAACTCTTTCAAGTCCATAGCTTCTTTTACATATATATTTTGCATCACATTACTTCACTTTAAAACTTTTTATAACAGTTTGTATGTGCATGGATGTTTTCAGATGTTTCTAAACATGTTCATTTAATTAAACAGATGTTAATCAGGACTCCTACTGCTATTCAGAAGCTAAAAAGCAGTGCGCTCTCATATTACCCAAGCATCATATAACTCCACTGAAAGATAAATTTTCAGAGTATCACAAGCAAAAGTCCATTATTAAAAAGAAATCAATATATTTAAATAAATTGAACCACCAATAGCAGTTCTCAATTTCTGACTGGCCTAACTACAGCGTAGAAAACAGTTTTAATTTCAAGGCATTGGGGGGTGGTGCGGTGGTGTTGCTTTTGTTTTAAAGGAAATAAGTAAACCGACTGTCTTCACAGGAATATGGAAAAGAATAAGCAGTGATCACAGTGTTCAGATTTAAATTATTTGAGTGAGAAATTAATCAAAAACTGGTAACAACAATAACCACAAAAATATACCCTAGGATACCAAACATTAAACAAGAGCTCGAAACACAGCCGCTTCCCAGAGGCATGCCGCTCTCCTTGTGCTAGACAAGCTGCAAGGTTCAGGGTCTTCTACTCTCCCGCAGAAGCCTCATTCTCCAGTCGATGGGTGAAAATCTCCTTTTCATTCCTATCTACTGAGTCCCTTGCTGGTGTACCCGCGCCTATGGCTATGCTACTCATGCACCTCCCAAATATTAAGCACAGTCATGACACCCCAACAGCTAAAGGCGGCGTTTACTCCTATTACAAAGAGAAAAACAGGGTGACGGGTCCAAAGTCAGTGTCCCGAACGAGCCCCATCCATCCTGCAGCCCAGCCCTGGACCTCGAACCCCCGGACCGCACAAATGCCGGCAGCTCAAACCCAGGCGCTGCAGCTCGGGAAGGGAAAGCGTTCAGAAAGCTCCAGTGCTGCCCTGCCCTTTCCCCAGGTGGGCAGCTCCAGGGCCTCCATGAGAGGAGGGCGCCAGCGCCTTTTGTGCCCCCAGAGAAGCGGCCGGCGCCTGTCCCAGCAGGCTCAGCCCCGGCCCGGCAGCGGGGACCAGCTGGGAGCTGCTCGCCCCCCCCACCTCCGGGGCCTGCTCCCCGCCCCGCATCGCCCCTCTCCCCCCGGCGGGCCCAGCCACCCCCCGGCCGCGGGGAGAGGCAGGGCCTAATGCCCCAGCGCCGACCCGGCCCCGGATGCACCCGCCTGCGGGAGGGGGGCCCCGCACCGAGAGGGGGGCCCCGCTGTCCCTTCCCCGCTGGGCTTTCACCCACCGGGGGCTGGAAACCCGCATCTCCCCTCAGCCGCTCCCTCCCACCTTGCCCCGACAGGCTCCGTCGGGCCGGGCCGGTTACCTGCTGGCTGAGGGGGATGAGCGCCGCCATCTTCCTCCCACTGATTCGGGCAGCGGCCGGGGCGGGGGGAAGGCGGGGCGAGCGGCGGCGGGAGGACAACCGCGCCCGGCAGCGCTGGGCCGGGCCTGGGCGGGCGGCAGCCGGGGCCTGCAGGGCCGCGGCGCCCGGGAGCGCGTTGGAGCCGGGAACAAAGCGGCCGTGGGTGAGGCGGCCCCGGCTGCCGTTCCCCAGCGCGACGGGCTGGGGCTGTTCCCGCCGTAGCTCAGTCCCTGCTTCCCGCAAGCTCTGTGCTCCCAGACGTGGCTCTTCTCCAGCCGCCTCCAGCAAAGCTGGCGGTGACCTACCTACGTTATGGACAAAGTAAGGCTGGGGAAGACTGCAGCTGCCCGGTGGAATATTCTTCCAGGTAACCGAGTCAAGTCACTGACTGACCTTTTAGCTGCATGACCTGCATCCGACTTTCTCCTGGACAAACCTAGTTATTTTCCTTCATTACAGTTAACCTTGTCAAAACAGACCTCACCCAGTTAAGCCTCCTCTGGTCTATGATCAAATATTCAGCATAAAAACAACAAAGTTATCAAAGCAGTGACTGCAACATGCAAATATTGAACAGCAGCCTGAAGCACTGTGGCCATATAAAAGCTAAATCAACAGGAATCTGATTGGGAAAAAAGGTGAAGAGTGACTGTCGTTACAGTGTATTTCAATAACTTTCAAAGTTCTTCACCCCACAGTGTCACTGGGCTTGTTTTACAGGGGACAGCACTCAGCCAAGCAGAAGCAAAATAATTTGACCTTAGTTGCTCCACAGGCTAGAAAGTGGCCCTGCTGAAGTCGAGGCTTCCACAGATCCTCCCGCTCCCTACCGCCTTACCACACAAAGCTCTGCTCAGCCAGCATCAGGGTAGCCGAGAGGAAAACGCAAAACCATTGGGTCTGCAAGTCTGGCTTCAGTTTTTGCTGAGTTTATAGCACTAGTTCTTGGGGACAGGGGGAGGGAACGCAGAAGAGCAGAAGGACCTGAGAAGGGATGAAGGAAGTGACTGAACAAGTTACAGAACTGAGTTACAAGAGAGGTCAGACAGAAAAATAGGCACATCATTCACTGGTTCAACTTCCTCCTCCTACCACCCTATCAGAAAAAAAAAAAAAAAATTTAAGACAGCTTCCATGGACTGTATGTATTCATTTCAGATTTTTGAAGCAGAAAAATTGTCTGGATACATTTAAACTTTTAAGGACAGATTTGTGGATGGACTGACTACGGTCACTCGGGTCCCATGCCGAGACAGAGCTAGAAGGTTCCCTCAGCAGCAAACAGTGAGGGAACGGGCAGGGCACATTCATGGCAGCTACGCAGCTGCGGTAATCTTTGAAAATCTGACAGGTGCACCATTACTCCAGAATCTTAGCAAAGCTTATCTCCTTAGTCTGAAGTATGTTGTGAAACACACTTCACACATTTGACATGCTGAACTCTTTAATGAAATACCGTAAAAAGCTTATTATGATATTTCCTCCACAAAAATGAGCATCAATTTTACATTTATTATTAAACCGTCAAAGTGTAAAACAGTTCCAAAACTAAGTGCTTTATTACAAGTGGTTTTAATAAATTTCAGCAGTGTGAAGATACAGTTAATTAAAAATCCTAACCTTTTCTATTAACTGTATTACAGTACTAATAAAAATAATGGAAACTAGTAATAACATTCAATGTTGAATTTAAAAAAAAAAATCATGTTTTAATACAACTCCATTCATGCTCTGTTCAACAAGCTGTTAACAAAATATCAAAATCCTTAAATGAAAAAATCCCCAAGTGATTTAAGTGAAAAAAATGTGAAGTTCTTTCAAGTAACAGTTACAGCTCTTCCTTCTTGACAGTGTTCCTCACTGTTCTATCCTTTCCAGATTCTTTTTTGCTCTCTAGCTTTTTTTTAAACCGTTGCTCAAAGTATTTTTCTTCTGTAACCCTTTCTCTCTCCTGCTCTTCCTCAGTCTGCTTTATGTTCATTTCCTTTTCAGGACCCTAATATTAAGATTTCATTTTTATGCACCAATAGGTTCTTGATCAGATTAGGCGGGGGATTTTTAAACTGTGGTAATTAATAAAGAACCAAAACAGACACAAGAATTTCATGTTACCTTTGTTTCTCCCCATGTTTCATTGCCAAAATCTTCTGCATAAACTTCATCATCTGTTATCAAGAAGTTGTCAAAAATAGTGCCAGCTCTCACCTTTGAAAGAATAGGGAGAAAACCCAAGAATGCCTGTTTTCTTAAGAGTTTTATTTTTTTTTTTAACAATATGTTTGTATGATGTAATCAATATAGAGTAATCATGTCAAGAACCCCATAGATATTTACAGAATTTGATGAAGGATTCTCTTTTTGGACAACTGTTTTCAGGAATCTAAAGAATTTGTTTTAACTTCAGGCACTTCACTGCTCTTTAAGAGCTTTAAGCCTAGTCACTAGCTAGTCAAGAAACCCAAGGTAGAGGCAACCCTGAGAGCAGTTTTCTTCTCATTAATCTTTGGGTAACTCCAGAGTAACTGAGCCGCTTGAAGTCTCAGTTACACACCTCAAGTCAGGTGAAATAAGTAATATTTTACAACATTTAGAGAAACTAGGCCATTCATTTACCTGTAGATTATCATCCAAACAATAACTACAACAGAAGATCAGTGCATCTTATAGATTCTTCAATTTTGTACACATATTTAAATAACAGCAAGTTAAAGACACAGGTTCCTAAGATCCCAAAACAATAGATAATGTTCCTATGCAAAGGATAAACAAGTTGCTATATACCTAGTGAGATAACTATTTTTCCAGTAAAGAAATCTCACCTGCCAGATATCTAGTCCAATGACGCTAATATTTTCATAGCTGTAGATACTGAAGTCTGGCGAGTAATTTGGATTGTCAATCTGTGGATGAGGCCAAACTCCTCTATAATTTGGATTATCAATCTGCCTTGGTTTCCATTCCCCCTAGGATAAACCACATGTTCTGAAAACAGTCAGGCAAAGAAAAGCTGCTTAAAGTGTTATCCACAACTAGGATTATGACATTATTTATACTCTGTATAGAGGATTCTTGACCATAGGATAATGCCATTCTCCATTCACACCATCATCCCAATCTTCAGGTTTCTCAGCACTAGTGTCCATAACATATTCAGGTTCATCCCAGTCCTTTAAAAAGACACAGGAAGATTAAGAAAGCAAAACTAGCGCAGAGTTCAACTATATCAAACATGTATCCAGTAGAAATTAAATAATCCGGCAATGCAGAATAAGGAGAGCAAATTACCTCAGGTTTGATGTCATTTGGATCATCTATTTGGATTCGATCATCCCAGTCAATGGGTTTCCTCACTGCTGGATCGTTAATTTTTCTCGGTGGCAAAAATTCTAAATCATCTTCTAAGTTGCCAGATGCAACCATTTCATTATCAATTTTTACTTCATAAGTCTGATCTGGCCTTATAATCAAAGTGTATAGATGTGTATATCCGTCAACCTGGGTTTTAAAGAAAGCAAGTAAAATTTTTAAGAACCTTAAATATAGCTCTTAGGAACTGCCTCACACCAGAATTATAATACTGATTTCTAATGGATTTTTAAATAAGCAGTAGTAAGAAGAAATATTTCCCAGAAATAAGTCTTCTAGAGGAGGAAAAATAAAATCAAAACCATTTTTCATATGTATTTCCCAGTCCTCCCATCGGGGTCCCTGAACAAAACTGAATGGCTGTAAGAAAACACAGTCTATATCTGATTGGCACAAGGAAGTGTCACAAGATTGAAAACAGTATCAGATAAAGTAATGATTTTAGTTAATATAAAATATAAGTTATTTATATCCCAAATAGCTAAAGCAAAGGCACATAAAAAGGCTTAATACATAGGTTAAAAGCAAAAATACTGAAAATATAGACAGGATCTTACATTTATATCACAAGAAAGCGCTTTCTCACTAAGAAGTATAGAATTAAAGTTCCAATTCATTTCTTAATACATTTCTTAATAACATACAGCACCCCTGCAACCTTGGTCCATCCAGTATCAATGTCAGGTATTATGAATGCAATCATTACATTGCAAACATATAATGAACTAAGAAATATCTGAGGTCCCAAAATTAACATGACGTTTAAGATATGATGAAAAGTAGAACTTCTCAAAGGTGTTACATGTTTGGAATAGTTGTGGGTTTTTTTTTTTTTTTTCTTCACAATATCCCTTTAACTTGTTTATTTTAAAATTTATGTATCTTTGAAATGTGTATTTACCTTGCATCTGATTGGTTTCTTGATTGGATGGGGTTTATTCTTGTAATTTAAAATAACATGGACTTTCTTTGTCTCAGATCCACAAATATCTGGCCCTACAAAGAGATCATATACTTTGTATCCTTAACCTCTTTGCAGAAAAATAGATTGTTTACCTCTTTCTTCTAATACTACTAGACATCCCTCCCGTTCCACATATTCTGATGTATTCCATTTCATTTTTAATGGATGACGAGGCTTCTACTCAAAGTCTCTGCCTACCGTAGAATTAGATTTTGTGTAGTTTGGAAAACTAACCCAGAAATCAAAAATCCGGGAAAATAAAAATCATCTATAGCACAAGCTGAATAACTATATAAGTATATATGTAATGCCAAATTTCACTAAGTCACTGCAAATTACATACAAGTATATAAGGGCAGATAATGGCCTACAGTATGTTGTTTCAGTTATAAATCTTAAAAAAAAATTCCTGCTGAGCAACTACTTTTATTCTAAGCTCACTCTAATAATCTTCAGTTATGTCCTTCAAATCAGCTCAGAATGTTTGCATAAATATATTTATTTTGTTAATACATAGAGATTTCTCAACCATGGAAGAGCTAACTCCTTACAGTCACAACATCCTTTTTTTAGAAAAACAGCCTTCCTTTATGATTTTTCCACCATTTCCACAACGATCTTTGAAGAACTGCACAACAGCAGTGACAGTATTTTAGTAACGAAGAAATAAATATAAACTCACCAAACATGATGTAATAATGTGAATCTCCACTTAGGTTCTTCTGGTCCAAGTTTGAGGAAAAAATCTTAACATATCCTCCACCACAATCTATATTCTGCTCATGTTTCACAGTATACTGAATGACCAGAATCTTCCCTTTGTTACTAAATGGTTTAAATCGTGAGGAGATAGCATAAAATTTAGAGTTTTCACTGGTTTGTAGACCTGTAAATATTTTAGTATAATAGTCAAGCATATATTTTTCTCCATTTGTGAAGAAAAAAATACTTCTATTGCCATGCACGGCACATGTATAAAGGCAAATCCCCAACCTTAGAGTCGGTTCCCATAGCATATTTTGAGTGAAACCCACATACCTTTATCTCGCACTGGATCTCCGTAAAACTTCCCTGCAGCAAGCTTAAACTTCCCAAGGTCTGCCCTGGACTCCGAAATCACCCACCTCTTCTGCCAGTTGGCTGTCCCGAGATGCCAGCACCAAGAGCGACACAAGAACGGGGTCAGTGAGCACAGGACAGTTCGGGGGGCTCCTTCCACCCCCCACCCCAAACATTACCAGCAGCTGCCCTGCTGCCCCCTCTACCCCCCTGTCCTCGCCCAACCTCCATCCAGAAACTGCTCCTGGAAATACACCGTAGCCCGGGAAGAGCCCAACGCGGCCCCGAGGAGCAGCGCCAGGCTCAGCGCAGCGACGGCCGGGTCTCTCCCGCCGTGCCCTCTCGGCCCACCCGCCGCCACAGCCGCCATTGCCATTGCCATTGCCGTCGCCCTCACGCGAACGCGAACTGCCACCCTCGCGCCTTCGAGCAACGCCGACCTACAGCCTCGCGGCGTTCCTGCGGCGGGCTCTGATTGGCTGCGCTTTACCTAACGGCTTGAGAAACGGGATCAGATTGGTTTAGCGCCCCGGCGGGAAGAGCCGGCCGCCACGTGCCCGCGCGGCGAAATGCATGCTGGGGCTTGTAGTCAGCGCGCCCACGGGCCAGCGGCAGTATACCGCCTTGGGATTGGCTGGTTACTCCCAGGCAGTGCCGGCTCGCGATGGGCGGGGCTTTGAGCGGAGCCAATGAAGGGGTGGAATGTTGGGGGGGGTCGGTGTCTCTGCGCTACGGTCCGGCGCCGCTCTCTCTGGGCCCGGCTTGGGTGAGCCGCCGGCGCCGCCTCAGGCCGGTCCGTCTCCGATGGCCGCCATCGCTCGGGCGCGGAGAGCGCCCGCGGGCGGAGGGCAGGTGAGGCGCCAGCCCCGGGCAGGTGTTTCGGCCGCGGATGGGGAGGGCCTACGCCGGGGAGTGGGGAGGAGGTGGCCCGGCAGTGGCGGGGACCAGGACAGGGCCGCGAGGAGCGGGGGTGTCTGCTCAGCCCGGGGACCTGGAGCTGAACCGGGCCGCCTCTGAGGGCTCTGTGCGCCCTTTTATCGGCAGGGATACAGTGATGCACCCCGTTGGAGAACCATCAGCGCTGGGCCCAGCGTCTTTCTTCCCCCCAGTGGTAACCTCTCCACAGTTGACACAGAGCTGGAGAAAACTGGAAGAGCTCCCTTCAGCCACAGCAGATTCCTAAAGGTGCACAACGAAAACGGACGTGGAAGGCAGTGGTGCCAGGTGTCGGGAAGCGCTGAGCAGACAGCGAGCGGATATGTGGCAAAGAGCACCCCGGGGAGCACTTCCCATACACGGTCAAGCTCAGCACTGAGGAGAGTGGCACAGCTAGAAAACAAAATCAGGAATCGAAGGAAGCAGATAGAATTGCAAAACGCTGACTTAGGCCAGAAGCCTTTGGACGAGGAGTCTCTATCATCTGCTTCCAGTCGTGAACATGGCACAAGGGGCAAGAAATACCTGAAGAATTACACTACTGCTGGTGGAAATACAGCCCTCAGTGATGCCTGCTCTAAGGAAGAGGAAAGCATCCAGAGCCCTAAAAAGAATGTTATGGTTAAACAACAGCTTGGTTTGGATAGTGATGAAGAGGAAATGAGAGAATTGATGGGGTGTTCTTTGGAGTTTTCCAGTGGAAATGAGAATCAGAAGATTGTTGTAAGTGATTCTAAATGGAGTGGAAAGGTAAATGCAGACCTTGCTGGATTATGTATTTTTATATACACTTTTGTGGAATTGTTTTATTTGGTGGGCCACTTTCTATTTATATAACAACAGAAAACTAGATTTTACTTTTGCATTTATGGTTTGCTCATGATATGATTTAGGTTCAATTCACATTTTAAAATTACTCTTTTTAATCTATTATAATTTATTTTCCTTTTTAGTGATCTGCACGTAATAAATGAAGTAACACATAAATCTCTTTTTCATGTTCTTCAAAAGAGTAGGGCTCCAGTTTCATCAGGAATGCCGCCTCCATCTCATAAGGAAATTTTACCGACAGAGGTATCTAAAGCATCTTCCTTTCATAGCAAAGACTCAGAGAAAAATGTTTTTGGTAGAGGTAATTCACCTTCACCAGCCAGCAGAGACCTGTCAGCACTACATAACGTGAGATCCCAGTCGCTGCCTTCCATGAAAGATGATACTGTAAAGATTACTCTGCCCAGAACCGGCAACACCAAGCAAAGCCAAATATCACTTGCAAGTGACAGAAGCGAAATAAAATCATTAGATGACTTATTTTCAGAAGCAGCTGATGCAGAAGATTCAACGAGCAGCAGCTCAAATGGTAAGTTAGCTCTAAAATATTGTCTCAGTAGACTTGGCATGAATTGTACTAATAATCTACTGATGAGTTTACTAATAAAGATGGTCAAATACTCTCTTTAAAAGTATTCAGCAGTGTGATTATACATAAACTGAAGCTTTATCAAAGGAATTATGATTGTTTATTTTTTTCTCACCTAAAATATTTGTATTGTATATTAAGGCTTTTGACTTAATGGTTCAGTTTAATGATTCTTTCCTGTTTGATAATTATGACATCAAAACAATTATAACATTTAAAATAGTTTCCATATATCAATGGGACAATGTGCTAATGGGTGTGAGGGAGAACAAGTGTAAGTGGGCAGCAGCAAGAAGCTCTTGGACTTGGGTTGGCAGATCCACCGACAGGCAGAGGAGGATACTAGAAAGAGCTGCTGCAAAGTTGAAGGTTTAGTGTGATTGACTGCTATCACCTTTTAGTATTACACTGTAAACTAGGAATGTAGCACTGAGTTAAGAGATAAAAGTGGGAAAAATTAAGGGAAACCACACTGTAATTTTCATGCATATTCTCATGACGACATGTCATTTCATTGTAGACTTCAGATTGAATATCCTGAGCCTTGATGATTTGGCACCAAATATCATTAATGAGGTAGCAGAATTAAAGCAGAAAGTAAGTAGAAATTCCCTACTAGCACACTTTCCCATTCTGCCTTTGGTGGAGGGTGGATGTTCACAAATAAATACTAATGCTCTACTCATAGGCTGAGGTGGGCATGTCTCACTAGCTGTAAGGGTTACATCAGGATTTTACATTCTACTGAAACCTGGCCAAATTATTTTTTTAGTGTCTGCATTTCCTTACTACATGTAATAGCACTGTACAGTTTGCAAGGTGATACAGAAGAGTAACATTTTTATTTCCTAATAAAGTATTAGCTAACTCTCAGTGATGTGCAGCAGAACAGGTGAAGAATAATTGAGGCATATTCTAGGTTGTATTTTGTTGATTCTCCTAACATACAACTGTTTTGTTTTACAGAGGATAGACCTTGAAATTACTCAGGAACCAAGCAGAAATCCAAAAAATGATACATTCCTGGTGGAAAAAGATCAAACTTCTCTGAAAATGACAAGTGCAGTAACTGGTGTGAATGATGCTTCTGATGGGAATATTGAGAAAACTGTGACTGAAGCAGAAATCTCTGAGCATTTAAGTGGAGTTTCTGCAGGTGTTCCTAGACAGGCACGAGATGATCTTGATCATGATGAGAGAACTGTTAATTCAGAATATTCTGAAGATTTTGAAAGGTCCCTGTCTACAACAGACAGGGAACCTGTATCAAAAATGTCAGAGGGACATTCTGAGAGCTGCACATATTCTGGAAAACACCCCTCTCCAGCATCATTGCCCTCACTTACCAGAGCACAGCGTGACCGGGGACACAGAGTAACTGTCAGAGAAACTGCGGTTCAGACGGTGGATCCTCCATTCACCTACTGCTGGTCAAAGAGTAAGTTCAGGAGATACTGCCCCATTCAGGAAATTTCTACATTTCTGTATTTTATATGTGAGCCTAGTCAGCCATGATAGAATTCTTAGTTCAGTACTAGCTTCCCCTAGATGACATTAAATTCAAAACTCTGTAAAGTCCAGCACTTTAATCTGCTATCTGTAGAAAAGATTGGGTTTGGACAACAGAGTAAGAACTTGGAACTGGTTTTGGCTAAAAAAACCCCACAATGGGAACTGTGGATGGGTGAGCTAGTATTAGTGACAGAGCTTGTGACAGTCCAAGTAACATTCGTAAATGGGATTCAACATTCTTATTGTATCTTTACTATGGTAAGCAATACTACTGTAGTGTTACTAAAGTGATCACCCACCCTAGAGTTCTTTTCTGCATTGTGTTTATTTCTTGAGAAAGCATAATGGCCCCATTTACAAAAGACAGATGTGACCTCTAACTGTTCCTGAGGGGTAGCTCCGTTCCTACCTCTCTTAAAGGAAAAAGTGGTGAGAGCCACTTCTTGCCTCACTCAGGGAGGAGAAACTAGAAACTTGGGTTTGCTTGAAAACAGTAGCTTCCTTCAAGTACAAAAGCCTTTATTTTTACACTGTCTAGAGTTAGAAAAGATGCCTTCCACAATGGCATGTTGTGAATGTAAGAGTAAAGACTCTGTGGAGGTCGTAGAACTATTTTAGCGTGGTTTTGGCTGACGGGATCCCCTGCTAGGCTCTACAGCAACTGTGGAGGTCAAACCGAGTTGTAGCACTAAACCTGGCCACCCTCCAAACCCAGGAATTCTCACTTTACCCTGTGCACAGTGAACGCCTCCGCTGTCCTCGACCCACCTGTAGGACACAGTTACGTTGACCCGGTACCTGTTGCCAGTCACACCATCAGCATGGATGCAGTAGAAGGTACTGAAGAATGTTTCTTACTATATTTTATGCATCTAACCCCTGCTGGGATTGTTTAGCCCTTACTACCCTACCGTAATATTTCACTAAAATATATGCTCTCCCTTTATCTCTCACAGCCTTGACAGCATACAGCCCCTCTGTCCTTGTTTTAAATGCCATGTTGAAGCAGCACTTGATGTTGACTCAGCAGTTTATAGAGAACATTCACCACCTTCACTTATCCCTTGTGGAGTCATTAGAGAGCGAGAAGTTCCACTACCATACGCTGGAAGAGGCTAAAGAGGTATTTGTGAGACTAGACAGCAGCCTAGATAGAGTAAGGGTGTATTCCTTTCCAAACTCTTCTAATACTTGCAGCAAACTCATTTTCTTTGTATATTAATGAATCAGATAAAGTTCACATTATCATTAAAGAAATTGCTTCATAGAAGAATACTCTCATGCCTGTGCTCATTAACGAGCGAGGAGTTCATACAGTAAAAAAAAGACTAATGTCTCACTGGAGGCTAGAGTTGTGAAAGAAAAAACTTTCTGCTGTAGTGTTTAGGTGTCCTCAAAGGAGCAAGGATCTTCCTAATGCTGCAACAGAAGCATTGGTTGCTGCTGCTAGTATAAAGTGCAGGTACCTTGACAGGAAGATTTATTAAATACCAGAAAGTATTTATCCACATAATAAATTTGTATATTAACTTTTTTTTTGCAGTACATCAAGAACCACAAATCCCCACCTCTAACACTTGAGCAAGCACGTGAAGAAATTTGGAAAGCACAGAAGGAAAACCAGCTTTGACTCTTTGAAGTAAAATTTACATTTACAGATCTCAAGGTGGAACGAGAAACCTTTCCAAATTGCACAGACACAAAGTTACAGTTACATTTGTACTATCTTCTTTTATACACAATTTATTTTCCTATTTCTGAATTTTGTACTAATGTACATGATCTAGGGAGGGGGAGGAACCTTCAGCCAGATTGTGCCCATGTTCTGCAAAAAAGAAACCAAGAAAACACTTACTGTGTTTATCATGTAGATGGGGTGAGCAGTGATCCCATCTGTGATCAGGGTAGAAGTGAAAGTCTGCACACCACCACCCAAGGAACGTGCTCACAGGAGAAAAATACCCTGTCCTGGCTTCAGTGCCATATTTAACCAGTGTTTCTAGAGAACTGGCCCTATTGAATAACTGTGGGGGTTGGGGCGTGGAGTAGTGTCAAGCCATGGAAGGCTTACAGCCACCATACAGGAATCCATTAACTCTGAAATATGAGCCATCATTTTGTTTTTATTAAAAAAAAAAAAAGTGTTTATTGGAAGGCAGAACAATAAAATTCACAAGTTGGTAACATACAGGTGTTGTATGCTGATTCACAGACAGTTACAGTTCCACAACTACAGTAGATCTAGAACAAACTGATATTTCACCATAGTAACTGAATGGCTGTAAGAGGTTTCTGCTATACAAACACAGGCTCGGGGAGAGGTTACCACCACGCAGACCTCGGGAGTGAAGTGCAGTGTAAGGGCCTAACATCTTCAGCTGGTGGGCTCTGGAAACAGTTACAAAAGGTTTGTTTGGGGGCGTTTTTTGTGTTTGTTTTTTTTTTTTTTTTTTTTTTCTCATTTAGATTAAAGGAAGTTTCCAAGAACACTTCATTGTTAGAAACTTGCAGAGCAGAGAAAATGGCTTCTCTTCTATTGAGCTAAGTAGCTTTTATTAAAGGGTATATACAAAAATATAAAAGGCTTAAAGAATGTCTTCCATTACAAAGCATTGAACATCCCTTAGAGCGCGTGAGAAGCTAGAACAGTTAACCCTCGTGTTCTGAGCAGAGTTGTGACTGCAGCAGCTGGTGTGTAGGGGCGTTAAGTTGTAGGGTAGGTTCTAACAAGCTTGCACAGTGCTCATAGGTCACCTGTACTGGAACTAGATGCTTCATTCCCCATTTAGACATTAGGATACACTGCTCAGCATCAGTCTGACTTGATCCCAAGGCAGCACCCCTCCACTTCAATTAGAATTAACCTTTTGAGAGAAATAAACATACATTATGGAACTAGAGAACATAGAACCGTATCAGATAATGTCTGTATTCCACAGGAATGAATGAATCACAATCCTGCACCAGGGACAGCGTGACTGGGGTTTAATTCTAGTATAAAAGGGGTAACTAATTAAAAAATTTTGCAAAATAAATGGAAATGCTTAAACTTGCTAGACATGTCAGAGTAACAACTGGCCTTAAACACTAAATGACAAGTGTTGAAGTACATGTCATAGCTTTCCATTTTTCACCATAGTTTTAAAATTCATTTGTCACTTCCTCCAGACTTTTAATCCGGATTTATACAAGTTTAATGTCTTGTAGAAGATGCAAGACATCTTTCTTCAGAGAGTCTTATTCAGGTGGTGGAGGGTCTTGCGTTTCACGCTTCACTGAAACAATAGGGAAAAGAGTTCTTACACATTCTGCAGTTACCTAAGCTGTCTGAAATGTTTCATGTAATGAGGGCTCTATTCGTAAGGAATTTTTCCTTTTGGGCTTTATTTGAACCCATTTTATTACACAGATCTAGTGCAGCCAGAGGCAGAAGTGACTTTTCATTCAGCACACCAATTTTTTTCCTTTTAGTCATTGGCAAGTGTAGTAGTTGTACATTACAGACTCTCTGCAAAAATCCATTGTTTGGGTAATTGTTCTGATCTCTTAAGAAGCACCTCCACTTTTTCTGAACCTTTCCTGCACTATGGTGAATTTATCACCAGTTCTGGCTTTGGCAGAACACAGCACTACTTGTAGGGACCTCGGAGTTGGGCAGGGCCAAGCAGTAAGTGTGGTTTAACTTCATTCCAACCCCAAAGACTGTCTGGCTTTGGCAGCCGTCGCTCCCTCCACTACCACTGGGGTTGCTCGTTTCGTGAAGGGTAACACTCAGAGACACAGGCTCGGTACTGCAGCCGGGAAGTGGCTGACAGAACAGGCTAATTCACTTTTCAGAAACGAGAATACAACACAACTCCTGAAGAGGAAAAGATGCGGGGTTAATCAGAGCATACGTCTACTTACCTGCTGGTTTATTGTATCCATTACATTAGAAAGAATTAAGTTACTAGTCTTTTGATTCAGGTTTACAGTCTACAGTAAAGTATCAAGTCTGCATAGATTTTTAAATTGCTTAGAAACATTCACTTACATTCATCTCTGGCCTTCATGCGTGCGATAAACGAGTAACTTTTATTTCTTCGGTAGTTTTCATAAGGGTCATCTAATGCAACTCCTACTCCTTTATATTGATCCCATTTGTCTCGGATATCCCCTCCCTTAATTGGATCCTGAATTCCTTGTTCCTTGGCTCCCAATCCACCAGACCCACTCCATCCTGCAGAAAGGACACAACATTGCAATCCCGTAACTATTACTACAATTCTGAAGGCAGACGAACACAGACATTTTGGAAATAACCTAGAAAGCGTCAATTTGATACAGCAGGATGGTAACAGACAAGCTGAAACAACTTAGGAATTCTCCCATTTATTTCAAAAGCATTAGTATGCAGATTCTGGGAGCGGACAAACATCAGCACTACCCCTAAAAACTTCTAAGAGGGCAAGCGGAAAGAGCGCGAGCCCCGTCTGTCCAGTCAGCCCCGCGGCCAGAGGCTGAAATGCCTCGGGTAGGGAAGTTCTGTTTGACGCCACACTCAGGTCCCTGCCTTCCACATCCTGCCCAGAAAGACAGCCACCACCACTGCTCTGTGTTCTATACACTCACACCTCTCAATATCCTTACACTGACCTTGCCATACTGAAGGATAATTACTTATGAACATGTATTAATTAATTATATCCAAGAATTTGGTGTTTGATTTTGTTTCCCGGCTTGCGTAAGATTCCAGAACAGCATCTCACCCATTTTCACTAGCATTTGATGGCCTTTATTTTCTTCTCCAAGTCTTGACTCTGGTATAGGAGGCCCAGAACTGGAGCCCAAACCAGCAGAAGAACTGAGGAAATAAAAAGAACAAATGACGAACAAGTCACCCTGGTTCTGACACAAAGCAAGGTAATTTATGTTCTGTTAAGCATTAACACCCAATACAATCCCATCCACTCTACTAAGTTATTATTTTATAAAGATGTTACATTACACAATTATAAAAGGTGCCAGGAACACCCCCATCTGCTTCTTTGTACCAAGGAAATCAAACACTACAGTCTTCCTAACATAGCGAGGACTCAGAGGATCCCTCCTGCCTCCTAGGAAGCACGCAAAGCCTTCACAGCTGCACAGTGTTTTGTTGTAACAAAAAGCCACCACAAGAGTAAGAGTCTCTATAAGCACGTACAGAATATAAACCATTTCTAAATGTGTTTTCCATCTTCTTTTCTACTACTTGCTGAAACGCTCATCGTACCCAGCTTATGAGAAGGCACCCTTGTTAGTATTTTTCCAAACAACCAAGGTAAAAAGAGAAATAAGCAAACACAAGCTTACGGAGGAGTGGGGCTGCGAGACCGGGACCGGCGCCGCCTTCCTGGGGAGTACGACTTCGATCTTGATCGTGACCGTGATCGCGAGCGGCTATGGGACGAGCGGGACCTGCTCCGGCTTCTGGAGAGCACGCGAGGTCAGAGGCACAAGTTACCGGAGCAACATCCAGGTTCAGCCCCAATGGTTGGGTTTTCTCCCCCCCGCCCCCAGTTCCCAAGATCCAGCCCGTTGCACTTTACCTGGACTGGGAGCGTGAGTAGGATCGTGATCGAGAACAAGAGCGAGATCGCGACCTCGAATAGGAGCCAGATGATTTTGAAGATCGTGAATTGGACCGGGAGGATGAGCGACCTCGGCTTTTAGACCGACTGCGTGACCGAGAAGGCCCACTGCACAGATAAAAGCAGAAAAACCCCAGTGAAACTCCAGGGAAAAGCACGACATATGCAAATATACTTCTGATCAAATTCGTACTACACACAAGCACTGTATTTCTGCAGACCATCCAGGGAAAACTCAAGCGTGGCAAAAACGATTTTCTGCAAATCAGAGAAATTCCAGCGAGTTGAAACTCAAGTTATTCCATCAGCATGTTGCTGGACAGATTTTCCCTCTGCATTTAGCCCAAGGTATTCCTAGCACCTTCCAAACAAACACATGCATCACAAGGCAGCAGACAGGATCTCTCACCTATTCCTCTTCTCCTGACCTTTCCTCCGCCTCGCTCTCATTTTAGCTCTGAAGAATTCGTACAGTCCATTCTGCTCCCAGCCTTCACTGCAATAAATCAACCACACATAGAACCAACATCTGTAAAATTCTACTTTGATCAACGGAGACATTCAGGATTTCCGCTAGATTTCGTTGGGAACAAAGGGCCTGGGCAAAAAGATCTCGCAAAACTCAGTGTAAGATTAAACAGCGTGTGCAGTTTCAAATACAACAAGAGCACTCATTTCAGCATTAGAAGAACCAAGACACAGGCGAAGAAGAGAGAGGCACTTCGTGGTTTGAGACAGCTTCTTAGGGCATTTTCCTTACCATAGTTAGCTATACCTACTCTTACCTGTTTCTAGGCCTGTCATGAGATGGTGGACTATAAAATGCCTCAACCGCAGCCAGTAGTCTCTCACTGGGGGGCATTGGGGGTGGAAGACGTATATCTTTAGGATCTAAAGGTTTATACTCATGATCTTCAAGCTGCCGGAAACAAAACAAATTACATTCGTGTCATGTGTCATGGGGTAGCTACCTGAAGAAATAAATATAGATTTAACTGTGTGGGGACCTCACATTTCACTATTGGATAAAAAACGGTCCAGAAATAAGGATTCTGCAGACGACCCAAAGCTTTCTCGTGCTATCACTACCATTTTGAGTTCTATGAGAAAAGCCAGCGCTACACAGGTTGCAGCATTAACTGGATCGCCAGGTAGATAAAATGCAGATCTCATCTATCCACCTTTGTGGTAACAGTGGCTGGCTGGAAGCCTGGCAAAAGCTGGTGTACGCTGAGAGTAACACAAAGTTAGAGATGGAAGAGACCTATTTGATCATCTCAAACACAGAATGCATAAACGTATATATCCCCAAAGATGCTGATACACATACATTTCCTGTTTTCTATCATTCTTTGTTTGTATGTAACATTAGTGCTGCAAAACATCTTTGTAAGAAAAAAACTCTGAATACCAAAACTACTACACAGTGGCCACATCAGAACTGCAAGGTCCCTCTGTCCATCTGAAAATCACTGGGGATTTCCATTTTCTAAAAACTGACGTAAGATTTTCAAGACTAAATCAGTCTTTCACATATATGAGCTCAAACAGCTTTTCACCAGGACACAACACTTGAAAATTTTACCATTTTCACTACCTTCTCCCCCCATTTCTGCCCTTGCACACCCAACGACTTTGGCTGATGGTTGCTGGATTAAAAGATTTGAAACTATAAATGTCGGTGTTAAACTGTCCCTAGTGTTGACGAGGATTTTGATCTTTTAACTCCACTAATCAGGGCCCATTGCGAGCACTTACTTTTACAAGCGGAGCCATCAGTCCAGCAGGAAGATCAAAGTAGGGAACATTTGGCACCAGACTGGGATCATCATGGTTCATGTGAGGGGGGCCTTGTCGCCGCATGTGAGGAGGCTGCCCGTTAAATCCATGCGGGGGAGGCCCGAAATCAGGGTGCTGTGGCCCTCCCCAGGGAGGATGCTCGCTGATTCCCGGATGAGGCAATCTGTGACCAGGGTGATGATGAGGAGGTCCAATTTCTGCAGAGTGGGAGGGTTAAAACATTTTGTTTAGCTATAGAAGTACATCTCTGATTGCCTTCCATTAGTGCATTTATCCTGAAAAACAATCCTGGCACCCAGAGCCTTGCAGATCCAGAAAAGCAACAGAACTGAAGAACTAGAGGCTGGCTACAGGTCCACATTCATGGACATCTTGCAGCACATCTCCCTCCCTGGCTTTAGCAACTGCTCTCAAGACAACAGAATACTTTAATACTAAGCCACTGCTTACTTGGGGACATACTACGGCCAAAAAGTACCACAAGAAAGATACACTCAAGAACAAAAGGTTTCAGATGCATCAGGGCAGCTACTGACGAGATCTATTTCTGAATCCTGAATACACAATCATGGCTTAGCATGGACCTGTAATTAGTTATGTCTCTATGCCAAACCATCACATATAGACAAATAAATATGGCAGGAATTAACTCACATGAGTAAGTGACAAGAAAATACTTTGTTTAAAGAGGCGTTTCGAGAAGAGGTAGAGATACTATCCTGTTAAAACAGAGAAGTGAGTGACATCCACCCCATCAGTGATGGACGAACCATTTGCCATGAACGCTGGATACCCTGCTGAACTCAGTGCACTACACAGGGAGAAACACAAGACTGAAAATCAACATCTGCAGTGGGACCAAGAGTTTTTCCAGGAAAAGCCATTATAGCCACTGTCCAATCTTTAGCCAGTACTATTTAACTCATCTTCATCAGAACTGGAGTACAGTGTGTTGTCAATGCTTCACCACTTTCCTAATTTTAGCTATCTGGTTTAGTAGATCCCCTCCTCCAACAACTTTACACGAAACAACAGATGTTTTGGATCACCATTACAATCCAAAACAGAGCATCTTTTCTGAGCTTAAACCTTAATTCCCCCAGGACAAAAAAAGCTGTTCTCCCTACTCACTACCGCAACTCTTAAAAAAACCCCAAACAAACAATAAACCAAAAGAAAAACAACATCAAAAAATAATCTCTACTGGAGAAGTTAATTACAATCCTAAATATATAAGCTCTAATTCATTGGTTTTCAATGTTTTTTGGATTTGAGAAGTGAGACCCTTTTAAGCCTAAAATAGCAACTCCTACATAGCAACATAATTGCTCTTTCAAGTGGCTTGTCATACAGAACCACAGTGTTCTTTAGATTTCTATTGATAAGGATCCTTCCAGAATAATCATCATTTCTGCATGTGAAATAGAAACTACATCGGGGCAGAACTACACCAGACTTCAGGAGGGAGCCCGCAGCCAGGCAAGCAGCGCACTGATACGCTCTCAGACATCACCGCGTTCCAGCAAGAGAGCAAAACAAATAAGAGGGGAGAACTGGAGGTAAGGGTCATTTCACCAGACACTACAAAGCCACACAACATTAAGACAGATAATTAAAGATTTTCAGTAAAAATAAAGAGAAGAAAAGAAGGGCATGGATGAATGTATGCACAAGAACAAATACTTTCAGCCTGGCTTCTTCTAACTTCCTCCATCTATGGAAGGTGCAGCTGAAGAGCCCTCATCTATGGCCTGATGTGCAGGAAATCAGATTTACAAGCAGATGATGCTTCTCACCTCTGAGCTCACTGTTCTTAAAGTGAAATAGTGCTAAAAGGGGTGCCTGTAGAGACGCTGACTTGAGTTTGTATTACAGTTTCTGGTTATCTACATCCGTTAGGGAAGGAAGACTCAAAAAGCAAGGAGGCATCCAACTCTTTATGTATCTCCTACCGAGTTGTTCACGGTAGCTTCCCAAACTCAACATTGCTCAGGAAAATCACAACAGTCCACCAAGAATAAGCTGTCGCCCCGAAGCACTAAATGATTTTGTAACGGCAATCAGCATCGCAACGTAAGAAAACCTGGCCTGGTACACACTTTACCTTGAGGAAAATCCCCCTGGGGGTAATCAAAACGATGAGGATAAGGAGGCCTTTCAAAGGGATGGCGAGGTGGAAAATCATCTTGCATGAAGCGAGGTGGAAAGCGGTTGAAATTATGCGGATGCGGGGGCTGGTTGAATTGGGGATGTTGCTGATGTGGAGGAAATGGGCCTCTGAAGTGAGGTGGCCGCTGCATTCGAAATGGAGGTTCCCTTTGACCCCCACCCCATGGAGGTTGTTCGTGCTGGTTGTTCCATGGTGCTTCAAACTGGTTGTTCCAAGAAGGATCGGGCTGGTTGTTCCAAGGTGTCTCTCGCTGATTGTTCCAGCCTTGATCTCTCTGTTCGTTCCACATTCCTTCATGGTTGTTATTCCACGGAGGACAATGAGGTGGTCCCTAATGGTGAAGAAAAGCCTGGTCATTAGGCTACAAAAATCAAGAATGCAATAAAAAACAATCTACCTTTTTTAAGTAAATATAGCTTGTAGGCAACACACACCAGTGAAGGAACTTTACGAATACAAGGGCTGGACAACTGCAGCTTCAGAGAAGACAGGAAATGACCAAACTGTTACTGAACCAAACAGCTTCGTACTCAAGACAGTACTTCTTATTCTGCTTGTTCACAGGGAAGCGTGACGGTTAAGAAACTGAAATACAATTTCTATTTTGCCTTTAACTGGGCTCAGAATGAGAAAGCTTGGCACATGAATGTGTATTTATAACTTCCACAGCTTTTCACCACACTTCCACAAACAAGATGGTCATTCTGAACCTCCACCTCCCTCTGCACCTTGTTTCAGAACTGTTTCTTACCTGTTGTTGACCCCATGGTGCAACAGGGTGAGGTTGGTCAAACCAGGGCGGTTTATTTGGAGGAATCTGATCATGAGACCCAGGGCCCCGCGGTCCACCGGAGGCAGGATCCTGCACTCCAGACCCTGTTGTGTCGTACTCTGTAGAACCAGCTAGGGGCAGCTGAGATTTACCATCATCTGAAACAAATTGGAGATTATTATTATAAGCATCTAGGTCACATGTAGTTAATAAAACACCAGCACACCTACACAACAGGCTCCATCTGAATTTTGTTGGATGGGTAAACGTTCTGCAGAAATTTTTTTCTGGGAGAGAGGGTTTCTGATCCATTTAACATTTGTGCCTCTGGTTCTTTTTATATTCAAGCATCAGACTGCACCAGCTGCAAGCCTCCAGTTTCAGGCTTTTGCCTGAACCAAGCCAGCATAGCACAGTGCCTCGCTAGTGAAAAAGGAGCAAAACCAATCTCACAAGGTTGCCACCCACGGATTTCTGCAGAGGGCCCCAGCACAGGTTAGTACCTGCTTGTGTAACTGGAGCAGATGGTGGAGCCGAGGCTGGTGCTGCTGTGGGCGCCTGAGGTGGGGGTGTTGATTTCACCTCGTTCTCTAGCGGTGGTATTTGTATTTGTTGTTGCTGTTGCTGCTGCGTTAAACTGTTTACAAACTCTTCATGTTGAGTTTTCAGGTTCTGTATCTGCTGTTGGAAGGCTACTTGTACAGGCTGTACTACCGTTGCATATTCAGTGATCAAATTTGCCTGATAAAATTAGATAAATTAAGAAGAACAAGTTAACGCTGTACCCAAAACAGGTATCCTTTTTGCTCATTCACAATCTCCCATATTGCTCTCCACCCACTCTAAAGAAATGTAGAAGAACACAGGATAACCTGCTGGCAGAAGAACCTAGCTGCACTATGAAGCTCTGCAAACATTTCCAAAATGTTCTCTGCAGGCTAGAATTCACCGTCTATATTAATGTCCAGGTTTCAAGTACAGCTAAAATCAACAGAATTCATTATTAATGCTAAAAATTAATAGTTCCTGCTTCCGCAACAATTTTTATGTTTCGTGTATCCAACTTAAAGCTATGGTTTCTTTAGTTTCCTTTTTACCACACACTAATTTCCATAAGAAGAGAACACACTCAAATATGTACATGACTGCAGCAGTTACAAATGCAAACAGACTTTCCAGGATCATTATCAGCAGCTGGATTATTGAATGTTTGAAATAACAGGGTCATGTTTTACATTATTTTTGTAATCCCTTGTAAACAACTCTGGGGCTAGGGGAGAGAGGGAGAACTAATATTTACCTTTCAGAGAAGAAAAACACTTCCTATTCAAAATATTTACATAAATAAGAAAAGTGTTACTTTTGTGGCTAACCTGGTACTGGCCAAGTCCAAGAGCTGGGCTCTGTAGCTGCTGAATAATTGATTCATCAAAGTACCCATTTTTCTCCCATAGTTGAAGAAGCTGCATAAATTCAAGAGTGAAAGGTTTTTTAGAAACGATGAAGAATAAAAGAAAAATTGAGGCACAGCATTTTTATGTCTCTAGCTTTGTCAAAAGACCTAGGATTTCAGCACTTGTCTTTGAACCACCAAAGATTCAGATGCATTCATCATTATGATAACTTTTAAATAAAGCCTAGGTACATTTAAGTTCTAGTTTAAACATGAATTAAAGCACATCCTGTAACAGACTTTATGGAGACGATCAGACTAGAAAAATCTCAGCAGTCTTTTTCCATCCTCACATTTGTGAATTTACCTAGCACTAATCTAACGAAGCAAAGCACACAGTTAAACCCAAACCAGATACTCACTCTGGCAATTTTCTGTTGCTTATCCTCCTCCACTGCTAGAAAACTGGTACAATAAATAGGCACAACCACCTTCTGTAAAGCAGCCAGAAGATCTCGTGCTTGCTTCCGCTGGCTTCAAAAAAGGAACGGGAAGAGAAGAGTTACTGCCTTTCATTATAACACTAAAAGCATTTTAACATTCAATTCATCTTAACGTCTGCTACACTAGAACTAGTGGATTCATAAAACAGAGTTCTCTCCTTTATGTTTTTACTGTAAAGTCTTGTCTGGAGGAAAAATACACAAAGTAGGTAAAAGCTGAATCTTATTATTAAAGTACAAGATCTTTGTGCCAGCTT
This sequence comes from Tyto alba, assembly GCF_018691265.1. Taxonomy (NCBI): domain Eukaryota; kingdom Metazoa; phylum Chordata; class Aves; order Strigiformes; family Tytonidae; genus Tyto; species Tyto alba. Next base: position 12,306,249 of record NW_024881293.1, on the reverse strand, counting down.
TGGACATCTTAAGACAGCTGCTAAAAAGAATTACTACATTAAAAATAAGAAGTGACTAGTCAAACATTTTATCTAACAGAAAGAGACTTCACCAAATCAATCAAAACATCAAACTGAAAACCACCATTTAATTCTTACCAGTGATGCAATACATCATTGATTAAATAGATTAGATGTAACCGAAGCTCAAAGTGAGCTCCTTCTGCTGTTATACGATTTCGCAGGTGCCCAGCCATCAGCTCACAGTGTGCAGGAGATTTTGCATTACTAAACATCCAGTTCTTGCCAGCCTTTGGAAAGCAAATTTAAAATATTTCAAGTTAGTCTAATGTGTTCCCATCATACGGTAAGTCTAGAACTCTGAAATAACTTAAACGGAAGCTTTCAAACAACAGCTATCACCTCACATACCACACAACAACAAAGCTGCTTTTTACTATATAAGCAATCTCAAAATTCGAATTATACTTAATGCACAACGCCACCAAAGAACTGTTCAGGTTTAGATCACTTACTGAGATTGCATCTTTTGTACAAGTGTCAATTATTGGCTGCAACAAGTTGTCAAATTCGTTCATATCTAACTGAGTTTCCTCCAAAACTTTTTGCATTTGTTGCTCAATTGCAAGAGCTACTGCTGATGTGACTTGTTCCTGAAAAAAGAAGGAAAAAAAAAAAAAAAGGAAAAAATTATATTACATCCAACATTTTTTTAAAAAAGTAAGCTGCTGTATCCCCTGTCTTGGCCATAAAGTAGCTATCTTGAACACCAAGACCTTTTACAAGCAATGTGACCATTTATAAATGTTTCAGTTATTTGATTTTGAGAATAAAAGACTCTTCTCATTCTTCAATAAAAGTCCAGTTTATTTCCACCTCTAAAATCTCTCCATCGTGAAAAAATATAATTGCAGGAAGCTCCCAAACATATAGAACATAATCCAGGCATACTGCCTTCCTCCAGGAACTCTTCAGTTTGCTTCCCAGTAGCTTTAACAGCAAAGTGTTTTATGTGAAAGCGAACTAGTTCAGAGCATGCAGTTCCCTTCCAGTCCTAAGCAGAATCCAACTTAGAATACTACAGGATGGAATACCTTGCAGTTTCCAGCAACCCGCAGCTTTAAACAAAGACTAAAGCAGTCACAATTTATTCTGCTCTGCAAATCAACGAGGCTTTTTTTATATTGTAAATAAACTGCTTAAATCTAAGTTCAGTATTGCTAGCACATCAGATCCATCTGTCCTAAGGAGATCACAAGAGCTGCCATCGAACAAAAACAAGCAAAGCAACACTCCCTCTCTTCACCAGCCACTAGTCAGAAGGAAACCTTCCTCTCCCCCTTCACTCCTCATTTCTACCGCCACTGGCAGATAAACCAAGTGGGTGCTTATCCTAAACCAACCTGTCTCATCGCAAGGAGATGCTGCTCCTGCTGCTGCAGGTTCCACTGACTCTGCTGGATAAGTTCCTCCACGGAAGGAGTGCCCTGAGGAGCTGGGATGGGTGCAGCCGGGGGCAGAGATGGTTGTGGCAGCGGCTGGATCTGCGCAGTAGCCTCGATATCTTGACTTTGCTTGCACAACACTATCAGACAAAGTAAACTTCTAAAGTAAGCCTCGCGGAGAAATCTGCAACCACCAGCCCACCCGTGAAAAGCATGCTGGTTCCAAACCAGACCCTCACACATTGTGTAATTGCTTCACACAAAATGAGAATCGCGCAGCCCAGCGTGGCGGGTACGGAAGAGAAGTGCCAGCAGCTCCTCGAGCACTTTGAGGGGGATGACTCCGACACTCTCCCAGCCCCGGGGGAGCCCCTCCGGGCCTTGGGTTCCGGTCGTGCCGCCCAGCAGCCTCCAAACCCGCACCGGTAGGGGAGAGAAGGGCCGCGGGTAGGGCTCGGCCAACCCCCTGGAACTCAGAGGACAGGAGGAGGCTGCCAACACGCTCTGGGGGAGGGTCAGAGCGGGGCCAGGGGAGAGAAAAGGGGCTGCGGCAGCCGGGGCCGAGCCGCGGGGGAAGGGAGCGGAGCCCGCCGCGGGCCTGTGCCGGCCCCGCGCCAACCGCGGGCCCCACTCACGCTGCTGCTGCTCCAGGGCCAGCTTGTACTTGTAGTAGCCGTAGAAGTCGCCCCCGAAGAGGAAGGAGAATTTGGGGTTCTCCTTCTGCTTCTCCATCGTCATCTTCTCGAACTCGGGCCCGTTCCGCGCCACGAACTGCGCCAGCTTGTCGATGACATTCCGCAGCTCCTGATCTGTGAGGGGGGAGGCAGCGCCGTCAGCCCTGCCGCCGCCCTGCTCCCCCTCCCGTCCCTTCCCGCCCCTTCCCGCCCCGTCCCCGCTCACCCTCGGGCGGCAGCGGCATCTCCATGGCTGCGCGACACCGGGGCCGCCGCCGCCGCTAGGCCGCACCGGCCGGAAGTGCCGCCCGGCGCCACAGCGCAGCCGCGCTTTACGGCCCCACTCCCTGTCGCTATGGGGACGGCGCGCGGCGCAAGGGCACGTGCGGCCGTTCCCGCCCCGCCCCGCGCCGCGCGCAGCTCCCTCAACGCCGCCCCGCCGGCGGGAGCGGGGGTTGCGCGGCCCGGGACCGGCGGGACACGGCCCGGCCCCGGCCGTGTGAGGGCCCCGGGGGCGGCGCCTCAGGCCGCTCGGTCACTCTCGCAGGCGCCATCTCGGCCCGTAACTGCTCCTTCCCCAGCGCCGGCGGAGGTGAGGGTCGCACGCACTGCGCCTTTGCTGGGCCCTGAAGGAGAAAAAGCTGCTTCTGGGCTACAGCGTGTGGGTCCTCATCCTCAGCTCCCCCCAAGTACCTGCAGAGCTGCCGGATCACTCCCAAGAAGTTCCTCTACTTTTAAAACACCGGGTCCAAGCTGTAATTCAGTTGCCAGAAATTAATAGCGCTAAAAGGAAGCATGTCATTTAATACAGTTCATCTTGGGGGATAATCCATCCCAGCGGCACTCAGAACTACACAGACCATGGGCATGATGTAAAAAGGAACATGGATGTGTAGAAAGCTCAGTACAGAGCTTCCTACAGAACCTAAAATACAACTGTTGAGGAAAGAAAGTGCAAATACTATGCAGGGACATTACTTCAGCACTGTTGCAGTACTTAAGTGACTTCATGATGCAGTTAAACCAAAAATGTTCTGGTAATTTCTGGTCCTTAACTTTCCTTTTGCACCTGATCCTCCATTATTTTTCAAAGTGGGATTAAAAATACACATTTACGTACCTGCTGGATTCAGGAAAACATTCCTAAGCACTGATTGGATCAGCTTCACAAGTCAAGAAGTACAAGGCATGGCAGAAATCGCTCAACTCCCTTTACTTCCACAATTCAAAAAACCCCACAAAGCCCCAACACACTTGGAAGACCATTTACATGAGAACTAGACATCAAAACTCAAAAGTGGGGCCCAAATAATTTTGGTGTCCTATAATATTTTAGGAAAACTGAGTACAAGCAGAAGCAATCATCTGGGAATCTTATAAGGCCAAAAGCAAACCTGAGTATTGTAACACTCACCTGGAGCTGTAATCACTATCTTAAGTTTCAGGTTTAAATTACACTTAACAGGATTTCCAGTCACACAGGTAACACTCACAGGCATCCTCACAAAAAGGCAGAACTTTTTATTCTTAACAAGACATACCATGTAGACCCCTATATATTATCTACAGAATATAAAAACCCCAGAAAGATGTTTCCATGTATCCAAATAAGAAATGAAAAAATAAAATCAAATACAGACTGACTATGATTCTATATCACTCTGCAGTCCTGGAAATGTAACACAGATCCCAGAAGGCCGGATCAAGCTCAAATTTTAGTTTATATTTAAATTAAGAAACTTCAAAATTCTTGCCTTCTACCCCAACACAAACGTTACTGCTGCTTTGCACACTGAAGCCCATGCAGTCACCATCCAGGCCACCACATTCCTCAGCAGGCAGCAATGGTTTATCCACAAAATGCCCCCAAAGCTGCAGTTACCTGACCGGTGTCTGCCAGAAACCAGCAGAACACACCTGATTTATTTTAGCCAGGAAAGAGTCCCAGTACCTGGAGGTCACCCGTGTGGTTTCTTCTCGTCAGCCCGTAAGGGATCCCGGCTTCAGCAGCAGCATCGACGGGCAGGAGGGTGCATCACAGGGAATCTGGGTGAGTAACATGCAGAACTTCACAGAACGACAGAGTTGAAGTAAGAACAGGAAAACAATACACAAGTGTTCATTTGCTTAAGTGCCAGATTTCATACAGTAAGGAGTGCCTTTTTTTTTTCTTTTGTAAAACCACCCATATTCATATCAATACATAGAGTACCAACATAAAAAAAAAAAAAAAAAACAAACACAAAGAAGTGTGGTGACTGCCACCTGTATATTGGCACTTGAATATCTACATGATGTGATTGTATCATACGCCTGACATCTCTGGATTAACAAATTTGTTTTACTGGCCTGTACCATCACCACAAAGATAATCCAGAATTATTTTAACATCTCGCAACATGGTTCAGGAATGGAAGCCTTAGAAAAACAAAACTTTCCCTTTATTTATATTGCACCATTTTCACAAATCGCTACATGGCAGAAGTTTCTTCTTCTGCAAAATGCTACATCAGAAGAATGTGGGTTTGAACACAAATTAGAAAGAACAGGTCTGGAGCTTCAGGAATCATCATGGGTTGACCCCAAATTACCAACATTTTTACAAATCACTGTACACCTACAAAGCCTAAGTATTGCCTCAATTTTATTTAGTATTCAGTTATTTAAATAGCACAAGCATTTTACCAGATGATAAAGATGCTCTAATTACTATTGGGTACTAAAATTGAATCTGCAAGGGAAGCATTTTGAAGATCTCTTGACAGAGCACCAAATACTCCATGGAGCTATTGACAGAAAACCCACACATAGTGGGAAGAGATTAGTTTCTTTCACACTGGTCTTTCTAGAACTATCCAAAACTGTTTTGGGAAGAATTTCCCAATTTTGTTATGTATTTACATGTACGCTAGAAATGCACAATGGAAATCAAAACATTTCTAAGGATACCAGTGACTAGTGTCCTAACACTAGTCGTGGCATCCACATCACCCTAGTTTCAGTCTACGTAAACATCCCGTAAGGTATCACACCCATACAGCAGAACATGAATCCAATTTCTTGCAAGTGGCCATTACTACTAACGCATGGCACTCCCAAAGCTTCCTGCAAGGAAAAAACCCAAACCAACCCCATTCACTTTGAGTTAATAACAGGGTCATTATACACGATTGTCTAGATATGCCCTTTTTATTCCAGTGTTTCCATACTTTCTACAGACCTATGTACATAAATATGTCATTAATTTACAAACCATGTTAAAACAAACGTTTCACCTTGCCAAACAAAATCTCGCAGAGGTCCAAGATTAAAATATATATTAACAACAGTATCAGAAACTTCCTTTACCTGAATGTGGGCAATATTGCTTAAGGACTCGGATTCAGGTACTCAGCAAAACCACCTCTTGCAACTGATTCACTCAACCGTTTTAATTATAGGTTCTGCCATACAGTATTGTCACTGGTGACCACAGACCTCAACCAGAAGGGCATGAACACTTGTCAGGCAGTCTCCAGGGAAGAGATGCACTCTCCGAGCCCTAAACAGATGATAACCTCATTTGGGCTAAGTCCTTTTTGCTCAAGTACAGTAGTTTTATTTCAGAGACTGAGGCCATAAGCACAGCCTGGAATTTGCAACAAGGTCTTTTCAACAGAAAGCCCTCACCTGCTACCATGCTTTTTACAAAACAAGCTGAGTAAAGACCTGCCACAGTAAGTGTGCAGTGCAAGCTTTCTCTGAAAGCAATTGCAAAACAGATCTGGTTATGTTCTTTAAAAGGAAACCATCTCAATATATTTAATAAAGGCTCTGATCTGTGAATACAGTATGTGGAGCTTTATTCCAAGTAATAGTTCAATTTGTGTGAAGATGGTACAGCGATAGACATACCACAAGATGTACAGATGAACTCACAGTATGCCCGGGGACAGAACATCCCTGGGGCCTCCACTGCTACTTTTTTTCTGGTATTTTGCCCCCTATGAAGTAAGGAAGAACGATCTCCATTTTCAAAATGGGAAACTGAGGCACAAAGAACACAATGAAGCATTTGCAGGAGTCCAACAGTTTACAGCTAGCTCCCTTCGAAAGGGGTTGGAGAACTTCAGCCCTTCTTAAAAATCTCAGCCTAAATATCCCATCCTCAAATCAGTTTTCTGCAGAGCCAAAATCTAATCCAAATACAGAGTCCACACGATCCTTTTTATATGTATGTAAAAGCACTTAAATACTGGGAAGGGAACCTTAGAAATACACATTTTGCACTTTCCCATATTAAAAAGAAATAATTATACATAAGTTAATACTTGAAGAGGCAAAAGAAATTTCATCTGAAAGAATGCTTTTCCTCATCATCTTGTTCTTGGTAACCTCGGTTAGGGAATAATTTATTTAGATTTACTAAACTAAAAGCCCAAGTTCTAAGCTAGCGTGAACAGATTCAACTCCAGCCACGTCAAGGAAGTTCTGCTCACAAATATTAGCAGCATATGTAACCCATCTCTGAAGTTTCAGAAGGACCATTTCCTCTTTTGGACTGTATAGCGGGAGGCAGTCGACATAACTAACTCCACAGTCAGCCAAAAGAATAAGATCAGGTTGACTTTGCACTTAAAAATAAATTCTTTATTATCCAGAAAGGAACCAAATCATCATCTCACATCATGGAAATGGTCATTTTTAAAGCAATAAATAAGTGGAGGGAGTGTTCTGTACCACACCCTGAATTTTATCACTGGTATCTAATACCTCTCCAGCAAAAACATAATTCTTATGCTATCAAAAATCTCACTGTACAACAGCTTTTCTGGTAAGGAAAGAAGGCCCCTAAAATCTTCTTTTGCTAAAGTAATAACAATAACAATCTGATTCAGTGAAACCCAAGTTCAGCCGGTTTCATTCCTTTCATGCACAAATGCAGTATCTAACGCACAACAATCAACTTGTCTAGAATTAAGTACGTTCATTTACACTAACTGAATCAGTTCTTCTTAACCATAAATTATCTATTTACTGTTGATTCAAATATTTTTTTCTTTACAATTTACTATTCAAGCTAGGGGAGCTGCAGGAACAGAGCAGGATACAAAATGTAACTTCTTTCAGCGGAAAGTGGAAGTCAGGCTAAATGCATGCAGCAACTCCCATAGCAGGAATTAAGAAACTTTAAAAAACAGGTAGGGGCTAAAAAGATAGACTTAAGAAACAATTAAGAATGATGATTAATCAAATGAATGCATTCATAATATATGAATCATATGAGGGCATAATTTATGCATAAAACTGAGAAGAAAACACCTTAAGCCTTTCAATTTCTAAAGCAACAAAAGTTTTGCAAGAACAGGTGTGAAACAAGTAAAAAAAAATAAATCGTATTATTCCAAATACTTTATTTGTGAAGGTGTTTTCTGTATTGCCAAGGAAGAGCAATGTCTGAAGTTACAGGACTACAGTATTCAGAAAACAATTATGATCTTAAGCTCTGTTTGTTTGTTACCTACAGTGACTGGGCCAACAGTGATTTTTGAGAAATCCGTTTCTCTCTGCCTGAAGTATGCTTCTTGAAGAAATCAATCATTCTCCTCTACTCTTTCAGAAACACTCCTGCTTTGTCATCAACAACTGAAGACGTAGGCACAAAAGCAGTTAATACCCACATGAAGTTTCATAGTTGCTCGAGATGAATTCAAGTCTACCTATTTGCAGCTGATACACATAAATCAATTCCCTCAGACAGACAAATCCTGATAAGCAGAAGTACGCCTTGGTTTCACTTCTTTCTGAAAGTTTCATTAAAAGAAAGTACCATTAAAACATCCTGGAGAACAAATTAAAGGTGACGGTACCAGCATGGAAACAAAATACTGGCCAGAATTTAGCTGCCAAAAGAATAATCAGTTGACAGACTGACTGAAAAGGAGCAGTGACAGCAGATGTTTTACTCTGAAGTTACGTACGTGCATTGCAGCAGGATCTCTGTACAAGAGCTACACTGTGCATTTAGTTCCAGTGTCAGATCTAGCCGTTTCACGTTTAAAGGTCTGCTTAGCAGAAGTTGGAGGTCTTTACCGCTTTCACTACACATGCATCTTCCCTTCTGCAAAAACTGTACAATAAAATGGCTTTACATTCATGGATGTACTAAAAGTTTCTGATAATGCTGGGGACACTTTGATATCACAGTCTATACCTGTTTGCCAGGATTCTATATATCAAAACGATTTAAGTTGTAGGTAGTCGGATAGTTTTGCCGATTATACTGGAAGTGGTCTGTTAAGATATTGGCTCGACCATACTGATAGTCTCCGTGTTGTGCAAATGCCGTAAGTCCGTTCTGAGACTTTTCAGGAGTGTTTCGATGCCGGTCTAGATTCACAAGGTCTCCAGTTGTAACTGGAAGTAGCTGCTTCTTTGCTTCTTGGTTTGCATCATATTTTGTCTGGTAAAAGAAAGAAAGTTTTTCTTAGGTATCACCTAACATATTCAAATGCCTAGAGGAAAGCATACATTTACAGTGACAACACTACCTATGCCTGTTGGAGTCTTAAAATGTTAGTGGCTTCTAATAAAACCCTTGTTCCTCTCATATGCTACATCAGTAAGCTGTTCTTTTGCTCAAGAGATCTGAGCGAGTTACTTTCCAGTCTTCACTTTTCAAGAAAACATTAAGATCAAAATTTACGTTTGCTAGAGGCCTAACAGCTGGCCTGACCCAAGCACCCGAGTACTTTGCTGAGGTGATGCACGCACCTCCTCCGCAAGAAAGTTTTATGCCCTGCATTCTACATTTTTGTACAAAAAATAATTCAAAGCTACTGGGCTACTGGACTGTTTCAACTGAGTTTCCTGAATAAACAAATAAACCCCTTACCTTGTTATATAAGAAGACCCCCAGGATAGCTGTCATCATTCCAAGGACATTGGTGCTCGTAACTGGATTGCGAAGCATTATAAGGGACACTGTGATGACCATGATTCTTTTTGTGGCATTTGCAACAGAGTAACTTAGCGGGCTGATCAGGTTAAGGATACTGAAGGCAATGACATTCTGGGCAAAATTACAGAATCCACTGATTATAAGCAGCATCAAGGTCCAGGACCAATGAGACATCGTACTCTGTTATAAAGACAAACGTTAAAAGAAAAAAGAGATTAACTCAGGTTTCAGATAAGAGAATAAGAAACACAAAGACAACTTGAGTCACTTCTGCCATTGCTCTAAAGAACATCTGCAACTTAGCTCTAAAGAGGCACCCGAGTATGATACATTATACACCTACCAGCTCTGAGGAATCATCTCTCTACGCACTCGTAACAGTCTGGGTGCATTTGTTCCTGTCTCCAGCTACTAATTCCTGAGATTTACGCTGTCACATAAGCTACCTCTCCTAAACCTGACATGACTTCTCACAATAAACACTGCGTTTATTTTTTTTAATATTGTTTTGTGAAACAGTTTGCAGGTGTTTCAAAACAGTTCCTTCCATGCTGATGAGGAACTACTCTGAAACACTTAAGTGCACATTTTTTGTATAAGTGGTGGTGTTTGGTGTTTTGTTTTGGTTTTTTCACTCTTTCCTTTCTTAATAGTGAACAGTTTCTCAAATACAACACTTACCAAGTCATTCTCTACTAAGAAGGAAGAAAGATCTACCAAAACCCACGTTGGAATCATGAAGAACACAGCATGGCACCCAAGTATGTTCAGCAAACGAAGATGATGTATTCGGGAATCTCTTAACACCTGACAAAAAACAGTATTAAACAGCCATCCTTCAGCTACTGCCCACATTTTCAGTGGAGGTTCAGGAGCCATGTAACAGTAACAGCTTTAGACAACAGATAAATTATGAAAATAAGTAAATACTGTTGAAGTATGAATTTCCTATAAGGATAACCAAAGAAAAACAGATGTCCATTTGAAAAAACAATGGGTTATTGAGTGGTGACTCTTAGTGTTAACAAGATAATAATAGAATTAAAATGCTCTAGAAACCAGAAATCATTTTGTAACTAAACAGATTTAAGACATTTTAATTTTGTTTTGAAGATTTCAAGAACTGCACGGTGTTAACACTGATTCATTCACTACAGAGAAAGGATTTGATACAGCAAGTAAGAGCTTTCAAAGGAACTGTTAATTTAAGCAGTATTGAGCTGCCAGGAAAAAAAAATAATCCATGCTGAGGAGTAAAGAAAAGGCTCAAGATACACTGAAAATTGGGCAGAACTCAAGAGTTTTAACAGCTTCAACAGGTAGGAAGAGCTGTAGACAACAGGCACACAAAATAGCCAAATATTACTTACTTTGGGCTCCCTTGACTATAGGCAACTTAAAAAAAACCAAACCAAAACAAAAAAAACAACAAACCATGTACTGGAAAATACATACTGTTCTGCTAAAGGATGATGCTACTGACCAATGTTATGAACAGCAAAACAATTACCTTCTTTGAGAAGATGTTCTGAAGTGAAAAACACAGAGTAGCAGCAAGTGCACTGATGAGTCCCCACATGTCAAAGGAAAGTTCTGTGACGGTGGCCAACAGGACACCGGTTATTATGGGGATCAGAGACAAGTATACCTGAAAGAAGAATAGAGAAGAGTAGCTTACAGCTTCTAAGAATTTTCATTTCAACTGAGTTTATACATACTGCTGATGTGGGGAAGAAAGGAGAAGGAAGAATAAAGCAACAGAAGCAGAGATCAACCTTTATACTATTGTAGCTTGAAGAAATTAAGTGGCTACAAAACATACTATAACAATGCCAACGTATCAGAAAGTATCACCCCACTCTATACCTAGACGTGTTTTCTTTACATTTACAATAAAAGGGAAAGGAACTTGTAAAATCTGCGTAATCTAATTCCAGTCACAAAATTCCCCCAGCTAACCAAAGGCTCAGCTTCCCCGATCCCAGCCAGCAGAGCACACCACAAACACCTCCAAGAGAAGAAACCTCAGCAAACCTGTCCGCACCTTCGTCGTCTGCTTTTCCTTCATTATGATCCGTGAAAGAAGAACCACCCATATTGGCATCGTCGCTTTTACTGAGAACAGAAAGAAAACGTCGGTGGGGACGCGAAGCTCAGGCCAACGCCATTAACCACCATCAGCAGAGGGGAGTGCTGGGGATGGGGGGGGGCTCAGGCCTCGTCCCACCAAAGCCACAACCTCAGCTCACGCTGGGTTGTCCCTCAGTGTCACCGTGCTGGGCACTCGTACAAACACGGACCGGTCTTGGTGCTCTGGGACACTGCAGCAGGCACCCGCACGAGCACACGTGGGGACACGGTGCACCATGCCAGGCACACACACCACGCCGGGCACCCACACGAGCACACGCTGGGACACGGCACACCACGCCGGGCACCCACACGAGCACACGCTGGGACACGGCACACCACGCCGGGCACCCACACGAGCACACGCTGGGACACGGCACACCACGCCGGGCACCCACACAGGGACACACTGGGACACAGCACACCGTGCTGGGCACCCACACAAACACACGCTGGGACATGGCACACCATGCCAAGCACCCACACCACGCCGGGCACCCGCACGACACTGGGCACCCACAGCATGCCTGGCACCCACACGGGGACACGTTGGGGCACGCCACGCCACGCCAGGCACCCACATGAGCATACCCCGGGGCTTCAGGTCACTGCACCAGGCACTGGTACAAGCACATACTGGGGACCAGGACACGGCACCGGGCACCCATACAAGCACACAGCAGAGACTGGGACACCACATTGAGCTTCAGGTCACCCCACGGGGCACCAGTAGAAGCAAACAGCGGGTACCTGTACAAGCCGGGTCCCGGGACATCGCACCGGGCTTCGGCTCCCTGCGCCTGGCCTCTGTACGAGCACAACCGACGCTGGGCCACCCCACCGAGCTCCTACACGAGCACAAGGCCACCGCACCGGGTCCCCTCCGTCCTCCCCCCCGGCACCCCGGGCCTCACCTGTGTGCGCGTAGGAGACCGGGACCCTCCAGAGCGAGACGTGCGCGGAGACGGAGGCGAAGTACTTGCCGAAGGCGAGCGGCAGGATGTAGCGGGGGTAGGCGCGGGGCGGCAGCTGGGCCGGGCCGGCGGGGGGTACCCGCCAGGCGCGCAGCAGCGGCGGCAGGAGCCCGCACAGCCCCAGGATGTGAAACAGCGAGACGGTGACGGGCCGCGGGAACCCGCCGAGCAGCAGCTTGTTCACCACGTTCCCGCCGGCGCTCAGCCCGTACCAGGCCAGGCACAGCGCCGACACCCGCGCCCCTTCGCGCAGCGCCGGCCCGCGACCCCCCCCCACTCCCCCTCCCCGCCGCCGCCGCCCCGCCGGGAGCCGCCAGCGGGGCCGCCATGGCTCCCTGCGCCGCCGGTGAAACGTCACCGCCGCCAACGCGTCGCTTCCTGGGGCGGGGCCGAGCGCCGGGGCCGCCACCGCCTCAGCGCCTACGGGGGCCGAGCAGGGGCCGCCGCTCCGCTCCCGCGCCTCCCGGCCCCGCACTCACCGTTTCTCCGGGCCCGCAGCCCCCCCCGCCCCGGGTTCTCCCCCCCACCCCCCCCACCCCACCCCACCCCCGGGCCCCGGCGGCGCTTTCCGGGGGCTGCAGGAGCCGCTCGGTGGGAGCGGGAGCCTCGGCAAAGCCGCCCGCGGGCTGCGGGGGTCTGTCAGCCCCTGCCTGGGCAGAGCAAGTCAAGCCCCAGAGCCCCGTCTCCCCTCAGCTTCAAGCCCGCTACTACTTCAGGCAGGTGCCTGGGGGTGCTTGAGCACAGGCCGAGAGGGAGCCTGAGAGGTTAAAATAACCCAGGACACCATGGAGTACAAGAAATGCACACACGCACAAAAAAATACCAATCTAGTTTCTGTTCTGGTTTTACAGCACGAGTGTGGGCCTAGCTGTAAGGCAGGCCTTGAGGGCAGTGCAGCCAAGTGAAAATTGCCTCAGGAAATCAACAGGCCCAGGGAGCTCAAGTCACATACTCCCAGGCAATGAAGCAATTGATCCTGATAATTTAAGGAATGTGTGAGGCTGACAGTATTAAAAGATGGGTGAGTACCTGTCAAGCACCCTGTCAAGAGACATTTCTACATCATTAACGTATCTATAAAAATACTTTTGGTAATGGCGATTCCCAAAAGATTTGCAGATGAGCCATTTCATGTCATCCATTGACAGGAAAGAGATAGCAGTATATAAATTTAAGATTTTAGGATAAGAATAAGTTTTGTAAGGCAGTTAAGAGAAACCCCTAGCAGAGAAACTGAGTTCATGCAAAAATGAGAGTACACAGCAGATACGCACACGGTAAACTTCATTTGAACTTGTTTACAAAATTGACAAAAAAATATCACCTTGTAAACTTATTCACATTTGTTGGAGCTCACAGAACTGGTTATACTAGCATGCTGAAATAAAGATTGTCAAGCCTCATCTCACCCTGGATGACATCCATGTGAGTTGACCCTTACAGCAGAAACAAACTTGGTATGTAACAAGATTTGAAGCTTGCACTGAGTGGACTTCTCCAGCGATGTTGTAGCACTAGGGAAGGGGCTGGCTCCGATACCCGATGCTCCCTCCAGCCAAGTGAGCATCAGCACGGCCAGTTTGCTACTGAGAGCTGGATGTAATAATCTGAAAGCAGTGATGAACTGAAGGCATCACCTCACCGAGTGTGGTCCACAAGGGCCATCGATTGCATCAGAAATGTAAGCAGTGGAGAAAGAGATGGGGTTTGTAAAGCGTAATGTAATACTTCGTCATTTCCTGAAATTTGCCCTATATTCAAAGGCCTCAGAAGAGCACAGACCCTGTTCCTAAGTAAGACCATTCAGGGAAATAGGGAGAAGGGGCTGGGGGAGGTAAGATGCACAGTATTTTTTACATAAACAAAACCCAAACATTTTCCAAAATGACCAGCTTTTTAGCCCTCTACCATCAAATCTATCTTTCTGAACTCCAAGACAGTAGCTTTCCCCAACTCTAAAACATGATGCTTGACCTCATCAACTGCAGGAGGACAAAATGGAAGTAAACTGAAAATATACTTGGAAACATTTTTTGGTAACCACTTTTTCTGGTTTTACTCTCAGACCTCAGATTTCAGAAGTGGAAGCAAACAGACATCAGTTAAGATTACTGAGACACCCACACATTTCAATACCAGTCAGAACACAAAAGCAGTAGGTTTGAACATGAGTGACTTAAAAAATAAACCAAACCTTATCAGTTGTATTCCAGGGAATGAACTAACTTATATACGTGGCAAGGATCACCCTTTTAAAATCATGCAAGAGCTTAACTCTGCTCCCAAAGGCAGAACTCTTGCCAAGGCTCTGCTCCACAGAAGCGAGATCCAGCACAAACGGGTTAACATCACTAAACCTAGAAATATTTTTGGTATAGTGTCCCCTCCCCTTTTCCCCTGGACAGAAGCCCAGCACTGGGGACTGCAAAAAACTAGTCCCAAATGTTAAAGCAATTACAGTTAATAGAAATTCTTAGCTTTCTAGACTGAACCAGGCTGCTTTAGAAAGCATTTTAACAATTAGGAATAATATATTACAAAGTTACTGAGAAAAAAGATGAACTCTGATCTTTTTAGATTTTGAGGTACATTAACAGCAGCTGGGTTATCAGTCTCCACACCCTGGATGCAACCAGAGTTCAAAAAAAAAAAAAATCCAACCTGTGCGACTGAATACCACCAACGTACTTGGAAGACATCTTGTATATCCCTAACAGCCAGCTGCTTTCGGCAGTGTCAGAAGGGGTTCAGCTTCACCACACCGCTCCGACGGATTCTCAGTGTCGATGATCACTTAGCTGGTCTGAATTGAGCAAACTTTAAAAAAAAATGAGTTAAGTATAAATAATTCACAAACTGTTTTGTGCAAATTTTTTTTATTTCCACATTTATATCACAATGTGTCCACTTAAAGGACCAAATAGCAAAGTTGCTCCCTTCTGCATCCCAAGAACACAGAAGTCTAGTTACTGTACATTCACTAAGGCTCTTTGTTTTTGCAAATTGCGTTTATGATGGATATCCATAAGGCAAACAATATCTAAAGGAATGGTAACAAGTATATTTCCAGCATACAAACAGGCTTCCTTTTTCCCTCTCACAGTACAGTTACAAACTTGTAGCACCCTCATTACATTTAGATTCTAGAAAAGGTGATTTTTCTTTTTTTTTTTCTTTTTTTTTTTTTTCCTAGAAGTTTGCAGGAAGGGAAAAGGAGGAAAATTATTTGGCTGGTGGTGGTGAGATCAAAAATATCATTAAACATCTAGTTTTTGCAGCATTTCTCAGAGACTGGATTTAAACTGAAACCAGACTAAAATATGTGGATGCCTATGGAATGTTGAGCTGAAGCTGGTCTCCCAGCCTGCAGTGCAACACCTGCTGTTTAAAACCCAATCTCCGTACCACATGACTTAAAAAAACAAAAAAACAAAACAAAAAAAAAAAAAAAAAAAAAACCAAAACAAAAAAAAAACCCCAAAACGCAATCATGTTCAGAGATGTGATACAAATAAAACTACAGTTTTTGCACATTGTCTCTTGAATATCTCACTGCCAAATAAAAACCCAAATCAAGTCAAATAAATAGATGCATATTTTGTTAAGGTAACTTCCACAATTTTCTCTGTACCTGCCTGTAATAAGATTCCGGCATTCAGAAAGTGCTGGAAATCCTCTTCACTTCTTGGGGACTAACACTTTTTTATAGCTGGCTCGCTATAGAGTTTTGAACTCAACTTATCAACCTTCGTATGCCTTCCTTTGCAATTGTTAGTAAACTGGTAGCAGCATTTCACAAAAGGAGAATTTAAAGGAAAGAGCTGTAAAGAACCAGCTCCCTCACACCCTCTGCTCGTTGGGCCTGTTTGTCCAGGACAGGAGGCTTTCTCCATCTTTAAGTGGCATAGTGTCTGCCATTTTTGCTAACTGCAGATGTAAAAGCATTTTTAGCAAAACTGTACTCAGTCTAGGCAGACATAAGGCAGGATGTTCAATCTACCATCATCCCCATGTGGATCTAAAGATATGCACTGTGTCCAATCATACCAGTTACCCTGTGTGTCATAACAACCGTTCACGCCTGGCCAGTTATGTTCACGTATTCTGTTGAGGTCATCACTTGTGACCTCTCTCGTGACCCCAGGCAAGTCTGTAGGTTTGCTGTTAGGAGCTAGAACATGAGTCTTTCTAGCCTCTTTTCTAGTGCTTTCCTCCTGCTTTAAATATTCAGACATGAAGTAGTGAGCTCCTGGAGTCTGTACTCCTGATGAAGACAGCAAGCTACTCTGTCTGTTTAAATATGACTGAATGATTTCATTTCTGGATAATTCTTTCCAGTTCGTTTGTTCAAAAGGGCTTTGCAGGTTGGGTTTTTGCTCCTGCTTTTCCGTTTCTGTCCTGTGCTGTTCAGTAAGTGCAGGTATTTCTACCTGCAAAGGATCTTTCTGTGTTAAAGGTTTTATCTGTCCTGTCATGGGATCAAAAGTGAGTTTTCTCTCTTTTAATCTCACAGGTTTCACACCCCCTTCTGTCAGGTGCCCATCCAAGTTGACTGTATAGTCTCTGGGTCGGTACCTTTTCTTCTTTTTACTATCGGAACCTGAAGCAGCATCATCACTGTCCATTTTTGAAGTGTCCTGTGAAAAGCCCATGTGTGCCGTGAGAGATTCCCCAGGGTGGGAGCTGGTTTTGCAGCTGGGAGATGTGTGCTGTTGAAGTGTCCCTGCTGTGTGCCTGTGCTGGCTTTCAGAAGGTACCTGCTGCTCCTGCCAGTGCTGAGATACCTCAGTTACTGATTGCTGAGAGAACTCCAGTCTTTTTGCTGGCATTGGAGGTGTTGAGGGTTGCATCAAGGATGGTGGCGGCGATGGCACCTGTGCAGTATCTAAGAACTGAGACCTTTGAGATGGACTGGGCATCGAATCCTTTGGTGAGTACGTAGTATGCTGCCGAGCAAAAGTATCATGCCTAACATTTCTAGGGCTAAACGAGGAACAGCGAGGACTCTTAGGTTGGTGCGGTCCTATGGTTTCTTCCGATTTATCATGCTGCTGAAGCACTGCAGTCTTTAATAACGAGGAAGTGCTTGATGGTTTTACAAGTCCTGGAGAACTGGTGTGAGGTTTTACAGCATTTACTGGGATCTTACTGTGTTTATCATTTTCACTGAGTTCTGTCCTGCTGCTTTCAGGCCCTGCATGTAGATTTATGTCTACAGGACTAGGAAAATTTTCAGGACTACCTCCAATTCCATTTGTTGGAGGGGGTGAAGAGTTTTGTAATACTTCATGACTAGCTTTGGAGACTTTTGGGGGAGGAGGGCCCTGATGCCCATCCCTGTGTTCACCTTTCCTTTTCCGATTTCCCAATTTCTCTGGTTTTGGAGAATTTAGTTTCTGTATATCATTCCTGCTTTTCAATTCGCTGATTGGCTTTGATCCAGCCACAGCAGGAAGTTGCGCTTCTGCTTTGCAGTTGTGAGCACCACCATTGGCTGATCCAGGTGGATTCGGCAACCCTCTTGGCACTGGTTCATTCTGAGTTACAGGTTCTATCAACTTTTGCCAATTCCGCAACAATTTCTTGGCACGTTTGGCAAGTTCCTCATTGGATGTCTTCTTTCGCACCTCATTGATAAGCCTCCCAAGTCTTGTTTCCTACAAAGAAAGAAAAGTTGTTTTATAAACAGGTATCATTTCTAAACACAATTCTTAGGTACATTTCTGCTTTGTAATGCTTACCCTAAGAAACACCTAGTTAAAAACCACTAAAGATTTGAATTAAGTAAGTGTTGAATTAATCTTTTTTGGAAAGGATTAGTCCAGTTGGTCCAGTGCTTCACCACGCAACACAAAACCTCCTGTAGGTTTCAAGTCACCCTGTCTTTATTCCCAGGCTAAAGCACCAGAGCCATTAGCTGTGAAAAACATCAGAAAGGAATTCTTTAATCAACAAGAAATAAGTGAGAATAAAGGCACAAGTTCAGATTCAAGAGGAAATGCAGAACCCAGGGCAGACAAAGGGTGTGTATCACAATGAAAGTATAAGATCTGCAGAAAGAGGCAAGAGAAAAAAACATTCCAGAATCTTTGCCCGTTACAGTCATACACTGACAATAAAAATCTCCATTTCACAAACCTGACTAGCCAGGGTGTGACTTACATCCCACCTTCTTCCTCCATCTCTCCTCTCCCTTCATTCCCCAGTATCTTGAAAACGTATGAAAGACCGATTTAAACAAGCATTCCTAGGGTGTCCCAAAGTGGTTTCATAAGCGGAAGGAAGTGAAATGTTTGATTGTTCCCAAAGCACATTTGAAAACAAAGAATTGTTCCACGAGTCAGATTACTTAAGAAAAGCACTTCAAAGGAAAACATAGCCCAGACTGTAAGAGAAATATGCAACATGTTGCGGTACAGATGTTGAAGTACAGCTGGAGTTATAATTAAACAATAGTTAAAAGCAAGTAGCATCAATAACTTCAATATAAAGACTGAAAAAATTTTTATAGTTTAGCCATAAAGACATCTTTGGTCTCTCTTTCTAAGAGTGGCCACTGAGACTGCAGCTATCCCACCTGATACTTCAGCATTTAATAAACCTAATCTCACCAACTAGATCAGACATTGAAATCTGCTTAACTAACTTTATTATTCATTTTATAGACAGAGTAATTATATTCCTATTTCAGATTCTTTGGTGCTTGGTCACCAAACATCTAAAAAGGTGACCGGTACGTCAGCTAGGAGAGTGATGTTGCTGAATGCAAGAGAATTAATCAGTAGCAAGCAACGATTAATTTAGTGCCCTGCACAAACAGGAACTGTGCTGCACAGAATACTGATCTGAATCCAGAAAGAATCACTGTGTGTGCATTGAGATGTCAGAAGCAGCACGGGAGGGACAAAATAATATCTTAATTGTGAATCTTTTGCAATCAATGTATTGTTTCAAGAAAAGCTCTTATGGAAATTAGACAGGCAGAGAAAGTCCTTTTATACACACAAAAAAAATCAAGTAATGTTTAGAGGGTGACATACCTCAAGTGCCTCTTTGGTAATGGGATATTTCTCCAGGCTGGAGATCACTTCCAGCACTGCCACCATGTTATGGATCTGCAACAAGGAAGACAAAGTCACTTCATGTTTCACGTACAGGTCTTAGTTACCAAATGTAATTTAAGACCTTCCACTTTATAATTGCTGGAAGCATTAATCACAAAATTGCTGTCACACTGTCTGGCTTTAGGGAGCTGATTGTTCAAAGAATAGGGACAAGGACACTTTACTGACCTACTTGGAAACTGGAGGAGCTGTAACAAACACACTCTTATGTAAAACTAAAGGAAACATCAGCAATAAACCCAGTGTGACTTACTAGCAAAGTTCTGAGACACCTAACCAAGGTGTCAGTTAATTGTCCTACAGCCTACGGAAACATAAGTGCCAAGCGGACCAAGAAGAGCAACGAGTCAGATCAGAAATCTTGCATTTATTCCTTTAGACACCGCTTTAGATTTACACAAGTCAACGTTCTACAATTTCCTTCAAAATATCGGCACTTCCTGCAGCCACGCGCCGAGAGTCTGAAGCCCGGGTAGAACTCGGAGGCGTCAGCGCAGAGGAGGCAGAGGCTGTGCCCGGTAGGTGTCCTCAGACCATCGCCCGGCGTGGGATGCCGCCACCGCGCCTCCGCCTCCAAACCTCCGCAGTCATTCCAGAATTGTACGTCCCGATCCGGAAGGTGGTGAGGAGTAACTGCAGAAATTCATGTTACATTAACACAGCGTCTATCAGATTTTTCTGATGCTCTCCACTGCAGTATTTCTGCATGCGTGAGTAAGCTCCACGCAACAGCAGTTGCCACAATCTGTAGATGCGAAGCACAAGTGTGATTTTAATAATTTCTACGAGAAACCTCAAACTACACAGAGATCTATTTCCATTATCTGATGTTAAAAAGCACCAAAAAATGGAATTTCTAATTCACCTTTGTAGATAGATTTAAAAGATAAGCAAAGGAAAACTTGAATCACAGTCTCATTTATTGCTTAATTGCATTTGTGACTCAACTGGACGTGAACTGCATCTGAGAAAAATCTCTCAGCAAGAACCTCTGCAGGGATCCCACATTATCCTAAAGTCTTATCAGGAGCATAATCAGGTAGCCCTGCCCTCCCAGCCACACACTGCAGTGCAAGATACTTCCATTTTAAAAAGATTGCAAGTTTGTAAGAAATAGCTTTTCCAAGTCAATTGTAACCTTCTATTAAGATAAAACAGTACAATCAGGAGCTGAAGTCTCTTCCTTTCAGAAAATCTTGTGAAGAGACAATGTTTTGTGTGTGTTTTTTTTTTTTTTCCTTCCATCATGGCAGGATTGCTTAATGTTGGAAATACTTGGATAAAGCTGTCAGCAATTAAACACTTCGCCTGATTTTTAGGTTTACTTTTATCAAACTTATTTTTAAAGTCTATACAGGTTTTGAGTTGTTATAATTCTTACAGGTTGTAAAACCAACTTCAGACCAAAGATGAATTCATTTATCATGGTTCTTTCTTCACTGAACTACAATGCCTCTGCAGGTTTTTAAATAAAGCCCTACCATCCAGTCAGGTCTGGTACAACTCCACTTAAGCTTTAAAGCAGCAATAGCACGTATTTTAGTTCTCACTATTTCACTACAGTGCACTGACTTTCTTCCATGTTTTGATCCTTGTACTGCCCTCAGTGCCTAGGAAGGATGATTTAGCACCACAGTTTAAGTAATACAAAACACCAGGGTTTTCTTCAGTTTCTAGAACCAGAGCACTTGGAAGAGCTAATGCTCAATTCTGGGAGTTTCCAGACAAACGTTTTTAGACTTGCAAAACATGATACTCTCCTTCCCAACACATATTTTAGACTATGAATTACCAGGGTGCAAAAAGGCTCTGTGTATTGCACACACCAATAATGGGTACAATTATTTTTGCAGTTACTGGTAATCCCCACATATTCATTAACTAAATGACAAACTGATGGCAAAAAAGGCTCATTAGTCTATCAAAAGGTTGAGATGGGGAAAGTGATATGCTCATGTATATACACACCTACAGAAAGATGAAACTGGTCAGGGAATTTCCAGCAGCAGCTTTGCCTTTGTCCAGTATACCCAAATACACATAGATGGATGCCCCTGAATGCTAAATCACCTACCAGAGACCAGGTCTACACCCAGACTGATACTTACCTTCATCCCTTCCTTTGAGGGACACATGGTGCCAATTAAGGCAGCAAAAGCAGCCTTACACCACTGAGTCTGTGCTGATCACTCAACCTCTGGTAAAACACAAAACTCCCATTTCAGATTCTTCACACATTTGTAACTAGCTGAAAACATGCTGTCGCACTAAAGCGATTGCTGCAAGGAGCACGAAGGCTCTCACTGGAGATCAACTGCAAGAACCTCCTCTCATTTTTTCCTTCTTTTTGACCTGCAGGGAAGCACGGTTCTTAAAAAAAAAAAAAAAAAAACAGAAAAAAAAAACAACAGGCAGGCTCAACAACTTCTCCACCCTTCCCCACTAGTTTTGTGTAGTTTTCTTGGAATGCCTCACCCCAACTTCCATAAAGAGAAGCTTATAATAAAAATCATATTCACCTATTTCAAAATAAGATAGACTATGAAGTTTCTTGTGGTATAGTTAAACACGATGATGAAAACAAGATGACCTCCCCAACATGCCTCAAATATCATCTATTTAATGTGAAGACACCTATTCCGATAACAGCAGCACATCAGTATTGCACACCAGTATCTTTAACTTAAATCATCTGTTACCAGCTTAATAAAATTAATATATTGTCATAAAACTGACATGAGACTGAAGTTACAAAACCTACCAGGACATCATCCTACTTCGAGCAGCACCAGAAATTATAATTTGTTAATGCAGGCTGCTATTAAAAATGCTTATTGGCTACACAGCAGATAGGCAAAGTAACATACAAGGGAGTTTGGCAACCTTGTTCTCTTCAGACACTGGTTAAGAGTACAGTTGCGTAAGTCAGCATCTCAGGAACTTGCACATCATTTTAGTTCGTTTGCCTTTGTCTACTTACACTGCAACCTGTTACTACCACCCCAAAACAAGAACTTCCATGAAGCAATCCCAGGACCTCACATTTAGGAGCTTGCAGAGAATGGCTAAGAATAATTGATATGGCATTTCAAATTATCCCATGCTGTTCCCATGATGTGAAGATTGACTGGCACACAGGCTAATTCACTCGAAAGTTTACTGGAGAACATCTGCTTTGAGTCATGTACGATAATCCTTTCCAGCCAACTCTAATGACAGTCACAGAAAACAAATCTTATTTATTCCATGCAAGTCTCCTTAAGTCATTCAGCCATACTCTGGAGCTTACTACTGCTATCTGAGATCTTTTCCAAGTTAGGCACTAAATGTTTCTATACTACAGCCTCAGACAAAAGCATGGGTATCTGAACTCTCTGGAAAAGATCAAGAAGCTTAATTTCCTTTTTTTAACTGCCATCTTAATCCTATTTTAGTTTTTATAAATCAAGAACAATTCAATAACTAACTTCACAGTAAGTGTTACACAGCAGTTTAAAAGGATAAAAGGTCTGTTCAGGAAGTTTAATGTACAGCTGTTCACTGCCACCTCCAATTCTACCGTCTCCTTCTCCAGTAGATTGGAAAATAGCAGCAAACTCAGGATCCACATGTGAGCTGGTATCACTGTTTCCATGTGCTGGGGGTGTGAAAGGGCTAGGACGACCAACCTGCTGGGACGCGTTTTATGTTGGACTAACACAGTCCAGTGTTACGCTTTGATTCTTTTCCTTCATCTACAGGCCAGTCCAGCCATAAACCACAAAATGAGCACTGATGCGACGCCTTTCTTTCTTCCTCAGGACTGCCTTGACACACAGGACAACCTGCATCTCACTCCGCTGCTGCCTAAGAAACAAATGTTACAAAAACATTCAATTGCAGTCATTTGAATAAAGAAATTTGGTTGGTTGTTTTTTTTTTTTTTGTTTGTTTGTTTGTTTTGTTTTTTAATCTTTCACAGGGATATTTCTAAAGATCTTTGCATGCATGACTAGACCATGATAGATGACAAACCAGCCCTGAGTTAGGAAGGATGATGTTGCCGAGACAGTTATACAGGCCTGAAGTAGGAGAAGGAATAGCTACTTCCTTGTAAGATGAAAACCTGAGAGTTAGGTGCACAATTACAAAAACCATTGCAGTGAAACTGCTCATACAGCTTCCTGTCCTACTGGATGCTCGCTAGAAAGGCTCTTTTCAATCACTTTCATAAAGTTCACATAACAGCACTAAAATGATGATACTTTTGACACAGTATCATCATTCATATGGGTCACATTAGCACCTTTAAAAGTTTCTAAAGGGTATTTAAACTTGGCCTGGTATGTCTAGAATTTCTAATCACTGAAATTTTTCTAAGAACGAAGTGTAACACTATTATCCTCCTGAAATCACAGGTTATAATAATAATCAGACTCAATTGTAGGCATTTTGAAACAGACTATACAGATATATCAGAAGAGACTTGCTTAGAACGCATTTGTCATCATACTTCAACGTTCTGTAAGTGCTATAAGTACTCGATATTTTGCTATTTTCAAAGAAAGTTCTTTTGTAACATTTTCCCACCTGTAGTATCAAAGCAATTTTACAGAAGCAAGAGAAGTGGATCAACCAGGGAAGACTAAACAGATCTTTCTAACTTTCCTACAGACACAAATCCAGATCTCTATTGCCAAGTTGGTGTTTTCTGTTGATTAATTAATATAAGAAATACAGTATGGTCTATACAGAAGTTCACAGGAGCATTTGTACCATTTTTTTATTGTCTTCCCCCTGCTCCTAGGGACAGCAGGATTTTATTGGGTAGTTATAAAAACTGTCATCTACCTGTAGGCTACGTATATCCTTATGTAGCACAGGATAATGTTCAAGAAAATCCCAGGTTCAAGGTCAATATTGCTGAAATTGCCAGGCAGGACTGACTCAAAAGGAGGTACAGCAACAGCACCATGAGCAACGTCATCCACTTGTATTTATTTTCTCCAAAGCAGTGTGGTGACGACCTGCATCTAAGCACCAAATCCTACCCTGGAGCAGGGCCTCTGGTCAGTGCCAGATCCTGCCCCCAGCACTGCATTTGTATAAAAGCTACTTCATTGCATTATAATCTGAAACTTGGAATAAGAAGAAAGAAGAGAAAAGTTGCTATTCATAGCAGGCTTTATTTAAATGCGGCAATGGAAATACAGTAGTATAGTGTTTATTTAGCACTTCATATAGGATGCATTAGATACCAGACACTAACGATACATATCATGAACAGTAAACTCTGTCTTTTTTTTTTTTCCAAAAGATACAGACCAAACACACAAAGTTAGAATTCAGGTTACAACCTGCTGGTATTTAGTTCAGTTCCCTTGCAACTAATCTATTAACAGTTTCCCCTACCCCCAATGTGACATGATGTTGTCTGAAGATAGGGCACACGAGATACTATTCACAGAAACGACATACCAAAAAGATGACCATGCATGACTTTGTTCATAATTCCTGAAAATGTCTGAAAGTCAGTTTGCTAAGCGGAGTTCAAATATTCACCAGTACACAAAAGATATTCTTAAAGGTGGAGGTGAGTTTTCTAGTAGTATTTAGTAAAGATGATCTTTAAACATGAAGGAATCAATGATTTGGGTTGAAAGTCGTCCACTGAGAGTATCTTCTATGACAGAGAAATTCATTTGGAGTCCATGCTTTGAAAACCAATCAGAAATTTGTGCTGCAAAACAACAGGTAGAAGAAATGCTCCTTGACTACCAAGAGCAGTCAAAAAAGTGCCTAGGCACAGCAAGCACTTGCCCTCACCTCTGAATTTAAAATTTCCAGGTCTAATTTAAAGAGTCAAAACAATCTGCATATATTTTATTTGTACTTAGGCTTTATTTAATGTTAAAGTAACATCATTCAGATACCTCCCCATATATATTTTACACAGCCAAGATCATCAAACAAGAGTTCGGTCAGATTCCAACAAAATACCGCATTGCGAAGAAATCAGCAGACCTGAAATATTTCAGTTGAGCGAGACAACAGTTTAGCCCTCTGTTACCTTTTGGCAGTATGTACGCACATAAGTAAGGTGTAGAGAGACTACAACAGCCAAGAGATTAAGGAGTTTGCCAGCAGAAAACACAGTTTGCCCTGGCACTTACAAACAGCCTTGAGACAAATCCATAGCGGTTGGTAAGTGCCATCAACACTAGCTCTTCTCTACACGGTCCACTCCATGAAGATGTCTAACCCTGGCAGAGGCCCTTGACACAGCAGGAAAATTCTCCACACTTTGGAAAGACCGGGGAAACCACCCAACGAAAGGAGCATCCATCGGTGGAGTCATTTAGAAGATAAGATACAAGAGGTAGTAAAATACAGATTATGGAGACAAGATGGACATCCAGAATGTCATCAGTTCACTGTGGCACATTGAGGAAAGTCTTCCTGCTCTACAGGAGGAAGTCTTTAAAGCAAATAGAAAACAGTCAAAACTATTAACACTTTTCTCCATTCGTATTTATTAGCAAATAATTGGAAGACGTTGTTACTACAGAGAGGAATAACTGTCTGTCAACTTCAACATTCACTAAATGTTTTGTATAATATTGTGAGAATCATACCTGCAGTGCCTACCCCTAAGCTGTATATGAAACGTAGAAGACTCACTGAAACGGGACCACCCAACACTTCTTTTTCCACTCCCTACCCCCTCCAACCCCCCCAAAAAACAAACCGAAACAAAACCCAAACCCAAACAAACCACCAGACCATGAAGTTGGACAAAATCTTTTTGAGCAGCAAATTTATTAGTTCGATTTAAAAAGCCCAACAGCTGAAGTGAAAGTTACATGAAATAATATTAAACTGGAAAGACATGTGTGGCACAAATTCAAGATAAGTGAAGAGAGTAAGAAGAGTGGGGACTGCGGATCAAAGCCAGGCAGGCATTGTCACAGCAGGGCAGAACAGTCCCACTGGTATCTACCACGGCATACTGCAAGCAAGATAATTTTAGTCTTGTTTTTCACTCAACACCATACTGATAAGAAATGGTTTAGGAATCAAATTCAGCTGGAATTACATGTTCATCTCAAGGCACCGCAGTTCAAGAAGAATGTATACAAAGAGGAGTTCAGAGAAGAGCAGTGATAAGAGGTTTCAAAAACATGGTTAATAGGAAAAAGTTTTAAGTACTCATTCACACAGTATTGGAAAAAATAGGAGACACAAAGTTTGAAACAAGCCTCCCTATGCATTATGAGTCACAATAAAGAAAATGGTGATCAACTGTTTTCATGTTCACTGGCCTCAATTGCAACAAGACAAATAGTGATTACTTATTAGGAATAACCAGAGATCTACCAATGCACTCAAATAAGCTGTCAAATAGTTTCCTTTCCACTACAGCTGTTTAAGAATGGATTAGACAAGTCTAGAAGTTGTTTTAGATAGGTAATGCTACTTCAGTGAAGGTGATGGAGCACATAGCTTCATGACATCCCCTCCAGCCAGGCACCCCCCTATGATTCACGCCTGGGGAACAGGTACAGAACAGCAAGTAGTAGAAACACATTGAAACGTCTATTTATCTAGTCCAAACTAGACTCGAAATACTAATTCCAAATTCTGTCCTCTCAAAGAAATTCATAATTATACAAAGTAGTTTGTATTATAAAGGACTTAGAAAATACAACACTTCAAAACTTGCTGCCCCTCTGGCCTGTGCTGGCCAAGCTCACGACCCCGAGCACCTGTCTCGAGCAAATGTGACCCCAGAAATGCTCAAGGCTGTCCCAGCACTGCTCAGGATCTGTAGCCACTTCACATCACCACGTCAGCCATCTCACACTTACTCTTCTACATCCCAACACCTGAGCACATTTCTAAAACACCATGGTCCTACCAAAACAAAGCATAATAAAATAAGAATAACCATGGAAACTTTGAGGTTTGACCCAGCCCTACACATCCACTGCCTTCTGGTATAAATACTCCCAATTGCACAGCCAGCTACAAATGTGTAACATTTAGTGGAACAACATGACAAGTCTTGTTCTGTAAGACATGCTAAGAGTTGAGCTGCATAACCAAAGAATAGGAAATAATGCAACATGTCACCCCCCAGGTGCAGCAATCGTTGCAGATTATTTCAGCACAGTAAATAACACTCAGAACCAACACACAAGCCCTAAAAACCCAATCACTACACTTGGTCCTAAGGACATCTAAACACAATACAGTTTTGTTGTATACATGATAACCATTTCTTCTCTTCCACCTGTACAGACACTTTAACCAGATGAATCTTAGTAGTTACTATTTATTACAAGCCATGAACTGAAGTCCAAAATTATTGCTTAAAAATGTAGAGAGCCATAAAATGAGGTCACTGTGCAATTGAAGTCACAGGAACAACTGCTCCTACTTCAACAAGAGAGAAACACAGAGCTTGTGGATTATTCAGGCAGAATAATACAAAATATACAGAAAAATCAGCCTTAAAATGCACCCCTTCTGATTTATCATGATCTTGATGCTTCCTACAGTAAGGAGCGATCCATTATTTCAGCCAGAAGCCTGTATTAGCCTTCAGTTATTGGGGGAAGTGAAAAGCCAGTGCTGAGAGCTAACGCACAAAAGGCTCCCGGCACAGCAGCTCTCCACTTCACCTGAACTTGCTGTTATTATTTACCTGCATTATGCTAAGAGCAGAGTCAGACACCCAACTAGATTATGAGAATGAGTCTTACAGGCATCGCCTAGACAGAATCATTCTGCAATCACCTGCTTAATCTTAATGCACTCCAGAGAACTAGTGGAGATTCAAAATTATGCAACACACATTTAAGCACTTGATGAAAATGGCTTCAAAGGGTCAAGAGCTTTCTGAGGTTCTTAAATATTATGTTACACATCACATGGAATATCTACCCAGAACTGTTGACACAGAGCAGTTTATATTTGAATGTAATACAGAAAAGCCCTACTAATGTCACCACAATATAAATTTTTCACTCTTTTCTTAAA
Source organism: Tyto alba (assembly GCF_018691265.1). Lineage (NCBI taxonomy): Eukaryota > Metazoa > Chordata > Aves > Strigiformes > Tytonidae > Tyto > Tyto alba. The sequence continues at coordinate 12,277,941 of NW_024881293.1, read as the reverse complement.
AAAATAAAAACATCACCACATTGGTGTACTTTTAAATGCAGCAGGCCAACTTTTTTCAAAATGTTAGGGAGGCTTCTCAGCTGATTCCTTAAACAATAAAGGAGACTAAGAGCCTGTTGAATACATTGCACTATGGAATTTCTAATTCATCACATTGAGGTGCAGTATGCTTTCATGACTGCTCATGAGAATTTAAGTATGGCATATTTGTTCACAAAATCGTGAGGAAAAAAATCATACAAATTGGGAAAGTTTTAAGTACCAAGTTTGGAGAGAAGTCGCCATATCCTTTCAACGGCAATTACTAATTACAGAATTTCCGTGAGCGCATGCCATAGAAGTTTTATGGATACGGAAAAAAAATTTGAAATTAATGTACCCATCTCCTAGAACTATTGCTCACCAAGTTATAGATAAAATGCTGCCGTTAGTCACCCATTTCCAAATACCTCCATTCTCTGAAGACTGTGCAGGTCCTCAGGAGAACAGAACCTGCCAAGTGATGACCCCCCTAATAATCAGTCCAGAACCCTCGGCCATTCCACCCAGTGGCACAATCATCAGCAGCTACTTGAAAACAAAATGAGTTTGCTACCTTTGGCTGGAAAAAAGTCTTCCCCCAGGGGACTGTAGGCACACCACCTTTCATCTCAGGGCTTACAAGTTGGAGGGCTCTTTTATTTTAAGACCAGCTCCACTCCAGAGCCAATCACCCAGTGTGATCATGACAGGACAAAAGAACCCAGTACCCCATGAGCATTTTATTTATACTTAAACACAGAACACTCTGAAAGCTTTAACCTAGGCTATTTATTTCTAACCTAGTAGCAAAAAACGTCAGGATTTTCACTTAAGAAAGCCCCAGTGTTGCTTAAGCCCCTTGGCAGCCTGTCTTAAAAAGTTCAGTGAAGAAGATACTACACAAAGTGAAAACCCAGTAACTCATATTTTGATAGACAAACTCTTACACACATGACAACAGAGACCGAGTTTTCATGACGCAGTCAAATTCTTGACTAGCGTACTTACCCCATAAACACACAACCTGCAGGCACCCCACCTTGGCAAATACTTTTGAAATATCACCTCTTGCATCTTCTCTTCCATCTCACTATGCTCAACCCTATTCAAGAATCAACTGTAAGCTCTCCGTGGATAAACTATAATATTGAGGTATAAATTTCTCTGGAATTTTCAGGATGATAACTTGTATACATACTCAAAAATTCCATATTCCTTCCCACACAATTAATTTACACAGCACAAGGAGTGTTACATACTGACCACGCTACCCAGCTCTGCTTCGGTGACAGCTCGAGTTACAGAAACTCAGCGCTGGTTGTAGATGCACTGGTTCACTGAAGACAAGTTATGAACATGCATCTCCACCTTGGGAAAAACCCATGTTCCTCTACCTTCAGAAGTTCTGTACTCCTTAAAAAAAATAATCAATTTAGACCTGCAGTATAGTCATGATACTCTGCAAGATGATTCTGCATGAAAACATTATGTGAGAAAGAAGCTCCACAAAAGTGCTGGCTGTCACTCTTAGACAAGACTTCCACCTCTGCACAATCATCTTTACAGCACAAAGTTTCAAAATACACCCAGTTGAGTATGTTGCTGAATACTACAGGCTTGGACGTAGGATTCCTCTCCTCCCCAGCTGCAATGTTAGAAAACCACTTTGTTCAGTAAAACAGAACTAATTACGTTTTACTTCCAGCGATTCCTCAATAGAAATTTCTACCACCAACTGTTTGGACATGCTGAAAATTGTATACTTTGATATTAACAATCACACTTAAGCAGGCACCACTGCCCCACGAAAGCCATGCCCCAGAAAACACTGACACGCTGTGAAGTTTAGCAGATTGCACCTCAAATTGAAGCAATTTGCTAGCACTTAAATATTGTTCCAAACACTGAAAGCATGAATTACCTGCAGAAAGAATAATGTATCTCTTGGAATACCGAATAAACAAACCCACATATACATTAAACTGAATGTGATGTACTTACCTTTACCTTAAATATTTCTTTAAGGACCAAGCACTTAAGCGGAGCCATATCATACCATATGTTATACAGACGAAAAAGTTTATTTGAAGTTATCACCAAGCACAAAATGGGTGAGACAAGATAGTAGTTGTCGTAGTAAAGCGTTATCAGCCAAAACAGACATTCTTTATATATATAACTATACTAACATAAATATGACCTCCAGATCTAATATATTGGAGCAACTATGCCTTAAAAGAAGTGCTTCTTAACTAACATCAAACTTTCACAGAAGGCAGAACCGATTCCTTCTTTCTCTGTCCTGAATTTTGTGTGGCTCCTGAAAAAAATAAAACTCTGTCAACTGCAGCAGCTCATTGAAGACACTTGAAAAGAATCTCCCCTTACAGGACACTGGAGAAAAAGCTTCAGTTGCTCAGAAACTACTTTGATCAGGAGCCAAAGGTGCCAGAATGACAGCGCTGTTGTGTCAGATGGCCATAGCAAAAACCCTGAAGAGAGGCAACAACTCACACCTTACGCACTCCAAAACCGGGCTCACCCTCAACTTCCTGTACAAAACCCTAACAAATGACAAACTGGAGTTTCTATCCTAGGTGTGGATTTCTGAAACACAGGCTAAGCCATAGTCTTCATGTTTTTCAAGACAGAGATTGCATCTCTCTCCACTTGAGACCTTTTGACAGCAAATGTTTTCCCTCCCACCCATGCCAGTGCCAGGCTATGGTGCCTCGGCAGGAGCCCACCCAGCTGCACCCCCTGCCCACCCCAGCTCCAGCCCTCCCAGCACCCTGTGCTCAGCTGCCTCAGCTCACTGCTTTCTTGGGTTAATTGTGTGCAACATGCACTGAAATAGCTTAACACCACATCCCAGGTGCACCAGCAGCCACAGGAACCCAGCTGCCCCAAGTCAGAGCAACTTGGGAAACTGCAGCCTCGGGTTCTTTGCTGCCTGGGAAGTTTGTTTTAGCACATCTCTCCTGGAAGGATGCGCATCCTACATATCAGCTGTCTTTTCCATGCTGTGGTTTGTGATGACTGTCAGAGATTATTCCCGATATTTATTCTACCTACAAAAAGTTGGTTCTTCCATTCAGTAAGCTGCATCAAGAAAAATGTGTTCGATTAGTTCTTTCCCTCTCAGTGCTTTCTCCCTCCAGCCTCTGAGCAGTCAAAGTGTTCATTTCTCACCAAGGGTCCATGCTAGAGCATGTGCAGAAAGGTACTTGCTGCAAAGTTTTATCATTTGGATTTAAATAGCCTGATCCCCTCTAATGAAACAACTTGACAAACTGAGGAGCGTCTGGCTGGAGGATGCTGCTCTCCAACAGCTTGAGCTTATGCTGCTTGGGGCTGCCACTACCCCACCATCACCTCTCCTCGCCGCACACACTTCCCCAGCTACAGCTTCGTGCCAAATCTGCCACCTCCCTGAGCCCACGAGGAGCCAGGGCAGGGAGAGGCTGCAGCCGAGCCCCCTTTCAGGCAGAGTTTGGCCAGGTGAGCTGCGCGGCTGGCCCAGCACAGGGTCAGCCCAAGGGAGGGATCAGGAATGTGCAGCTGGAGGTGGGGAAGTGGATGGGGATCACAGCAGCTCACCCGCCGGGTGCGGCTCCATTGGCAGCTTCAGCGGGTGTAAGCATGCCAGTTTAAGCCAAGTCAATTCCTTTTTAGATTATTTGGAGCATTAGCCACACAGCCTTTAGTGTGAGGTGATTTACTCTTGAGTTGCAAAGCTCACTCATCAGTTACTACTCAGGAGCATCCTTCTGGCTATCCATGAAGAAATTTCCCAGCATTTATCCCAGGAACACGTGCCGAACCCTTGCATTATTGCATTGCGAACACAGGGGATGACTCCAGACATCTGTGAACTACGCACAAGCGAGAGTGACAATAAAGCCTCTACAAGTTAAACTTTACCATAAGGCATCCACTTTCATCTCAAAACACACAGACCAGTGTGGTTAACTTCTACAGGTAACACATACCTCTCTCCTACGAGGTCCCAAGCCAGCCTGCTAAGGCAGCAGGGAAGCAGACAGCACTCTACTTTTCAGCTTCCGTACTTATTTTTTAAGCATTTTAATACTCAATTCTGCTGCCACACCTGTGCCAGTACTATCTGTGATGCACCAGAAGTTTTATCAGGTAACTGAGCTACATCAAAAACTACCTGAGAAAAAAAAAATATTATCTTTTCTATTTTAAACCCTGATCAATTCCCCAGTTCAGTTGACCACACAATCCTGCAAATAGTTGCACTGGCACGCATAAAATGGGTGTGTGTAGCAGGAATAAGAAGTGGGTGTTATTTAAATTGTCACTGCTACCGAAACAAACACTCAAATTACAACTTAAGAGCAAATGACTACTGCCATCATCACTAACCTGTGGAGTTTCAAGGAATTAACAATAGAAAGGCAATCTGGCATTCCCCTTGCTTTGACCCCTCAACCCAAACTACCTGCTACTTTTGTTTACTCAGATTTTGTCCTAGCAGCCTCAAACTTTAGAATTGTCTCACTACTGCAAGGCTTAATGTGCAAGTTTTTAACCCCCCACCAAAGACCTCTTGAAAAGTAACCGACTGTATTAACCACCAATAACAAATGGACCAGGTCTATCCAGGCAACTAACCAGACAAGTGCTAACTCACACTAGTTAACCTCACTATCTCTAGCTGTGTAAGCATCACAGGCACTGTTGGAATATATTTCCACAAAACAAAAAAAGCTATTTGAGAAAGAGGTGGACAGGAAAGCTGCAAAGAAAGGCCAAGAAACCAGCTATACCAGCACCCTCAAACAGGTGAATTTAGGTGTATCCAGCTGTTAACAACACAGAGCATCAAAAAAAAAAAGCAGTCATCCTATTCAAGTTTATTTAAAATTACAAAGAAACTGAATATAATGGGACTTACTACATCAGGCCCAAATCTTTATCTGGAACACAGGACTGACACAATAACACTTCAGACCCTACACACTGCCAAGTGCCACAACCACCCACATGTTTTACCAGACATCTGAGACACAATCCGCTGCCTTGATGCTCCAAATGCAATACTGCTTGAAACAAGATGAGTTACAATAAGGAAATGAGCAAAAATGGTGAGAGGTACAACAGGTTCCAGTCTTTGCACGCTGCAGCTTCCTCAAAACTGATAAGCTTATTAAGGCCTCACAGAAAAGGATAAAGCTAAAGCAAAAGCCATGCCTAGTCTACTTTCGCCCACATGTAACACTTCCCTGCCTCCAAAGAAATCACCAAGACCTTCCCGAGGTGAACCACCGCCTTCCTCTGCTCTCTACATTTATATTATTACAGCAGTGTCTTGCACCTCCTCCCCTCCTCTCTAAACTGAATTCTAGAAAGCGTATTTATCAGTGATGACAGAGGCTTTTGTTTCTAGGAGTTTGGTAAAGCAATCAATACAGAAAACAGCCATGGATGCATCTTTAACTAGGCAACTTGTGTTAACTAGAAGATCACCCAAGGCCAATGCACTGCTTAACATATTACAAAACATGGACCAATGTATTCTTAATAATTCAGATCCTGGACCTCTCCTGAAGGTCTAAGCAGCAAGGCCAACCGAGATACTGCATGAATGGACAGCCTGATTTACAATCAACTCCAACCACACATGAAGATATAACGGGTTGTTACTCAAACCAAAGCTGGGGTTGCATCGCAGATGGCAAATAATTAAATTCTCGTCTAATATTTAAAATCAGGGAAAGATTGCTACATATTCATGATGAGGAACCATTTAATTGCAAGCACAATTCTAACAGCCGGTTGGAAATGACAGGCTTTCCCACAGAGCAAAAACTAACAGATCTCATTATTCCTGACATCAGGTAATAAATTCCCTGAAGAGCACAGAGCACAATTTAACAAGGCAAAGGTGTTCTGCTTGGCGGAAGAGGTGGTTTCTCAGCACACTGAGCCTGAAGGGAAAAGCGCTGCTTCTACCAGAACCAGGGAATATCTCCCCTCTAAGACCTCACACAACCGCTACAATAAGGTTCCGAACACTCTTCTCCAGTTACTGTTTCTACATGATTCTTCCAGGAAAAGGATTTTCCTGCAAGAAAATATTGCCCATCATTGCGGGAGATACCACTAAACTCACGCTTTCCTCCAACACGAGTCTTGGTACATTCTCACTAACGCACAAGCTTTGGAAGGAAATGGATGTTGATACTTAGTGTTTAAGTCATGTAGCAGAAGTAGCTTGCCCATATGGTTTTTTTGAGGGAAAAAGACTGAATAAATGAAGACATAATACCAGACATCCCGGGTGGCTTCCAAGATGATGTAATTTTTTAAAAATAGCTTATTTCTTATAGGTCTCCTTTGAAATAGAGGTTACCCATGTAAATTCTGAACCAAGTGTGTGAAATGAAGTTATAAATATATTCTGCAGCAATTACTAGAAGAGGTCTCAAGTGCTAAATGCATGTGTACAGTTAAAACCTTGCTCTTGATTCAGCACGGCTTCACGTAGCAGTTCTAAGATGAACAATAGGTACAGAAGGTAATTTCTGAAAGCAAGCGGGTTCTGAAAGCTTGGGGAAAAGATTATTTTGACCATTTCAACTCATTGCAAGTGGGGAAACTTATATTTCTCTTTAATTTATTCCTTTTAATTTAAGGCAGGTCCTCAGAGTTAACCAAGATGTGTACATACCACAAAGACCTTCACAGCTACACTGGAATTAATATCCACAATGGAGAAAGAGCTCATATTAGAGAACGTATCAGCGAAGCTTAAATTTACAGTGCTACACAGTAAAGCACTCTAAAGAACCATATCCTCCTCCTCAACCTCACAAAACTGGGCAGGTTTTTGCACACCTGTCAATATTAGTGCGGTTTTCACCCTCTCCAGAAACACACACGTAACTACGCCAACAATTATATTGAAAAGTCTCATTGAAATCCAGGCCTCAAACCTTGACTTTCTCAGTAAATAAGGAAGTCAGTCACAATAATGAATACCGTAAGTTTGAATCCAACCACTTCTTTTAGGAGAAGATTCTAAAACCCAGAAGAAAGTAGTCAGAGTTTTCTGTGAGTACCCACAAGTGCAGCAGCTCGTAGCTGCACTGACTCCTTCCTGTGGGAAAACATCAGAACAGTTTCTTCTACTTTTAAACTGGTGCCCAATTGCGATTAAATTCAGAATCTGCTTCTGAGCGTGTTCAAAACTTAAGTTTTTCTTCCCTGCATGAAAGCATCATGACAGGTAGTTTTATTGCTTGTTTACCACATATTCTAAATGTTTTGGAGAAAAAAGTCTGAGATCTAAGCCTGCACAATGAATCTCAACTACACCACCTCTGCTCTCCTTCAAAGAAAAGGTTAAAATGGAAGACAGCCCCCTGCCTACAGGCATTTCTAAACAATGGGCTGATTTTTCTGCCACCAATTATTGCCCTGGATAAGTATCAAGTATGTAGAATTATAATTTAACATACATTACTCCTAAGCTTATGGGGCTACTGACCTGCTGGAAGCTCAGCAGAACTACTGGCTGATGCTCTAACTTCCCCCTGCAGACACCTGCCTGGTTATTTCTGGTCTCCCTCATCACAACCAAACTGCAAGCTCCTTCCCAGCCTAATGTAACATTAAGGTATGGAGAAAGGGAAAAGTATCCATCACAAAATAATACTTCCTGGCTGCTTAATTCCGCACAGCAACAGTGTTTTAGAAAGTAACACCAGAATTAGGGTAACCATTGCTGCTGACAGTTTTTAAGTTAAAAGAAACCACAGATCTGTTAGAATTTTATTAAACTTGGTTGAATCTGGCTCTAATGCAAAGTGAAAAATTTGCAGCCACAAAAAGAGAACTCAGAGCAAACAAAATTCATGAAGTCTACTAACTGACATTTCAGCAAGATCCACGTTAAAGCACTGCAAACTCAAACAACTTTGACATTTAAAAGCCCACAATTACCATTATAATTCATTACTGTTACTTGAACATGTAATATTGCAGCTCATGACAAATGTATATCACAGGAGGTTACTAAAGAAGCTACAAGGTCAGGGTGATTTTTCTTCAGTTTTCATGTCATATGCAGGCCACTCGAGGATGTTTCCAAATGGCAATAACTTTATTAGCTACTTTATGACATCAATACAGCTCTATTACAAAAAAACACTCGCTCAGACAGAAGCAGGTATGGCTTTAATAGAACCAAAATACCATTTCACATACCCAGCCTCCTGGAATAACACACACACACACATTCAACCTGACATACCCATAGCTGCCCCCACAAGCTGCAGATGGCCAAGACAAACCCACCTTTGCGTCCTGCTGTGGTGACTGTTGACCTAAGATTCAAAAATCTGACAGATTGCAGGCTCTGCTGTCGTCTCACAGCAATAAACAGCTAAGCAGAGAACTGCTTTAACGTGCCAAAAAAAACCCTTAGAAAGAGCAAATGATACTTTGGACAACCACCACTTCAATGTTAAGGCCACTTGCAAGTAAAATACACGCCAACTTCTGTGCTTAAACTACATCCCAGAAGGAGCAGATAAGCTCATTAGCGTGCTGCAGGAAAGGATAACACTGGAGAGAGAGGCTGCTCGGTGCTGGAGCAACTCCAGAGCCCCGAAGACACCGGCGAAGCCCTCCCGGCGTCCCCGGAGCCAGGGGGACCCCACGGCCGCTGCCGGAGGGGGCGACAGGGGCCGAGGAACAGGTGGGCGCCCCGGAAGGTCCCAGCGAGCCGCGGCGGAGCCCGGCCCAGAGCCCCCTGCAGGCCGCGCCCGAGCCGCGGCCTGGCGTCGGGAGGCTGCCGGGCCGCACGCCGCATGGCCGGGCAGCGCCGACCGGGCCCCGGGGGAGGGCGGGGGGGGTCCGTGCGGCGGCGGGGGGCGGCTGCGGCCCCCGGGGGAAGGAGAGGGAAAGGCCTCCGCTGCCACCGCCCCGGCGGCCCCGTGGTCCCGGCTCGGGGGAGGGGGCGGTGAGGCAGCGGCGGCAGCGGGACCCCCTGGGCGGGCAGGGTGCTGGGAAGCTCCCCGCTACCGCCCGCAGCGGAGGCTTCCGGTGCCCGGGGAGGAGCCGCGGTCCCGGCGGGAGGGGAGGCGGCGGCGGCGCGGCCCCGGTGCCCCCCTCGGACAGCGGCGGGGGAACGGCGGGGTGGGAACCCCGGGGGGAGGGGGGCGGGAAGGAAAGGGGGGAGGAGGCGGTGACCGGCGTCCCCGCGCTGCCGGCACGGGAGCGGCGGGGCCCGGCGGGCCGTACTCACGTTGCTCTGCGGGTCGATGGCCTGCAGCAGCCGGTCCCTGATCTGCTGCGGGGAGGGGGCCGGAGCCGCTGTCATTGCCTGGGCGAAACGGGGCGGCTGCGGCCGGGGCAGGCGGGCGGCGGGGCCAGGCCGGGCCGGGGCGGCGGCTCCTCACTCGCCGGCGGCGGCGGCCTCTTCGGGAAGCCGGAGTCGCATGTTTCGCTCCCCGCGAGGCGGGGGGCGGCGGGGCACGGAGGGGCCGGCAGCGGCGCGACCGGGCCGAGCACGGCTGTTCCGCTCGGGGCCAAACTCAACTGTGGGCAGGAGCCAGCCCCGCGCAGGGCACCCTGGGACACGCCCGACGCAATAACGCACGGCGCGCCCCTGACGCCCCGGCGGGCCCGGAGAGCGCCTGCGCGGGAGAGGGACGGCGGGGGGGAATGCGCATGCGCATGCGCGGTGGGCGGGCGCGATGGCGGGCGGCGGCAGAGGAAGAAGAGGAGGAGGAGGAGGAGGCAGGAACCGGGTGCCGGCCCGGCGGGCGCCGAGCAACGCTCCCCGGCCCTTTATAGAGAGGCGGGCCCGAACGCCTGAGGGAGCTGAGCGTCGTGGGGAGGAGAGGGTTGAAGGGAATAAATATCGGAAATAAAACCATCGCTGCGCGGCTGTTGTAGACCTAACGCGAGGGGACGTGTCTTAGGGCAGGCTGGCAGGAAGGTAATGCGGTCCTTTAAGTTGTGAAAAGGCCAACGTGCTCTGGGAAGAAAACAACAAAAACAACAAAAAAAACCACTAAAAGTTTTTTTGTTTTTTGTTTTTTCCAAGATGCAGAACTTTGATTTCATTATTTTCAAAATAATGGGTGAGGTAAATTTCCAGCCACTACCTGGAAAGGTTAACCCTACAAAAACTGAAAAAGTAGTTCCTTAAGCAGAAGTATTTCCAAGTCAGGTTTTCAGAAGCTTGTAACCCAAAAATGGCCTTGGTACAAAAGCAGCTTTACAACCCAAAACTCGGAGTGAAAGGTGTCCCTGCACCACATGGGGTAAGTGACCAGACCAGCATTTAAAACTTCCCAAAGCATTAGAGAGCAACTCAAAACTAATTGGTAATTTTTTAAAGCACCTGCTTAGGAGCTGAATGACAACTTTTATTCTTGTGGACAACTGAAACCTTGAGGCAACAGCACGCTAGTAAAGCACACAATCTATTTGGAGTGATAAAATTGTCCATGTTCCTTTACCAGTAGAGCTTGATCATTCTCTCTTTCCTGTATCCAAAGCGTTGCTCAGAAAGCAGACTCCCAGTTCTGCACAGGATCAACCACTTTTCTGAGTAAGAATTAAACCCCTGAGTGCTGAGTCCAGGGGCCTCTCGCGGGTTACGCACAGACTGCAACAGCCACCCCCACCTCTCCCCTCCCTGCTGCGGGGGAAGACTTGGTTCAGTGAAGATTAGAGAAAAATGTTTTCCAAGAATAGTACAAAGCACTCAATTTTGGTCAGGTGCCATGACAAGGCAGCACACTGCATTTTTTTTTTCTTATTCAAAGGAATCAGAACAAGATAAAAAATAATACAGAAATTAGAGACAAGTAATGTGTTTAAATTTAACCTAGGATTGTAAGTTTGCTGGGCAGTTCATGCTTGAAGGATCCTTTCCTCAATACATTTTTCTATGTTTATTACAGCAAGGCATTCTTCCCTCAAGCTCTCCTTCCCCTTTCATGTTTCATGAACACGAAAACTTCAGTTAATGCAGAAGTGGGTGACTTAAGTAAGTTGTTGCGAGTGCCCAACACTTTGTCTGACTACCTGACTGCACCCAGATAAAATTCCATGTATAGGCTAAAACATGAACTTCAGATTCATTTAAATGAGGCCTCTCTCTCCTTCTCAGCAGTCAGACAGGCAAAGAAATAGAGGCTGCGGAAGATTCACTAGTAGTTTAGTTTTGATTTAGTTTGGTTTTGCAGTTGATCAGCACTGCATTCTCTCTTCAATTATCTTGGTGATGCTGGGGGAAGTTACTGGTCAAAGAGGCTAAGTCAACATAATTAAAAATAACACAAGAAGCCAGACACAATTAGAAGACTAGCTAAAATTTCTCAAAAAACCACACCAATACCGAATTTCTTTTTCTTGAACAGAACAAACACAACATCAAATAGACATTTTACCCTTAAATAGAACAACTTTATTGAACCAAGTCCAAGATTATTTCAATACTATTCCTTAGCATTTGGTTACAATATTATTTTTGCTATTCAAAATCCCTTACATATTGCTTAGAAAAAAACCCTTATCTTTGAAGTTTTAATTTAAAAAGCATTTTGTTGGAAAAACAGTGAGAAGGCGAGAACACCATTTTTTAAATCATTTTTGTATTTCTCCAACAAAACTAAATGGAATAGTGAGAAGTTACACCAATACTTTGCTCAACTTTATAAAAATCAGAACCAGTAAGTGTGAATTCCAAGTATCCTAGACAGTGGTGACATTAGCAGACACATCCAGAACTGGGAGTGACTGACAACGCAGTTTTAAGACTGTGGTCTTCAGTAATGCTCCAATCCTACCCTGCATAATGGGCACCGCACTCTACGCCTAGCAAAACAATTTCAAGTTCTCTTTATTTCAGTAAAGTTGAAATAATTTTACTTTGAAGATTTTGGCTTAGGGACCTAAAGGCTCAATTCCCCTGGCAGCAAACGAACCAGCATGCACTGTATTACTACACGACTGGCTGAAGAGGATGAACGTGTCCCGTCCCTTCAGCATGTTAGGAATTTGTACCAAAGACAGGCCACAGTCTCAGGGCTGTGTTTTGAAAGCGTTATAATCTTTTACTTTATAGAAAAGTTACATTTCCAGCCAAAAGTCTCTTCCAAGTTAACAGGCATATTTGTGGATGACTTTCAAGATCCAAATAACCTAGAGGATACAACAGGGAAAAACAGTAGATGAGAATCAGGTACAGCTGTGAACGGTCAGACCAATGCCCTTCCAACTCACACCCCCAGCGCACATCTGGCCACTAGTTTTGCTTCCCCATACATCAGACCATATAGCTACGTAAGTGAAAGGAAGGCAGCCTGCTGATCAGAGCTAAAACCTGTTGTTTCCAGAGACTATTCTCAAGGCTGATTCCATTCTATTACTTGGTGGGGGTTTTCCCCTCTAAAATGATAAATATCCTCATAGTTAAACTGAAATTCTGTCCCAAATGATGTTTTATTTAAGCAACCCACAACAAAGAACACTGTATTTAAGGCTAAATGACTCACATGCTGGCAGAGGTTTTCATGCACTACAAGTGCCCACATTAGCAAAAAAACGTGAGGTCAACCAACATCTCTTTGAAGATTGAAATAAACAAATGAAATGAGAATTATGGAACAATACAGCAGGAGAGAAAGAGATACGAAAAGAAATACATGTGCAAGAAAAATCCCAACATATATGGCTTCATATAAACAAATGACAAGATGCTGCACAGTGTTACTTACACAATCATGCAGAACATCATGAAGACATTCCACAAGGCAATGAAGATTCGAAAATATCTGAGACTCAGCAAGAACTCCCTGATATTGTCACCTAAAGATCAGGAGAAGAAGCCCTTGATGTGAAAGGTACCTAATGCCCCGACAAGTCACATTTTCAATGCTGCCTGAAAAACATAAGCAACTCTGACAAAAAAAGAAAACAACAAAAAAAAAAACAACCAAAACAACCCAAAGAGGTCAGACAACAAAAAACAGAAAGTTGAAGTTTTTGGTAAAACAATCCATGCTACATTCAGTGCATCCCTATAAGGGCCCATGGCAAAATAAAAAATAAATGATAAAAAGGGGTCACACTGTTAAACAGGGAAGGACAGCCCTCTGTCTGTTGTAGTTTCCGGGCTTTCTGTGACTTTTATCCGGCAGAGATATCAAGGAACAACGTGCGTGCATACACACCAAAATGGAAATCAGGTTGTAAGCAAAGCGTTACCTCCGTACCACAGGCACCTACATTCAAAAATGCAAAAATAAATGTGCATTTCTGTATTTCCTCTCAAATCACCAACACGATATCAACAGTTAAGTTTGTCATGTAAACATCACGGGGGAAAAATTTTAAGTTACAACTTCGTAAACTAAATTCCAGACAGAGAGTAATTCACATCCGAACGAAACGGGATTACGCTTGTACTCTGGCGCCTTAAAAACGCTTTAACCAAGGATTTCTTTCAGAAAACGCCCGTTCCCGCGGGTATTCGGGCAGCCCGGGGGTGAGGGTGTAGGCTGGCTGTGCCCACACCCCGCTCCCGCCTCCCCTCCGTTACCGGTCGTGGGTTCCCTCGACTCCTCGCCGAAGCCCTCCGTCTCTCTCTTCCTCCTGTGGGACAGGGAGGGTGTCCCCGTATCAACCGGGGTGAACCCCCCCCCCCCAAAACCGCCACCTCCCTCCCTCCCTCCGTCCCCCCCTCCCCGCCCGCTCACAGCCTGAAGTTGAGCACGGCCCCGGCGTTCATCAGCAGCGTCCTAAGGGAGAGACACAGAGAGCGCGTCAGGCACGGCCGGGCCGAACCGAATCGAACCGCCGCCGCCCCCCCGGGCCCCGTCCCCGGTACCCGCAGAGCAGCAGGTCCCCGATCATGGCGGCGGCGGAAGCGGAAAGGGCGGGAGCTGCTGGTCCCGCCGCGGCGCCTGCGCTCCCCGGGGGTGGTGGCACCGGCACCGGGGCCGGGACGGGAGCGGGCTCGGCCCCGTCCCACGGGCCTGCGCTGCGCCGGTCCCGCCTCCCGCTGCCGCAGCCCCGTTAGAGGCGAGGCCGCGCCCCGGGACGTCCCTCTGGAGGCGGGCCCGGGGGCGGGCCGGGGCCGGGGCCGGGGCCGGGGCGAGCGGCGGGCGGGTGGTGCTGCCCCGCGGCCGCGGCGCCATGGAGCTGGCCGGGACCCTGCAGCTCGGGGAGCTGGCGGCCGCCTTTGCCGCCCTGCCCGTTTTCCCGCTTTTCGACACGGCCTACTTCATCGTCTCCGTCCTCTACCTCAAGTACGAGCCGGGTGAGTGCGGCCGCCCGGGTGAGGCGGGGGGGAACCGGCGGCTGCCTCGGAAATCACCCAGTCAGTCAGGGCCGGAGCGTAAACCCCCTTCTGAGGGCGGTGGGTGACAGGGCCGCGCCTCTCGAGTTTTCTGATGCATAAACCTGACATTTTTGTACATAACCAGGCTAATCCTGCCTGCCTTTTTTGGACTTCGCAGTTTTTGGTGTAAGCTGCCACACGTCTGTAGGATTCAGGGCTCAGAGCCTTGCTGCATTGCTTTTTCAGAGGTCTGACACGTGCCTAAATATAAAGCAGAAAAAACCCAAGAACTAGTCACTTTGATTTTGAAAATTAATCTTGTATTTTATTTACGATTGGATTCCAATCACATTGAAGTAGATAAGTTCAGTCACTTCTTTGCTGCTATCCCAGGACTTAGTGTTACGTTTCTGTCCAGTTGCTTGGCTTTTCTATTTTTGTGGCAATACTCTCCTCCTATTTATATACAAAAAGGCTGTAAGTAAAACCTTGGGTTTTTCCCACCTTCCAGACTATGCTGCAATCTGTTCTCAGGCACCCGAACTGACCTTGCTTTGTTTGTTCTCTTGGGTTTATCAATAGATCTGCGTCTTAGCTTCTACTTTCTGCACTCTTGCCATCTTCGCTATGTACTTTTGATAGTGTGTGCACTTTTCATGCTCTGCTTTGAATGATTTCAGTGTAACTGATGACTGAGGAGAAAAAAAAAAACTTACACTTTGATATGATTTTTAAATCCCCCAGTTGTGAGATCTCAGTATCTCCATACTGTTCTATTTAAACTCCATGTAGAGAAGCGCTGGGTTTTCAAGGTCTGCTCACTTACAGCTGTCTTCCAGCATTAAATCCTGAACATAACAGTTAAGAGGCAACCCTTGTGAAAATATTTTAAAAATATGTAAGCCCAGTAATCCACTTGGACTGGATAAGGCCGGGGTGTACTTGTCACTAGATTCCTACACAGCTTCATCCCACAGCTCCTGTGCTGAAGACCTGTGTCAGGACAGTAATGTCCTGTTTCCTCCTTGTAGACAGCATGGCTTCATGGTCCCAAAGAAAAACAAGTGTTACTAAATTTAAGGCTCAAGCTAAACTTCAGGTTCTATAGAACCAGCTTCATATCATGGCTGTTGCAGCTGTCTCACTTCCACTGTGTTTCCAGCTGGTTCAAATGTTTTTGAGGGCGGGAGAGTCTGAGCAGTCATAGTTTTAGCATACGCTGAATCGCTTACTGCTATTTAAGGTAGGCCACTGTTAGTGACGTTCACATAACATTTGGGCATTCTCTCTTTTGACTGCCTGTTACTGGCTTACTGAACAGAGTTAGGCATCTGAAACGCTGTACAAAGGAATCTGCAGCAGTTTAATCATAGAATCACAGCATGGTTTGGGTTGGAAGGGACCTTAAAGATCATCTAGTTCAACCCCCCTGCCCCGGGCAGGGCCCCCTTTCCCCAGCCCAGGGTGCTCCCAGCCCCGTCCAACCTGGCCTTGAACCCTTCCAGGGAGGGGGCAGCCACAGCTGCTCTGGGCACCCTGGGCCAGCGCCTCACCGCACTCACAGGGAAGAATTTCTGCCCTAGATCTAATCTAAATCTCCCCTCTTTCAGTTTAAAACCGTCACCCCTCGTCCTACCCCCACCCCCTGATCCAGAGTCCCTCCCCACCTTTCCTGCCCCCCCTCTAAGCCCTGGGAGGCCGCTCGAAGGTCTCCCCAGAGCCTTCTCTTCTCCAGGCTGAACCCCCCCAACTCTCTCAGCCCGGCCTCCCAGGGGAGCTGCTCCAGCCCCCCGAGCATCTTCGTGGCCTCCTCTGGCCCCGATCGAGCAGCTCCGTGTCCTTTTGCTGTTGGGGGCCCCCGAGCTGGCCCCAGCACTGCAGGGGGGCCTCCCCAGAGCGGAGCAGAGGGAGAGAATCCCCTCCCTGGCCCTGCTGCCCCCCCTGCTCTGGCTGCAGCCCAGGGCACAGGTGGCTTTCTGGGCTGCGAGCGCACGTTGATGGCTCATGTTGAGCTTCTTGTCAACCAGCACCCCCAAATCCTTCCCTGCAGGGCAGCTCTCAGTAAGCGTCAGTAAAGTGATGAAGCAATCCTAGAGAATTTATGTTCTTGAGAGACTTTCTTGAAGAAGTACAGATACAGATGAAAATGGCTAGAGGAATAAAAAAAAGGCAATAGAAGATTCTGGGATGAGACCATAATGTATTACCAAATAGTAACACTGTTTTAATACCTGGTTGTGTTTTCAAAGGGCATTTCTACATGAGTACAGGAGCAGAGAAGAATCCTCAAATCCTCTTCTTTCAAATAAAGATTAAGAATTACTGTTCTATTTTTACATGTCATCTTATGAATGAAAGAGCTGAACAGATTGTTCATGAATTCTAGAGGGCACCTAGGTTGAAGCAATAGAATGGGGAGAATGGTACTAGTATGGATTTTATTTTTAGACTGTAAAAAGACTGATTTCAAGAGAAAAATTGTTCTTTGTGATTGCAATAAGTAACAGCAAATACAGGAGATAAACTCTTAGCCAATTCATAATCTTCTAAAGATTCAGTTGGTTTGAAACCTTACGGAGGGCCTGCGAGCTATGATTACACATATAATTTCTTGACAATATCTGGTACTTGTTCAGGTTTCACAGAATACGCATTTTTGTATTTTGTTTTACAAGCACTTTTGACTTATTTTGTTGGAGAACATGCACCACAAGCCTCCTTAGAGGGTCTTGAGAAGTTTCTGCTTATTTGCTGAATCCATCTTCTCATTTAGAATTTGCTTCACAGGAGCTGTGGAGATGTCTCGTAAGAGCCCCTTTGCCTCCTGGCTTTGTGCTATGCTCCACTGCTTTGGAAGTTACATACTTGCTGATCTGTTACTTGGAGAAGCACCTATTGATTACTTCAGTAATAACTCCAGTGTCATCCTGGCCACAGCAGTCTGGTGAGTCTTTTGTACTTCACCTAATTTCTTAAGCATGAGATGCTGCTGGCTGTGTACAAAACCACTCGGTGTGAAGGGAGGTATTCTGTTTGTGCAACACACATGTATTATCTTGCTTGGACTAACTGGGGAAAGGAGAAGTGGGGTGAGGTAGTCTTTGAGTCTTTTGTATTCCTAGATCTAGTTTCCAGTTTCTCTGACCAGTTGTCTAATGCTTTGATTCGAAGGGTTGGGTCCAATCGCCAGGCATTCATAGCTGCCACAGCTGAACTGTGGCCAAACGGCAAAAGCAGCGTGCACTGCACTGATACCACATCTAGTAGAGGAGTGGCACACACTGAAGATTTGGGAGCATTTTATTCATCATGTTAGTGAAATGTGCACAAATTAACCACAGTTACTCCAAGTTCCATTTCCTCGCTGTGTATGGGTTGTATGTGCTTTTGCATGACAGAACCAGCATTTCCTTCTCTCTAACATAATTCAGGCTAACACCACAGTACTCTTGATCCTCTCTAGACATCCCAGATCAGGACAAAGAAATGGGTCCTTAAACTCTTTGTGGTTTTATTCCAGGTATTTGATATTCTTCTGTCCCATGAACCTCTTCTACAAGTGTGTTAGCTTTCTGCCTATGAAGGTCATCTTTGTGGCAATGAAGGAGGTGGTCAGAGTTCGCAAAATTGCAGCTGGGGTCCACCATGCTCATCACCGTTACCACCACGGGTGGTTCATTATGATGGCTACTGGATGGGTCAAAGGTGAAACATGAGATACTCTTCCCGCAGTGGGGAGGCACCCAGCCCCGTGGGGAGGGACGGGAGAATCTGTGGGTGAAGCTTAAGGTGACCACATCACTGGGTGCTGACCAGCAGGCTGGTTAGTGGATGTGGTCAGCTGGCTTCAATCGAGTTCCCTAGAACACAGGTATTTATTCATACCTGCACAGTGGTTGTCAGTTGAATCATCATCTGACTTTAATGGAGGCATGAAGAACTGCAGTCGCTATGAAATATGGGCCTAGAATTCAGGAATTCTTTATTCTTTCTCTGGTGTTTTACTGTCTCTGGCCTCACCTGTATCTTCTCAGGGAGGTTCTATCAGTGTTGAAACAGCCCAGTTGGTTTTCCTTTAGCTTTTGTTTGGAGCAAGCATTTGAGCATCAGTAAATGGAACAGAGACAAATGCCTTTTCCCTGCATCAGGAAACACTTTATAGAAAAGTCTAGAAACTCTAATCTGTTGTTTTAGGCTATTTTTTTTTTTTTTTTTTACATTTGGGAAGAATGTCCTGAACCTTTTGTTCCCTGTAGGTTATCCTTATCCTAATCCTTACATATTGGGGATCTAGAAAAGACAGCAGAGATCTCTTCTGGTTTGGCAGTTCTAGCTGTTCACTTGTACTGTTTCGCAGGTTCTGGTGTTGCCTTGATATCTAACTTGGAGCAACTGCTGCGTGGGGTCTGGAAGCCAGAAACAAATGAAATTCTTCATATGTCCTTGTAAGTAGGTAGCCTGTAAATTCTGTCAGACCAAAAATGGAATCTATACAACCATTTGGGACTGGATGCAAATGATGCAAACCTCCTAGAAAACATCTTTATTTCTCTTCTAGCCCTACAAAGGCTAGTCTGTATGGCACAGTCCTCTTCACTCTGCAACAAACTCGCTGGCTCCCTATCTCTGAAGCCAACCTCATCTTCTTTTTCACCATGTTCATGATAGTTTGCAAGGTAAGTTTACAGCAAGTTTGCTGCTAACAAATCTACAGAACCAGAGGAAGGGTACAGACTTAAATTTGGGGGTGTTCGCCTTCCTAAGCCACTGCTGAAGGCATTTGATGTACATACCAGGATAGTTCTGCTCAGGAAATTATAGGCTAAATTCTCTATCATATAGGCAGCATGGTAGAAGATCCTTGTGATCTAGCCTTGAGTCATGTAGCAATAGGGACTTTTATCTGGGTAAGTGGAATGCTCTGTGCTAGTTAGTATTTCACAGCTGGTGTATGTGGTCTTTAACTTTAAGTATTCACTGTTGCACGGCAGGTTTTCATGACGGCAACTCACTCTCACGCCTCACCTTTTGCTCCAGTGGAAGACTTCATCTGCCCAGTTTTCTTTGGCTCTGTTTCCAGTGGACACAGTAGTCATCATCATGATCAGCATGGGGCCTCCCATGAGGTTTCCCATCCTCCGCCTCCTGCAAAGTCAAAAGAGGAGCTAAATGAAGGCACAAGGAAACGGAAAGCAAAAAAGGCTGAATAAAAAAGCAATCACACAGTAAATAGGCCAAGAAAATTCTTCCAGAGCTGAGTCTCAGAGCCACCTGTGACCTCCTTTATCCTCCAGTCTTTCTCTCAGACTCCCGAGGAGAGGTGGAAGCCAGGACACTGCCAGGCGGGTCCCTGAATTTCATTTGTGCTCTCTGTGCTGCCGCTTTGCTTCTTGGTCTCTGTCTCTCTATTCTGATCATATTTTCAGGGATTTGTAGATTTGTGCCAGGATGATAAGTGGGTGCCAGCTCATAAGCTGTCAGCAATTATGATGCAGCATTTTCAATTGATATAAAATCTTTCACCATTTATTTATGAATGGAGGTAATCATTTGTGCTCCTGCAACCCATAAGTTCCTTTGAGTTTTTGTTGACCTTTCTGATGTCTACCAAAACAACAAACTGTCAAGACATAATCAGTGTGGAAGTTGGATTTCATACTCAAGGAAATTAAAAGGTCTCATACGAGCCTGATCTAATTTTTCCTAGCTCCCACATCTGCCATATCTCCAAT
Source organism: Tyto alba (assembly GCF_018691265.1). Taxonomy (NCBI): domain Eukaryota; kingdom Metazoa; phylum Chordata; class Aves; order Strigiformes; family Tytonidae; genus Tyto; species Tyto alba. The sequence continues at coordinate 12,257,856 of NW_024881293.1, read as the reverse complement.
TAATGTGACATTTTATATGCAATAAGGACATGGATTCTTGTGTCCTAGCCAAACTCTGTTTCTGTCACTTAGGTTCCCTCTGATTCTCCATGGATAGAACGCTGTCACTTGCTTAACTAAGTCTGTGTTTGCAAGAGCTTTAAGGCTGTGAAATGCTCAGAGTGCTACGTATTGGTATTGTTATTATGCTAAACTGTTGTGTAGCGTTGCTGCACATTGTCAGTAAGTGTGTCCCACCTCAAACCTGATCATATTTAACTAGGGAAGAAGCATGGTTCTGGTTTGTTTGTAATCCTGTGGGATATAAGAAGGGTGTGTGAGTGTAAATAAGTATTTATTACTATTTATTTATAATTTCCAGGGTACCTAATTCATGGACCTGAAACTGGCTTTTTTAAAATGTTGCATCTTTATATATGGAATTGGATACTTCTAAATATGGTCCTAAGCCCACAGCTACATGCTGGTTTGTGCCTGAAGCAGTGATTTTGGGTGTGCTAAAGGACAGCCTGAACACTCTCAGTTGGGTGCAGGAAGGAACATGTCCTATATTTTTAAGTTAAGATACAGAGGCTGAAAAAGTAGATTTCACACCAGCTGATTAAAACTACTTTAAAGGGCTGATAAAAGCACACCACCTGAAGATACTGATTGTCCTTCATAGGTCCCTTTCAGCCAAACTCCTGCTCTATGAAAGGAGCTTGTGCCCAATGAGTGAAGAAGAATATGAAATGCCTCACATGGCTCAGGGAGGAGTCTGTCAGTTCGCTCATGTTCTGCTTAGTGAATACTGGCTTTTAGACTAGTTTTAAGCTCTTCTTATAACTGATTTTGTTCTTAAAAGTGTCACCATCCAAGGGCTGGGATCACTGCAGTGAAAATGGCACGCGTGAGGATGTAGCACTGGCCTTTCAGTTAAGCAGCATATTGCCACCCCTAGCAATAAGGTTTACTGCTGTCATCTTGCAACTGGGAATATAAATAGAAGGATTTAAGAAAACAGGGGGTGGTGGTGTTGGTGTTGTTTGTGTCCTTGTTCAAAACTGAAATGGACAGTTCATTAAAAATTAAAAAAAATAAATTTGTTGTGTACAACCAGATGAAAGCCAGTACAAAAGGTCAAATGATTTGTGGGCTTGGGTTTTGACAGTGCCTTAATTTTGTGAGTTTCTCTGCCCTTCAGTAGAAAACAGGAATTCTACCTGACAGCTCAACTGTCTGGTTTTGCAGATACTGGTCTACTAAAACCTGATGTATCCTCAGCATGCACAGGACTATAAATGTTTTATGAGATGTAAGATTCAAGGGGAATTTTGTTTTATAAAGCTGCCAACAAATAAAAATTGTGAAGTGACTCTGTCCACTGGCACTCGAGGAAATACGTGTTTCTTTTACTCTCACCAGTCTCAGAAGCCACACGCTCCTTGATCTACTTAAAGTCTCCTTGACCCGATGACAAAATGATTCTAACTGAAGATCAAACTTTGATATGTCCTACAAGTATGCCTGAGCATGTTATAAATGGAAATAATATGGTAAAGGGCCCATTGGTTTTCCTGTAGCACTGTTGTCCAAGCAGACTTTTTGAGATTTTGGGGAAGTAAATAAGGAAACTAACATACTTTGGTGTTTATATCAGCTGCCCCTGTCTCTCCTTTTGTCACTATAAGAGGAAAGAGGGCATTCACCTGGGACAGGTAAATATACACACACATATACAACCACACGCACACAAATCTAGCATATTTGTATAGAGTTTCAGTATTTCTATTTAAAACTGAAAAAAATCAAAATGCTTTAAGTGAGTGTGAATATTTAGCATGGTTCTCTTAGCTGCTGCTTTTGAAGTGTCAGAGCCCTTAATCTTCGCTAACCAAGAACAGAGAGGAGAAATATTCCAAGACATGTTAAAATTAAAGCTCTGCATGCTTTGAAAGTACCTTATCTGGAATGGGATTAGTATCGAGAAGACAACTGCCATGAAGAGTCACAAATTTCATTTAGTGAAGCCTTTCATAGTGAGAGATGGAACCTTTCTTGAATGTCCGTGGCTCAGTGCTGGTCACCTCTGGTACCATTGCAGACAGGCGTCCTTCATCCCAAGAAGAAAAGCTGGATCTTTCAAAAAGCAGCAGGGACACAGGCTTCTGCAGGGCTGCTTCTACACTTCTGGGAAGCCCTACTTTACTTGTACGTGTGCTTCTTCCTTAAGAATCTGCTCCAACCAGAATGAAAATGGTAGCTGGGCATTTCCTAGAGGGAGGTGGGAGTAACTTGCTTCCATGGCACAGAGATGGGTGTGATGAGGAAACCGTGACACAGACAACCTACCTGGCTCACTAAATGAGGACCTGCAAAGGGCTATTTATTTTCTGAAGGGTTTCATTTGTCTCCCCTTAGACCTAACTCTTTTAAAATGTTGATTAATCAGAGCAGTTGAGAATTTCAGTGTGCGATTTAAAGTCTCTGTATGACCCATCCAATGGAAAAGAAAGTTAGTGCAAGCCTTATGCATATTTTAAAAAACTCCAGAAAAAAAGCATTAGAACGTTTCACATGGTTTAACCATGCTCCTCTCTGTGACATCCATTTCAGTGTTACCAACAAATTTTGCTTAGCACCTGGACACAGCAATAAATGAGCAGGCTGATGAGAGCAGGCATTTCAAGTGCTTTGAAAAATCCTACCACGTCTCAAGAGTTCCATGCTGTGTTGGCTGTGCAGAATGTTCCCAGCTCCAAACTCCGCTGCAGCACGGGGTAGGAGAGAAGCATGCCAGGGCTTAGACTTCCATGGGACAGACGTCATTCCCTCCAAAGATGTTCTGATCTGATAACTCCTGATACTAACTCCACTGAGATGTAGCTAAATTTAGCAATAGGTTTAATCCTCAAAGAGGCCCTGGTTGCCTGATGGAAAAAGCAAAGAGTTTCAGTTGCTGCTCTCAGCATTTTTTGTTGATTGACAGGTTTCCCTTTTCTGTTACACAGAGCAAGCCAAACCCAGCTTTTTAATCGTTGCAGATCAGCTTCACAGATAGGGAAAGCTCTACAGCCTTTACTGTGTTTGTAGAAAAAACCCACACCCATAGGATAATTTTACAGAAAACATTAATAATTATTCACAGTAAATGAACTGAAGTAAAAAGAATGGGAGGCCAACGGAAAGAATTTCCACACTGAAGAGTTTATGTGAGGAAGGGCAAAGCCAATACAATGGAGCGCCAAACTAGAGCAACCAGTGTTCTTGTTTCCCCTTTTTCATTTAATTATTAATGACAGCATGTACATTCTTTGTCCAAAGAGTCACCAGATTATATCATCCAGCTAAGTGGAAAGACTCGGAAGATACAGATGGATGTGACCTTGGCCATCTCCTGAGCAAGAGAGTTGTTCCTTTTCACACTTGCCAGGTGATGAGCTACCAAATGCCCGCTGCTTCTTTCTGCCACCTATTTCATGGCTGTATGGTGCTTTAAAGGTGTAAAACACTTGATCAGCACTGAGAGCATCAGTCCAAATAGCACACAGGACACATAGAAACATTAAAAATGACATCTTTATCTGGGCCCTTAGCTATCCTTGTCTGCCTTACAGTTCTTGTACTATCCTTTAAAGGACCTAACTGGCTACTATAAGACACAAGACCGAGGATTATATGGAAGGTAGGGCTGGTATAGCATGGCATTTCCTACAACCTTAGATACCCAGCTTTTTGCTGCAGCAAAGATTTTTCTCTCAAGATATTTTAGTTCTTTGCCAAAATAATGAGAAATCAGAATATACATCTATAAAAGATTTTCTACAAAGCTCACAAAGATAGTTTGGATTTAGTATGAGCTTCTTCCATCTCTACTAGGACAGGGCACTGACAAAGCAAACTGCTAGCAGTGGAGAAAATATGCTGTTGATACCAAAGCTGAGACAGTCACTCTGCACACAGAGGGTTGATATTTGCCTCTTTAGGATGCTCTTACTATTGGCCCTAAGGCGATCTGGTTTGTCCTGTGTGCCCATCCACTGTAAGGAAAGGCCAATTAAAGGGGTTTGGATTTCATCTGACACCAAGAGTGTTCTTGCTTGGTAAACACCCACAAAATTACCTCCCAGCTAAGAATTTAATCCTGCTCTCATGTGGTCTGCAAGCAAGCTGTTGGGAGATGATGGCTCATGGAACAGACAGACGGTGAGAAAACAAGTTCCCTATCATGCCAGAGCCCACGCTGCTGCTGCTGTCGTGACTCACTGTTGCTACTCACTTCACCTTTGTGATGACATTTCTGACAAAAAGGAGATGTTAATAGTGTGAAGATCAACAATCATGAATATCTTTGAGTCTGGCTTCTCTTTTACACTTGTGCATTTGCATCTTTCACACATTATCCTGAGAAAAAGTACCATTTATAATATTTTCTATCATGACCCTTATCTGTTTCCTTTATGTTCCAAAAGAGAATTTGGGGAGGGAATTTTTTAGAGCTTGCAAATCTAACTTTTTAGGAAGAATCAGTGTGAAAGAGTTCATCTTAGCTTTAGGGTACAGGTAGGCTATAGGCATGGAATGCAGGAAAACAGGTCTGATATGTTTAGAGGCTTGAACATTTTTATAGCCTGAGGAAATACAAAATGTCCCCGGAAAAGATTTGGTTGGTCGATTCTGTTTCGTTTTGTTTTGCAAATTACAGAATGCTCACCAGAAACTGTAACACAAATGCTGCATTCCTGTAGAAAGCAAGCTGCTGCTTTTCCAATTATCCCAGCCCCTGATGCTTCTCCATCGAGCTGGCAGATCTTGACTTTCCAAAAAAAGATCTGCTAGTTGGCGACTTCTGGTCCCACTGAAACCAACTGCTTGAATCAGTGAGTGAGCTAATTTTCTTTGATTTGTTAGTGACAAGAATTGGTGTAATCAGTAATAATGACAGGTACATGCAGTGTAAAATGCATGTAGCACATCAGATTGCAGTGCCTTGAAGAACAGTCTAAAAATGCATGACTTTAGAGCCCTAATGTTGGCTTAAATTAGATTTAGAATAATGTAGGCTAAACCCTAATGTAGGCTGTAATGTTTGTCTCAAGGTAAGACGCTTTATCTCCCTGCCTGCTTGATTTATGATAGATTAGGATGTTGGTTAATCTCTCCTTATTTGGCTAGATGACTGTGAAGATTAATCAAGTATTGTCTGCAAAAGGAGCCCATAAATACAGATTACTAATTTTTCTTTAATTATACCTCTGTATGCCAGAGGGATACAAAGGGGGTACAGATGAGGATAGACACCAGCCTCTTAAATCTCATTTCATGAGAGAAACAGAAAAAACACAGCAGCTGCTCTGTCTGATACTGGTTTTCTCTGACATGCTCAGTTCAGTTTCCTGGAAAAGGCAAAAAGCCACAAAAATAATAGCTTATGGTCTCATGTGAGAAAATGGGAAAGCAGAAAGTGGTTCCCAGTGAGTGAATCTGCTTGGCTGGTATAGCAAAATCTCTGTTTCCACAGGACACAGAGAAAGCAGCATTTCTTATGGGAAAAGCTATACTGAACAAATACTGAAACACATGGAAACAAACTGAAATAGCAACGTGCTGTGAATACTGGCAAACAGACCAGCATGGAAGAAAGACATTGAAAAGCATGCTCTGTGAACGTGAGGTGGAGGCACCTATTCTGTTATGGCCTCTGTTGAGATATTTGCACCAGTTACCTTCTCTCCCTGCACATTCCAAGGACATTTGGACAAAGATTTTATTTTTTGATTTGTTCCCTGTTGACAGCTGCAGTTTCCTGCCTTGGAGCTCAACAACTGACACTACGGGTTGAACGCTGCAGCAGCACACACTGGTCCCCTCGCAGGGGATTAGCAGGTGGGTCATGGATGTTGCCCTGCACGATAGAATTCAAAATTAGGAGCAACAGCCAAACAGCTTCTGTCACTGGAGTTTTACTGTTAGCTGTAACATCCCTCAGGAAGTCTTTTTTTCTTCTCTCTTTCTTATTTCTACCTACTCGCTGTTTTTTTTTTTTTTTTGTAAATTATTACATTTTTCTTTCTGTCTTTTCCCATGTGCTGCTCTTTTGAGGATGGTACCTCAGTCCAAACATAGCCATAAAGTAGTAAGTATTTACTGTGCACAGTTTAAACGCCTTTTAGTAAATTCACTCTTGCACAGCTTGACAGAAGGCAAATAGTGACAGGGCGTAGGCATACTCCCTTGGGCATTAAGAAACCTGCTTTAAATGGCAGAGAGTGCCTGAACCATAAACGATACTAGTACTGGCAGGCTTACGTGATGCTAAAATATAGAGACAATTCTTTCTAAAATAGTCAAGGGTAGTGAACAAAGGGACCTCAGGTGTACAGCACCCAACAGGGAGCACATTTACTGCCTTTTAGAAAAAGACCCCGGGGATTCTGCCCAAGTGACAAACACTGGTTGCTATAGAGATATCTGTCCTCTTCAAATACAGATGGATCGCTCCAGGATGCAGTGAAGTTTCACTGCATCTCAGTGCAGATAGTCAACCATTTTCTACTGTCCCTGTCAAAGTAGTTGAAATTTTCCCAGGCTTTCCTTAAAAAAAGGAGCAAGCCAGCTTTCTGGAGAGAGGCACCACAGACTGGTGGTCACTGCCATTAGGCATCTGCCCTCTGATGAGCAGTCTCTGCTGAGGAGAGCTCAGGGATAGCAGCACGAGTGTCAGTCCTGACACACGCTGGGATCTTCTCTGTGGGAAAATGGTTCCTCTTCCCTTCCAGCCCTCCAGCAGCTTGGTCCAAATCTTCATCAGCTCTGTTTTTTCAGGTAAATAAGCTGAAAAGTCCTGAAGCTGCTGAATGCATCTGGCACTCTCTGCTGGAGTCTGCAAAGTGTTACAATGCGTTTGAGACTACTGTGCTCAGCAAAGAAGCTGTAAGCTCGCAGCTCCATTTGAAAGGGAAGATGCCTACATTTTATCTACAGCTTTATTCTGTCACACCCAGTTTGCACTTCGAACATGGCAGAGATGGCAGAATTCTGCATTAGTTCAGGAACTAACAGCATTTGGGTGAAGTCAAATTCAGCCTAGGCACTGCTGTGCAATAGCTGAGGGCAGCACAATGCCTGTCTGCACACAAGACAGCAAAGTTTGCCAGCTTTCTTGAAACCCCGGGCAACACATGTTTGATTCCCATCCACCACTGTAACAGAAAGAAATATTTGTGAAGAACTTCTCTTATTGGACAATATCCAAATATTTCCCACTTCCTCTGCCTACTGGGACACAGTTGCCAGACTGAGCTCCTGAAGTGGTAACTGGCAGTGGGTAGCAATGACTCAGATTTTCAGGAATGACAAAACTCAGTTTCCCCTTCTGAAAGTCATTCACTCTGTCTCCATTTTTAAAGAAGAAAACACAGGCTTAGATAGGCTCTCAAGTCCACAAAAAGTGCCTTCCAAAGAAAAAAAATACTGCAGCATCTCGTCTGGTAGGACGTAACACAATGAATACGCAGTTTGGACAGTGAGGTGTTTCCAGCCTAAGCAGATAGGTCAGCATTTACAGAAACAGAGCTGCAGTTTCTGGAAGGAATGTATGAGCACTTCCGACAATCTGAAATTAGTGGGTGTATAAGGACACAGCTAGTGTTAAGATTTTACCTTCACCACCTATCCAAGTTGTGGTAGACCTCAAGTATTTTCAGGAACAGTTTTGGGATGAAGGATGTGACGTGATTGGATTTTCATCAAAAGACAGGGTTATAAGTTAAACCCACTCTCTCACTGGAAGGTTTGGAATTCATGTGGGCTGAAGTGTAAAGCGATACAAGGATTTCTCGTAACTACTGTTTGGTGAGAGCTAATGAATTATTCCAAGGGTATTACGCTGAGTACTTGCTGCCTGTTGGACAGCAGTGCAGACATGATAATTCCTAACCCAGGGGAGTGCTCTCCTCATCTGACACTGGCACAGACTTCATTAAGTGATCACTTTTCACTTAGAACAGTTCCAAGGAAAGCTGCAGATGCAGCCATTCCCCATCCTAATTTTAGTATTCTCTCTTGTACTACTTTATCACATGATTACGTAGTGCCACAAATGTTTACATAATTTGGGGGAGAGAATATTCCAGTTCTGAAAAAATTATAATCTCATATGATAAAACATATCTAGAGAGAAAAATGTCCTTTTTATTTCCCATGCCTTTTAATTTTGCAGGTGTCAAAAGTATCCATGAATATAAGACCTGTGTATCAGTGAACAGGAGATGGTACATGCACGTGGGTGCTGGGAGCGAGAACTCATCCTTGCGTTTGTGTGCATATATGCACTTACTTTTCTTCCTATTTGCTTTGTCTTAATTTAGTTTGATTTTACCTAGTTTGTTGTTTGATTTAATTCAGTGAATATGTCACTTAAAAGGTGTCATAAAGATTTTTCTAGAAAGCGGTAATCTCTCTTGTAAAAAGCACAGCAGGAAAAGTGGCCATAAAAATTTCACAGACTTGACTCTATGAAAAGATTCCCTGTAGGTAGAATTGCCTTTTATTATGGCTATTTATCACATCTGAGATGGCCAACAGTGTGGCTGAGAGGTCTTAAAATAGGATGGAGAATTTGCCACAGAAAAGGCATTTTTCTGGATCAATGCTGCTGCATTGTATTCTATAACTATGCAATCCAAAATTGCCAGATTGAGTTTTCACATTAGCAAATAAAAACACAGTGTGACAAGCCCATATAGAACCTTGAAAATGCACTCGCATTGGTAATGTAGTAACGTGAGCACAAGCCTGCAGACACCTGGAAACCACAGTTTTACAGGACATAACCACAATGTCTTCTATATGAAACTCAACACAGGTTTTAGATGACAGCATCACAAACTGTGTTTTCAGTGCAAGGTCTAAAATGACAAGTAGACAACCTGTTTCGATATTCCTAACTTCTGTTGTGCTGCTTAAATCCTTCCATGCAGACATGGCTACAGAAAGAGAGACCGTCCCGGAGAAAGCATACCCAGAAGCGCAGGCCTTCTGTCAGAAACACAGCCTAATTTTTGAGGTAAATCACTTCTTTCCCGTCTGTCCTGTCCAAAGGCCATCAAAATATGTGGGATGGAGAAAAAAACACCCCAAATGCTCATAGATTTTCCATTCCTTAGATGCCTCCCAGGAGTCAAATACCGCTGTACCAATTTCCTAGAACTTTTGTATCGAGTATGCTTGAGTTGTATGGATTTCAATGCAGAATTAGCTAACCATCTTCAAGCACCCAAACGAGGGTTTACAGCATGCTTTTGTTTCTATATTCAATTGGAAAAAAAGTTCCCTGTATAAATTCTACTGGATGTACTTCTGGGGTAGTTGAACTGGTCCTAATTACACTAATTTGCACAGAACTTCTAGGATAAAAGAGGCTACTGAAATGTCTGGGATCCTTTCTTCTGTGATAGAATATAGGCTTGAAATGTTGCAGCAAATAACCTACAGTCTTGAGGTTCCTTGTCCTGAAAAACCAAGTTGCTCACTTGGTCACCCACGGTCCAAATCCCTAAGTCTTTCACAGGATAAATCCCTACTGAGAGATTTTGAATAGCTCAGCATGTTTTGTAAAGTTCCAGTAATTAAAGTTGCATACCACTAGTCCTCAGACTGATCTTAAAATTAAACGTGATAGAATGACTTCATTTTCCCATGTCGCTGTTTTTATGGTAGTATTGACTAGTCTAAGAATCTTAAAAAAATATTTTTGTGCAGGTAATTGCCTTGAGATGGGGTATATCTGAGCTTGTAGACCCTGATCACAGAAACACACAACTCTCTCTGTAGGCAGCTGAAGCCTGTCAGAAACCATCAGCTGGTCCCACCTTCATGGTACGTGCTAGCACTGCGGTGCACGCTCGCTCCCTAGGGCTGAAGTGAGATGTACAGAGCAGGCCACCCACACTCAGAATGTCTACTGGACAAGTAAGGTGGTTTTCACAAGCAATTAGCCTGCCCATGCAGCTTCACAAATCAGCTAGCTGATGGGGCTGAGATGTCAGTAACTGCCAGTAGTCCCTAAAAGACAAAAGGAGGCCTAACAGGCACACACATATGGTCCAGCCCTACATACAAGAGTCTCTTCAGAGCAGAAGATAACAGGGGTTGTGTGTATTAACTAGCAGATAGGAGGCAGATGGAGATACACATAAGGCAAGAAGCTCTTCCTCCAAGCTTGCTTCCTGCCCAATACCTCAATATTGAGGAGGTTTTCTCAGTAACTAAGGACTAAATACAAATTCCCCATGCAAAGAACCAGAAATGAAAATGCCATAGCAACCACCAGGGACAGAGCAGGGTGTCACACTGCAAACTGATACCTGTTCCATGCTTCTGCCTTATTCAAATCCCTGTGATCGTTCCTTCTAACCACTGAAAGCTCCCCACAGCAGCAGCCCACCTCAGCTTCCTTGAAGCACTTTGGTGACAGCCCTAAACAGAAATGCACACCCAGAACTTCAAGCCTTGCAGAAGGGGAGAGGAGGCTGAGGCACCTGCAGAAGTGCCAGGTTGCTTCCTCAGGTTGTTTCAGTTTTAGAAAAGGAGAAAGTTTTGCTGAACAAGGAGAATAAATACACAGTCCCAGGGGGCATAATTGAAGCCACAAGTAAATAAATAACCAATTAAGTATTTGTGAAAGTTGTGCCTGATTTCCCTCAAGATGCTTCCACCAGACACCAGCAATGGAGGGGCAGAGACCACGAGAGCCTCCCCACAGCATTACTGCGGCCAGGAGCTCACCATCGCCGAGCTCCCTGCAGCTCACACCTCTGTTAGCAGCACCATATCGCATCTGCAGATGGCACTGGGAGGTACTCAGGCAGTGTCCTCCTCAGCCTGGTTCTCAGTGTGTACCTAGAAGTCGCAGTGGAGCCAGCCACAAAGGTTTGACTACTCTCATTCTTTTACACACACCAGAAGGGCACTGCTCAAGGATTACTCTGTGGGTTCGTGCTCTGAGCTCATTCTGGCTGTTTCCAGACTGCACAGATATGGGATGCTGACCCTTCTCTCAGCATCTCACTCTTCCCAGCCCAGCCTTCAGTCCTAATCAAAAGTCCCCAGGTTCAGTCCTGTTTCCTTAGTTCTTCTCCACTGTCCTGGTTTCAGCTAGGATAGAGCCAATTGTTTGGTTTTGTTTTTTGGTTTTTTTTGTTTGTTTGTTTGGTTGGTTGGTTTGGTTTTTTGCTTGTTTGGGTGTTTTTTGTTTGTTTGTTTGTTTTCCCCTTTCCCCCTTCCTTCCTTCTTAGTAGCTAGAATAGTGCCGTGTTTTAGACTCAGTATGGGATTTTATATGAGAAGAATATTGATAATGTACTGATGTTTTTAATTTCAACTTCTCATGACCTGCTAGTGCACAGGTACAGAAGAAGCTGGGGGGGGAGCGTACCCAAAACAACGGACCAAACTGGCCAATGGAATATTCCATATCATCTAATGTCATGCTCATGCTCAGTATATAGATGAAGGTTGATTGGGAAGCTCCACTCAGGTTTTCAGGGTGGTGGTTTCAGGACTGTCTCCTCTCTGGGATCACCAGCTGGGAACGGACTGGGCATTGGTCAGTGGGTGGTGAGCAATCACATTGTGCATTACCTCTTTGTATTTTCTACTATTATTATTATCATTATCATTTTAATTTTATTTTAATTATTAAATTGTTTTTATCTCGACCTATGAGTCTCCTTACCCTTACCCCTCTGACTCTCTCCCCCATTCTCTGGGGGTAGGGGAGGGTGAACGAGCAGCTCTGTGGTGTTTGCCTGCCGGCTGGGTTTAAACCACAACATCCACCCCTCCAAAGCCAATCTTACAGCACAGCACCACTGGCCAAAGTCTCTAAACCAATTCTGCTCTGTGCTTCCACTGCCTCACCTCCCTCACTGTCCACATACCCTCAGGCACACTGTAAAAGCCTGAGGAGAAGCTGCTGTAAAGCCACTTCTCCCCAACCATCAGGCAGGCTGGGGCCCTGACGTTTGTTTCAGGGGAACAGGGAGGACAGCTGTTTGTTTCAGGGCAACATTCAATTGCATACAACAGGAAAGATGCAGGAAAGGAAGAGATTTATCCCAAATCCTGAGGAGAGAGGTTGGTGCTGACGAGCAAACAGCAATACACCAGATAGAAATGCTTCTCCTTTTTTCCCCACAATCTCCCTGGCCACATCCAGGAGTAGCTCAGAGGACGTGAGGAATGCTGATCTGCTAGCATCATGTGAAATACAGAAGGAACAAAGGATGTCACATTCATGTTGATGGATAGCTTTTCCTATGTTCTGTTCCGAAACTGTATGCTCACATCTCCCTTTTTTTTTGTGTTGTAGTGATTGAATGGGAGATTGAACAGAGTCTCCTCAATACCCAGAAGAGCAACCTGTGGGCTTTCGTATTCCTCAGAGTGGTTGGGGATTCCAACAGACAAATCAGGCAAGGGACAACCAACAAGCTGTTAGAAAAAGAGGACAATGTGGACAGTGAAACAAAACAGCTGCTCAGCTACCTTAAAGCAAAAATTGCAAGCCATTATCCCAGACACCTCAAAGCACACACAGTAAAGACTCTGGGAACCCTCAGTGCAAAGAAAATAATAAATACCTGAAAGAAATTTGCGAGCTGTTCATTGCTGTCACTAATCACCAGGTTTTAGAGATTCTTCAACACCGAGGACAAATCAATGAGGAGTGGAGGCTACTTCTGCAGGAACTGGGCCACCACACAGCTCTCTGCCTGAAGAACTGCCGATTTTTCTGTGGGAGACAGAATTCATTGGACAATATTTTTCACCGTATGAGGCAGAACAATGATAAAACCCACACAACCCTCATTCTTTATGGGCCACCAGGCTGTGGAAAAACAGCCATGATGTACAAACCATCTGAGCGGGTACACGCTGTTTTAGGGCAAGCCAGTGTAGTTGTGATTCGTTTGCTGGGGACATCCCAGCTCAGTTCTGCCATTCACAGCCTGTTGAGGGACATTTGTCTCCGAGTGCGTTTAGCATTTGATTTGCCACCACCTCCAACCCAGACCAAACAGGCTCACAGTGATTTAGTCCTGTTCCTCAGTAAACTCCTCCTTGCTGTCTCCCATTGTGGCATAGACACGGGTGTTGTTCCTTGACTCTGGAGAGATTACTTCCCAGTGATTGTGCTCACAGATTCCATTGGCTCCCTGTTCACATCATCACTTCCATTTCCACAGCAGAATCTGATACTCTGAAAGCTCTCCAACACACTGTGCCTGAGGCTGAAGCGTAGCTTGAAGTAGGACCTTTATCCTGTGAGGAAGGTGAGGAGATGCTAGAGATGCTCTTAGCATCAGACAGACGATGGCTAAGCCCAGCTAAATGGGCCTATTTCTGTCAGAGCTTCCCTAGTGGTGGGCAAGCCCTGCTCTTCAAGCTGGCCTTTCATAAAGCCAGAAAATGGGCATCTTCAACTTCACCTTCAGAACTAGTGATTGCTAGCACAGCCCAGGACGCCATGCCCCATTATGCAAAAGACTGAAAAAGTCACACAGCACAGTCCTTGTGGCTCATGTGCTTGGCTATATTGCTTCCTTACAGTGAGTACTGCTGTATCTCTTATGGAACAGCCCATAACTCCTGCTGTTCACAGGGAATATGTCTAAATACAGCCAAACCCAGACAAAGCCCTCAGTTCTTAGAGCCTGTGAATGTGTTCATACATATATTTAGCAAGCATAACATTCCTCTCATACCTGGCAGCCTACCTAAAATATTGTCTTGAAGGGACATGTTCTGGGATTACTTGGAAATCAATCTCCATGGCTTATCCTGTGTCTAAGCTCTCAGCTAAGACTGCCATGTGTGCATGTGAGCTAGTGAGATTTTTGGTGACTAGTACTTTCAAACTGCCAGGAAAACCACTCACCCTCCCACTATGAGGAGGATAAATCATTTCCTTTCATATATCACACTTGCAGAAATGGGCTGTCAGACATGGAGCTGAAGGACATTTTATCCCTTGACAATTAAGTTCTCTCAAAGATTCACCACTGCCACCTTCATTCAAGTAAAACTATCCTGCACCTTCTACCTCTCCACTGGGCACAGCCATGCAGTGACATGCGAGAGTGCCTGGCAGAACAGAAGACAGATGGCTTCATCCTTCTTTGCTTTGCACACAGGTACTCTCAGAAGGCAAAGAATGAGAAGTCAAACCTCTGAGTTTGACCCATTCTGGGCTTTCAGGCACCCTGCCCAGACTCCTCTCCATTCTTAAACTCTGTCAGTGTTGAGACTCTAGAAAAAACCCAGCTCTTGCTCCTTGTTCCAGTACATCCATTACTTTTTCCCTTCCCAGGCAATTTGTTGAAATGGTGCAGAATTGTTATCTATCAAAACAAGACCAAATCAAGAGGCAGTATCTCCTGGCAGATTTCTTCAAGGGGATTTGGACCTGGGGAATGAAGAAACTTCTTACATTGCCACACTTTAGTAGAACCTGGAATGCTGACAGGAAGGTGATGAATATTAGCAAGCATTTCCATACCTCTAAGCTGTGGACCAGGGCACTGTGTCTCCAGACAGCTGGACAGGGTCTGAAATCAGAAGACAATGAAAAGAATAGTAAATAACACTATTTATTGCTTTCAACAATGACAAATATTTTTTTTTTTTTAAACAGGTATCTCCAACCAAGGAGATCTAAAGTCATTTTACAAACTTCATCATGCAGTCTTCATATATGTAAAAGACTACTGCGACCAGGAGGTAATTTATTATTCACATCTGCAGAAAGGCAGCCTGCCTTAGATTGTAGCAAGAGAAATTTAGTCATTAAAAACATTTCCTGCTAACAGGAAAACAATGAAAGTCCTGGAAGTGCTGTGTGGCATACCATGAGATAGCATCTACCCTGAAGTTGTGAAAGCAAACAGATTAATCCACAAGCCATGTCTCAAATCCACTCTGCTCATTACTCCTAGGTAGCTCCTCAGCCACTCTGATTCTCTGATACTGCTGTAAATCGGCGGAAGTTGAGTGAATTGCCATTTCATTTACTTAATGCTGGATGAACTGAGGAGCTAAAACAGGATGTGCTAGGTAAGGTCTGGGCAAGAGTGGATACACAGTGCTCTGCAGATGTATGCTTCATGCCTGCAGCCATAGGGAAGAATCACAACCTTTCCACCCAGCATTAGTAACTGCTGTGAGAAGGAAGCTTGAAAAAGAGAAATAAGCTAACTTTTACAAACTGTTATCCTAGCATTATCACCACACTCCTTTAGCAGATGAAATAAATTATCTAGATCCTCCAAATGCTGAGAAGAAAACATATTAGAAAACATAACAAATTAAAAAAAAAAAACAACAACAAAACAACATGAAGAATTTAAGAGGGAACTGTGACAATTGTATATTCTTCCTGAGCAAATGAGTCATAGTTGCACTGCTAGTGGCTGTTAATCCTTCTATTCCTTCCTTTCCCAAAAAAGCATTTTTTTTAACTTGGTCTTTTCAGAATACCTGTGAATTCTCAGGGCTGATGTTCTCTGCTCTAATATTTCTTTCTGCAGGGAATAAGGACTGGATCAGCTGTAAAATATCTGTCTTTGGAACAGAGTGTTGTTGATGACTTTGCCATGGGTACTGAATGCATCAGCTGCCCAGAACTACAACTTGTGCAGGACATACTTCTCCTTCTGAAGCCAGCAGTCAGCAGCAGGCACAGCCGTGACAGAGTGTGATGCAAATGTTTACCAGAGGAAAGAACTAGAATTTTCCTTTCCAAGTAAAAGTACTTTCCTGAGGAATTACAACCGGTGACAAAATTCTCTGTTGTGGGATCCATCAAAAGACTCATAAATGTCTCATTCTGGTAGGGCCTCTGTATGGGAAGCTGAGGTTTCTCCTTTGCCAGCATACATTCTGTGAATTTGATAAGAGCAGTTCACCACAACCAAAGTGCCTGTTGCCCTTTGTCTAGTAGAAGCCCCTGTTCGCTATCTGTATTCCCTTGCAGCTTTAAAGCTAACCAGAGGAGGTGGCACCCACAACTGCTCCTCTGTCTTCTCCACAGAATACTCACTCCTCCCTCAGAGGAAAAATCCTGCCACTCCATTATATTTGCCCTGTTTTACACTGTACTGTAGCCTTCCCTATATTCTTCAAGCTCCTAGCAGGGTAAGGCCAGCTATTTTTACATACTGTACATCACATAAAATACAACTATAGTAGCTCTCACAGGCCCAGAGTCACGTTCCAAAATGCTTTTTTGTCTCTGCCCTCTTAGGAGTAAGTATAATATACACAGAACTGTTGGCCAGGCTTCTTTTTTTCATGCCTTCTTACCCAGCGGTAATGAGGAAGCTGTGCCAGCAGTGCCTAAGCTGATGCAGCGCCTGTCCCTGTCTTGTTCTCATTCCACTGTGCAGATTTCTCCAGCCGCCCGGTGCACCCCTACACACAACGCTCACCAAATTCCTCAAAGGTAGGATTAGTCCTGGGGACAGATACAGCCCAAGAATATACATAATCATCCATCTGTTATGAATGAGACACAAGAAACATAATAAACAAACAGAGCATGAAGGAGAGAACATCTGTTTCTGTAGAAATACAGTTTTGCCTGTGAGCTTACACAAAGGCAGGCTAAAGGTCTATTTGCCTTTGTGCTCAGACATGCACCAGTCCCATTCGCAACTGCTTCAACAAATGAGGATAAAGTGGGTCATTTTGTCATCAGGACAACAAAAGCACACACTGACCTAGATATGTCTGAAGGAACCTAATCTTGCTCTTGGCACAGACTAGGGGGTTCAGGCAGTAGAGGGGGGTTCCAGTTGGGGAAACACAGCTTATTAACCATCTCAAAACGTCTCTGTCTGTGGTATCAAGAGCAGCCTCTCCTCTCTGTGTACTACGGCAGGCATAACAGTGATGGCACTTAGTTCTGGTTACCAGCTGCTGGTGGCAGGTTCCCAGGATGGCTCAATGCTTGTCTGGAATATGGAAGTTTTTGAGATGCTGCACGCCCTTCCTGGACACTCAGGTGAGTCTCCTTCACTTTTTATGGTTGGAAAGCTCTTTTCACATCTGAGAAGACCTCTGACAGCTTGGCCATCCATGAGCTGTAGGCACACAGGCACCTCCCAGCTGCCAGTGTTCTCCCAATTGCTGAAGGCACTGAGAATCCCTCATTTAGTGAATCCTCATTTTATAGCTGAGGTGGAGTGTGTGAAAGTGTTTGGAAAAGGAACCTGTGCTATATCAGCTGCCATAGATCACAATCTGTGCCTCTGGAATTTGATTTCTGGCAGAGCAAGGTTTATTATTCAGGATATGCATATTGAAGAACAGCCTTCACATCACCTTCACGTGGATGAGGGGCACATGATTGTGTATTCTTCCTCAGAGACAAAGGTATGGCCAGTCTTTAACTTCAAGTGTGCTGAAAGAACAAGAACTTTAGAAGTTACAGCCACAATCACAAAGGCTGTAGGCAGAAAAGCTACCTCAGTCCTTGCTACTCCTATCTCTTTTGCCACCTCTTTACTAGGTCAGTGCTTAGCACCTGGAGACAGCAGGACTCCTCTTCCGATTTCTGGAGAGGCGCCAGATGCATGGATGTGTTCTGAAGTATTCAGCCCAAGGATGGTGATTACGACTGTGTCTGAAGGAGGAACACTGGGTCTGTGGAACAGCAACACTGGCGAGCTGAGATCCAAACATCTGCTATCAGGAGTACAGGAAGGAACACCAACATCCAGTGTTCTGATCCAGAAGCAAGGGAAAATGATAGTGGGATTTAGGGGGGTATCTCTATCCATGGTACGCATCTATCTGTTCAACTTTCTTACAATATTTCTTGTATTTTCTTATAATATCCAGAAGTTTACAGAGCCAGACAGCAGACACGGCAACCAGCAGGCCTTCCTTCTCCATTCTGAATAGAGCACCCTCCAAATACTAGTTCCTAAATGAACCATCACAGCACTTTTTATCCTGCTGCACTTTACAGCTCTGCCCAATACCATGCAGCTAAATTAAATTTCAGTGCTAATCTAGCCTCTTTCCTTCATGAGAGGCAGCTCAGTTGTCCTAGCTTCATGTCTTATACTTGCCTTATTTTTGTGCAGATCTCTTCCAATGCAAACAGCCTGACAGAGAAGCTGCCTGGAAGGGTTTGCTTTGTGATGGTGTCAGAAGATGAGTCCATTCTTGCTGCAGGTTCCATAGCACCCATTCCTTAGGAAACTGTTGGTAATAGCTGCTCTCCCACATGCCAAGCATCCTTTTAAAGGGGCCAGCATGTGGAATTTCCCATTAACCTGGCCATATTTAACTATTGTGCTTAAGGGGGTAACAAAGATTGAAGAAATTCTCTTTGTGAAGAGTCAGAACATTGCCTGTGTATCAGGAGCCCTTTTGCAAGGGAATAAGTGAGTTAAGTAGTGAAAAGGACTTAAGTTGGCACAATTATTTTTTAGGGTGTCTAAGCTAGCCCTTGGGCATAACTTTAAATACAGGAGTTAAATCATACACATAAGGACATGGTGTTGAAGGGGATTAGAGAATTCCTCAGCTCAATAAATCAGTAACTAACATTTTATTGTTTTAGGCTTTGAGGAGTGTGCGGGAGTGTGCCTGGCAGACGCAAAGGGATTCCACAGGTTCCTAGCAGACTGGAACGTGAAGGAGTGGTTCACATGGCTGTTATCTCTGCTGGCAACAGCATTATCTTTACGGGCTCTCAAACTGCATCTATCGGGGTAGGGAGAAGGAATGCTTGGCAACTGCCCAATCACAAGCATCTCCTACAAATCCAGCTTACAGAATGCGCCCCTGATCCAGTAAAGGGGTCGTCTTGATCCCCAGCAACCTGTCTGGGGGTTGGATTTGCAGTTCTAAATATGTTTCTAGTAATACCCCACAACAACCACTGACCCTTCTCTTCATTTGTTTCAAGCTACATTGTTTCTATTCTATTTTTGACACTGAATGGAGAACACTTTATCAGTTCAGAGGGCCAGCCTAAAGCTAGTGTACACCTGAGGCCTGAAATAGTATTTCATTTCTGAAATGTTTTAAATTTCAATTCCTAAAAGCTGCCTTGCTGTGTATTCTACCTGGCGCCTGCTCACAAGTGGGTAACATCTGGAAGCACCATCTCTTTGCCAGAGAAAGAGGTAAACAGCGAATCCTGTCCCAAATGTGCAGCACCTTAATTAGATGTCTTTCAGAGCAAAGGAAGCAAGTAGGCTGAATGGCTCCACATGCTTCAAACGTTCATTTTAGAGTAAGAAGGCAAATGTTTTGCTTTCTAGTATTAAGAAGTTATCCTTTGACTTTACTTATGTTTCTGTAAGTTAGTTAAGGTATGTTGGTTTACCTCTTACATAGAACTAAGGAGAAAGTCGCTCAGGCACTGATGACTTCTCACCCCACAACTCTTCCCAGGTGTGGAGTTTATCAGACCAGGGGTTGCTAACTGACACAATGGATGGCATGGGAGCACCAGTAACACTTTTAACCCTGCACAACTACACTTCAGAGTGTGGAACCTCACTAACAATCATCACCAGAAAACCTCGGCACCTGTCCCAAATACAGGCTGCACTGCACTGTCCCATGGGGGGAACTATGTCATTTTACCCAACCTAAAGACACACATAAAGTCATCATCTAGAATGGCACAGAAGGTGAACTGCATCTCAGAAATACTGCATTAAATTAAGCCTGCATACAGCGTAGGATAGAAACAAAACAACTCACAGAGGGAGCAATGGGGGGTTAGCTTTCTGAGCATGTGACAAGCATAGTTTGATCCTTTCTGCTTTTTCTAAGTGTTAGATTTAAGAACATTTGTTTCAGTCTTGGAGAGTTTTTTAATCTCCTCTCCAAAGTTTTTGTTTAGAATAGCTTATTATTATGACATGGGAAAACTGGAAATATGAGTTACCTGCAAATTATTTCACAAATAAAGAAGCCAATCATGAGCCCCATCTGAGGGAAGACATTCACGTGCCATTGGAATATGAACAGTCTTGCTGATTTCCTGCTGGTCTACAGGTGAAGTGTATGACACACTGGACACCTCTGCCCATGAGATGCCTGGAAATAGCTGAGCAAAACCAGCTCCTTTTCACAGGGCTTATATCTGGAACAGTCCTTGTGAACTTCAGGCAGGATGTAGTATGCATCCCACCTCCAGAGTCACAGAAACCAGCCAACAACATGGCAATCAACAAGCAGGAAAAGCAGCTTACCATAGCATACAATGATTTAGTCCTTGTGTTGGATATTACCTCTGCAGATCCATGCCCACTGATCAACAGGCACACCTACACTTTTAAAACTCAGATCCCTGGCTCTCCAATTTCCAGAGTGGCTGTCCTTGCAGATTAGATTCCTCTACGGCATGACTAGTGGGGATTTATTCCTTTATGACTGCCCTCGGGCCCAAGTGTTTCCTTTGGAAGGTCACAGAAGGCAGATTTCTTGCTTGGAAAGCAGCCATGGAGAGCAGCGGGCACTCAGTGGACCTGAAGACTCCCTGCAGTGTCTCTGGGACTTGGAGCTCTGTCAGCAGGATTACTGCCCTGAGCTGTCAGGGAGGATCCAACTGACAGGATTCCCAGTTCTCCAAGAGAATACCCAAAACCTGTACATAGCTGTTCAGACGGGCAGCAAGCTATTCTCAGCATCTAGGTCTGATTTGAAAGCAGCCTTACATCTAGATAGCACTGACACCTTGAAAGTGTAAGTGAATGAGTGCTGTTAACACCACTCTGACACTAAACATGTCATAGGAGTTATTTATCTACATCTTATTGCTGCTCATTTAGCTGGTGTAAGCTAGATGACATCAATCAGTGAAGAGAACGAGACTTCACAAGTTATCAATAGCAACAGAAGAGGTAAATTGAGCCAGCTCAGGAGAATCCAGCAGGGGAAAAAAAAAAAAAAAAAAAAACATGATGGAGGTGGTTGGATCAATGCTATTATTCTTTCACCTGACAATACCACATGGACACAACTGAGTTACTCCTTTCCATAGGTGGAATAATGGGCTTTTGTAGTATCATACTAGGCTCTCCTTCCTGCACAGCTACAGAGTGCTTCACAAGCTAGGGGCTTTGTCCTGTGATACCTCCCATCCTCCTTTCAGGATCACTCTTGTAAAAATCTTTATTGCCTCTATTCTTAAGCACTGAATAACTACTGAATACTCTAAGGCATCTTCACTTCAACCTGTATTTACCAGTATAACAACATAATCCTAACCATCCATTTTCAGCCCATGTCTCTCTTGAAAAGCATTTGCTGTGCTTGCTTCTCAAGAGATAAGTACTTGTACGCTGGGTTACTGAATCAGTCCATTACAGCCCAGGATGTTGCAAGCGGTGAGTAATTGTGAAATGCTAGCAACAATGAGAAAATCTGTACTCTGCATTAAACAAGCTTGTAGCATCCTTCATGTCATAAGAAGGGAAATGTGCCACACAGCAACAGTTCGTGCAAGTATTGGAACAGAAGCTGGAATAGCAAATCCAGAGGTAGCGTGTTAGCATGGTGATGGAAGCTGCAATCGCAAGACAACAGTTGGAGTATTCCAGCACATAGTAGAGAAAAATATTGTGGGTTCAAATACCAGTAGCGAGTTTAAGCACAAAGCCGGAATGGTTTCTTCAAGTTTCTATTATGCAAATCATCCATAACGCTCTAAAGAGAAACAAGCAGCATGGCTTATTTTTTCCCCCCTCTCCTTGCTCTTCACATGACTCAGTTTTACTGAGTTCAGATTGGTGACAAGGGACCATTTCAGGACAATGGCATATTTTACACCTGATTCTACTGCACAGTAAATGCTTTATTCTGAGCTTGGTTTCCACCGGTGCCTTGCTGGCTGTGCAGTGTGCATACAGTACTGCTAGCAGAATTGTACCAACTGCAGACAGACTTGTTGCAATAACAAAAGTTAGTTATATAATTCGTGAGAAGTTTCCCTGTCCTAAGACCATCCACTCTCTGCATAACCCGCTCCAGAACATCACGGCAACATGTACAGTAAAATCCAGAAAGAAAGACAGGGAAGACTCAAGCAAGCAACAGTACCACCAAGGAAATTCTTCTGGGAGCCTGATTCATACCAGCACACTCTCTCAAATCTGTTCAGGGGTGTAGAAAGCAAAGATGAGTAGGACAAACCAGCATAAACACCCAGGACTGAGCTTGCGGGTTTCTATCCTTCTGCCTTAGTGTCTCAGAACTGCAATAGTAAACATTTGCTGAAAATTCCCTTGCTGTGATTATTTAGAGTCTATTGATATCTTGGCACATTAATAACCCCTTATGAAAGGTAAAGAAGGAAAAAAAAAAACGGAGGAAAAAAAAAAACGGAGGAAAAAAAAAAACGGAGGAAAAAAAAAAACGGAGGAAAAAAAAAAAACGGAGGAAAAAAAAAAAACGGAGGAAAAAAAAAAACGGAGGAAAAAAAAAAACGGAGGAAAAAAAAAACGGAGGAAAAAAAAAAAACGGAGGAAAAAAAAAAACGGAGGAAAAAAAAAAACGGAGGAAAAAAAAAAACGGAGGAAAAAAAAAAACGGAGGAAAAAAAAAAACGGAGGAAAAAAAAACACGGAGGGAAAAAAAACACGGAGGGAAAAAAAACACGGAGGGAAAAAAAACACGGAGGGAAAAAAAAACACGGAGGGAAAAAAAACACGGAGGGAAAAAAAACACGGAGGAAAAAAAAAACACGGAGGAAAAAAAAACACGGAGGGAAAAAAAAAAAACGAAGAAAAAAAAAAAACGAAGGAAAAAAAAAACGAAGAAAAAAAAAACGAAGGAAAAAAAAAAAACGAAGGAAAAAAAAAAACGAAGGAAAAAAAAAAACGAAGGAAAAAAAAAAACGAAGGAAAAAACCTAATCAAATCAAAACAAAACAAAACCGAAGGAAGAGCAAAAAAAACAAAACCAAACCAACTAACCAAAAAACAAACAAAACCAAACAATAAAACAAACAACAACAAAAAAACCCAACCAACCCACCCCCCACAACTCTAAGCCCACATTTTACCCAACTGCACCAGAGCTCAGGGCTGCCCGCTGACCTCAGCACTGCGGCCTTCCCCCGCCGGCCGGCGGTGCCCGGCACGCGGACACCGGGGCTTCGGGCTGCCGCTGCCCCCTCAGGGGCTGGGTTCCCGCCCGGAGCGCCTCACCCTCGCTGACCCGACCCGTCCCCTCAGGCCGCTCACCGGAGCCAGGTGAGCGCCGCTCCCCACCGTGAGGCGCGGCTCCCGCCATGACGGTTGAACGGCCGGAAGTAGCGCGCGCCCACACAGACACACGCGCGCGCGCGCTCCCGGGCGGCGCCGACGGCGGCCTCGAAGGTTCCGCCCCGCTGGCGCCGTGCGCGCTGACGCAGGCGCCTCCGCACGCGCTGACGGGGGCGGGGCCGGGCGGCGGGGCGGCGCGCGCTGGCTGCCCGACTCCCCAACATGGCGGCGGGGGGCGGCGGCGGTCGGGGGGGCAGCGCCCCGCGTTGGGGCGGCGGCGGCCGGGCAGCGGCGCAGGAGAAGCTGCCGGTGCATGTGAGTGCGGAGGACACCCCCGCCGGGGTTTTTCCCTCTTCCCCCGCCGCCGCGGAGGGCCGCTCCCTGCCGCCCGCGACCCCCCCCCCCCCAACCTCCCCGGCCCTGCTCGCCCCGCCGTCACCTGCCCCACCTCATCCGAACCCGGCCCCCGGTGCCCGTCCTCCTCTCGGCGGTACCGTGCGGTGTCCCGGGGCCTTCCCCGCCCCCCCCCCCCCCCGGTGCCGTGGGGTCCCCTGGGGCCTGCGCCCTCCCCCTCCGGTACCGTGAGGGCTCCCCGGGCCTGTCCCCCCTCTCCCCAATACCGTGTCCCCCCTCCCAACCCCAGCTGTTCTCCTCTGGCACCGTAGCTGTTCTCCTCTGGCACCGCAGCCATTCTCCCTGGGGACCTGTTGCCCTCTCCCTGGTACCGTGCCCCCTCCGTGCCTCGCTGTTCTCCCACCCTCCCCAGTACGGCGGAACCCCCCCGGGGCCAGCCTTCCCCAGGACATCCTCGTCTGGTGCTGTGGGCTCCCACCCCCCGGGGCCTGTACCCACCTCCCTCAGTGCCGTGGGGTGCCCCTGCCCCGTTTTGGGTTTGTGGGGTGCCCCAGGGCCTTTTCCCCCCTTTCTGGCCCTCACCCCAGCTCTCGCCTCGCAGGTGGAGGATGCACTTTCCTACCTGGACCAGGTGAAGATCCGCTTCGGCAGTGACCCCGCCACCTACAACGGCTTCCTGGAGATCATGAAAGAGTTCAAGAGCCAAAGGTAAAGCCCAGGCCCTGTGCCCCAGGGCTGCTCCGGGGAGCTCCTCAGCCTTTGCGGGGGTCTCTCTGTCTTTGCAGGGTCCCTCAGCCTTCACACCATCTTCCCACCTCTGCAGACACACAGGCTGCCCTGCCGGCCTGGCCCTCAGTAGTGCAGTCACTACACACTGGAGGTGGAGGGTCTCTGTCCATCCCATCCTTTTCCAGAGACGAAATCCACAGGAAAAGGCAAATCTATTTTTAGTTTCCTCTCTGAGATGCAGATCTGGAAAATAAGTGGAGAAGCTTGAGAGCAGAGCTTCTCTGTGAGCTGTCAGCCCTAGAGGTGATGTCTGTCTTGCCTGTTTTGGGTAACATGCACACTCATATCTCCTCCCTGCGGATGACACTCCCCGTATGAGGCTGCAGTGGTCGTTCCCTCTGCTTGGACTAATTTCTACATCTGAGGTTCTGAAACTTGCTTATTAAAAATTGCATCTCTGAGAAGCCAGATGCTTCACGTGGCTCTGTAATTTTCTAGGCTTAACTTGTATTTCTGATTTGGACATAAGTAACAAACTCTTCTCAATTTTAGCATTGACACACCTGGAGTAATCCGACGTGTTTCACAGCTTTTCCATGAGCATCCAGACCTCATTGTAGGATTCAATGCTTTCCTCCCTCTGGGCTACAGGATAGAAATTCCAAAGAATGGGAAGTTAAGTATACAGTCACCTTTGAATAGTCAGGTAGGTTATAGAGCTCATATTCTCTAAATAAATTGTGATGCTATACACATCTCTTGCACAGTGTAAGCCGTGTAGATTTACGTGTCTTGCATATTGCTGAAGTTTTTACATGGCTTTCAAATTCTATGGTAATGGTAGAACATAAATTTTAATATTTATTCTCAGACCAGTTGTTAGTTTAACACTAGAATTACAGTTTTTCATTCGAGTGATATTCCTGCATGAAGTGCCACTTCAAATACTTCAGTCAGATTTGAAAACTGAACTTGCAATTGGCTTGACACATTCTCAGTGTGTGGCGTGTGTAGTGACAAATTTCAAAAAGAGATCCTGGAAGAATCACATTTCCAGTTTTCCACTGAGAAACTGGGAAATGAGTTTAGGCAGTAGGCAAAAAATACGTCAGGTATTGCCATGCAGTTGCTAACGTCTTGCAGTGAAAAACATCTGCTGGAATACAGATGGATACATATTGGCCTCTGCTTCTTTTTTGCGGATGTTGTGTGGTTGTGGAGGCTGAAACAGAGCTAGTACCCAAATTGTACTGATAAACTTGTGGTAAATGTCTCTTCCATCTCAGTACCCTTAGATCTCTCTGTTGCTTAGAAATTCAGCGTCTTTAAAAGCCTTACGTTTTAATATTTTACTTAAAACTGACAGTTCCTCTGAAATAAAAGAGTGGTAACAGGAGCTGCGGTGTGTGGTGGTTGGTACACCCTCCCGAGCGTAGTGCCTCATGCAGTGACAGTCAAAAGCAGTAACAAGCCAGATGGTTCCCGAGCCAGATACGACTTACGGGACTTTTTTAACTGATGGTGTTAATAAACTAGGTAGGGAAATTTATTGGCTAATTACATCTTTTTTTCTTTCTTCTTCACGTGGTAATCTTTTTTAGCTGAACAGCTTGAAAATCCTGATGCTAGGCTGTTGCTGAACTTGCACCGATGTTTCTGTCCAAGTCACTGTCTTGTGTGTCTTATGCCACTAGGTGCCCTCAGAGCCCGTTCCCAGCGCTCTCCCTGGCAGCGGGCTGCTCTTGCATTACTCCCAGGAGAATTCGCACAATCACAGTGACTGTTCCGAGGAGTTTAGGCAACAGCTTCCGTACAAAGAAGATAAATCCCAAATTCCTCTGGAGTCTGATTCTGTAGAGTTCAATAATGCTATCAGTTACGTGAATAAGATCAAAACACGTTTTCTTGACCATCCAGAAATTTACAGATCGTTTTTAGAAATTCTTCATACTTACCAGGTAAAAAGTCTTCCCTAGATGTGATTGTGGGTTTGCACTGTAGCTGTCTGGGGAGTAGCTGTCAAATGAAATGTCTGCTTATTGAGCAGGCTTACACAGTTCCCACTTGTTGGCCTCTGTCCAACAATTGCTTCATAGATACTCACATGAAATGACAAAAGTGTGAAAATTGTAGAATTTTCCAGGGCCTGAGGTGTAAGTGGGTCGTACCTAGATCTGTCTTTGCTAACCTTCAGTTGATTTAGTGATAGTCTGTGTGAAAGCATGCGCTGTTGGACTATCCGATAGTTATTTGAAGTTTGTGTAGCGTAAGGTTTTTGGCTGAGTTGAGTTTTCTTGTACAGTGAGGTATGGTTTTGACTGTCTGTAACATCTGTGCATATCTTTTCAGAAAGAACAACTGAACACTAAAGGCCGACCCTTTCGGGGCATGTCAGAGGAAGAAGTGTTTACAGAAGTAGCGAATCTGTTCAGGGGACAGGAGGATCTGCTTTCCGAGTTTGGACAGTTTCTTCCAGAGGCTAAAAGGTCTTTGGTATGTGTATGGTTAGAACAAGGCAGAATATCGAATACTCTCTGGTTGTATGTAGAATATGTAGAGAAGCTTTAGGAATGCAAATCATTATGGAAGAACATACAGTCAGTAGATGAACTTTGCTTCTCATCATTGTTTGGAATTTCACAGAAAAGATGAATTAACTATGTGCTCTGTGTCCTGTTGAGGTATATAGGATTCTGTATTTGCATCAGTGGAGAAGAGAACATTGAAATCATTATTTATTTACTTCAGTTCACAGGAAATGGACCATGTGAAGTGAACAGTGTCCAGAAAACCGAGCATGAGAAGAATCTGGAACACAGCAAAAAGCGATCCAGACCACTGCTGTTGCGTCCTGTTTCTGGCCCAGCAAAGGTATCTTTTAGCAAGTAAAAACCAAGAATAACCTCATACTACTCATTGTGTTTAGGTAATTGCTTAAATAAAGTTGTAATGAGTAGCATTTTTGAGGTATGTAGGTAATAGTTACAAGAAACAAAATTTCAAATTTATTTAAAAAATAATAATTACTGTAGAAAAAGGGAAATTTTAAAGTATGCTTAAATGTGTGCGGTAACATGTTGAATATTAAATATCAGGACCTTTTGTACCAAGTATTGGCCCTGGAAAGGGACAGCTTATTGCTTCTACAAAGAAATGTTTCTTTGGAATTCTTTCTCAAGTGGTCCTTTTTTTTTGTCATTTCTTCTTCTTAGCTGGGAGTCATTTGTTAGAGATTGCTGTGGAGGACTTGACACAGCAATGCTAGTTTAGTAGTTGGGAAATATGGAATTTCAGCCTTTGCAGAGAGCTGTTATAGGTCAGCCAAGTGGAATTTGGTAGCATCTGAGTCACAACATTTTAAGTATAACTGCTTCTTTTAACAGAAGAAAATGAAACTGCGAGGTACCAAAGATCTGTCAGTAGCGACAGTGGGAAAATATGGAACACTTCAGGAGTTTTCCTTCTTTGACAAGGTCAGTATTTGCCCTGTTCTCATGTTATGTGGACGTATATTCAGCTGTTTATGTGGTTATTGATTGATTGGTTTTCTGTACAATCTATGTGTCAGCACTTAGCAATTGGCTGACTTTTCAAGTGGTAGAGAAAGACGGACCAAGAAAAGAGAAAATAGGTGGGTTTGGAAGATGAATAGAAACTGATAATTAACCTTTTCCTGAATGTTTGTCTCTTACAGGTGTGTTTTTCTCAATTTTGCAGTGATGTTTCCTCATGGTAACATCTGTAGTTACTAGATTAATGTTTGAAACTGGGCGTTTTTGTGCATACTCTATTTTTATGTTGCAGTGTAGACAGAGGTTTGTCACTGTACCTGTGGTTTAGCCTATTTAGAATATGAACTAAATAATAGTCATGTTTGAGTGATCTGATTGTTTCTCTCCAAACTCTGCTTTAGGTGCGTAGGGTGCTAAAGAGTCAGGAAGTCTACGAAAATTTTCTCCGTTGCATTGCTCTCTTCAACCAGGAGTTGGTCTCTGGCTCTGAGTTGCTCCAGCTAGTTACACCATTTCTAGGGTAAGTTACTGACCACCTTCTCTTCTGTGTTACACTTTTTAGGTCTTACTCTGTTACTTTTTGGTAGACGTTGTGAACTTTGTTACTGAAGTTTTGGATTTAACTTCAGAAATACCTCCTAGGTAGCATGCAAGAAATTGAAGGCTAATCCGAAGAGAGGAGTAATAAAATCTGAATCTCTTAATGTATCTACACAGCTCTTAGAGCATTTTGGGGAGGATATTTTCCTCTGTCTATGCATCCAATTGGAAGCCTCACAAAGCAGCAGAATACTTGATGTTACACTAAATCACTGGGGGCAGAGAATCTAATGAGTTCTGGAGGGTGGTCTCCGTTCACACTCCCTGTTCTGATCTCTCAAAATACAATACAGGTATAAACATGAAATCTCAGAACAGAGCTGTGAAAAAGATAAATAGTTCGAGCTCTGATGTGGGCCTCATGCTGTTTGGCTTCCAACAGAAGTGGGAGAGTCACGTGGCAAGGATCAGTGGCTCCTCAGTCAGCTAAGGGGAATATTCCTGAAGTTGTGAAAGGAAATTCTTTTCCTGCCATGAGTAAAAAAAAACTAAAGAATTCAGAGAGAATTATAACGAGGTAAAACATCGGTGAAAGATTTCTCACTGCAATGCTAAATTTGTTTAGATTTTTTTCCTCGCTTGTGACACACATTATCTACCCTAAAACCGTCAGAGTGAAATAAAAAAATACACTTACTTGTGTTTTTGAAGGAAATTCCCAGAACTCTTTGCACAGTTCAAGTCCTTCCTTGGTGTGAAAGAGCTTTCATTTGCTTCTCCACTGAGCGACCGGTCTGGGGATGGAATGAGTCGAGAAATCGATTACGCTTCCTGCAAACGCATAGGATCAAGTTACCGGGCTCTCCCCAAAACCTATCAGCAGCCAAAGTGCAGTGGAAGAACAGCCATTTGCAAGGAGGTACTTGGGGATCAACCTATTCAATCCCTGAACACACATTGCACTTACCTAACTTGAAGTGGGGTCGTTAGTGTTACAGCTTCTGCAGGTGGATTCCCCTCTTTAATGCTGATTAGCCAGCTTTAACCTCACATCAGTTGTTCACTCCATTTATTGAAATAAGAGTATCCACATGTATTTTACTAATTGTATCTAAATCCATCTCAAACTGTGTCTTTCACTTTTGAGTCTGCGTGCATACACACATTTATTCCTATAAACATAAAAGAATATTAAATAGCCTGAAATTAATTTTCTAGCAGTGAACCAACATGGCCGTTAGAAGCAGTTTTGCGCCCGAAGGAGCGCTGTGAGCGGGTGTTTTAGGCACTGTTCTCACTGGGAACAGACACCTGCAGCATAGGTGCTCCCACCTCTCACTATTGCTGGCAACTCCTTTACTTAAGACTTTTACTGCTGCCGACCCCAGAGTGATCTCTGTGGTTTGTGAGGTGACGGTGAAGGAGCTTTTCGAGTAGGGCCCTGGCACAGTTCCACACAGACCTCTAACCTGAGGAGCAGACGTGACAGTGACTTGTGAACTAGGTCTGAAACTTCTAGTGGGAACTCAGGCAAGAACTGTGCCAAAATAAAACAGAAGTGTCAGACCCCATGGGGACAGCTCTGGGCTCCTAAGGCTCTGTTCAGTGTCATGTCTTTGCACTGTTGCAGGTGTTAAATGATACCTGGGTGTCGTTTCCATCCTGGTCTGAAGACTCCACTTTTGTCAGCTCCAAGAAGACTCCTTATGAGGAGCAGTTGCACCGCTGCGAAGATGAGCGCTTTGAGGTACCTCTGCTACTGAGCTTTCTTTCTGCCTGTCTGCCTCCTCAGAAAGCAGAACTTCCAGCTATGAGGATTTTGACTGAATTAGGGGGCCAATTACTGAAAATTCTATTAGTGTTTGTTGGTTTGAGCTAGAGTTTGGTGTTTTCCACTTGCTTGCACTCTAATAGCTCTTTCTAGGCATGAGTCCAGTTCTAAAAATCACGTTACCTTTGGGAGAACTGGTGGGGATGTGTTTTCCAGTAAGAAACCTTTGCTGATGCCTCTTAGCTCCACCCAGTGGGGCTGGAACGCATGCCACAAACCTGAGCGCTGCTGGTCTCCATTTCCCTGCTGTGCCTGTTCTTACACTGTGTCTTTTGTGAACTCTGAACAGTTGGATGTTGTCTTGGAGACCAATTTAGCCACAATACGTGTGCTGGAGAGTGTGCAGAAAAAACTGTCACGACTGACTCAAGAGGATCAGGAGAAATTTCGACTGGATGATTGCTTGGGAGGAACATCAGAAGTGATCCAGCGCAGGGCCATTTATCGCATCTATGGTGATAAAGCACCAGAGATCATCGAAAGTCTTAAGAAAAACCCAGTTACTGCAGTTCCTGTTGTTCTTAAGAGGTAGTTCCCATTCTCCTGTGTTCACCTGGGTTCTTTCAGAAACTGATACAGAATTTTTAAAGCATTTTTAAACAATTGTTCTCTGTACGCGTTGTTTCAAAGGATAACTCATCTTCAGTGGTGGTGCTTTTATTTATTAATTGCTTCCAGGAATATTGAAAAGTTTTTGATGCATCACAGTTGGCTACATTAAAAATGCTTTGTGTGTATTTCTGTGGTTGTCTTTTTGAACTGAAGTAGATTATATATTTATGCAGATTGAAAGCAAAAGAGGAGGAATGGCGGGAGGCCCAGCAGGGCTTCAACAAAATTTGGAGGGAGCAGTATGAGAAAGCCTACTTGAAGTCCCTTGACCACCAGGCCGTCAACTTCAAACAAAACGACACCAAAGCTTTGCGCTCCAAGAGCCTGCTGAACGAGATTGAGAGTGTCTATGATGAGGTGTGTAGGCTAGTAAATAATCCATCCTGCCTGAGCTTCATGTGGAGTAGTATCTAGATGTTTACGTAGCACCTGGGACCTTGTTGAAGCGGTAGTGCTCTGAAGAGTTCTCAGTCACAATGACTGTCCCAAGCATAGCGTTAATACTGGCTTATTTCTTCTGGCAGGAATGGCTCTTGAGCATGGATTGGAAGGATCTTTATCTATTTGTCTCTTGATTACAGCATCAGGAGCAGCATTCAGAGGGGAGAAGTTCGTCCACAAATGAGCCTCATCTTATCTTTATCTATGAAGATAAGCAGATTTTGGAAGATGCAGCATCTCTTATCAGCTACTATGTAAAAAGGCAGCCTACTATCCAAAAGGAGGATCAAGCAACCATCCGGCAGATAGTGCATCACTTCATACCTGAGCTGTTTTTCTCTCAGCCCCCTGAGCACAGTATTTCTGAAGAATCAACAGATGAGGACAGAGAAAACCATCAGGGGCAGAACCTGGAGACTCCTGAGTTGCGGAAAAAGCATGTGCCTGGGCCTCCAAGCAGTCCTTTGGAGGCAAAAGCAACCTTCTGTGATGTTACAGCTGCTGAGCCCCACAACACTCTGGATGATGTTTACAGTCTATTCTTTGTCAATAATAATTGGTATTTCTTCCTCCGCCTTCACCAGACTCTGTGCTCAAGGCTCCTAAAGATTTATCGTCAAGCTCAGAAGCAGCTTCTCGAATATCGGACTGAAAAAGAGAGAGAGAAACTCCTTTGTGAGGGAAGAAAAGAAAAAACCAATGATCCAGCCATGGAACTAAGACTGAAGCAACCAAGTAAGAATAACTCGGGACACAGTTTGTTCTTATTGCTGTGGTTGCTAGTGCTCTGTTGTATATATCAGTAAATGAGACCAGCAGGCAAGTCAGTAAGGAACGTAGAGGTGCAAACCTCCAGTGAATTTGTGATTTGTGGATACAGCTAATTTAACAGGAGAGCTCGTTTGTAATTATCTTCTGAGGGCTCTTGTGCATACTTCATAGAGACTTCATGCAAGCCCACTGCTGTCAGGTGTTCTCAGGTGTCTCGTTGTATTATTCCGTTACTTTGATTTAAAAGGTAAATGGCTACACAACAAAATAGTTACCTACACAAGGCAGTCATGGGAGCGCATGAGATAAAACTGCTGCTGTCTATCAGCACTCCTTACAGAGAACTGTCTGGTTGTAAGCATGTTCTCTGTACTGAATGTCGTGGTTCTTGAGCCAGTGATGTCCCTTCTGTCTCTTGCCTTCACTCTGCCTCTTCCATGCCTTGACGGCACTTTTCCCCTGCCCAGGCGAGGTGGAACTGGAGGAGTACTACCCCGCGTTCCTGGATATGGTGAGGAGCCTGCTGGATGGGAACATTGACCCGACGCAGTACGAGGACACTCTGCGGGAGATGTTCACTATCCATGCCTACATTGGCTTTACGATGGACAAACTGGTGCAGAACATTGTCCGCCAGGTAACTCACTTGATGGCTGTGCTCGGTGTTTGCGGGGCCGCACAGCTCCCTTCTGTAAACAGATAGGTTTCTCACAGTACCCTGTAGTGCAAGGACTTGCTAAACCTAAAAGCAAATTCATAGAAAAGTTAACATATTTAGGGAAACACTCGAACAGAAGTTCAGTGAGATGGTTCAGTTTCAGTACAGGGACCATCTTAGGGGATTTACTCTTCTTGGCCTTTTCCAACATTTTTTAAGTTCTAGTTTTTTCAAAATTCTGCCATTTCCAAAATACATCTAGGGAAAAAAAAAAAAAAAGTCCTTTTTACTCAAATTTCTTTTCTAATCATAGTTTTGTTACAGTTGAGGCACATGAGCTCCTCACTCTTCTCCGTTCCTTGTATTGCAAATTACTGAAAAAGAGAGTGAAATGTGTGAAGTCTCTGGAGTTAACGCTTTGGGACTTCCTCTGAGGTGTGATGCTGTGCTGAGCTTTGTGCTTCTTTTGTAACACAGTGGAATTAACTCTTGGCCCAGACTTGCTGACCGATTTCCCCCTTTTTTTTAATGGAAGCTTCACCACCTAGTGAGCGATGACATCTGCTTGAAGGTTGTTGAGCTCTACTTGAACGAAAGGAAGCGAGGTGCTGCTGGGGGTAACTTATCCTCTAGATGTGTCCGGGCAGCAAAGGAGACCAGCTATCAGTGGAAGGCTGAACGTTGCATGGCGGATGAGAACTGTTTCAAGGTAAGAACTTGCTGCCAGGGAACTTCATAAAGTGACTGTGGCACCTGACCTGGGAGAAACGGGTTTGGAAGCTCCAAGGCCACAACAGTTAGAGGGCACAGTATGGAGAGAAGGTGCCAAAACCAGAGCATAGACAAAGTAGCATACCGGCTGACTTCTAGCTCATTTTGTGAATATACAGCATTTTATTGCAAACCCATGTGGCCCATATCTTGTGCCTGTGACTTTATTACAGGTAATGTTTCTGCAGCGGAAAGGACAGGTGATCATGACCATTGAGCTGCTGGATACGGAAGAAACCCAGACAGAAGATCCTGTGGAGGTCCAGGTAATAGCACTGTGGAGTCTGCTGTACCACAGACAAAGCAGGTGGCTAAGAATGCTTTCCTGCTTTCTTGTTCCAAAATGTGAGATTTTTCCAGGAAGACAAGTTTACCTGGGAGGTGGGAAGGTTACACGTGAGGCTGTGGTCATTGACAGAAGTGGGTATGTTAGTGAAAGAGCTTCAACATAAATCATCTTCATAAAAAGAGCTTCGGAATAAACTAGTTCTTTGCAGTGGTGTTTGTCTTGATGAGAACGAAATCCAGCTTGACATTGGACTCTCTTGTGTAGCACCTGGCGAATTACATGGAGCAGTACGTTGGGGTAGAAGGAGCTCCGAACAACCAGAATGATGGCTTTTTACTGAAACCAGTCTTTCTGCAAAGGTGAGCATGCTCCCCGTCCTGAGTCACCCGCAGCAGCTGGTACTGCTTCCTCTCTGCATGTCTGGCAGTGGTTTTAGGTGATGTGCCATGCAGGCAGCCCTAGGGAAATGCGCTTTTCCCTGGGGACTAAAGGGGCTGCTGTAGTCCAGTGCACTGTGTAAGAAAGTTGAAGAAAAACGTTTGGATTGTTCATGAAACTGTGTTTAGAATGGAGTGGGACTGTCTAGGCAGTCCCTTCCAGGAGGAATTTGAGGTCTAATTTGTTCCCATTTCACTAAATATTTGTCAGAGTGTATGGAGGAAGATCCTGAAGAAAGTCTGAAAACTAAATGTGGAAATAAAAATTTCATACTTGTGCTGTCAGCTCTGCTAGATTAAGGGAATGGATAACCAAGTGTGACACGTGCTTCGTAATCCTTGTTTTGTTCTAGAAACCTAAAAAAGTTCCGCAAGTGGCAATGTAAGCAGGTGAGAGCTCTGCGCAGCGAAGTGAAGAGCTCCTGGAAGAGGCTGATCGGGGTGGAAAGCGCCTGCAACGTGGACTGCCGGTTCAAGCTCAACACCCACAAAATGATGTTCATCATGAACTCGGAGGATTACATGTACAGGCGGGGAGCTCTCTGCCGAGCCAAGCAGGTGCATCTCCTATTACTCTCTCTGCAGCTCAGGCAGTAGCAGAGGTTGAGGATGTGAACCAAAAGACAGGTACCGATAAAAGTCTTGTGGCTGAATTCCTGCAAACTACACCCAGAAGTTACTACTCTGTGTTGGATGAAACATGGAGGGGAGCTGGTAAATGCTCTGTGCTTTGGTTTAGTTTAGCAGCCTTTTCTTTACTGTGCAGATTTTAAGGGGGGAGTGGCAGACATTAAGAAATAGAGATCTTTAAATGCAGGTATGCGGTTTCCCGTTCTACTGTTTGTGTTGTGTTGTACAGCGTGCACATCACGGACATACAAAAAGGTGCGGGTTTTGGTTTCTCCCCCAGAAACCTCTCGGTAATCTTTACTGTCTTGCTTTCAGGTACAGCCAATGGTGCTGCTAAAGCACCACCAGCAGTTTGAAGAGTGGCACAATAGGTGGCTAGAAGAGAACGTGACGATGGAGGCAGCTGATGTGGTTCAAGACTGGCTAATGGGAGATGAAGACGAGGAGATGGTGCCCTGTAAAACAACTTGTGAGACGGTGAATGTCCACGGGGTCCCAGTGAACAGATACAGAGTTCAGTACAGTCGCCGTCCAGCTTCACCGTGAGCAGAGACTTGTTCCTGGGACCAAGACAAGTAGGAGCGTTGCTGGTGAAACACATTTACTCTGAGAATAGTGGTGGGAATGCAATGTATGTATTAATGATATTTATCCAAACAGCATTTTACTTTGGATTATGATGTATTTTCCATATGGCATAGACTTGTCTCCTTGCAGTGTAATCCTCCAGCCGTCGTGAAGAGACTTTTAACAGCTTGATGGGAAGAGGGCTCTTGGCATTGCCACACACTTTTTAGTAGTTTCCCGGCGTTAGGCTGCCGCTGCCCAGCCAGTACTGGGAGGCTGAGCAAGGGGGTCGGGCTCTGGGCAAACTACCACCAGTGGCTTTGTTGGAAAGACGGAGCTGGGCTGGTGTTTGAGCAGATGCTGGCAGCTGCTTCCACTTTGAAGGGTTTAATGTTCCCTATCTTCCTGAATTTATGCCATCTTGGAGCCTGCAGAACTCTTCAATGTAACCTCCAAGTGCCAGCGGGGCTGAGAGCACCCGGCACAGATTGCTTGCCCCGCTACGGGCTGCTTTGTTATCGATGTGTACTAATAAGGCGATGAACACAGTATTTGTTACTGGTGCTCTGGTGAGAAAAATGCCAAAACTGAGACAAGGGTGAACAGCGTACTAAACGCTCTAACTCTCACTCATCAACTTAAGTATTTTGGAGCATGAACTAAGGGGAAGAAACTCTCTAAGCTGCGGTGCTAGGCGAAGGAGCGATTTGCGGCAGGAGGCAGCCTGGGCCCATCAGCTCCCCCCTGCAGGTGTGCACCGGATCCCTGTTGTTGCTTTGTGAACTTACGACCTGCTGCAGGCTCTGCCTTCTCAGATCTGGAGCTGCTTGGAGCATGTGCGTGGGGAGGAGTGTCCACTGAGAGGTCTGGCCTATTTTCTTTCCTTTTTTTTTTTTTTTTTTTTTTTTCTTTTTTTGGTATTTTGCATGTTGATTGGCAGCCTCTGGAGACTGCGTCCCCAGGCGCTTCGCTTTCCTTGTGCATGCCTGGACTCGGCGGTCCTGCTGGGTTGTGCCACTGAAGTGACAGCAGTAGATGGAGCTCTTGCAGCACAGTGTTTGCACTGGATCTGAGGTTTGTCCCGGAGACTTTGCTGTTTCTGCTGGGTCAGCACAGATGCTGTATTTGCAGTGACACACGGAAATCTGTAATGAGCAGTATTAGATCCAGCCACAACCATCGTAGACAAGCTTTTCCACTGAATCGTCTGTACTTCTGTCTAAGCTTTTTTGCAATGAAACCTAACAAAAAACCTACCCCGAACCATGCAGAACACTATGGCAATTGTCTGACTTAATCTATTGAAAAATCAAGAAAATTTAGTTGTGTCTGTCCTGCAGCCCCACTGTGACTTTGCTCTTGTTTTTCAGGGGCCCAGGGCAAGTGCACTGTCCATGGAGTGTGACAGACGTAATGTCTTGAGGCAGGTCCAGCCTCCTTTCAGCTCTGCTTCCAACTCTTTCCTGGCTTTTGGGGGGAATAACCCCCCCACCCCAATACTTTTTGTGGCTTTGATTTTTAGGTTATAGTTTCTGCCAGACCTAAGTAGCAGCCTGTAGGATTTGTCCTGGGTTATTTCCACTGTACAACATTCGGTTTTGCAATTGTCTCACTTGACAGTAGAAAAATTGGCCTTTGGGGTATGTTTAATAGAAAACTGTACTGACTCTTTGTCTTTTTTTGCAAAATAATCTGTAGGAGGGAAGGAGGGAGGCCAGTCTCTGGCATTCGTGGCCACTTGCACAACCACTGCCAGTGGAGGTTCATCAAGAACTCATGTTCTCGTTGTCTGGGTCTCTGTTAAATTCTGGTTACTGAAATAATCTGAAGGTTCTTCCCCTGCTCTTGTTGCAGTGAGTGATAAAAGACACTGACAGCTCCGGGGGGCTGGGGGGAGGAGCGGGGGGACAAGCCCTGTGCAAAGCACAGTTACCCCCCTTTTGCTCAACCAGGCCACTCGACAAAATACGCCTCAATCCCGTTCATCTCTCTGCTGTCTTCCAGTGGAGATGACAACTGTGCCAAATTTTATGGTTTTATGATACAGGAAAATGTTTACTAGAAACTAGGTTGCAACTTGTGGCTTAAAATGCGTTTGATTCCAGGTGTCCCCAGGTGTCAGAGGGTAACACACCTGTGCACCGTCCTGTTCCATCTCCCCCTTTTTAAGTGTACTTCAGGTATTTTTAAGCATCCTTATTTTGTAAATTTTAATTTATAATCTGAAGAGATTAAGTAAGACTTTCGCCCTTGACAGTGCTATTGTCTCAAAACTGATAGTAGCAACTGATGTGAATGGAATAAGCCGGCAGTGCAGGTGTGAGAGTGGCTTGCTAATGTCTGAGAGTTTAAGCTCAACCGCTGTGTATCTGCTAGCACGACCTTGATTCAAGAGTTTGTTCTTCCATTTTTTTTGAAGGATCTTTGCTTTTGGGCTTGTAATTGCTTTGCCAGCTCTTTGAATGTAGTTTTTTTTTTATATTTATTTGCACATTCAAGTAAAATAAAATATTGATTTTAAAAGTCTGCAGCTCTCCCAGTTTTCAGTTTGTTTTACATTAATTTAAACTTTCTGACAATCCCCCGAATTTATTCTCTTGCACCTGAAACTGAATTTTAAATGGTAGAAAAATGCACTTTGAGGAGTTGGATGGACGTCCCTCCAGGCAGCTGCCAGGCAGGCTGCAGGATGCAGTGATGTAGATGCGGACCAGCAGGCAGCAAACCTTCAACCTTCCCCGCACTGAGGAGTTGGTGCGCCTGGTGCACCAGCTAACAGAAGAGGGAAAGGAATTTCCCTGAGGGGAGATCCTGTGCAGGAGGACAGTGCCGGTGTCTCCAGGCTCTGTGTGTCCTGTCAGGAGCGCTCGG
This sequence comes from Tyto alba, assembly GCF_018691265.1. NCBI lineage: Eukaryota > Metazoa > Chordata > Aves > Strigiformes > Tytonidae > Tyto > Tyto alba. Next base: position 12,219,568 of record NW_024881293.1, on the reverse strand, counting down.
AGCAAAGGCGCAGCCCAGGCGGCTGCAGGGGAGGCCAGGGGGTGGCACAGCTGCTCCAGGCAGAGAGAAGTTTCGAAAGAAAAGAGCGTGTGGTGCCAGCAAAGCAGATCTTCCTACAGATTGACTTATTTTGAGCAGCACCTTTGCCATCAGAGGTGTGGCGCAAAAATATGGCCCAGGCCTGGCCCCCAAGTACTCGCACGCTAAATACAACAGACATTCAAGAAAAGTGACTGATTCCAGTTCCGAAATCTATAAGCACATCTGCTACAGGTTAAGACAATACAACTGCAACCATGAAAATAACCCTCCACCCGCCTTTCCCTCGACCTCCCCAAATTCCTGGGTAATAACATGTTTAACTGTGTTCCCTGTGAGCTCTGCACAACAAATTAATGTGTAGATTTTGCAAATTAAGCTGCAGTGATGTGACCCAGATCTGATAGGAGTTTCCTTTACATCATTCTCAACACTTCCGTTGCCATAACAAAAGGCAACTCTGCTTTCTGTGCAGCATATTACTTGCTCACAGGGAAACAAGCTGTTGTTCTCCTAATAGCAATTCTCTGATGCATAAATTGCATGGAATAATTTGATTAGAATGATGGTAGTGGTATCTCAGAGGACACAGACCACTTTAAACAAGACTTCTCGCCGAGATCTTGGACCTCTCATAAAGAGGACGTTCCCTGTGCTCAAGGGGAGGGACGGCCAGATCTGACATCACCCAAGAGCAGTTGGAGGTCTCAGCAAGTGGACAGCTTTGGCAACGACAAAGGAAGACAGCTTCGAAATATCTTTCAGGTTTGGAGGATGGAATAAGAATTAATGGTTTTCTAAATTAAATTAAGAATTGCTAAAGGGAGTACCTGAATTCAGTATTTAATATTTCTGGACTTTTTTTTTTTTTTTTTTTCCCCCACACACGTTTCTATATCACAGGATGCACCGAAAGTCGGGGCTGCGAACCAGTGAGAGGTGTAGGCTGGAGTTTGGGTGTAAACATGAGTGGAGTTTTTCTTCACGCTTTAGCCATTCCTCTGGATTAGAGCGAAGTAACTCAACCTTCATGAACCTAGAGGTACGCTCCACCTTCCACTCAACAGAATTAAAGACCAAATTAAAGTCTTATCAGTTCTAAACTGTACCTGTGCTAAAGGATTATCCAAAAAGAATCACCTGAGACCAAGTGCTGGAAAGGGAAGATGTTGCTTGTATCAGGCAATGTAGCCCCTACCCCAGTGTCATTATCTCCCCGAGAAAGGACCAAAAGAAGCTATTCCAGAACACCAAGTGAGTTGTAGTAAAGCTAATAGACTTGAAATATTAATGAAAAATGGCTCCATGTGGACTTCCTACACTCTGAAGTGAAAATTGCAGGTAAGCAGAAGAGCAGTTCCAAAAAAAAACCTGTCTCCCCTGAAGTATTACACCAGCATCAGGCTTACAAGTGGCGAGGAGAACGTGGGCACAGAAGGTGTGGTGTAACCAGGGGAAAGAATTGGGTGGAATCCCTGCGGAAGGGAAGAGGGGAGGCAGGGAGAATCCCTGGAGCTGTGGAGAGTCTCAGGGTGATGTAGGAAAGCTGACGAAGTGAGAGGAAGGGGAGCTGGTGTGATGGCAAAGTCAGGAAGAGTGTCCCAGGCACGAAGTCATCTTGTACGTGCCAGAGCCTGCGAAGAGCAATCTGGGCTGGCTGAAAGGACCATCGTTTCCATTTCAAGAGTCAGGGGAAGTTTTCTGTGGCGTGTGGTTCTGCGAAGGCGCAGATGCGCGCACAGCCGGCGGCAGGGAAAGGCAGGGCCGGCGTTGCACTCATGGAAAATGTGAGGTTGTGCTGACGCTGGTGGAAATGCCTCATGCTGCTGGCGCTAAGGCAGAGCTGCTGCCTCCGTGGGCAGCTGCCCCTCGGCTCTGCATCGCAAATCTGAGCTCAGCCCAGGGCAGGGACGAGCTGCACTAAGATTTCTGTCCTCACACCTGCTGGCTTGCAGGTAAAGAACCCTGGAGCCGCTGAAACAGCACAGAAAGAGCAAGCCCCATTATTTGCCTACCACAGTTTGCTCTTCCAAGCCTTAAAGATGTATGGGACAGGCCAGGTGGTGTTTGTACCCTCCCTTTGAGCTTTAAAATCCCCAGCCTGTTTTCAGCATTACATCTTTTGGGTTCAGAGCCATGGAATAAAAGAGCGCCTTCTCCCATGAGATGATCTATTGCACAATGAATTACTTTAAAAACCAAATTGTTACCCCACAGGGCAGGGATCACACAACTTAAAGAGATGTTAACAAGCCGTGACAAACCTCTGGCATTAGACTTTTCAAGCAAGCTGTTCTGCATCTAAAGCAGTCACTAAAGATCACACAGCATCTGAAAAATGAAAGATACAGCAATGAGTAACCTCTCTCTGCTCCACTCCAGAGACCTGGCCGTAGGAAGCAGGGCTGTGATTTGCACACTATCTGAACCTGATTATGTCTAATTTTTTGCATACAGAGCATGGAAAGGATCCTGGCTGAGGCATGGAAAATATGTGGCCACATGAGTCATTCTGTAATGGTTCATAAATCCTGAGAGAATCACAAAAGCAAAACATCTAACATTGCATCTTCCCTGTCCCTGCCAGTGGAACTCCACCTCTCGACATGCTCGGCACAAGGATGTGGGAATACGGTGAAAGCAAAGGAAATAGGATCATTTTCTCCTTGGAATAGAAGAATCTCATCAAACAGCAGCCAGGCTCAGATTTGCAACCTTCACAGAAGAGGCCATTCATAAGCTGAGGAGAAAGAAATGAACTACTCCTCAAGTTGCCAAACCAAATTTACAGTTCCTACTGCCCGGACTCCAGCTTCTGTCCTTACTCCCTTGCAGACCCAGGCAGGGGACCGGAGAGCAAAAGCCTAAAAACCAGCAGCCTCTCAAGCTGTGACCTGGCCCACTGGCCTACCCACTCGATGGCCACTGGAAGTGGCCACACTGGGGCTTTGCCACAGGTGCTGGGAGAGGGTCTGGGGCTTCCCAGCAAGGTTGTGCAAGGCAGAGCACGGAAGGGACTTAAGCTCTGAAGGAGTTAGAGAAGGGGGGACGAAGCAGCAGAAGATCTTAAAAGTTCAGATAGCATCTGCCAGTCCCTCTCACAGCATTCTGTGAGTTGTTTTCTCCCTGCAGCCAGCAGGTATGTGGCAGCAGCACACCGCTGCTCCGAGCTGTTGGCTAACAGAGTGCTCAACCCACTTGGGGGTTTACGGGGTGGAGACCGCACATCTCTGGAAAAACACAGCTCTTGTTGGGCAAGAGTGACTGAAATTCACCATTATCTACCCAGGAGCAGAGACTTCCTACGCACTCTTGTCAGGCCCCTTTCCTGCTGGATGGAGCTGCTCTCCCTGTTCCTGGTACTTTATCAGCGGAAGCAGAGTGTCTCCAAGCGTGAGACCTTGCCACTGATCCTTTGTGTGTTATGGCACTCCAGCCCGGTGCTAGTGCTGATTCTTTCAAATGCAAATAGGTCCAACCCACAGGACTTTTAATCAACCTCTGCAGTGAGATCAAGAAGGAAGGTGCAGGAGTTTTGTCCCCTGTTTAACCAGGGGTCAGGAGCAGAAATACAGAAAAAAAAGAGAACTCTGAAAGGCCCAGCCTGATCTGGGGACTGCAAGGCAGATACTAAAAACCTTCAAGTGCCATGACAAGAGGCTGCGAGGGCCCTGTGTAAACACTGGGAGCTGGGGAGGTTTCTCTGGATCTGCAGCTCTCCTGCACTTCATTTATGTTTCTGTGAGGGGATGAGATCTTCTCGATTTGCACTACCAGAAAGCATTTTGAAACAGGAGGTGGGGAAAAACCTCGAATCTCACACAGAGCCACTTGGGTCTCTCCTGAGTGGAAGGATGCTTGACATAGGAGGTCAGAAGTTCAGTTTACACTCTAAACCAAATCCAAACTGCATCAAATCTGACCACATTTGTTATTTCCAGGAATGTTCTGGAGCAGGAAGGAGGCCCAAATGAGTCACCCGAGCCATCGTCTAGCTCTGACGATGAAGTACGGCCCCAATATGCTGAGGATCTGGACACACACGCCCCTCCCAGTCCTGGGTCTGACACTGGAGCGAAGTCTCTGCTCGGGCAGCGCATACTCGTGCGTGTCGTGACAGCCCCCCCATATGCCTCATCCTTCAGGGACAGGCCCGGTGCTTCCGTGAGTTAAGGGCCAGCAGAAGGAAATGCGTAAGCCGGGTTACTAATACTGCCTTTCCCACACAGCTCTGAGCTCAGCACCGCGCTGCTGGACCCTGCAGCGGGATGGAGACCCTCGGGAGTGGATGGCTCTCACCCAGGCTTGTGCTGTGCTGTGCCTTCTGGGGACTCTGCCTGGCCTCTCCAGACTACGATGGTGAGTGTGTACCTTTGAGCGGAAAATTGCTGCTTCTTAAAGTACTGGATACTTGGTACCTTTATAAGATTTCATATCTTAAAGCTATCGCATGGGAGTATGCTCAAATTGAGCTTCATGCATGCTCTAGTTGAAGCAGGAGGTGACAGAAGGTGATACAGAAGAGAAAGAAACTAGGGTGTAGGAACTAGAAAAACAAAAATTCGAGAAGTGAAACAGAGGGCACTTGAAACCAAAACGTTTAGCTAAGAGTTAGACTCCCACATCCATGTTTCTACCTTGGAGTGGCCCAGCTCTTAGCAGTCTTTTGAAAGCTGGGAAGAGGAATTGCCCTCAGGTTTCCCAGGCCTGCTGATAGTTGTACAACACAGCAATCATTTGGGAGGTGCGGGAAACCACATGACAGAGGAATTGTGTAAATTTTCAGTAAGGTTGCTGATCGTTACTCCTGCACGCCTGATTCTGTTAGCCAGCTTTTTCTGCCCACCACACAACATTTTACAGGACACTCCCACTTCTAGGGACCCCAACATAAAATGCAAAACCATAGCCTTTGGGGTAAGGGTTATGCATGCAGCCTGCTCTGCAACCCACAAGGGTAACTGCACAAACAGCAAGTAACAGACTGCGTTTATCTGACAGATTACTCTCAGAACAGCACCAATGAGCAGGTAACAACACCGGAGATCACACCGTGTCCCCGAGCCATCCCCGGGGAAAAGGCAACCATAAACAACATCACGTACCTGCTGATACACGAGGCCACCCGCTCTCAGCTGGGCAGCGTGGTCACAGTGCGGCTCATCCCCTGCCTCTACACCCTGGTGTTCCTGGTGGGGCTGCCTTCCAACGGGCTGGCCCTGTGGGTCCTGGCCACCCGGGCCGAGAAGCTGACCTCCACTGTTTTTCTGATGAACTTGGCTGCAGCAGACCTGCTGCTCACGCTGGTGCTGCCCTTCAAGATTTTCTACTATTTCCTGGGGAACAACTGGCCCTTTGGGGAAGGCCTGTGCCGGCTCACCACAGCTTTCTTCTATGGGAACATGTACTGCTCAGTGCTGCTGCTCACATGCATCAGCGTCGACCGGTATCTGGCTGTGGTGCATCCTTTCTTTTCACGCTCTTTCCGCACCCCTGCCTTTGCTGCCTGCACCTGCACTGCCATCTGGCTCTGTGCTGCCGTCCTCACCCTGCCCCTGACGCTACAGCAGCAGTCGTATCCCCTGTACGGAGCAGACGTCACTCTCTGCCACGATGTTCTCCCCAGGCATGAGGATGACGGGTATTATTTCTACTACTTCATCTGCCTGATTGCCTGCGCATTCCTCGCTCCTCTGGTGGTGATGCTCTTCAGCTACTGCTCCGTACTGCGAGCCCTCCTGGACAGTGGGAAGCGATACTCCTACTCTATGAAGCTCACCGCTCTCGTGCTGTTCACACTGGTGGCCTTCTACACACCCAGCAACGTTCTCCTCCTTGTTCATTACTCCAGCTATAACTCCAAGCTATATGGCAACCTGTATATCAGCTACATGGTAAGCCTGGCCATCAGTACCTTTAACAGCTGCGCTGATCCTTTTGTCTACTATTACGTTTCTGAAGACTTCCGGGATAAGGTGAGGAGTAGATTCTTCAGTCACAGAAAACAGAACACCACATCCCTAAAAACCTCCAAGGAAACACTCCCTCAGAAAAGTTCCAAAGACTCACTGGTGTAAGCCTCCATCCCAGCTCCCTAGGTACTCACAGCATACACTGGGGATGAGGTGAAGAGAGCACCGGGATCCCACAACTTTCATCCAGAGCAGTGAGAAGTATTTCCCAGGAGACAAATCCTTTCTCCTGTCTGCACAGCTAAGACTGAATAAACCTGGGCCACGGGCTTCCTGGAGAGGTGTGGAGTCCAGGCACGATGGGGGATGCTGAACCTGTATAGGTCTGTTACTGGGACACTGCATGCAACTTCTCATCTGGTCACACACTGCTGGGGATGCTCCTGCCGATACACCTACGTCTGGTTTCCCTAATGCAGCTTGCAGACTAGTTGCTATTTGTGTTCTACTTCTTTTTCTGCTACCGACTTGCTTGCTGTCCTTAAACATCTGCTACCGACTTGCTTGCTGTCCTTAAACATGTATTCCATTCATGTAAAACTGAAAAAAAAAAAAAAACAGGCACATGCAAAACCAAATTTCTAAATGTTTCAAAAGTACTAGGAGGTACCTATGTGAGAGGTACTCCCTGGAACTAAAATACTCTGTCAAGAGAATGTAGAGCACTGGCTTCTTTAGCAAATACATTCTTAGTTTGATTAGTAAACACCACTATTGGAATGTCAGCCCACTGTTGGTAACCAGTGTTAAAATCCCATTCACTGAGCCCTAGTTTTGCAAATGACCCTTGGCATCCATAATTTCTTTGGGGCAAAGATTGTATTAATGGATTTTTTTAAAAATTATTATGTCTCGTGAAGGGAAATATTAAAGGAGGAATTGAGAACCCCCTTGCTGTAGAACTCCATACTTCTTTTGTGTAATGTCACACACAACCAAGAGCTGTCTCTTATGAAACAGGTGACCAGGCTTGTTGCTTATTGGAACCTATTGCAAATTTGACAAAATGCAGCCAGCTCATCTCTTAGACACAACTAGGGCATATCCCAGTAAGCAGCAAGGTAGAAAATAAGTGGTAAACCTCCTTAGAGTTCCTGAATTCTTTAGTTTCACTGGTATAGGCATGACTTCTGTCCTCACCATAACCTATGGTCAATCAAACTTACAGCCTACAGTGTGAATAAGAAGAGGCAGACAACATTGTCTTAAAATCAGTTTTTAATAAAATATTTATCAGAATCTAAAACAAACCCTTTTCTGGACTCAGACTTGCTAAGATTTGTGTGAACAACACAAAAATGGTCATAGAACTGTTTGCGTGTACATGTATGTGCGGGGGTGAAATGCAGCTGAAAAACTAGAGCCTATCTCCTACGGGTCAGCACTGCACGTGCAGAGGGTGTGCCAGCTCCTGCACGCAGGAGACCTGGTGTAGCCAGGGCTAGTGCCACTCCGTCAGAAACAGCAAGTACTTAAAAAAAACCCAAAACCCAACCCCAAAGCCCAAACCGGGCTGAGGTTTTCTAACTAGATAATCTATTCACAATAATGAAAACCAGGTTATTGCGCATTAAATGTCAATAGTCGATGTCAGCAAAGCAAGTGCTGTTGGTTCCATGATGTTCTTTAAGCAAGCTGAACATTCTTCTGGTATTTTTTTTTTACCAAGGCTGATTAAGGAGGGAAAGAGGCAAGACCAAAACACTTGGACAAGAAAGAACAAGGGAACTATTGCTTTAAAATAAATACCATGGTAATGATTACTCTGCTTAATGTACAGTTACAAATATATAAATATTAATTTCATTGTAAGGATTGCAAGCAAAAATCACTGATAACTAGCACTGCTGTAGCTATTCAGTAACGTAACTTGATGTAAGTAGGAATCTCTGTGTTTTACAAACCCACTGGCACTTCTCTCCTTTTGCAGCGAGGGACCATCAGGAAAAGGGAAAGAGAAGCATCGCTCTGACAGAGGGAGGCAAATGTCTTTAAGCCAGAAACAATTCAAAGCCCAAAGCAGCAGCAGGTCTGCTGTACTTGCTGGCTTTCCACCACTGAGCCAGTCTCTTTCTTGGTGAAAAAAAAAAAAAAAAAAATCAATCCCTCCTCTCCAAACTATGATGGCTGGTCTTCACAAAGTTGGCACCTGAGTTTTCAGTGCTGAGCTGTCCTTGTGTTCTCAGGGACGGGAGTGTGACTGGTAAGCTCCAGAATCAGAACTGGGCCAAAGCCTATGAACAACATCAAGTCTGATAAGGCTAAGCTGTGGCCAGTGGCTCTCATGGATCTAGTCGTAAGTAGTTTCTCTATTCCAAGTAGAATTTTGAAGAATGGAGGAAAAATGATCCAGGAAAATTTTTTCCTAGATAAGAATAAATGATGATTATAAGGGTGGAGAAGAGTGCAGACACCTGCTCCTTACTCCTGTGATAGAGGAGGAAAGGCAACCACAACTGTGTAATTGCAGGTTCCTTTATTCAATTCCTAAATAAAGTGACTTTTTTTTTAACTACATAAAGGAGCCTGTTCAGTGTGGCAAGACTGGGGTGAGGCAGAGGCTGCCAAGAGCAAATGGACTAGTGCTTTCCCTGAAAGTGCCAAAGCTGTGAAGAAGCACTCAAGGTGAAGTCAGGCTCCAGGATCCAGAAATCCTGACACGTTACCTCACATGCACTGGCCCGTCCTAACTGTCTCTGTTTAAAGATGCTAAGGCTGCTCTGCCTTTGCCTTCTGAGGGTCTGGGTCTCTCTGGCTTTTCTTCTAGTTGAAAAACAGAAGCAAAACTCCTCTGCCTCAAACAGGTGAGTGCACTGGCACACAGAGACCCACAGAACAAGGCCATGATTGATGGGCTGGCACTACCAGGAGGAATTATTTAGCTGGAAGCAATGGGGAGGTGTCTGCACCTTGAATTAGTACATTACATGTACCAGAGCCTGAGGAAAGTGAAGAAAGTCAGGTTTAATACTTGGCTGAAATTCTCTGCCTTCATCTTGTCCCCAGTGGCGATGTCCAGGGATCTATGAGAGGACCAAGCAATACAAAATTACTTTAAATATCTATCCAGAAGCATACAATGGATGAGACAAGGAAACTAAAGGGACCGAGAACAGGAGACTGGAGAATCCAGAATGTAAGTCCCATCTTCTGTGGGAAGCTAGTCACATAGGCATTATCAGAGTGACTAAACGTCTCATTCTCCCAGACTCAAAGCATTAAACAGCTGAGGCTGGAACCAGCAAACAGCAGGGTTTGTATTGTGCAGCTTTGATATTTAGAAAAGAATTAAAAAAACACAAAACCAAAACTCTTGTTGCAGCTCACACTAGGTCTGTTATTTACCCAGGGGATAAATATTGACTCAGTCCTGTGTGTGTACACAATAGCCAGTGTCTGCCAGGCCAGTTGCTTACAGGAGATGGAATTTAGTTTTAAGGCATTTATTTACCTGCCAGAGAGGAATGCAGCCGCCAGTGCTTCCGCTGTGCTGTGCGGACACAGTGAGGACATGGTCTGTTCATGCACACTGAGGACACGTGGCAAAAACCTCTGCTGAGAAGCAGTGGGTACATATGGGCAGAAGCCACGTCAAGATCCTGTGAGGAGAGCTCAGAGCAGCCATGAGGGAAGGCTCAGTAACTTGCCAACAAAGCAGTTCTGACATTTCTGGGAACTTCAAGACCCAGACCTTCATCATGTCAACTACATTCTGCAAGTATCTGGCCCCAGACAAAAAGGACTGGAAATTACATATGTCCAACTTCTGGGATACCTCCTGTTCTGTCCCCATGTGGACATTTTTCTGGAATAAAATTGCCTTTATTCTGGAATGGAATGTCTATACTGGGATATATTCTTGTCATGGTTCCTGTGTAAACAAGCCCTAAAAATGAATGGAGCTGGGCTTTTTCCTGTTTCCATTCACCAATAAACACCCTCAAAAGGAGTTTCCACCCTGCTCTGGGTCCTGGTAACAATAGAAGTGGGAAGATAAAATATTAACACTATTTTGCAACAGGCAATTGCATGTAACTCCTCCAAAGAGAACAATGCTGCTCCAGGCAGGAAGGGAAACCAAAAAATCTTGGCTCCTGTACTTTTGGAAACACAAAGCTTTTGTTTTTAGTTTTACCACATTGCTTGGGGCAGGTCAGTCCAAGGGAGCTCAGCCTCTGTGACACCAGTGATTTGTACTGGCCAGCAGACCCAGGGCCTCTGCATCGATTACCGTATCCAGAAGAACCAAGGCATGGGGATCCCAGTGGGAGCAGAATAAAAGTGATTGGTGAAGTCAGGCAAGCATTTAAAAGGACTGCGCCTTGGGTCAGCTTTATTTTCATGCCAGGGTTACAAGGAGGAAAGGGGCTGAGAAGGCTGCAAGCAGCCCTTATCAGCACGTAGTGCAACATGAAGAGGGCTCACCCACCTAAACCTTGTCACTGCTGTGGCTGGCAAAGTCCCCGCCTGAAGCCTGCAGCCAGATGGTAGACAGGCAGGCCTTTCAGCCCTGACAGTGGATTTCAGTTTTCTCTCGTAAAAGGCACCTCCCAACAACTTTCCTGAACATGGAGCTACTGGGGAAGTTTTTCTCTTGTGGGACATAGATGTGGGTGCAGTAGATTTATGGGCTGGGGAAGATGATTAGCTTCTTGCTATATCATAATTAGCAAAACACACTGATTTTTATTATTATAATTTGAGAGAAAACTTCTCAGCCATCTGTCCTCAAACAGCAGTTCAGCTAAGCACAAGGCCTGGACTTAGCTTCTAAATGTAGCTAGGAAATGGCATTTGCAGTATCCTGATAGTAGAGAAAACACTTTGAAATGCTCTATAGGTTTGAATTCCAGCCCCTATTTTTCTCGCCTAGAGGGCACAGCATGTTGGTCTCCCATCCTTGGAAGTACTCCAAAGAAGATGCACAAAAGGCAGGAAAATTGACAGAAAAATAATGCTGAGTGTCCCCCTTAGCGCTCCAGATCCCCCCCCCATGGGGCAGCAAAGCCTACAGTTCTGAGTGCATCAGGAAGTAGTCATCGTTCGGTTTCTGTTCTGCAGCAGGTCGTCTGTAGGAACAAACTCGTACAGGAGTTGATTCTGAGCCTCTTCTCTTTATTTAAATTATATATTTCTGTTGAAAAGAGAACATAATGAAGAGAAGTCACTTTCTGATTACGTATCTTTGTGAAATATCACTGGGGCTGGGTAGAGAAGAGCTTAAAAGGTCACTTTTTATTCTGCTAGGGACGGAGACATTCAGGTCATGAAGAGTTTTATATGCTGCCCTAGCAAGATATTGTTCCTGGTGATTCCTTGCTAAAGAGGTTAGCAAGTCAGTTGTAAGAATGCCCCTTTTGAGGAACCGAATACATTTGGCCCAACACGTGAGTTATATGTTGACTCTCAAACCAGATTTATGATCCCCCTCTCTCTGGCTCACCATTCTACTGTGGTCACTACTTCCTGAATCTTGTCCACTTCTTTCAACGTGCTTGCTGTTGTCAGTTCTGCCACCATCTCAAAAACGTCAGCTTCCGAGGCATAGGGGTCTGGGTCATATTCATAGGAGTAGTATGACAGATCTGTCTGTAGCGGAGGGCCTTCCTCTGCTGGAAAGGAAACCAGAGAGTCTCAGGTTGTGCTTTAGCCAAAGAAACTGCATTTTGGCATCACACATTGCATCACAGAGAAGAGGAATGACATAAGAGGAAAGGAACTTTGATCAGGGGCCAAATGAGTGTCTTCCATGAGTAAAGGAGACTACACGTGTCAGCGGACCTGCACTTGCATGCTTAGATTCACATGCAGGGAGAAAAGCTGCTGTAAATCAGAACTTTTAATTTCCTGCCTGAGACCTTGACACTGGAACAAAATGAAAGGAATCATTGGGGGGGGGGGGGGAGAGGGGAGGAAAGAAAAAAGGGCCATGTAATTTGAAAAATCCTCAGTTTCTTTTTAAACTGTCTAATTAACTGCGGTGCTTCAGTTCACCCTGAGACCTATGTATAATAAAATAAAAGCAAGAGGTATCTTTGGGAATGCCAGATGATGTCACGGATGAGTTACTCTGCACCCTGAAAATACATCTCCTCTGACTAGTCCAAGAAAAGTACCTCACTTAAGGAGAGACCAATCCATGGCTCCAAGATGTGTAGTGTGTGCACTCTTTTAAGCGCCGTTTTATAAAAGTAAGTTAAAAAGCTAGAGGGCAGACTGTGATGGAGAAGCAGTTTACTTGGTGTGCCTGTCATCAAAAAGATCAGTGTAAGCAGCTAGATTTCTTTTCAGCCCAAGAAGAATGAAGATTTTGGATCAACAAGCCAGGGGCCTACATCAAAGCCCTTCGCTTCTCCCTCAGCCTGAACTAGCAGTAGCTGAGATACATCTGCTTCGGCACAGTCACATACCACTGAGAAACTTCCAGCATTTAAGATAGGAACAGACACATCACAGGCAGAAACAGATATTTATCCTCTTTGCATTCACTCCAGTCTATACTAAGACCTTGGCAGGTTACTCACACTGTACATATCCCACTCAAAACAGGCTGTGCCTCTCTGTGGGGGGGTGATTGCTCCCAGAGGGTAAGACTGCAAGATAAAACTTCTAGGAATATCAGTAGGTTCCCATTTACTAAATGGTTCCTTGAGCCAGCTCAGCTGTCCATCTCTACTGTTTGCTTTCTGTGTACACTGCTCTAATCCAAACCAAAGCAGTCACTGAAACATAGTTGTTGCAGGCAGGAAAAGTCCTCCCTTCTCCCCGCCCTGCAAAGTTGGCTTTATTTAAGGAGAACACCGATCAAGGCCTTTGAAAATGTTTGTTCTCTAGAAAGAAAATATCTGAAGGCTCTTCCCTGATGCCTCCCACATCCTCCCATCAACAGGCTCAGCCCTAGGCAAGGGAACACTTGCCTGAAAGCAGAGTCAGTCTCCGCATTCACTTCTTCTTGGCCTTCTCCATGTGAGAACCTGCCAGATCATGAGCTTGTTCTATGAATGGATGATTGCTGTCCACCGGGGACAGAATTAACATCACAGACCTCACTCTTCCCAGGAATGCAGTGTTGGAGTCAAAGCAAAGACGAAAGGCCGACATTTCCTGTTGCATACAAACCACTCTTCCATCTCCAAATCTTTGTGCCTAAGCCAATGTTTGCTGAGCACTGATGGGGTGAAAGGAAAAATGGCCCATTGCCAGTTCAGTCCTAAAAGAACAGCGGCCCTCTGAATAACACGCCTGCCAGGAAGTGTTGGGAGATGACTCCACCTGGAAGCAGAGGTCACTCTGATGTTCCTGTTAGAAGCTAGAGATTGGTGATGGCATTTATGGGGTTTTTTAATAACAACATCACCACCAAATATAAATACCGTAATTCCACCAAGAATTTTCTTCCAGCTACCAGCTCTTCCAACTGCTAGAGCAGAACTGTACAGATAACATGGCGCTGGCTGTGGGGAGAAGGCTGGGTGTCAGACAGCACGAAGGTGGGTGGGCTGCCTGCTCAGAGTGCAACACCACAGCAGCACTGATACCTCTAATACTGCTTCCCCCCGCTTTGGTAGTGCTTTTCCATCAAATACATGTAGAATCACAACATTACTGTGATATCTACGTATTATCTTCCAACATCAGTGGCTATACACTTAGCAATTTTGGCAGAAAAGATTTAGGCAATTTCAGAAGATTGTTAATGATCTATGGAAGCAATCAAAGCACCACTTCATCAGAGAGATGGTGTCAGAGCTATCAAGGATCTCTGAAGCTCTGAAATCCACTCATACTTTTGTAGCCTAGTGTGACAATGATCTTAGGAAAGCCACAGTCAGGAAGGCACTCGAGATACTGATAGTCCAGATTGCAACCAAAATCCTGCTCTAAGAGGTTTCAGTCCAAACACATTTGACTGGAACAGGCTGTGAAAGCACACTAGCAGAGCTTCAATGCTTAGAGGCAAAGGTAGGTCTGTGCTACTACTCATCAAAACCTGTTCCATCCCTCTGAGCCTCAGTGATTGACCTGTGAGAAAGAACAGCTGAGGAAGGGGATTCAGGCATGAGTGCCCCTCCTTGGCTTTCATTTCAGTTGAGTCTGTCACCCTCTGCACTTCCCTCTCAATCAGGAGAATATTTCTAAAGATGCAGAAAGGATCTTCCCATCTGTACAAAAAAAGGCTACAGTTTTATGATCAAGCCTCAGCCATTCTGCCTTACTTGATGAACACATGCTGCAGACTTCTGAAAAGCTTTTTTAAATGCTTTGAAAATTGCTAGGTGCTGCAAGAAGCATTGCAGCCTGATTTTTCAGGGCCATCCACATACAATTGGTTACCTTGAACAGCATAACTCAAAAGCTGTTGTTTATTCTAGCAAACTCAGTGGTGTATATGGAACTACACTGCAAGTCTGTGTTTGCAGAGCGAGCCTGAGTACACGATGAAGTTCCCCACTGTTTGCTGGAAGGAAGCTGGCTCTCATTGTTTCCATTGCTGGGGTAACATAGACAAGAGCTAACAATGAAAGCATCAATCAAATCAAGCTGAGCCTGCACAAGTCATATGGCAAATACAGAAGGATTTCAGACAGTATAAACACCACGCGGCTCTCCAAGAAAATGGTATTTCCTGAAGATTAATACACTGAGGCAGTTTCACCAACCTGCCCTAAGTTTGCTTTGGCTCCTGGAGTTTTGCATCCTTTTAGGAAATCACAGATTTAGACATGGCTCATCAGAACTTACACTAGAAACCCAGAGCACCTGAGCCGACTTAAACTAATCACATGCTTCAATGCTAACAAACCAGTGAGTCCAAGAGAGACCTGTGTATAAAGAGAGATTCATTCATTTGTTAAACTTTGATTCATGCACCGTGTGGTTGACCTGAGAGGAGCCCAGAGGATTAATGAAAATCACATGCTGGGCGCTTTTCCTGATGCAGGATTTAGTCTGTTTTATTTTTGAATGCTCACTCTGCCATGGCTGCTCAGAGAGCTCAGTTCAGAAGCGTATCTGCCTTCCAGGAGACTCTCAACTTGAACACTCACAGATCCTAGAACAAAGCCAGCTTTAAATGCTTGTGCTTTTACAAACATCCTTATGGCATACATGTTTCTTAATCTAACATCTGTATAAAAATGCCACACACACAAAATAAAATCAGAATTTCCACTTTTGCTCTTATTGATAGCCTACTGAGCCTACATTGCCATTATCTGTTTCAAATAGAAATCAGAGAGTTATTTTTCTTAGACATATAATTTAATGCAGATTATTTCAGAAACACTGTTCTGGAAATTTTTGAATTGTGGTTTACTGTCAAGTTCCACAATTTTTTTCCCAGGTAACCACATTTTTTACTGACAAATTTTTATGTGAAAATAATGTAATTGCAGTCCCATTTTGTAGACCAGCAGCAGAACACTTAGCATGGCTTTGCATACCAGCAGTGCCCTATCGAGCAGTTTGGGAATGCTGCTTTAAAGGGTTCAGATTGCAGAGTTTCCATGCTGAGTACATAGCATTTGCACAGAGTAAAAGGCAATAAGCATTCGTCTCAGTTATTTCAACAGACAACGATCTGGTATATCTATATATATCTATGTTCACACTAAGTCCACAAAAAAAAGGGAGGGAAAATAGGAGAACCATTAAACACTAAGACCGAATAAGAATATTCATAATAGAATATTCACCATACTTTTGCACCTTAATAAGAAAACAGTCCATCAACTTCTGTGGAGCAGAGGAAGGACAAAGGACAGGATGGTGACTCACGTTGGACACATGCTAATATGAACTCTGGTGCACAAGTAGGACGTGAGAAGGCACAGAGTCTTCTCTTGAAGAATTAACTTGTTTTACCGATTTGTTAGGAGAGTTAGAGGCCAGGAGAAAATTAATGAGTGGAAAGCAGCCAGGAAAAATCTAGACCAGTTTATTTACTAGAAACAGCATGAAACAAACTATTCTATTGACCCTCCACTGCTTCTTGGTGAGATTTATTGTGAGCCATGAGCAAGTTCGACATGAGTCTTGGAAAAAAGTGTATGAATATAAGCACCAAATAAAATGAGCAGCCAAATTCCTGGCTACTCCATCCACTGACCTTAACATTTTTGCTCACTAAGGCCCTTTATTCCAAACAGCAGCTCTGAGAGAATCAAGACTGCCAGCTCAATTTTTGCACAGAACTGCTAGAGACAAAGTTAATCCACCTGGATTCTAGTCCTTGCAATGGTTTGGTCTGTTGTCATGTCCTGTTCTGTTGTTTCTTGAAACACATTACATCAGCCTCATTTTAAATGTGATCTTTCCAGCCTAGTATTGAAGAAAAGATCGGAGAGTGTGTGTTGTTCAAACATACCAAGGTGGAGAAAATAGGAGGGTCTCTTGCCCACTCCTGTGAACAAATACCTAAATCTTGCACATGCACTGAACAGATCAGGTATCACACAAGATTTCCTGAAAGGAAAAGGACTGGAAGAGCTAGTATGTTGTTGAATAGTTATCATCCTAAATTTCCTTGACCTCTTCATTTTTTCTAACTTCTGAATGTTCTGTCTTTTAGCAAAGATGAAGAAATTCAGCATCTTTATTTAACATGTTTAAGAGCCATAAACACTTTTGCACAGCGACAGGGTAAGCTTTAACCCTTCTAAAGAAAACGGCCTTGGATAAATACAAAGGTAGGATATTACCTGCTGGAGTTTGTTGAACACTGGGTTGCTCAGCTGTGTGGGAGTGTGTCTCCCTTTCTTCTGGCAAATTCTTGGCTGTAAATAAAAAGAAAAATAAATACATTTTATTTACGTCATAAAATTTCTTAATCAATCTCTATTTCCAGAGGTGGCATATTCAGTTCACTGAGCTACTACACTGCACATCTTTGAAGATTCTGCATGGACTTTTAAGAATGTTACATTTCATGGACATCATTTTTATCTATGATTATTCACTTCAGATACAACAGTATAAATAATTTTCTCTGAAGTTCATTCTGGCTGGTAAAACATGTATTCACAAGAACAGAAAACCAGTTATTCTGAGCTAAGCAGGAAGACAGCTGCTCTTCTAACTTAATCCTCTGTAGTATGAGTAGCAAAATAGGAGGTTTTGATTTCTCCTCTTTTCCCTACCACATGTATGTACTTATAATTTGCTTAGATGAGGATTTGCAGTGTTCTACAGCTAGATTGTAACAGCAAAGGGAACTGCATGAAACCTACAGGCAGAACATTGAGCCATGGGTATCTGTTCTATCCTTGTATTGTTCCTGCATGATGCTACTTCCATCTGGCAATGGTTCGGGTAAATCTGTCCATCTGATCCACATACAGGCTCCCCATCATAGCCACAGTCTCGTGAGCACATGCACTGCTCAAAATACTCATCCTCCAAGCAACCAAAAATGTTATTGCATGGTCCAGAGTGAACAAAACCTGAAAAGTAAACAAAAGCATCTGAAGCAATATTTTTGCATAGCATGGGGAAGGGGAAGATGGGGTGGCAATCTTCTTCTATTTCTCCAATATTGAATTCCCTAAGACTACCCACAGGAATTTACAAAGTTGGTAAAATAAAAACACCTGGGAATAAAGCTGTCTTTCTGAAAGAACAATATTGTAGCAGATTCCAGATACAGGATAACTCAACTATTTTGTATGACACAGAGAACAGAAAGAACATATAGTTTCTGGGGAAAGTTATTCCTTTCACTCATGCATGAAATTGTTCAATCTTACAACAGTTAATTATGGAACTCTATTGCAAGATATTTTAGAGAAAGAAAACCAAAATGCATTTTAAAGAGTTTTTACCTTTGTGTTTATTAACACATCTGAGTTTGTACAGGTTCTTCCAGAATGATAAGTGCTCTCTTGCCTCTGAAGCAAATAGGAGTCACTTCAGTGACTGAAGAGCAGACAGTATCAGTCTGTTTGGCTGTCATAATTCAATACTGCTATCCCACAAACCTTTGTAAAACTTCCACTAACACAGATAGTGAAATAGAGTGTTTTCCTAAATACTATTTTGAGTTCTGAACTCCTGGAAAGTATGTCTGTGGGCTCCATTTTCCAAAAAAAATTCTGCTTGGCTTTGGTGCAACTTACCAACCCATTGGCTAGCTGAGCTTTCCACCTCGTTGCATGTTGGCCCATCACAGAGCTCCCGAGCCAAGGGACTGTTTTCACTCACATTGTAGAAACGAGTTGCTTCAAAAGCTGCAGGCCAGCAAGAATGAGAAATCACAACTGAGCCTTATGCCTAGAGCCCTAATGCAGGTAAAAATCAAAGGAAAAGAGGCACATACCTGGCTCATAGTAATCATACACTTTGATAGGAACAGGAGCTGTTTTCCCAACTATGTGCTCTCTGAAAGCTTGAAACTTTACACAGGTCATGCACTGGCTAGGAATCTGCATAAAATTGTGTAAAAGACTCACTGTAACAAAAACTGCACTTTAAGTGTAGAGAGAGACAAGTAAATATAGCATGTGCCCTTAATGTAACACACTGTGCTGGGTGCCTGGGGAGAATGAAGACATCTCCAATACTAGGTATGGAGACAAAGATAATGAATAAAAATCAAACAGGATGAATTAAAATACCTGATACTTTGTGGCCTTTAAAGCACATACTTGCATACAACAACGGTAGAAAGTCAAACTTGAAACTCAGGCTGTATTCCCTGGTTTATCTAACACCACTTCTGCCATCAGCCAGTTTGCTAATGCAACTAGCTAAGAATTTACTGCTGATGACCAAGCCATGAGAGATCTCATCTTCCACTCTCAGGTATGTGTTGTGAGATCTGAACTAGTCTGCATTTTTTCTCCATACTTTTAGCCACGCTAGTTATAGCTGAAGGTGAGATTATTTTGAGGCAGAAACTAAGTGGTATCTGCCCAGAAATTCTATATGGGCTGAAGCTAATCACCTGCCTTTATTATGTTTTGGTTTCCAACCAAAACCACAACACCTACCTGCCTCAGAAGAGGCTCAAGCAACCGGCCAGTTAAAACTGCATGGTAATCCTCATCTGTGAGGGACCATCAACATCAATACACTGTGTCTATGCCCGATCCACTGCTCTTCTGCCTTTCATTGAAAAGCAACATTATAAGAAACAAATTCATTACCTCATCAAAATAGAAAAGGACTTTTCTTCCATCCACTTCATATCTTTTTAATCCAATTTGCTTGTTCATCAATAACTGGGGAAAAAAAAAATCAACAGGGTTAGTTTCACTTAATTTTATAGAAAACAGGTTGAAATTAGAGAAGAAGAAAAATTTTAGACTGCTTAGAAAACTGATCAGACACTAAAACCCGGTGTCTCTTCTGCTGGAATAGGATATTTCAAAAAAGAAGGAAATGCAGAGGATTGCAGTTGCTGTCATACAACTACAGAAAAAGCCATCTGTGCTATTTTCTGTGACCTGATGAGGAATGCTTGCAAGGTGCACAGTGCTGAATGTTCTTCCTGGTCCTTGGTGTATTTATCTCCCTCAGACTATGCCTGACATATCATCCATAATCTAATTGAATAGTTCCCAGATTGTTTTCTGTACTTGGTGTCAAGCAAGACCTCAGAGACCCCAAAACACTCTATAAAGTCTCTTATTTACACTCTTTCAGACTGCCAGGGAATTGCACTGCTGGATCGTACCGGGTATTAAAGGTCCCCTTCTCCTACCAACTGAAAAAATCCAAAACATTCTTGTGCCAGGAAAATTAATCCTTACATTTGAAAAGAGCAGCCATTTGAAAGAGCCCTAGGCATCCTCCCTTTTGAAGAATGGGGTCAGGCCAGGCCTCTGCTACTCATCTTCTCTCCCTCTGAGGCCCAGGGATTTGTGATTTGCATTGTGCCAGTCAGGCCCACAGACTACCTCCTCTTAGGCTTTTTAGTTTATTGGGACAATCTGCATATCTAAGGAGTATCAGAATACAATCTAAGAGTACTTCCCACATCTGGGGTGCTGCTGCCCCTAATCTGCCCCAGCCGTTTGTAAAAATGCTCTGGCTCATCTCCTCATGCTGGCTGCAGGTCTGTAGGTATATGATGATCACGGTCTTCAGAGGAAAGTGCAAGAGCCCTTGTTTATAGAATTACTGCACCACCTCAAAGAATTCAGTAACTATCTCCCTGGTACAGAATGCTAATGAATCACCACCAAAATATAAGTGCTATCATCTGATATAATTCTACAAAGTTTTATTTTAAAATTTCTAAGAGTTATTCCTATGATATTCCATATTTGCAATACTAACACCTCAATATTATAATTACCGTCATGCTGTATGTACTCGATCAGTCAATCAATTGTTACTGTTTTGATAAATTCTATTCAGAACACATCTATCATGTGAAAAACATTTAATCCAGAAGATGGGGAGGATGATGGTCTGTAGAAAAGGCCTCTTGTGTTTTAATCCCAGTTTGGGGAGCTGAGTAAAGGCCAGAGCAGATACTCTAATTCTATTCTCCAGACTGTCCTACTACTTTAACCTCTCTGTCAGACAATCCTATTTGTGACATAGGGATAATATTTCCCTGGCTTTTTTTTTTTTTTTTTTTTTTTTACGTTCCTAAGTTAATTTGAGCTCTTTGAATGAAAACTCTGTGGAAAGAAGAACAAAGCATTATTATTATTTTGCATCAGAAAGAATGACATGAAGCAAAAAGCATTCCTACGAAAATTTGCCCAAACCTGCTACCAACAGCTTTAACTGTGAATTTCTTCAGCATAGTGCTTCTAGTTGTAAAACCCTGCACACAGCTTCCTGCTATTACTGTAACAAGCAAAGGAACATGTGTTTAAGTCCCACACAATATGGAAAGGGCCAATTTAATTTGTCCTTATAATTTTAGGGGCCTGATGGTGGCTGTTATTACTCAGCAGTAGATGGCTGCAGACAGTCCTTTTATGAGGGCTTGGAGAGGCTGGCGCCACCGGGAAATGCTCAGCTCAGCTAAAGTTGCATTTTTCTGGTGAAGCTTGATATATACCAGCCTGTGGTGACCTCCTGACCTTGTCGACACCCAGCATTATTAGAAGAATTTGTGGCTGCACAGCCAGGGGGGCAGCCCTCAACTTGCAACAGAGCATTCATTAACCATCACTGCCCCGGAGCTGCGCGGGGGTCCACTCTGTGCACACTGCTCCCTTGTGAGGGCAAACAACAAACAAGGAAATCTGATTTACAGCCCTGCCCCTCCTCACCAGGAGAGGGAAATGGCTAGGGGAACAAGGAAACCCAGCAGTGGGAATGGCAGGACTTGCCTCTGCTGAAGGTGGTGTCCAAAATGCACAACAAAACTAGTACTGGGTCTTCAGTGAAAGATTTTCATTTTTGTCAATGTGATTTGGATACACATTTGATAGCCAAGAATAAATCATAGGAGTTGTATCTGCATCTTCAGTGCCTACCTATATATATGCTCGAGCTTTGTCCCTACATTTAATTTCTACAGATGCAAAGGGTTTCTGCAAAGAGGAAGATGGAATTCATCTCTTCAATGAGAACATTCCCCCCTTGAAGATGCAATATCCTTCCCAATTTAGCAAAATCTTCTACTGCCCAGAGGAAGTAATTTTGTTATGGTTACGGAAATATACTGCCTAGTACTGAATCCCCCAGAATAGAATCCTCTCTCCAAACTGAGGTACCAAATACATAGTCTTTTGCCCAAAGAACTTTCAAAACGGTGGGTTTTGAACCAGCTTTTCTGTACCTTAAAAGCACTGAAGAAGTATGCACTGCACGAAGTACCTGACACCCTTCTGAGATTTGCAAGGACTTGACTGGGATCAGCTCTGCATTGCAGGAGCTCAGACATACCAGTTGAGAAACAGAATCGGCTTCTTTTCCCATTAAGACAGGGGGAGAAAGGAAAACAAACCACTTGCTATTCTATGCCCAGAGACCCTAACAGGTGGGGCTACACTGGGACTCTGTTGCTTCTCTACCCATGGAGGCAGGAACACGAGATTCAGACAGGCAACAACACGCCACGAGGGAAAGCACAACCAACTGATCTGCTTAATGCTAGACAAAGCCTAATGTGATGGAGAGCTCGTTCAGCTTTGAGAAAATAACTCTTGTGCTGTAGCAGGGCAGCTTGCTTTTACCCTCTGACTGCTTCCATCCGGGCCTGGCTCGGGGATATGACATGACGGACAAAGGGATGAAGCTGCCACATGATGCTTCCCTGACACTGAGGCATTTATGTCACACAAGCAGTGTGGGTCATTCTCCCTCTTTCTCTGCTCTGGTTTCAATACACCCAGTGTTACTTTCTGGTTTAGGAGTGCTGACCAGCAGCCGGCCAAGGAACTGTTAGTGCTGAGGCACCAGCAAGATGGCACTGAATGGCACATGAGAATATCTGAAGCCGTGAGAAACCAAACATCGGAGACAAGCTGGTACCGCAGAACACAAGGGTTACAGCAACACAATAGTAGACAAGAGAGAACAAGAGGTGCTGCTAACATTATACAGCTAGTGCTTTGGGGAACCAGAATCCAAGTTTCATTGCAGAGTGTATATCCTAATACTAACCATATATTCACAATTATCTTCAGTGTTTCTGCTACTTAGAACATGTACAACATGCCCTGAACGCAGGTTAGTGTAAACCATCAGGCACAGTGCAGGAGCAGATCGCTGCATGTAGCAGCCTTTTAGTAGTAACTAAATACCAAATAAGCATGTTTGGTTTCCAAGTATTTATCTGGGACACTTCTCTGGCCCAGCCATGTAAACAGGCCTCATACCAGAGCACAGCTGCCTTGGCAAAAAGGAGAAAGTGTTCAGGGACTGAAATGACAGAACCTGTGCAGTCCCTCGTAACACAAGAGCATATGGGACCTTCTCAGGACTCTCAGCCTAGAAACTTACTGGTTTCAGCAAGGGACAGAGTTAAAGGAGATGTTCAATCAGTACAGCCTGGACAATGGGAGCTCCTATGTCTGTAATTTCTTCTTAGCCCATTTCAGGCAAAAATAAGGAATACAGGGATTTGTTACTTAACCTAACAGTTTTTCTGTTCTGTAATCAAAATCCCTTTGCACTCTTCATTTCAATTATTTCCCTTCACTGATAAAACATTCCATGGCTTTAACATCATAAAGATATCCTGTTTTTCTATTCCTGTCACATTTTGAGTTCTCTGGTCCTAAAACAGATTTTCATCACATTTTTTCTTCCATTATTTATGTAACTTACTACAAAGAGAACTTATTTGAAAGCAGTACAAATGACTGTCACTCTAGCACCTTCAGCAAGAGGAGATAAAATAGTAACCAAACCCACTACAGGCCCCCTCTCCTAATTTTCCTCCCTTCTCTTACTACAGGGATACTGGAGACCTCCTACTGGTGGTCTTGCCTCATCTGAATAGCCATATTCAGTTTGTTGCACCATTTGTTGTATGTGAGAGAGAATATCAGGCTCAAAGGTCAACAGGCAAATAAATATTGATACATTTTACATGCATGCATTTGAAGACAGAATTCTCAACATGCAGCTTGTGAACAGATATAAAATAACTGATATTGCTCTTTACAGGAATAATTGCATGTCTGATCAACACACACCTCTGTACAAAAGTGTTCCAGCTCAGCTCCCTAATACTGAAAGGATGCAATTCTCTTCTCAGGGACTAATACACAAATTTCTCTGGCTTCAATACTGACAGTCCCGGAGACTATCTGACAGCAGCTTTTGACATGGATTGTAAGCCCCTGAAGAGGAACACATTGGTCTAATTTTCTCCAAGAAAATGCACATATATTATAAATGCATATATATTATAAATCAGCCAAATAAAGTGAAATCCTAGAGAAGACAAAGCAATGTGCACATTTCTTTGAATTAGGAAGTCAAATTAAACTGCCCGGTCTTCACTATGATTCTACTTTAAAATTCTTTCCCCAGATCCCCATCCCCGCAGAATAATAAAGATAAAATTATTAATGGAAGAAATATTTTGGAAGCAAAATACTTTTTAGCTCTTTACCAGTTCTCAAGGATGCAAAGATTTTACACCTCTTTAGTTAAACAGTCCTTAAAAGCTATTTGCAGCATAAAACCCATCCGTGAATACACTGTAATGCTGCCACAAAACATAAAGCTGAAGATTACAGTTCATCTCCCCTAGAGGGCTGGCTGGGTAAGAGGCACATTCTGTCCACCTCAGTTTGGCTTGCAATAAACATGATGTTCTCCCAGAAGAAAAAAAAAAAAAAAAAAAAGGCAAAAAATTCCAAGACACAGAGCCTCCAAAGAAATGGAATCCAGATGTTGGAGATAACACAGCCCACTAAGAAGCCAGAAACAGCTCCTGTTAGAGCACATTTTCACTTCAGCATTTCCAAATGGGTCTCATTTAATTACTGTGCACTGTGCTCAGTAATAAAACTTCATTTGGCCATGTTGGGTAAATTTGTTAATCTTACTCAGAACATCTGTTTACTTCAGATAAATATTTTTTGACAAGTGAGACCTCCTGCTCCCCCAATTTTAATTACATCTTTTTGGACAGTGCTCTAACATTCAATGGCATTTGCTTCCTATTGCTTCCCAAAGGGAATCCCTGCCAATTAGACAGGCAGGTCCTGGCCCAAGATCATGCCTTGCACTCTCACTATAACATCTTACCTGCTCTAGGCTCTCAATATCTGCACGAAACCCTGAGAACAACGGCACTTCCAAGACAGCCATGTTAGAAGATCCAGAGTGCAGCCATCTTCCCATGAGAACAAAAAGAAAGAAAGAATGAAAACAAACTCAACTGAGAATCCAAGATCACAAATGGTAAATGGACAATTCAGGATGGAGAAAACTGAAAGAAACTTCAGAGGAAAAAATATTAAAAGGATCTACTCCTCTTTGAATGACTTGTTGAAAGCCACATTCTACTTGGCTTTACAAAATCATCTTTTCTGCTTTTATTCAACAAAAATTAAGCACAACTCACAGAGGGCAGAGATATAGGAGATATCCAGGCCAATGGAGGCAGAAAAGCAGAAGGAAGGATGTAGCCTCCTGTGCGGCTGCTTGCCTTATTTTTCAATTAATCACTGGGAAAATGCACATGATAAAAGGAAATAACCCCTTGGAGTAGAAGTTTCTGTTCTTTCCTAAGTGGAAGGCTGTAAACGGATTGTGGTGCAAGAGGAATGTTACTTCCCAGTACCAGGCAGAGTCAAATTCAACCCTGGGGTTTTGTAAATGGCCATTTCCCTCCAGCATCTAACTGACACTGAGAAATGTATCTTTGCTAATGAGTCAGCAAACTCACTTTCTAGTTATTAGTGTTAAAGAATTCAGTGCCTGTATCATCCTCTATAATATCAGTGAAGACTCCAAAAAAATACTGAAATTCAGAGTTGTTACTGATGAAGTGTGCATTAGGGAAAAAAAAACAAAACAAAACAAAAAACAACCGCTACAGGAAGGAGTGGAGAGAAAATTTATTTAGGCCAATGCAGAAAGATTTCAATTTCTTGCAGCATAGCAGAAGAGTCGACATCGTAACAAAGAAGCTCCTGCTAATTCCCGAACAATGGTCCTTTTCTCTGTGTTCACACATAGTCAGCTCTAAACTATCCCTCCTTGGCAGCTTACCTGTTTGCTGTTTAGTTGCAGCACAAAGACAACAAGCTTGGACCCAGGAGGGCTTGTTAGCTCCTGCCCAGCACTGAGCAAACACAGTACACAGCTTCCAGGGCCAAATTTGCCAGATCTGAACTGGCTCCTGCAGGGCTACTTGGAGGCCTCTCTATGGAGACCTCCGCAGCCGGGGTGGGGGTGTGAGTTTGCTGAAGCACTGCCCAGAGCCAGCCTGGATGTAATGCCACACCCGAGCTCCTACGCCCACAGTAGCATGAGATGCTCTGTGGACAGATCCAGTTGGCTCTGTGTAAGACAGTTCAGGGCTCACAGGCTCCCAGAGACATTTAGCCTTGTTAATCCCGATCTAACTCCATGCACTATACTCCCTGAAAAATCCTATAGTATCCCTTTACCTGAATTTTCTCCTATTCTCTGTTATATATTGCAGCCCTCTATTTCCCATACTCTTTTCTCCCTAACTCCTCAGAAGTTCCCCAAGGACTTCACTGAGCATGACAAGACATAAAACAATTACATTCTGAAGAACACTCCCAGCTCAAAATATTTCAGTTGTCATCCTTAAACGCACTCCTCTACTCACATTGCCTAAGATGATGGAGGAGTTAAAAGAGCATCATTACAGGAAGAAGGGGAGGAAAGGGAAGATTTAATTTGCATTTGTTTTCTTTCCAAGCTATCAATCTCATTGGACTGGGCTTCCTCTCAAGTTTCTGTCTTTGCTCCAGCAATTCCCAGGGCAGAAGTTTCAGAAATAACAACAGAAAGGTTGTGTTGATGCAGGGCAGCCTCCTCAGTTACAGGCATCTTCAAGGGGCTGACAAGACTTTATAAACCTACCTCCCCAATACAAGCTGCAGTTCTTAGACAGGGGGAGAAGACGTTGAAAAAGTGATATTGTTTGCCCGACCAACCCTGGCAAACTTCTGGATGATGAGTTTGAGTTGCTCATCACTGGCTGTTTTTACTGGAGGGAGGAAGGATTCAACTAGGCCAAAAAATGCCTGGTCCAGGATTTCACAGGCTTGTGGCAGTCAGAGGCAATGCATCTGCCAGCACCATGGCCATAAGCAAGGGGCAAGTGTGTTGACAGAGATAACAAGATGTCATCTTTGCCTGGAATCACTGCAACTGTTTTCAGGACTGTAGTCACTGTATGGCGTTGCCTCTGCAGGAAGGAAGGAGATGGAAACTGATAAGGGAGTGAAAGTTTTCCATTTCCATGAATTACATCTGAACCGTACGCTTGTTTTGTTTGAGTCCAGTGAAGTTGGAGCCCCACCACCTGCCATGCTCCTGGTCAAAAATATGCAGATTAGTTATGAATTAGTTATGAATTCTATGGGAATGGTTTCTTCTGTTGTACAGTAGGATGCTGTAAGCCCTCCTTGTTTACTTTGGTTGTGGCTTTCCCTCTTTTGGGCCAGCTTTCCAACAACCTCCTTAAAAATCAAAACATTTTATAAAGAGATCAGTAACTCCTGGTAACTGCAGCAGTACTAATGTGTTTAAGCAAAGCGTGTAAGTGGATTGATAACAGGTCAGAAACTATTCTTGCAGCTGCTTGTCTATAGGAAAGCTGTTTTCCTTTAATATCTTGGGTTTCCCAATCTATAAAATGAGATAGAACTGCTAATGTCTTTGCAAAGTGCTTTGAGAGCTAGGAATGAAGCTTCTGGAGCTTTAGTACCCTGCCATCTTTAAAAATTATTTAAAATTTCTTTATATGGAACAAAGAGATAACCAGTGAGCTTTAGAGAACTTACTAACAACTATCTGCATATATTGTGCCTTGACCATAGATTCCAAACTCATAACATGGCAACAAGCATCCTCTGTTAAAACAAGCGACTCAAACATTAAAGTCAAGTCAATAATATTTACAAAACTATCAAAAAGTTTAAGATATTAGTTAACCAGTTGAAATTACCTAGCTCTTTTAGGCTTTTAAGGAAAGCCTGTTACTGAAGACCTAGAAAATAATCCAGAACTTCTTATTTTCCTCCTGATACAAGCAAATGACATTCAATTTGTCTTCTTTGGGGTTTGGAGAGGCAATAATGAAACTTAATGATAAAAACCTAAAGTGTTGCCCTCTTTGTAAATTTTTTTCTTTTTTCTCTACCTTTGACATATACTTAGGACTACAATTATTAATGCCAGCAGACAATGCTCATGAATGTCCATGCAATAACTCTGCCCTACAACCCACAATTATAGTTTAATTCTGCACATGAGGTGTTCGATCTTATGCTGTTTGAGATATGGACAGTGCAGCAAGAAAGAATTTGGTATTTTTCCTGTATCAATGAATGTATCAGTAGAGCTGTGCTGATCAGCAAGCTAGATGGTCTCTGAGAAACAGGCAGGACGTGATGCAGACTGAAATTTCCTACCTAGTGCATGTCTCCAGTATGACTTTATATTCTCGATGGTCCTGATCTGAAGCTGGGTCATCGTCATCCACCAGTGCCCTCTCTCTGTGCAAGGCTTCAGAGTGATTCTCATCTGGAGAGACAGACCGCAGGAGATTTGGAGCTTGAAGATGCTGCTCTGACTTTGGCTCCTTCAGGTTAACCAGGAGCTGGAAAGCTGGTTTGGCAATAGGATCAGGTACGTTGTAAGTGACATCAATCTGCAGCAGGAAGGGGGGAAAATCAAAAGAAATCAGGGCAGTTTATTAGACCCCAATGTTTCACAGCATCTACAAATGACCCTAAAGATCAGCATAAACACCAGATCTCTTCAGAGAGAGGTAATGGTGGCCACAGAGACAACAGAAGTGTTACAACACAGTTATATACAGATAAAGCTGTACCAGAGCAGATTCACACATTTACTTCTATGAATTAAAGCAACATCATGTTATATCATTACTTTGGGAGAAATTTAAAGTGTAACTCCTTCCTTATAGCAAACTGGGATTAAAAAATCAGCTCCATGGCAACTTTACCTGCATCAGACAGCAGCCTTCACCTTTGGCACTCACAAACAGCCCCGTTGGAATACTGGGGATCTGGGGAGAATCCACAGTTAAGACACAGACAAGACACAGCACTCAGAATGGAAACAAATATCATTTTTAGCTTTATTCTGTATAAAACATCTTTCCAGTTATAAAGGAGACTGCAGAAGTGAAGTGTGTATGGCTGACTCTTTTCACTCACCAGCATTTAACAATGGTAGAAACATGCAGCAGCACAAAATCAGCATCAGGCATTAGTTATGGTGAAAAATGCCTTTAACTTTGAGTGCTGCCTTCTTCACATCAGAACACAGCCATAAAACCCCAGAAAGTCCCAAGATCTCAGTGTTTAACTTGTGCTTTTACCATTATTGAAGTTATCTGAGTTGTCATTCAGAACCCAGATCACATGGATTGCTTTCAAAATTTGGCTACATAAACACAAAACCACCTACCACTGCAGTCTGGAGGACTTTTTTATTTATCTTGTTAAGCTCAAATGTCTCCTGGTAGTCTAGATTAGTAGAAGCCAAGGAAATGGTAAGGTTGACTCCTCCAACATAAGAAAGGATAGCATATTCAGCCAGAGCCTGCAGGGCTACACATGTGTCCTAGGGATCAGAAGAGGTAGAAATCAGAATAGTGAAGGTTACAGGAGCATAGTGAACTTACAAACACTGTGCTGTTCAGTCATCAGCTTCTGGTGGCAGAATCTTCCTTATTAATTCAGATAGCAAAGAAATACCAGGTTTTGGTCACTTGTGCTGTCAAAGGCATCTGTAAGAACAAAGGCTAGGTTCCTTCCAAATTATCAGTCTGAGAAGGAAGATGTAAAGAGCACTGGGAAGTTTTTGTTCTTACCAGGACACAGACAGTTTCTGTCTAGACTTTAGATGGAAACTCTGCATTGACCACTCCTGAACTAATTGATTTCTACCATTGATTATGCATGTGTTGAAGCTACCTTTTTTGAGGCAGCCCACCTGCGTAGATGAGAATCCTCCAAGTGCATTCCTTTGCTGTGAAAGCCATTTTACTACTGGGAGCGCAGACGCCACGTCTCCTAGCAGTGTGTATGTCAAGAGGGCATAAGATGTCATTTCCACTTCTGCAGAAACAACTGAAAGAGAGGGGAGGAAAAAAAAATTAAAAAATCAGAATACCATGTAGATGTAAGAATCTGGGCATGTCTAGAGATCTATGAATAGTCATTAACTGAAAAATAAAATAAAAAAAAAAAAACAAACATGAAGAGACTGTAAACACAGGAAGAGAAAAAATAAGATGTCTGCACTCAAGATGCATCACCTTCCAAAGATATCTCTGCTTATCATAAGCTCTTCCCTTCACACAACAGATAACCACTTTCTGCTTGAGAGTATCCCATAAGTAATTTCTCTCTTACTCCAGTTCTACTTTGCTGCTGCCCATACTGTATTCCTGTCCAAGAGATTTTCATACAATATCCAGTTAGATTCCTCCTGAACACTGGTGCACCTACATCACATTAGAAAGGTCAACTGAACTTGAAAATTATAGCATCATTCACTTTTGTTGTGACTTTGATGGTTAAAGTCTAGGAAATCAGTTGAAATGCCAGTGACTGCCAATAAAAGCTGGGTATACAATCCTTCGGTCCACTTGAAAATACAAAGCTAAGCAGCTCTAAATTAAATGTATTTGACTTCTCAGATTCCCATTTCAAATCATTCCTCCCTGATATGGACTCCCATAGGGCTGTCACTCTTCTGTATCACTCACTGTCTTTGTAGTACTGGAGTGAAAACAGTGAGATAGCTGGGACTGGAAAAACAGTCCTGTCTCGACCACATCTAGCTCTGTCTCTCATTCGCTCTTAACCAGCTCTCTCAGCATAATGTTACCTGCCTTTTATGAGCTCTCATTTCATCTGGACCCTGCCCTGACTGACTGCCATTTTCAGAATACTTTGTATTATAGAAACAATTCACTAGAATACACACAGTCAGTGGCCTGCTGTTGCAGGCCATTCCCTTATCTCTGTCTTTGCAATACAAATACCTGATTGAGAAAGACCATCATTAAATCCCATGAAGGTATCTTCATCAGTAACAAGAGTTCCCGTCAAGCTCCAGTGTGTAAAGCCATCTAGAAACATAGGACAGTGAAATACGTATGTTATTACAGCAGGACTGAAGCTAAGCCTCTGTATATGGGAAGAATCAAATTCTATTTCTGCATTGGCTCAAAGAACAGATTCACGCCCTGAACTGCACTGTCCCTCCTTTTAGACAAGCACCCCGTGGGTAAGAGGCTTCCTCTGCAATTCCAAAGATGGCTCAGCATGGCAAATGAGGCAATTCTTGGATTTTGGATTAAAATACACCATCAAGGAATGCGATGTGTTACAAGGCAAACTCTGTCATATTGGCAGGAAAGGTTCTGCAGAGCCTCTGGTACACTTGCCTTCCCTCAGCATCAGCTGCACACGTGGAGCTAAGGTACTCAGCACCCTCTACAGAGAATCAGGAAAACTCTTGCCTTATAAAGTCAAATTGTGCTGTGAGGAAGACCTCATCTCACAGTCTCTATCCTCTTCAGTAACTCAAATACATTATTAAAGTTGCACGGGCTATTTGCTTGTTCCTGTAAGAGGACTGCCAGTTTAGAGACTTGCCAGACTGGACCCAGAAGGACAGTACCTTGTGTAATAGCCATGCTGTTCATTTTCCGCAGCGTCACAGCAGCAGAGGGGCTGTGTAGCAGTGTCAGGGCATATGCAATCAAGGCAGTAGTGTAGGGGTCTTCTGCTGAATACAAGTTGGACTCTAAGAAGTCTTTTGCTTTGTCAACAGCTGTTCTTTCTTCCTGTATTTAGGAGAAAGAGCTCAGACATATTATCAGCCTCTGTATCTCAGAAATTAGAATCACCTTATTACTTTGTGTCCATTAAAAAAAAAAAAAAACAAACAAAAAAAAAAAAAAAAAACAAACAACCCAACCCCAAAACCAACTAGGAAAGGTGCATTTTGCTCTCTGCATAATGACACTAACACTTTACTTTCCCTAAGAAGGGCCATGAATCACAAATCCAAATAAAGAAGCAAATAGCATAGCAAGAATGATCTAGACTAACACTGAAACACATTTATTTCCCCCTGAAGCTGAAGAGATTTTGTGCCTCTGCAAAGCAGCAGATGAACAGAGCAGAAGCAAGCTCTCTACTGTATATTTGATTGTGTTCCTGACACTGTGGAGCGTCTAGCAGACGCCAGAGGATAATAAAGGCCAAGGTTCCCAGGGGTCCCTGCAGCCAACAAACATGTTTTATTAACTCCCTCAATGACCTCACCATGTAGGAACGTGGCTCTGATAATTTATAGAAACAATTTAATTGGACTTGATGTAATTTGGTTTCCTTTGATTTCCCTGTGGCACTAACCTTCCCCTTCCTCATTTCCTAGCTAAGGTCATTAGTAACACTTGCAAATCTCCTCTAGGAAAACCATTAGATCCACATAAACTGCACTTCCAGCAAATAAAAATCCTAGGGCTGTCTTGACCCACAGCAGCCCAGAGAGAGCATCACATCACTTCTTGGAGGGGGGACACTGTGGACAGGGAGGCAGAAGTTACTCTATGAGCACTGGAGAATTTTCTAATTTATTTTTTTTAATTTTTTAATAAGGTTGAAGGCCTTCCACTCCAATAAGAACTGGGAGTTTAGGTGGTATCTACTTGCAGCAGCAGCATGGTCTCACTCTTCAAGCTCTACAGGGATGCCTTCAGAAGTGCTGAAATTATCACAGTTTCTGTAGATATTGCTGTTTGCACTGGCTGTTTCAAAATCTCCATAAAATCACTGGGTTTTGCCTGCACAGACAATCCTTTTGTCCAAGTACAGATCACCAGGATACGTTGGAACATCCACTACACCGATTTTACTCTTCTGGTTCTACCTGTACAGATCTACTCGCCCACCACCACTCTTGCCCTTGGCTGTTGAAGAGTAAGTGAAGAACTGTATTACTGACTTGCTCAGTGCATCTGCAAGTGGACATTTTCCCGGTCACAGTTAGTGAGAATGTTTAAGTATGATGTTATATGAGCATGTCCATTCTAGTGAAATGGCATGCAAGCAAAAATACAGCAGAGGAGAGGAGAGGAGCACTGTTTTTACCATGAGTTTTCAGAAGGAATCTCCAAAATGCCAGTTGCACTGGAAGAGATTATTATTTTTCTACTTCAAAAATTATTCAGTGCAATTGTACATTCCGATGTAGCTATTCTTTTTTTTCTGTAGTGTTCCTGTTCTATCTCGTAAAAAGAAAACAAACTTTTTTCTCCAGAGTCCTCAATCCACCACATTACAGGAGTGCAGCTCTCCAAAGATACTGTAATCTAATAGCAGTAGCATTTTGGCCACTGTGGCAAAGGCAGACCGCAGAAGTTTTCTGGATCCCTGAAGCCTATGTGGCCCTTGTTAAACTGCTGTTAGCACTAAGCTAGATAGTTAAAGTTTTTTTTGAGTATATATAGGCAAGCTACCAGCATCTGCATAGGCTGCAATAGCGCCTTGAAATTACAAGGCAGAAAATATTTCTTGCAGCCATTTCTGGGAAAGGTTGGGGGATGTAGGTGCAGAGAAGAGTTTTGCTCTGATAGAATAATCCTTGAGCTGATGGTTGAAGGATGGGAGATCACCTTTAGTAACTTCAGAACAGATTCCTTAACTTCAGAATTATCTCAAGGCTTTCAAACAGCCTCTGTTCCCTGATGCTATCATTCTAGTGCAGCACAGAACCTTTGAAAGTGAACAGCAGTAATATCAAATTTTTAAAAAATAATGGAATTTTTAGAGTATGTACGTGAGATCTATTTTAACTAAGTTTTCGTTACCTCAGAAGTTACACCTGTTTCCAGAAGAGATGCAACCACGTAAGCTGTCAGGGAGATCTTACCATGGATTCCACCCTGGAGGGCAACAAACACAAACAACTGAATGAAAACTAGAGAAAAGGATGCTGGATAAAAAAGACTCTTGAAGCAAGACAAAGAATATGTAATAACTATAAGAGAAGCTGTAGCATCACAGAACTTTTTTTCCTTTGCACATAAGGAACACAAAATTTAGAAACCCAACCCAACATTGTAGCTTCCTTCCCTTGCAACAGGCTGATAACACACTCAATGCACATAACTTCATACTCCGAAACATGACTCTGAAGTGTTTTGCAACATTTAACTCCTTGCTTTCCACTCTGATGGGACAGCACACAGATATGTTCTGATAGATTTTTTTATTTTTATTTTTTACTGAAATTCTCCCAGTTCTTCCTATACTAGTCTAGCCTTTCAAGTGTAATATTTGTATTAGGCATAAGGAAACTGCATCACTTCATGCTTTGATAATAACATCAAAAATGCACCTATTGCATGATTTTGAGTCTGTATAGTTTTTACCTGGATGTCCTTATTTAGTATCCTGCCCATAGCAGGAAAAGAACCATCTTCTTTCTGATGCTGGATGATCCAGTCTTTAGCAGCTGTTAGCTCTTTTGGGTCAATGAAAATAAACCCACGAGACTGTGCAAAGGACTTGAGGACAAAAGCTGTTAGCCTGTAAATATGAATTTATCATCTTTACTGAGAAAACAAATCCAAAATAATGTATCAGTAAGGGGAGAACAGCATTCTTAGAAAGCACAAATTTAAAAAAAATCTTTTTAGGGAAACAATAAATATTGTTTGAAAAAATTAATGATACATGAAAGCAACTGACTACTATCCAAGCTTCTGGATAAGAGCAGGATTAAGGGTCAACAAATTAAATTAAATTGAAAATATAACCGGCATATATTTTTGTCTTAGTTATGACACACTCTGAAATTCAGTTCCCTTTTATAGGTGCTCATCTGCTACCCAAATTATTAAAGCTTTTAAATTAAGAATCAATATCCTTGTAAATATGGAATTATTTGTAAAGAAAAAAGACTAAATTGTCTAATTTTGTTATTGTCTTAACTAAAAATAAATAAATAAATAAATCCAGACCCATTGCTAAAGTCTGAGGCTGTGTTAGACTTTATACAGAATTAAGACTCAAGAAAGCAACAGAAGTGTTTTTGGAATTCTAAACCTCTGACATGCAACAAGTGCGAACCCTGGCCAGCTTTGGGAGATTGAATCATTTGTTTTACAAGCCTCTGAGGAATGGGAGGGTAGAAAGCATGCTGCCTGGCAGGGGATTTTTCAAGTGTTAAGTAATTCTGTGTCACCATGTTTTACATCTAGGGACTGGGAGATGCCAGATCTGAGATAAAAGTTTACTATCTTAGAAACAGTGAGGCAGCAGCATCACAGAAGTGGTACTTCCCCTTAGATGAGTTCATGAAGAAAATCAGTTTAAAGCAAAACACAGAGCAGACGGAGAAGCCAAATGACTGCACAAGCAAATGAATGAAGACAAGAATCTACTACATCTACTACATCTGAGACATTGTGCTCAACTAACACACTAATGTGATGTAACGTACAACCTTAAAGGCCATGGTTTCCTAGGGGGCACATTAGTGAGATGAGCCCATTTCTCAGTTTCATAATCTCTGGCTCTCATATTGTTTGACTCTGAAAGGTCCTGTACTTCAATTCTCAGGGTATAAATCCATACCATTCCATTTCATCCACGAGGGGATATAAAGCAGTTGGGAGAAACACTTCTTTGGGTTTTTTTCAGTTGGTTTTGGTGTTTTTTTTCCCCCCTAACCTAGTAGAAGCCTCTCCCACTTCTAGAGACAGCAGGTTTTTCTGTACATGCTTCAGGTGAAGCTCCATTCCCTAGTGGAAGTAGGTCCTTATATGCCCCATACATTGCTACTCCAATTCCAGTAGACCAAATATGGTCCTTAATTACAGCTTCTGTGCCTAAAGTCTGGACATATTAGTAGACATGACTACATTAACTGCCCCTGAGTCTTGAAACAACTATACTAGTGTAGTATGAACACTCAGCAGCATTGAAACAGTAAGCCTATAGTCATTGAGTATTATTTCTATTCTCCACTGTGTGCAATACCATGATGGAAGCTGGAAAATTACTCTTCTTTCCTTGCCAATTGTGTATTTTTCCTATTTAGCAAACACTGAATTTTCTAACTCTGTTTTAAATAGCAACTCACCACATACTCCCCGAGGAATCCCTCTCGCCAAAAGCACTGTATGAACCATCTTGTCTCTTGTAGGTCAGCTGGCGCTGGTAGCCTGGAAGTCACAAAAGAATTGGGGGAGTCCAAAATCCTCACACAGAGAAAAACAAGTATTTAAAGTGAATGAAGACTCAGACCATCTGGCACTAGTGTAAGGGATTCTGCTGCCCGAGGCAACCTCTTATTTTGCTGTGAGTGATAGACCAGCTCTGTGTCCATATGCTGTAGCTTGTTCAGAAATCCATTCAGGCTAACATCTGTAAGACTGTAACTCTTGCATTTTGGCCAGTAGAAGTGTTAAAAATTCGGTACCCCTCTGAAAAGATGAAGTATTAAAAGAAGGATTTTAGCTTAAGCATACAGCCATACTCCTTCCGTTTTACTGAAAGCACAATGCAGATGAAAATTTTTTTCCTTTAATGATACAACTGCATTCAGGCTTTTCTCCAAAGCTGTTGCTCAGGACAACTTAATGTAACATGGCAATTACAGCTGTGATCTTAATGTATATGAACACTTCCTAGCTACTGGGGCTGATTCATAAGGGTTGTTTTAAACAACAATTACTAACAAGTTGGATGATGAAGGTAGGAACTCTATATCAGAATGTCTTTTGAGATTGAAAATAAAGGTAGACAAAAATGCTCTTCCTATTAGGAAAATAATTTGCTTCTCAGACCTGTTTATCTTATAACCATGAACTGGACATCCTAATAAAGCACTCCAAGCCTCTATATTGAGGAATACAGAATACATACTTTGATATAGCTCATTGAAATCAAACCCTTTAGAATGGATATTCCTGATACGGAAATATGTCAAACCTGCAAGAAGACCGTGTCAACGATATTTAGTGCATGCTTAATTCTCTGACACATGAATAGATGTTTTATTCCACACTGCATGACAATTTTATGGGAACGGATTACTTTTTCATTTCCAGAGGCAAAGGTTCTTTGTTGACCTCTCCAGATATAGGCAGCTCCACAATCCCCGAGTAAGGGCTGCCCATGACTCCCATACTTTTTCCTGTTGCTCTGTAGCTTTTCAAGTCTCATAGGGAATGCAGATAGAATGGTTTGAAAAATGGGAGGAAAAAAGCCCTAGAGATTAATGATGCTCTTATAGTAAAAACATCTTTGCCTGGGGGTTGTGAGATGTATACAAGTACAGGGCAGAAAGCCTAAGTAATATCTTTTTTTTTCTTCTTCTTCAAAAGAATAGGTGTTACATTAAATTAGTTTGCTTTTCTTCTACATAGGCCTCAGATAAAATTTACTACTGAGCACTTCCTCCTTAAATTGTTCCTAAGCATTCTTTTCCAGGACAAATTAAGTACTTTTGGTTTTATATCACTCTTATAATTTTCTCTGTTCTTTTGTTCGAATTGTTCATTTTGAGTTGCCTTTGCTTCATAGTTCTTATGTTTATTCTTCTTTGCTTGCTAGGTCGATAGTGGCACAGACTTTTTGTCTTGCTTTCTCTTCTGAAATCTTCTGTTTTCTAAACACTCCTCTAGATGCTTGGACTCACTGGAGAGGTTCACCTTTCTAGTTTTCACCTGTTCACCTGCTTTTGTAGAACTGTATTGTGGGAAAGTACAAAAATTACTGACTAGTTTAGCTCAGGCCACTTCTAAAGAATAGGGAATATAAGGGAATTCTTGGGTATCAGCACTTTCTATGACTAATTACTAAGTTATGAAAAAGTTTTCTGGCTTGGTAAGTCACAAAAGCCTTCTAGAGTGAGCAAACAGACTTTCTCGTCTAAACCTTATACTTGGCAGGGCTCCAATAAACACAGAAAAATTTAAAACTCCTGAGGATTTCTTCTGTAAGGGTTAATTAGCAGGCAGAGTTTGGAGCCAAAAACCTGGAAGGTTTGCAGATTCATAAAAAGAAACAAAAGCAAATGATATTGAAAAGGAGACACTGGCCTGGACAATTAAAAAAATTCCCTTTGTCTTACTGCTATCAGCAAGCACAAAAAATTACAAGTAAAATGACTGTAGCCAGGCAAAGGAAGCAGCCCTAGGCTTTTGCTGCTGAACACAAGAAATATATTACATATTACATTTTATATTTATATTTTCAGATGAGAACCACCTAATCTTGTCACCTCTGATTTCATTACATGACTATTGTCTGACTCATACCCAAGACAGCTTTGTCCCTTTGGGTCATTCTTGTTCTTAATGATCTCTAAATTCTTACTTGTCCTGAGAATTGTATTTAGTTATAAAACTATTTTGCATGTGGCTCTTCCCAAACAAATGCTGAGCAAAACAGTGCATAAAAAGATAGATTGCTTTGAGCTGTTTAGTGACATAGGACAGAACACTGAAAGGACAGATAGAAGCCTTCATTATATGGCTCTAGGTTAACTACTTTGGACACTAACTTTTGATTTTGGGTATAATGTTACTAAGAAAATACCATTAAAAATAGAGAAAGTTCAGAGAAGAGACATGTAGTGACTAAAGGACTGGAAAGACAGTTTATGAATAAGGCAACAAACCTAAATATACAGATTTTTACTAAACTTGATTTTCCTTTACTTTCTGAAATGTTTAAACATAGAAATAAGCTGCCTAAGGGGAAATAAATACAAATCAGTAAGTATATAAAGTAGGAGTTATTGAAGAGAAATACAAGCTATATATCAAGGGAAAACATCTTGCTGTCAAAATCTATTAATCTGTGAGATAATCCTACAAGAAATGATGAATCCTCATCATTTGGAACACTGCTGATTAGAAAGTACAACATGATACTAGTAAAAGTCTAATTTACAAGCCTTTTCTTCTATAATTTGTAAGTGTAATAAGTTACCTTGAACAAGGTAATCAGTAGCTTCACTCTCCACCTCATGACTGAGTTGTTTGGTTTTCTGCAGATATTTCAGGACAAAAACATTAGGAGCAAAATGGATCATGTTCTGCTCCCCACATCCAAATGGTAATCGCAAAAGATTGTCCAAGTTGTTCAATGTAGGACCCATCACATCTCCTGTTTGAAAAACATACAATATGTTCAGTATCAATG
This sequence comes from Tyto alba, assembly GCF_018691265.1. Lineage (NCBI taxonomy): Eukaryota > Metazoa > Chordata > Aves > Strigiformes > Tytonidae > Tyto > Tyto alba. Next base: position 12,180,720 of record NW_024881293.1, on the reverse strand, counting down.
AATTACCTTTTACTTCCTTTTGATGTCTTACAATTACAACCCACCTGACTACACTAATTTCTACTAGCTACACATAGTCATCTTAAATAAGCCGCATCATAATTTGGAAGTCCTTCAAATGCTAAGTCTTAGCCCTTCACACTCTTGCTGGAATAAAGACACCACATTTCAGAGTTTGATTATCCATGACTCCCCAATTTAAACTCCTAGTTTAGAATACAATTAGCACAATTTGTGATTATGATGATTATGGAATGAATACTATGAATTCTAACAGACAGTGCCTCTGTAAAGCCCTCAGCTGGTATCAACTTTAAGACACTGCCAACTCAAACAGGGTTCAAAACAGGTGACAAAAAAAACCCCAGACAATTAATCGTCCCAGAATTAAGCAGCATACACTTTTGTAAGTGCCTATGACCATCTTATCTGGTGTGTATTACTCAAATACTGGTCAGAAGCAAGTAACAGCTGGAGTATCTCTTCATATTTGATAACAGGTACCTAGTGATACCTCCTCATAATTGATACCTATTATTGAAGCCGTAGCTCTTTCTGATCCTGGAATTATGTTGTGGGGAACTCCAAGAGTAAATGCTTCATTGTGATTTTCATCAGTCTCTTCTTTTCTCCAAATTTTAAACTCTCCCATTGACCCCCAGCCTGTGGAAAAGCCAATGTACTTCACCTCAAGCTGTTTGGGGACTGTCCACTCCACAATAATAGACTCATTTAGCACCCGAGTACCATGGCCAACCTGAAAGGAACAAAAAACCATGCAGTTCCAAGAACCCACACATATGAAGTCAGTCTGCCAAGTGTCCTTGGACCTAGTAACTTATGTGTGCATCAGAGAACACTGTAGATGGACCAGTACCTTTCTCTTTCCCACCCACAAAACAATCCAAGTAAGTTTAATGAGAATTCCACAGGCTTGATCTCCAAGGCCTGCAGCACACTTAGCACTAAAACCATTGAAGACTGAGGACCTAACAATGTAATGTGGCAAGGAGATATGTTCTGATTAAAACAGCATGATCAAAACTTAATATAGAAAAAGAAACAGGAGCAAAGCTTTCACTTTCTACAACGAATCCAATGAAAGTTTGCTGTATGTATGCTCAAACTCTAGTCAAGAAAGCAAGAGACTTGCAGATCATTACGTAGATAAATTCACTACCTGGATAATTCCATTTCTCCAGCTGATCCAGAAACTGCGGAATTCATCCCAGGAGAGGATACCAGCTGTGTCCCTGCTGGCCACCGGCTCACCCATTTTGCTTATGGAAATCCATGTTTTAGTATTTTGATGTCCACCAATAACAATCTCAGTCATCTCTGCCATATCATGTGGACCAGAGGACAAGGCCAGGTGAGCATCATTGTGTGCTTTCACAGCAATGTCAAAGTGTGTCATCTGGGCAGGTTTCTGCATGTATTGGTACTCATATTTGTTAGGTGTAGAAATGTGTATTTTCTCTAGTCAGAAAAATAATGGAATGTTGTAAGAATTAGAGCTTAGCTCACAAACTTTAAAAACAACCCATAGCTAACTACTAAAATTTAAACAAACAGACATTTCCTAAGTACATGTTCTTTTTTCCAGCTTCTCTTAAACTATAAAAGTATATGTGGCCATTTCTTCCCACCTTCTATTGATAGCCCCTTCCAATATGGAAGATCCTTCAATTCAAACTGCTCAGCTGGATTTTGTATGAAGACTGTGAGTGATTTTTCAGTTCTAATTTAGTGGTCAAAAGCATCTCTGTTTAGCTACTGGAGCCAACTTTGAGCTATCCAAATCTCAGGCAGAAAGGACATACTAATTCCAGAAGTGAATTTTAAAACATCAACTGAAAATATAGTACAGTCACAGTTACTGTCCACAGTGCTGAATACTTAAACTGTTTTGTAAAGTAAAGGAATTTAATTGCCATTTCCAGAAATCACTTGGGCAGTTAGAGCAAATTCATAATTAGCCAGCCAGGTAAGAAAGACTCTATTCAAAGGTTCCTCCCACACACCATAACTCATCAATCACAGAGAAATGGAAAGAAAGATTTTTTTATTTTTTTTTTTTCCCCTCCGTGAGATGAAGCCACTTTTCTATTTGTAACTAAATTAAACAAACTTAATATCTCATTTGAATCATGAACTTACCATTTGGGCAGAAGAACACACTATAGGTGTATTCTCTGGACAGTCCCTCTGGCTATATAAAGACAGAAATCCATACATAAAAATACAGTGCTTGGATTAGCAGTAACAGCTATTCAATTCTACAAAACACAGAAATAATATTCTGCTGCTGTACAGTGTTTTATATCCTTCATAGAAAAGTTATTACATTGCATTCTGTTAGCTAGAGACATGCTAACCACTACCAGCAAATCCCACATCACAGCATATTTCTTAGATTATCAGAGCAAGCTTATCTGATAAAATTTCTATCCCTTTTTCTTCTGAACAATATTGAAGATTCACCAGCATGAACTCAGAATCAAATGGGCACTTTCTGTACATGTACCACTAAAATTGATTATTTCCAATCATGTAAACATACCATAAATCAACTTGAAGATTCCTATAAAACTATTTACATTTTATTAACTGCCTAAAAACTTCTATGATTTGCCTAAGCATGTATAATTTTTTTCCCCAAATTATTGCAAATTCATCTTTTCTTACCTCAATAATAACACTACTGCGAACATAATCCAATGCCACTGGAGTCCTTTTGTCCATATAATTGTCCTCTGAGTGCTTGCCATTCTTTAAGGTCTGCATCCCATCCTGACAGCAATTAGTCCCACCATAAGCAAAAGCTTTTGCTAAGAAACAGAAGGGAAAAGAAGCAGACATTCTGAGATAGGAAGATCTTCAGGAGTCCAAGTAAAGATATCAACTAATTAGATACAGTTGATTAACAATACATCAAGTATTTTGTAATTACAGCTCTCTTATACAATCTTTGTTCCATATTTGAACTGTCACATCTAAAACTGGACAGTATTTGGACATCACAGGGCAACAGAGAAACTCTTCCCTAGTTTCCAGCGTTGCATAATTTCGACTGTGATTATTTGCTTGAAAGATCACAGATTTTGTTGCTATTCTCTTATTTTAAAATTTCCACTGATCTTTTCAGGGAGATGTGACAGGTCCAAACTTGGCCACATATCACACAACAGGAAGACTGATGACTAGGGAATCTCCTGAAGTTTGCTGATACAGACTCTTCAGTGCATTACAATGATAGAATCTGTTTCTAAGAAACAAATGAGGTTGAAAAGCTAAGGTGGCAGAAAGTGGAATGAATGATTCCACTTTGGGGTACTAGGGAAATAAGATTTTTCTTCTGAAAGAGGAATGAAAAGAAACACTTGTAAAACTCCCTCAAGCAGCAAGCTATTTTTATACTACCAGTATAGTATTCTATACTACCAGTGATGTTGCTCAGTCCAAGCTCATTGAAAGACAAAACGATAGAGGTGGGTTTAGCTTCCCCAGGAGCAACACACTTCTTCCTTGTCAGATGGTGTTTCCCAGGATGCCCAACAAACTTTATGCCTTTTGGAACAGAAATCTTCACATGGACCTGCAAAAATTTTTGAATGCCATTTATTGCAAATTTCAGCTGGAAAAACAACCAATATATGTAAAAAATCTGAAAGCCATAAAATGGTTAATAAAATCATAGTATGCACAGATTATTCATTCCTTAAACATTCCAGTAACATATTTGACTGACAGCATTACTTCCAGCTGAGCAATTCTACAAGTAGTTCAGAATGAGACTACTGGATCTAGACAGATAATGAATTTGAGAAGAAAGCATCTAGGGAGAGAGAATTCCTTGGGAAAAAAAAAAAAAAAAACAAACAAAAAAAACCAACAAAAAACAAAAAACCCCCAAAACTTTCTTTCAAAACAAACTACTTTCAGCACCTTTCTGATTATGAAGGCAAGTCCTCTCTGTGGTTCAGCATAAGCTTCCTAATTGTCCTCTCATGTTTTTCAAAATTTGTGAAGTGCTGCAAGACACTTCAGACTACTACAGTTGTTTCAAGCTAAAAGCAAATAAAGTAATGACATTTATTCATATTGAAAAGCAGTATTTTTATCTCGTTCAAAGCATTTATGCTGAGCTTATCACTACATTATCCCTATACCTTATCTACCATAACTTGTAGATCACTTAGAAAACCAGAATTTAGTGACTTAGCAACAGGAATAAAGCGGGCTGTTACCTCTACACAGACAGCTAAGTAATTGTAGACAGTCAGTGGGATTTTGGTCTGTTCTCCCCGGATTACATGGTATGGCAAGGTGAAATCAATGAAGAAAGGTTTAAATGTCTTCAGTTCTGTTTGACTGGCAATGCCCAACCCCTCCTCTTCAGACAGACCCACAGCTTCGGTTATCCAGGTAGTGATGGAGTCCGGCACTTCCACACGCAGCTGGGCTTCTCCCGATACATTGCTGCCAAAGAGAACAGGGAATAACTTGGGCTGATCAGACCAATGAAAGGTTTTTGAATGTAGCTAAAGCACACTGAGCCAAACATTTTGGGGATTTCCCTCCAGATCCAAACTTACAACATAGCATCAGTGTCTGCTTTGAACAACAGCTTATAAAAGGCTCAGTGTTTTACATCGGGGTTTTTTGAGACCTATGCACATTTATAAAGAGCAGAACAGCAAGTAGTTGCTTTTGCAAAACACAGTCTAACGTACAAATTCTTACTGGATTAAAAGCTTTATGGGCATCTGCAGCCTCATTATAGGGTCAAATTTCTGAGAGGCAAAAGTCTGCACTAAGTCAAAAAAAAAAAAAAAAAAAAAAAAGAAAGAAAGAATCCTAGACTGAGGTCCTGGATAAAAACAGTTCAGCAATAATTTACTTAACAGCTAGTGAAATAAAAGTAATTTTTATTGGAACCCATTGTCCTTGTATACATTGCCACATTGCAGACTCTTAACATAAGAACAAGTGAGAAATTTTCCAGACACCAAGTTCAGCAACTGCTTGTTGAGGGGAGCCTATTTTGATTCAGAAACATTTTGGTTCATTGGCTTTTGGAATGCCTGACTCAGAAAATTTCCAAAAGCATCATTTGCTTCCAATGAGGATTGAAACTAATTATCAAAAATCAAATTTATATTCTGAGTATTTAGCTTTACTGTACATACCACAACAGGATACCATAAACCTGGTCTCTTCTTCCATGCTCTATAATAATAGAAATTCAATTTTGTTCTGCAGACTTTGCTATTTCCCTCCTGCAAAGAAGCTTTGGCCCTGCCTGGGACAGCAAACATTTCCTCTAAAGCAAGAACAAAAGCTATTTCATGGCTCAACTGGCAGGATGATTGGTGCAGTTATGAGTACACCCTAAGGTTGTTTTCTCTCAAGTTCTTATTTATTCCCCAGAGCTTGATACACATGCCGCTAGCTCTGTAATCTTTCGAGAGCAACATGCATCTTAGTTGGCATGGAAAACGAGAAAGCAAGATCTTCAGAATAAGCTCTGTGAGTCCACAGCATAACACAGTGTCTTTCAACACTGCAGTACTGCCAGATTCACATCCAGGACAAACTGAAGAATTGCGCTTTCACTGCTTTTCAACTGAAGGTTATTCACATTTTAGGCACCAATAAAGTATTTTTATTTTCATCGTCTAAATCAACTGTTTGTAATTTTCAATGAGCCTAAGATACCATAACTGTCAGTAACTATGCAGCATATCATGTACTGCTGTCTGTATTTACATCATAGTAGGAGAAGGATTAAAACAAATATTTGAATAAAAAAAACTAGAGATCACTATGCCTTTGAACAGGCATGCTAGGTTCAGTCTCCAAGCACTCTGGACAATAAACATCATTCCTCAGCTCAAACTATAAAGTGAGGAGCCTGGGAAATGCACTTGGCTTGACAGCACCAAGGTATTTTAACTTCTTTTAAGCACGCTAGTTTCTTAATATTCAGGTCCTCATCCTAACTGGAGTTAGGTAGCTGGTACCTGCAATAAACTTCAGCCCTGAAGAGTACGCAGAAGGGTGTCCTAGCTCCAGAACTGGCAGTATTCCACTCTGTTTAACCGGACAATTTGTTGCAGCTGATGTTCTTTCCACTGGGATTTCAGCCCATAACCAGCATTAACATTATTTTCACACATGAGGGCACTTACTCTTCTGGGCAGGGGGCCAAAGTACACACACGTTTCCAGCCATTAGACCCTCCAGCCAGGCTTTAGGAATTTTTAGAATTGGTTTGGGAAGTTGACATTAGGCTTTTGTTTCTTTTTTTGAGGATTGTATATTATAATTGTAACTGGTAGAAGAAAAAAAATATAATTCTTCCTGTTCAAGAGAGTAGAAATCAAGGAAAGCTCAACTTAGATGTTTCTAGTGAAATGAAGTGGAGAAAATGCAATCTGCAACTTTTTATTCCACACTCTCCCACTCATAATTAACTGCCCCAGCTTGCTGAGGCCCAAACAGGCACTTCTGGAATTCTTTGTGTATTTCTACAAAGCATATTTCATGCTCAATTGAACAAATTTGAATACACTTGCTGTAAGTTCCTGTCAAATTTAATTTATAATCATTTATTGAGAATGAAGTTTACTTGCAAACCTCTTATAGAGGAGAAGCCTCTTAATAATTGCTTCAAATTATCCTAGATGTGCTGTTTCTGGGAAAGATTTTTTGTCTGTTTATTGATTTTTTTTTTTAGTTCCAGTTGTGGAACCATGATTTATTGGGCAGTAAATTAAGGTTTGGGGGAGATGCTCTCACATTAGATGAAAGAGAAGGAAGGTCTCTGTGCAAATTAAAAAGTGATCAATAGAGAATACTCACCAGGGCATGGCTAGGTTATACCAGCATTTACAGAAGCAGCTATGCTGCCTCCAGCTCCTCACACATATTACTGTGGGATCATTTTCCCACTAAAGCATATGCAGCAACTGATGCTAGAATAGGGGTGAAAAGCAAGAAAAACACTAGCACTTGCTGCAGTTGACATTTCTGGATTACCCTAGGGTCCAAACACAAACCCAGACCCAGCTCACCCCCACGTCAAGGGAAATTGGCACTTCTGGGGGGCTGGTCTTGCCCCTTCACTGAGAACTCCAGCGAGATTTCCCATTACCCTTCACTCTCAAATGGTACATAGAATTCTGGTTCGTGTGAAGATTTAATCATAGAGCAAGTAGTACATCATTACTTTATATCTTACAGTCCCTTTTTATTGCAAGAGCAGTCCAATTTGCATTTACTGTGAGGCAAGCTTATGCAACAAGTAGTTCCTCGCAGTGATTAGTGCAAACCTGTATCTTCACTTGCTCTTCATTAATCTGTCAATACACCCTTTCGATAAGTGACTAAAACCTAGAAATGTGTTGAACCAAACTGTTGCTCCTTTTCTTCCCTGAAGATACTCCTCTGCTTGTGACACCATGGTGAATTACACGTGGGTTACAGCGTAGTCACAACTGACAGGTTCAACTTGAAGTAAGTGAATACATTTTAAGACCAGATGAACTGCTACGAAGCAAGATGATTGATTAAAGCAGTAATGAAGGAAAGCAACAACAACAAAAAAATATCAGAGGATGCCAATGTCACTCCAGCAAGTTTTAAAGAGCTTTGTTTTCTGCAGTTGAAGAGGATGCGACCTTCTCGATATAATTAAGGAAATTCCCTGTCAAATACCTGACATTGAGGCAGTGCCAAATCCATGTTTCAGGAAAGAAGGTTCTTTTTCTCTTCTCTGCTCTGCTAGAACAAGAAATAAGTCCTTGACAATGAATTCTTTTAACAAGACAGTTTTAACAGTAACTGATAAATCAGTGTTATCATCTGAAGGCAGCTCACACGACCAACCAAAACTCTAGCTAGTATACAATCATTAAAAAGTGAATGGGTGTCATTTGTAACACAAATTACATCATCTTTCTAAATGATCCCGTTGTCCACACACATCAAAGGGTCTGGAGACATAAATAATAATCTAAAAAAAATAGTATAAATAAGATAATCTTAAAAACTATTGTAAATAATATAATCTAAAAAATATAAATGTTTTACGATCAAAATTCTTTCAACAAACAAAATAAAAGGGAGCATATAGAGCATGTGACTTGACATGATATCATGATATGGCCTTGCTAATAGCAGTTACTACAATCTACTTTATATACCTCTATGTTTCTTCTCTTGGAATTGTCTTGCTCTCTAATATTTTCATAATTTAGTCCATTTTTCTACACCTGTGACGCTTCATTATATTTTTCTTAACTAATCTCCAAAACTTACTCTGCTAAGAGAGGCCACCAGATGATTCAGAATACAAAAGGAAGGCCCATTCTTACTTGCAGTGTTAATCATAATACTTTACAAATTTTTCCTTGTGCAGTCCTTCATTCTATTTTTTTTGACCACCAGCTGGAATGGTCAAAAATAATGAGCAACAAGTAATTATGCGAAACAAGGGCTAGCTTGCAAATATTGAGAAGCAGCAGCTAATTCACAAAGAACTGAGACTTGCAAAGAGTTTCAAATGATCATTTTGAAGAATATTACTTTGCATTTCTCCAGAATTTATTTAAATTTAACAAAAGTAGTGTCAGTCATAATTTTTTGTTAAGTCTATCAAGACAACAGAAGAGAGTTTCCCAACCACCACATTGTCTAAATCAATCAATTTCATGGGGGCATGAAAGTGGAAAACAGCTGAGAACATAGAAAAAAAATAGCTAAGAGTATCATAGACAATATGCATTACAACAAAAATGTTACCTTGGTGCTATTTTAGAATGCATTGTAGCTACCAACGTCCCAGTATGTGGCTGAAAAGCTGGGACAGCCTCATCCGTGTACATGCCTCCATTCTGTCTGTGGTTTAAGCTGACTATATCAGTCATCACAACCAAGCCAGTTTCCTAGACAATAAAAATGAAGACCACAAACAAAAAACACCAAGGAAAAAAAGAAAAAAAAAGAAAATAATTAAACGTATAACAATAAAAACTTTTCTGAATAGAATCTCCCAACCCTATTCCAACATTTATGGGGTAAATTTCAATTGAAACTTGAGGATTTTTCAAAACTTCATATAAAAATGACTGTTAATGTGAAAATACGTAGGCACTTTACAGGCAGAGGTTTTACGAGAAAGCTCTTGTTTGCTTGGAAAATGCATTTAAAGCACTATCTAACATTATTGGGCATGTGTAACTGCCAGGCAACTACAGGTGAAAAATTATTACACATATTTTTCCCCTAGAATATTACATTACAGCTTTTTACCCTTCCTAAAAGTTTCCAGTGTGTTCTGCTGCAGTTAGCAGGCAGCTCTCACATCAGACATCACCAATCCTGCGCTACCAGGAATGCCAAGCAAAATGGAAACTGTCCACACAGCTTCACAGTAAAAAGACAGAATTCATAAGAAAGCTGTCTGCCAGCTCTGTCCCCTAAATGCACTTATTCATAAGAGACAGCAGTTCCCAGACACTAAAGGGAATGTGAGCTTTGTTCTCCTTACATACACATCCAATTATTACAAACCAGGTATACAACAACACATACATACCAGCTATTAACATACGTATCTTTTCCCAAGGGTTTATGCCTCTCAGTAACAAAAAAAAAAGCATCAGAACAAAAACCTCAACAGATCACTGAGAGAGAAGCAGCAGTGACTCCTGTAGCAGTGGACAGTAATGAGGATTTAGAATTTATGATTAAAAGATTGAGGCATTGGGGGAATACGTGGAAGCCTATGGGGTTTAAGACAACCCACTAAAACAATTTAGCTAAAATTGTAGAAAGGACAAAGAATGAAGAGACAGAGGATCTGAAGGAAGCAAGCATCATTATTATTAGCTGTTATGTGGATTAAAAATGGAAGGAACATACAACATCAGACCTGCAACACTGGTTCTCTAGGCCAGCCAATCTTTAAGAGTGTCAAGAAGTAGAAGCCTATGTAAAGCATATAACACATATAACAAGAATAGCACAGCATTTCATGTGGCACGTCCTTACAGCTGCAGAGGTTACATGCTGCAGTGGTGTGGAAGGCAAAGAGGTTGGGATGTCAGCAGAGTCAGAAAGGGTGGATGGACTCTACTGTACAACTGTAGGAGGGGGAAGAGAAGAAAGAGGCTACCAAGCAGAATTTTTCGAATAGATCAGGTAATAATAATTTTAACCAAAAGGAAAGCAAGAAGCTAAAGGAAACATAGTAGCATGTCTTTTAAAACTTACAGATGACCGAACTGTTTTTAGCTTAAAGGACTAAATTGTTAGCATTCAAAGCAATTAAGTACTTGTTTTAAATGCTCAACTTGAAAGTTGATGCAAATACACAGCACTGATCAAAGGAAATAAGATTTTTAACATCTGGTCAAGTTAAACTGTTGAAAGACACCAAACATACATAATTTCTTAAATATATGGCATTTAGTAGTAACCTGATCAAGGATACAAAGAAATCATTACTGATTTTTCATACAGATGGCCACAGAGGCTGGCAGAGCTGGGGCAGGAAAGAAGTTTAAAGGATTTCCAAAGGATAGTCTAAAAGGGAAAAGGCTATAAAAGCAAAGACTATTGTTTCACCTTCCTTCCCTGTCAAAGTAACTGCAGAAGAGACCTGCAAGCTCACCCCTGACTGGAGAAACCTTCTAGTCCCCTGTCTGATTCTCCAGAGCATCAGCATGAATTCCTTCACCCAACAGGATAATTGACCCTCTCATCCGTATTGGCCAAAATGAAACCACGTTTCTCCAATACTTTTGCTGGAGCAGTGTACTCTGTTTTTGGAAATTACTTTTCAGCCTTCCCCCCTGGAGAAACAGCTCTGATGTGAAGAAAAATAATGGCCTATGGAGCTGAACATTATCCTGCAAACATGAAAATAAAAAAGACACTCCATAGAGAAGTGAGGCTGATTCTTCCTACTGTAAACGCGAAGCGAGCATCCTTGGTGATGTCCCAGTGCCAGGGAAAGACAGAAGATCTACGGCGTCTACGCGAGGACATGCCTGGCCACCAGAAGTGCCCTTCTTCCTTCGGAGCTCCAAAAGCATCAGACACATCATATTCTGCAAGCTCTTGAAAAACCTGCAGGGAAAGGGAAGAGACTGCTGTCCTTGGGTATAAAGGCTACTTACTACAGGTAAAGTGCAGGTAGCAGCATTAACAAAAAGACACCAGTGCCTTAAGCTTCCTTTTACCTGACTGGCTGTCAGCTGAAAACCTGTCTTCAGCAAGTAGACACTCTTATCCACAGTGGCAATGCAGACACAGCTTGATTTTGCAGCTCTGATCTTGACATTCACAACATCACCAGGTCTGGTCTCATTTGCTGAGAGAGTCACTGCAACCTAGGAATTTAACATTCAATCCCATCATCTCAGCTTGTAGTCAACAGGCAAAACTACAAAGAAGAACAAGACACCACCCCTTCCTCTCCACTAGCTGCACTGCCAATACCTGATTTTCGAAGGAGGACTTCACAGTGAACTGCAGGCTGTCTGTGACCCCTTCCCCATTCTCCCTGACGTAATACACCAGAAGACGGCCCAAGGGAGCCATGTTGTGCACTACTGAGAAACGGAGGAATGTCACGCAGACTTCAACCTCTGCTGCAGGGATACTGGTAGGTGCTAAAAAATAAATTGTAAAAATGACACTTTTATTTATGAAAATTACTTTCTTCCTGCCCCATCCAAATGCTGCAAGACACAGCACTCTCCATCCAGAACTTGCATCCTTGTTCCTGTTGCACACGTTCTTATTGAATTCAGAATCTTTTCCCTTCCATTTTCTTTTCTTTATGAAAGCTAATAGGCAATTAACACCCATAACATAATGAGCAGTATGGAGAAGGTGGCCAGAGAATGACTGCCCAGTGTTTTTCCTGCCATAAAAATCAAGGAAATATACAATTAAGTTATGAAGTAATTTAAAATAAACAAAAAAAAGGGTATCTATTGCCACAGAATGCTGCTGAGAGAAAAAGTATAAATGGATTTGAAAAAGGATTATGCAGTTTATAGAGCATTGTTTCTCTAGCAGCAGTTAAATAGAATCATAGAATGGTTTGGGTTAGAAGGCACCTTTAAGGATCATCTAGTTCCAACCCCCTGCTGTGGGCAGGGACATCCTTCACTAGACCAGGTTGCTCAAAGCTCCATCCAACCTGACCTTGAACACTTCCAATGATGGAGCAACCACGATGCCTCTAGGCAACCTGTAAATAAAACAGCTCAGAACCAACCTTCAGCACAGAAAGTTATTACAAATTCTTCAACCACTGACTACCAGAAGCTGGGTGGGTACACTGAGGGCAGCTTCTTTTATTTTTTCCCTGACTCCCTGAAACTGGCCACTATTGCAGATGTTACTAGGACAGATGGACTTTTCCTTCGGCAGCTGTCACACACATCTTCCCAAGTATACCGTTCTTCATCCCCCTGTTCCCTGAATTCACCAGATCTGTAACTTTCTGTTATTCTTTGTACAAGCTAGGAATCATTTCCCTTCTCCATGCTAACTGTATGATGATCTCCTTTAGCCTGATCCATGCTATCAGCCCATATAATGTCCTCTTCCCAGTTTAAGCTCAATCGTCTTAGTAAATTGCCTCAGCCCCACCATACACTTCCCTTCCACTCAACTGATCCCAAGCCAAGTATATAAAGAAAGTTTTCTTAACGGAGAAAGACTACAGAAAGACTAGAGAACTCTCCAAGAGTTAACCCTCTTGAAGAAATTTATCTTTTTTCTGTATGACTGTGTGTGCAATGGATATCACTGTTTTTCTTGCACAAAACTATTCTATGCCCTTTAAGGAGCATCAAATTCAAAAAAGGGGATACTTAGGTTTGTGGAAAGGTTGTTTTTTCCTGAAAAATATGGGTGAGCTTATATTTCTGACGCTAGCTACCTGTTCCTGGGATGCGTGTGATATCAATGTTCTTCTCAAAGGGAAAGGTGGCTCTTTTGCTCCTCTGCTGGGTGATGTTACTGGGCTGAAGTCCCGAAAGGACAATGTTGCCTCGCGATGCCACTTCATAATGTAGAGTGAAGTTGCAAGGACATGTGGACTTCACTGCAATCCAAGCCTCCTCTCCTACCTGCACCCAGAGACAGAAAAGCAAAAGATTGGGTCTGTTGCAATGCATGCTTTTTATTTATAAAGCACAGAAATCTATTTGAGTTTCAGTCCACAAGAGATGTGACCCCTCTCCTAAGAAATGTATGCATTGAAAAGTATATTACATTAGCACTGTTTTCATTGACTTCCTTCACAATAAAAAGGGGCCTGTGTTCAGCTCTTCACACCCTGGAAATCTAACAGGAGAATGGGCTGGGGGGTTGTACGCATTAACGAAACAATAAAGAAATCTCTGGAATCCTGAAAGTTAAGCCTTTTGGCACAGAGCAGCTGTCAGAATTGGTTGAATTTTAGACACCCCTTCAGTAGTCCAGCCCAAAAAAGAAAGAGATGGGTTGGGGGTGGGAAGAGATGTGCGCTTGATAGTCTTTGCAGTTTAATTGAGATTATACATGGTGATTACTTTCATATGGCAAATACTAAGTCAAACATAACCAATGTGGCATGAAATTACTGGGAATAGATCTGAGGGAAAATGCTTTCAAATTACACAAGTCTTGATATTAATTTGCAAGTCTGGCACTCAAGAAGCTGTCAAACACACAAACGAGAAGAGAGCTGCTTTTTTCTGGCTAACCTCATCTGATGCCTGCAAAAGGCTTCAGATCAGCACACTGACTTCCTGCACTTTTTGTGCACTGGAGTCCTGTACCCAGAGGTACTAAGTACCCTGGAGACAAAAATCCCTCAAATACCACTGATCCTAACAGAATAGACATCAGTGCTCAGTCACGGAATTAGGACTGGGTCATATCTGGCTGAGCAATAAGCCTTCTGTGGAGCAGCCAACTTTCCTAGGAACATAAACTTCTTGTTTCTGGGATATGAGGAGCAGCAAAAGCTTGTGTTAAGTAGGATTTCTTCAGCAACTTCCACTCCTGATCTGCCTGACATTTAAAGCATAGCAATGCTCAACTAAGATCGTTAAGGCTGAACAGCCACGTTAAATCCTTATGAAAACTTTTGAAAAACCTCTTTCTTCATCACTAACAGTGTTATCTTTCCAGAATATACATATGGTACAAACCAAAATGGCAAGGACTTGAATACAAGGAGCTACTAATGGTTAAATACAGTGAGAATGCCACAGAGTCCAAGAAGTGCCTCGTGACATTAAATATTTGAAGTATTAAGAATTCCCCAGTGCAAATGATGAAACAATTCATTAAAAAATGAATGTAGCTAATTGGAACACCCAGTAAGAGCTGGCAAAGCAGGGAAACAGTTCCCACATCAGCTGGTCATCCAACTCCTAGCTTTCCCACAGAAGAATTAGTTCTAATCAGGTTATAATAAGAACAATGTGTTCAGATTAGCAGTGTATAATCCCCTTTCCATACCTCAGGAAACTTGTAAAAGATTAATTAGCCATTAAACTTCCATGAAATGCAATGATAAAAAAAAACGCTCTTATTTGGATACAAAGAGTCTGAAACCAACCTGACAGAACTGCTGATAAGAGAAATCTAAGTGTGTATATTGCCAAAACGCACTTTTTTTTCCCACAAAACAATATGCAGACCATTGGACCATTTTCTTGGGTAGAGAACAAACCCTAAACAACTCTCAGTAAAACAATATGCAACAGGAATCATTGTTAAATCAGATCTTGCCTTTAGGGGAGAGATCACGACAACTTTTATATGGAAGGACTACATTTTTAGAGAGGCCCCTCGAAAACTACAAAAGAAGACGAGATAATTTATGTTCATATTTTGATAACTGGAAGACTAAACAGATCCATCTGAGATTTAAACTGGAAGTTCTAGTGAGAATACACAGCCCTAATTTGGATCTTTAGTAATTAAACTACTCTCACTACCATCACTTCCAATCTTTCAACAGTTGTTGATCTGAACTAAACCACGTCATTTTCACCAAAGAATTCAGATGTGAATGTTGCTGGAGCTGCACAGAACATACATTCCAATATGAAAAATGTGAATGTTGTCAGTGCCTATATCCACGCTCTCTCCCTTTTCCCCACAACACAGAGAATGAGATGCTGCACAAAACATCAAAGGTACTTTGCTTAGAACTGTGTACAGCCCACACTGAACAATTATTTGGTGGCTGAAGTGCAGCTACTACCTTTGTAGTGGAAACAACAGCAGTCCAGGATCCCAGAAACAGAAATGGCTAAAAATATTTAATTAGAACAAAGTACTTTAAGTGAAACAGTTGTTGCCATGATGGAATATGAAGCCAACATACCTGGAAAGGTTTATCTGGTGCCTGGAGCTGGATGTGACACTTGCTGGGTGAGTACCAGCTACTGATGGACAAGTAGTTTGGCAGATATTGGTCCCCAGACGGTTTGCCATCAATCGCTGTCACTTTGGTCTTAATAAAAGTTACATCTGAATGTTATGCACACATAGAAAGCCTGATTTGTACTCTTTTACACTACATCCCCATCTCTCATTTTATGCTTTTGAGCTGTTCATCTCTTGTCATCTTTACATAGCAACAGTACTCTCCAAATACAGGACCCTTGCTAGTATGTTAAGCTGTACTTGGAGAAGTGTCTTTTCATGATGGTTATCAACATCAGTTATATTGGCAGCAAGAAACAAAGCAAGTGTTTGCTGCATTTAAATCAAGAAGTTGACGCTAAAAGGCACTGATTTCCTGTTTGTAGCACTGATTTATAAAGTGCAGGTTTGACAAGATTAGTTACATTAAAGCCCACTAATCCTATAAAGAGCTTTCACCCACCTCCAGCCAGACATATTGGGCAGCTGTAGGGATGGAAGGGATTTCAAACTCCACCAGGCCATTTCTTGATACCAGTTCACTTGTATAAACGTTGTCCTTTGGCGTGAGTTCAGCTTTAATTCGGATAGTGACTCTGTCAGCTGGACTTCCATCCGGGTAAGTGACTTCTACCTACACAGTGTTTCATTTATAGAACAACGGGTTTTACATTATAGGCAATTCCAGTCAATGACAGACACAGCAAGTAGGAAAACCACACCAGAACATGGGGTAACATGCTGGGATCAAGCCAGTGGAACCTTATATCAGCCACATGTCAGCATCTCTACTTTTAATCTTACCTTTCCTTTGTAAGGCAGCCCAGGTTTGAACTGTTTTCTGGTATCCTTGGAGTACTTGATATCAATCAGCTGTTTCTGAACCGGTGTTGAGTCATCAAATGTAACCTGCTTGCTCCCATCAGAGCTGATCACTGTGGCCCAGATATTGACTGTGCCTCGAAAATGTTCCGGAACATCAGCTGGCATCATGTCTTTCACACATACGTCAAAAACAGCAGAGCCATCAATCTACAAAGCGTGTTGGGGAACAGAAAGATAAGTTTGCATTTACATTCAAAAAGAGCCTGGAAGCCAAATCTAAAGCTTAGGCACTTGATACAAGTTTTCAGCAGTATTTTTTTAAAGGTGGTGGAGTGGAGGGAATTAACTGGGGAGTGGGTGAAGGAAGAAGGAAAGAAAGCAAGTTTCATTTTCCTCCCTTATCCATAGTCTAGGCTAGCTCTGCCACAGTCCTTCATTCTCATGTTCTCCTTCTGCCCCATATATTCTAAAACCAGATTAACATGTCAACAAATTCTCATCTCCCCAAATCATAAATATATCATGTAAAAATATGTAATATTTTTATTATGCAGGACCCAATCTATTAATTTATTTTCTGATCTCCCATCAGTAACATAAAATAGAGTTGTGGTATTAATGTCAAAGAGTACAGGTCAGGTATTTCATTGCAGCTGACACAACAGTCTCCCTCACCTGAGTGGTCTTGAGGACAGGGTGTCCCACTTCATGCCTGTAGTACCCCACACCATTTATAGTCATATTGACAATTAACTTTCCTGTCACCGGTTTTCCAAATGTATACCTGAAATTGAAAGAAGATAATTAATAACTTGCAGCTTTCTGTTTTTCTGTTTATATCAAGGCTAGTACCATGTGACCTGCACATGTAGAAAATATAAAAAAATAATCACAGATGGTTTTCCAGCTTGTTATTGTTAACATGTTTTATGAAGGTTCTTACATAGGAAAGCTTCTGACAATGACCAGAAATCATCTGAAAAGTCTGCAGCAGATGAGATCCAAGCTCCGGTAACTGCACCATCCTGTGGCTGTACTACAATCCATAGCAACGAAACTTTATTTGGGACATGTTCCTACCTGGCATGGACAGTTCCTTTTTCACACAGTGAAAGGTCACGAATGTAGCGAGGGGGGTCAATCAGCAACTCAAACTTTGGTAATACTACAATGAAAAGAAATACAACAGAATCTTTTCAAGGAGATCTTACTGTCCAGATTATATGAAAAGCATACACAGCTCTGACAAGATCACTGCTTCTGGTCGGATGAGGGCAGTGTAGCTAACATTAGACAGGACAGCACTCAGCATAAAATGAATCAACAACAGTAGCAAAACAAGACCATCTTGGCAAGATGACCTTAGCAAAACACCCTTAGATTTTTACTCTTTTTCAGAGGGATGTATGTTCCAGGATTTGAGCCCAAGCTTTATCTCTTAGATACATGGTAAAGAGGACAACTCACCATTGACTCCTCCACAGTGTGCTGGGAATAGAGCTGAGATATTAGTAGTTGTAAGTGTTTATATATGCTTGTGTGATCAGATCAGATGTCATAGATGGTGTGCTGAGTGTAATGATGCCCCCCACCTTTCATCAAACAGAGGGACGTTGAGACTGAAAGTTGGGGGTGGAAGGGGGGGTAGCAAAAAAAGAATTCAGAACTCCAGGGAGGGCTCGAGGAAAGCACTGACAGACTGAAAGCACCTTAAAGAGTTTTCCAACACAAAATTAAATCTTTGTTACATGAATAGATGGTGCAATATGACACTCCATTTCAGGTCCTTTACTTTATGAAGTGTGGAGGACAGGAACAAAGGGCTTGGTTAAATTGCATATACATCCCTGAAGTATATAGCCCCTAAAGAATTTTTCCTCATGACATTTTAAATGCATTATTTCTTGAGTGTTTCATATCAAGTGAAAACATTTCATAATGGTTTGTTCTTCCAAATGCACTTGGGTTATAGTCAAAGTTGGTTTGAATATAACTCACCATATTTCTGAACTTCAAAGGACTTGTTATACGTGTGACCCTGCATTTCAGCAAAGATGAGCCATTCACCAAACACGGGCTGATCAGACAAAGGAAAAGTCATATTTACAATACCTGAAAAAGGAAACAACACACAGTGAACTCTGTGTCACTTGTCAGCCCCTGTCAAGGCTTAATGAACACGACTCAGTATAAACAGAAACAAAGGCAAATAACAGTATATCAAGGAAAAATAGTCTGCAACTTACCACAACAAAATGGCTTCAAATTGCTCCACTCTATCATACGAGACCCCCGAGGATCCTGCATAGTGGTTTAGGAATGAGAAACATCACAGTGAAAATGAATATCACTAACACATTTAACTCAGTTTGCAACAAAGAACTTCATTTTGTAACATATACACTTCACTAACAGCTCAAATGTAACTAATATCTGTCAAAAATTTTCTGAAGATACTTTACCGGGGGTATCTGCTTTCTAAAATTCAGTACTCATATAAGGACACTGCTTCTATAACCAATGTATACAGGTAAGAACTGTCAAGCTGCAGATTTTCCACCTATCTTAAGACACCTATTTTGGATTGGATGAACTGGCCTCTGAAGACGCTTTCTTTCTATTCATAAAGGGAGCTGTACAACTAGCAAGACAATTTTTAGATGACAAAGTCAGATGAAATTAATTCCACTGTTTTTGTCAGCATTAAATCTGTGACTGAACGCAAACAAGAGAAGAGGGTGAATTCTTCTGCTTGCTGACAGCTAAAGAAAACACATGGTTTAAAAAAAAAAAAAAAAAAAAAAGATAAAAAAAGACTAGACACAGAAGGAACCTCTCATTCACCTCATAAGGAAGAAGACAGGAGCACCCTTTCCTTGCCATGAATTTCTATTGTCCACTATCATAATGTTTGGGTGCAGAGATGAGATTGGCCCTGCTATATCAGCCCAGCCAGATGAAGGATAGGAGTGTGTCTGCATTGAAAAGAAGGGAGAAATTGAGTGGGACTGTTACATTTATATATCCCAGTGAATCTAGCCAATTCTTCTCAGGCTGAAAAATGGGAATGGATTTCTGAAACTGAAGTAGAAAACAAGTATATTTGTTGGTGATAACAAAAAAGCAAGACACAAAGATCAGTTAAAGACACAGGGATAGAGATAATTGCATAGGTTACAGTTGGGAATGGCCATAATGGACTTGAAAAGGTACAGATGTGTGACTTGTTCCTCTTAAGGCTACAAGAATTTGTGCCTCTACAAGATACATGCTAGATGATTGGCAGACAGATACTCACCACCACATAAGCTTCAATCTGAAAGAAAAAGAAAAGAAACAAAGAATAAAAGGCTTTATGAAACAAAGCTACTTTTCTGCTTCTTGTGATGAACTGCCAAGTTGACATAAGCAAGGTATGATGCACAGTGACAAAGTTTAAACATCTCTTCTTTGGTAGGAGTAGCCTGAGAAACATACACTTGACTCACACATCTAACTGGAAAAGTAATACTTTGCATATCTGTGCACTGCCTAAATAGACAAGTCTCTGGAAAATTCTTCTAACTGCTTCAGCATAGTTACATTGTATTTGCTAGCACTAGTGAGTAAACTCCTTCAACAGTAATGTGACACATGAAAAAAAAAATGTAAATAACAGCAAGCAATCACAAGATATGCCTAAATATGTTAAAAAATCCAATTATATTTCTGCATAAATGTACATTAGAATAAAATACAGGTTGCCGAGTATTCCATCATATTTTACAGTGTGAAAGAAAACAGTTTTCTTTACCCTGTCATTGACTGGTCTCAAGTCGGAAGTCACCATAAAGAGGTTTATCAACACTAAAAAGGGAAAAGAGAAAATTTATTCGTCATCACAGCTGACACTGAACAGAGTATTTGATCCTAGAATCTACCTTTGAAAAAGTGTTTTGCTTGAAAGCAGCCCTATCATCTGGCAAGTTCTCCAAGGTCACTTTACCTTTCTGCTTGGGTTTATAAACAGGTTTATCGGTCTGGATGAACACTGATGATCCTTTGCTATCAATGGTTACTGTGGTATAGTTGTGAAAAATGTAGCCTTCCTCTGCTAGATGCCGGTTGCCCCAGACTTTCAGATGCGCTTGTCCACGAAGTCCTGAAGGTACCTAGAAAACAAACCATGACGTAAGGAGCCTTGAGCTTTCTGGGGAATATAACTGACAGTGAAGTGAGCACAGAGCAGCCACCTGCTGCATTTCAGTCTAACTATGTGTTAGTAATAAAAAGAAAATGAAGAACATACTAGATCTTTCACAATGTATAAACTTCAAAGGAGGCAAAGTCATGCTAAAAACACGGCAGGAAATTCTCCTCTACCCTTTCTTTATCACTCAAGCAAAGCAATATTTGATCTACATGTGCAGCTTCCACTAAAGAAGGTGTGTTACATGGGGAAATGAACGATGCTATGGAAGACATGGCTCTACTGATAGAGGGAAAAAAACAAAAACAAAACAACAAAACAAAACAAAAACAAACAAACACAAAAAAAAACCAAACCAAAGCATGCATACTTGCACATTTTCATCTAGATGCTCAGAGATATGAGACTTTTAAAATTACATTAAATTAAAAATTAGAAAGTAAAAAATCTGATAATGCACAAATATTATGATAATAGGTCATAATTTGAGAGCAAATAAAATAAAGTAAATAAATCTGAAATCAACAATGACACTGCAGATTTTATTCAACAGTGAGTTATACTCTTCGGATAAAGAAATCTACAACATCTGGCATAACTGCTGATGCTTCCTATTACCTAGGTCTATATTATACCTTCTTGAAATGAAAGAAATAGATACTTATGTACTTGTATATTAGCACAGTAAAGGGTGGGGGAGTATCAAACCCTTTCTAGACCTGACTTCCAGACAGTTTAACTACTGGCAGGACAGAGCAATATCAACATCAGTCATATAGTAATTACAGAGAAGGCAAAGAAAACTCCGGAGTGTGCCACGCAGGCAGAGTAGGTCCGGTCAGTCATGACAGACCATCACCGAGCTAGTTAGACTTCCGTAAGTCAAAGGCTTTAATTTACTTATAGGCCAACGGTAATGTAGATGTGCAGTCAGTGCAGTGAAGGCATCTAGGCTGTGCTACAGTAACACAGTGGAACTGTTCCCAAATACCTGGATCTGCTGCAAAGAAACAGAGTGTTTTTCTTATGGCACTGCATAGAAAAACCTCATTCAGTCATGACCAGCTTCAGTCAAGAGCTAGAGATGCAATACGGACAGGTTTTTTCCCAGGGTCATATGCTGATTAGTCTGGCAAACTATCCAGAGCCTACAGCTCCGCATGGTGCTAGCTACTGCTATTCCAGAAGCACATCACAATTTAATATTTATATGATTTGTTCCACCCACTCCATTTCCTCCTGTCAGGGGTGACAACTCTAAAGCAAGTCCTAACTTAAGAGATTCAACATTTTTAAGACTTGTTCTTCAGTCCAGCTTCATTTTGCCTACATTTGAAGTTATAAAAATCCACTGGAAATCACCAAACATAATACACCTCTTTCAGTTCAAAATATTTTGATGGTGTTTAATCAACAAGACTGAAAACTCATATTGCTTTGAATTTACACCCCAATTTTCAAAGATCTAGGAAGAGGGATGGAGACAAAGGTCCTATACGAGCATGGAAGCACAGCCAGATTATCTCACAGAAACCATGAAAATGTCTTCATTTTTCTCTGTATGGTCTCACTTAGTCCTACATACAGCAGAAACTAAATTACTTCTTTCAATGAGCAGTGAACTCTGAACTGGTAGCATATAGCTCACTCCTTGGCATGAGGAAGGATAACTCACACAAGGTACAAAGCAGAGGACATCTTTTACAGGATATCTTTCTGCTGTAGGAATTAATACCTTTCACTGCACCCCAGATCTTCTGTATCCTTGGGATTGAAATAAAGCCAGCTATTACTTTAAAAAGTGTTATTTACTAAGGCAAGTATATGTAATTTTTTTTTTAATGGCTACTGAAACTCTCTGCCAGAACTGCATTTAAATTCATCATCATTTCACTCCACTAAAAACCCCTCTTTGGAAATAAAAAGTTTTTCTCGTTCCCCGCATCTCTTTCGTATGGGTAAGCTTCATTTTATGGACTATGCTGATGGCAAAATCACTAATGTCAAAGGCTAAAATGTAGACAAAACTGGTGTAAGCCTATGTTTTTTAAATGATGTAGCAGTACAAGAATAACTAGCAGAGACACAACGTTAAATATTCTGCCATTTCTATGAACTTCTGTGGTCTGTCCAGTGCTCCACATCACTTACATAGGAATATGTAGTGCCATTCTTATAAAATAATCACAACATAGAACTTCTTGTTGAACAATGACCCACAGGTTCAGTCACTGATTTTCTTCAGTGGTGTCAGGCCCTGACAGAGGAGTTGTGATGGATTAAGCTTTGTTTTTCTCACTCTCCACTCTTCCTCTTGTGAATGTTGTTCCATCCTTAGTGTGTGCACCAGAATGTGACCCGTATTTGTGCCGCAGCTGCTCAGAGAGCAATGCTTGGTGTGGTTGAAGGCAAGTCCCTCATGTTTTCACCAAAGTCTTAAAATAATTGACACTCACCTTCAGTTTAATTGTTCCTTTATCTAAAAGGAAAAAGAGAGAGAGAGAGTTATTCTTCCAAAGCTAAGGTACTAACGCTTTAGACATTTGCAGCTGAGTGAAAGGAGACCCCACGTCATACAGTTAACTGCAATACCCCTTCATTATGATTTCACCTGAAGTAATTTTCCTGCACTGTGTAAAACAATCTGCAGGGTGAACAGTAGAGTTCTCAAAAATAAACTTGGTCCACATTTATTGACAATTTTTGCCCAAGGTAAGCTGCAAAGTGCTCTATGGTTAGAGAGTACCAGTGAGGCTGAGGTTTTAGCACAGGCCATCCTATGCTTACAGAAGTATTTTGCTGTAAAAAGGACGTGACCTCTTTTGGGACTTGAATAATTCTCAGAACAAACACTCATAGAATCTATTGTGATTGCTGGATACAGCCATACCTAAGATCTCTCTTTAGCATATGTTGTCCACATGTGTAAGCATCACTCCCTTTGAATTACTTAACAATTGTCAGCCAATTTCAAAGACGACAAAGGGAAGATAAAACCAGAGACAATCTGTTCCAAGAAAGGAAATGGCTTTTATATAACTGCCAGTTTTTACACACAGAAGGGTTAAAACATGATGGTTAAAGACTCTGATTGCCTGAGCCTTGTATACATTACAGCTTACACCACTACTAGCAGCGGTAGAACAGCACTACTGGATTTTCATTTTCACTAATGTAAATTAATTAAGTATTAAGTTGGACATCATCAAAACACTTCTTGTCTTTACACACGGGACAGCGAGGTATCGGTCTTGGATTTTAAACACTTATCCAACTGCACAAAAATTACCACCTCTCTCAGCAATACTCAGTCCTGAAGATGGGGAGATTGCATTTCCAGTACTCATTTTAAAATAAGGGTAGAAAATTATGAAGTTTTTATAGAGTTTATATTTTGTTTTAAAGCCAACTTATTTTATTCCGTATACAGCTCCCTAGTGACAAACATTCAGGTTTCAAAAGGAAAGATACTCACTATAAAACTCGAGTATCAATTATCCAGAGTCTCCGTATGTCTTGGTGTTCCAACATTCCTTGAATGTTTGAGATCACATACATCAAAACCACACTAGCGCAATCAACTGAGAATGTTTAGCAGTGGTCAATGAATTAAATATTAGTTTGGTTCTAGTTCTGTGATCACCTAAAACAATTCTCTAAGAGATACTGATGTGCTCCCACAGCACATCAACCTATAAACTAGTTGTCAAGGTCAGAATTACAGGAACTTACCCAGAACTGTTCCGTGGCCTCGTGACACAGTTTCTCCTTTGACTACTAACTGAATCTGGACTGTTGTCTCCTTGACAGAGTTAAAGATGGTTATGCTTATAGCTTCCTCAACACCAGATCGGAAAACAGAAGGTGCTGCAATCAAATAGCCCCTGAGGAGCAAAATTGGAAGTGGACTGTTAAGAACAGCAGCAAGAGTGTGATCTTTATATTTGCCCCTGTAGAGTCACATTCATGACCAGCAGCATTCTAGGCCTATATCTAATATGCATAAATGAAGACAGAATGTACACAGAAATTAACTGAACCTAAGTGGCTTACGAATCCTTAGTATTTAAATATTTAAAGATGTTGATATTTATGTTTATTGCATATATATATATAAAAAAAATTATTTGTACGCTATATATAAACAAACTAAATATATAACTAGATAATAATAAAAAAGGTGAAGTTCATGCAAGAATAAGGAGGTACCTGAGCCTGCAATAGAGTTTTGCAGATAATGCTTTGTTTTGAAACAGTTTAGATACTTCTAACATTTTTGCCTCAATTATTTTTCACGGCTCTGTTTTCAAAAGAAGTGACTCTCAGTGCTGACACTCAGCACTTTCTAAATGTCAGACTCGCATACATGTAATGCATCTAAACTTCCAATTCATATAGAAGCAGCCCAGAAACTGCAGTTACAAGATTGGGCTCAAATTCTCAGTTCTGCTACCACTTTTTTATTCAAACAATGATACCCTGCATGTTTATAAAACCCAGCAGAAAGGAATTATTTTAGCAAGCACACACAGAGTTTTAAAGCCACCCTAGACGACCTCCCCTATAAACTACAATCCTTGTGTTTCTGAATGGAATTGGTACATTCCTCTGTGCTGAATGGCACCATGCCATGAACTTGTCAACAAAAAGCATTACAGACTCTGAGCTCTTTGATGCGTTGGGCTGTAAGCAACACATTTATATTCTCTTCATGACATACCTTTATGGGGTTTTTTCTACCCAAAAGGGTTTTTTTAAGTGAGACGATTCCTCACATGACTCTTTAAGCCAAATTTCTCAGCCTATGCCTTTCCACAGTTGCATGAGCCAGGTTGCCTTAGTTCATGATTAATTATCACTTTGGGATGAGGATGATGGTGTTTTACAGCTCCCAAGTCATCTTTTATCAAATTCCAACCCCATGTTTCTCTCTCAGCAGGCCTCATTGCCATGGAGATCCCATTACCCCCAAAGGAAGTTCAGATCTCTGTGGCATTTGAGTTAAATTGTATGGGGTACTTGCAGATTCAAAACCTTATGGTTGCCAGGTTTGAAAATTCATCAGAACAATAATAAATAACAATAAAAAGTTACTACTTAGCCTGCAAATTCTTGGTAAGGCAGACATAGCTGATCTAGTTGCAGGGGGAGAAAGAGGACCATCTGCATCCAGTACGAAATGATTAGATTCAAACTGTCACATAAGCACAGCACTACAGTGCCATATGTGAAGCACATGTATTCACATTGTTCTAAATTGCTGCAACTCTTTCTGAAGTATCAATCTGCTGACGCGACTATTTAAATCACTTAATAAGTGGCATTTGAATATTAAATATTTAACTTGGCAATTAAGCAGTTAACTTGACAGTGACCGGACAGATCCTTTAAGCACATTTGACTAACAGCTCTGTCAGGTTACACCAATACTTGGCAGAACGTGAAATATTTTCTAGTAAGCAAGTGAAAATAAGTTCTCCATGGCACTCAGTTAATGCAGCTATTCATGAAGTTGACGGGCTATAGTAAGCTAAGGATAAAGAACAAAGCAATCCTTAATCAAAGTTAACCTAAAGACACTGGAACGAGCTGTGGATTCAATTTCTAAAAGCCAGAGAACTTTCCCCGCAGTGAAATGTTTCTCCCTGGATGATTTTCCCCACAAGAATGCTTCACATGCTCTTCGGGAGCGCCCAGCATTACCTTCAACCATCCCAAGCACAACAGCAGCCCCTGTGCAACACCCCGGATTCCTTAAATAATTGTTTGCAGATAAAAGCTTTGCAGCCGCTCGCTGGAGGAGCTAGAGGCAGGTATTTCTAAGGAGGCTTTTTTTTTTTTTTTTTTTCCTCCTCCTTTCCCTATGCTATGCACTTTTGCACCGGCGAGTACAAACGTGCTGCTCGGCTTGGGAACCGCCGCAGCTCGCCTCCCCGACCCCAGCCCCTTGAGGGGACTTTTCCCAGGTTTTTGTGAAGGGGCCGGTGCAGCCACCCCCGGGCCCTCTCGCAGAGGGGGGTGTGTGTGTGCCACCCCGCCACCCTTGCCAGGGAGCTCGCCCTCCTCCCGGTACTTACTGCCTCTCTAGGGGCTGGGCTGCGCTCAGGCTGCAGAGGGTCAGGAGGACCCCCCAGGCGCAGCCGGGCTCTTTGCGGGGCATGGTGCTCCGGAGCCCCCCGGCCACGGCGCTCTCGGGCAGGCAGGAGAAGCCTTTTGTTCCCGGCGAGCGCAGCCCGAGCTTCCCCGCCGCCCCGCTCCCGGGCTCGGCTCCCCGGTGCCTCTGGCCGCCGCCCCCGCCGCGTCCCCGCCCCCGGGCCGCCCCCTCCTGGCCCCGGTGCCCGCTCGGCTCCGGCCCCGGCTCTTTGTCTGCGGCTCCCCGCCTGCTCCTGACAGCGTGCACCGGGGGAGGGGGCCGGTCCCCGCCCCTCCGCCTCCCGGCCCCGGCCGCTCCCAGGTGCGCTGCGCGCCCGGCCCCGCTCCGCTCCGCCAGCCCTGACAGCGCGGCCGGGCCGGGCTTCTGCCCCCCAGAGCTGCTGCTCTGCCGAGCCCAGCCCGCCCGCCACAGCACCTGCCCGAGCTCTCTCTGCCTTCCTCCTCCACTCCCCGTGGGTGCCGGGGCAAAAGTTTAAATTCCCAAAGGTCCCCTCAACCTGGACCAGGGCACAGCACTCCCTGCATCCCGCTTGACTGAGCCTTGGGACTGCGAGGCACTCCATGGACCACTGCCGAAGAACCGCTTTCCAAGTCAAAATCCAGTGCCGGGAGTGATGCTACACTCTCCTCCTCCCTCCTTAGGCCCGAATCTATCCATCTCCATCCCTCCGTGCCCACCCTGGTTCCCGGGGCTCGGGACAGGAGGGGGAGCTCTCACTGCACTACTCTGAAGAAGAGGGTGCAGCCTAAGAGTAGAGTTTACACAAATCAGGGAAAAGCATACCCAACGCAGCAGCAGAGATTCAAGGTGAGAGAATAAAGGCCATGTCCCACAGCAGTGGATTAAATGCCACATAGAGATATCAAGGAATGATTTCTTCGATCCTTGCTGGAAACAGTCTGGGCAAGGCAGGATCCCAGATGTGCTGCAATAGAGCTATACTCACCTCAGAATAAATTCAAGCCCTCAGCGTAGGTAGTTTCTTATTTTCCCCCAAACAGTACACACCTGGATTAGGGTAAACTATGAGGAAAAGAGAAAGAAAGTTATGAAATACTACATTTTTTTTTCTAGGTTAGCTCCCTTATTTGAACCTCAGTTCCATTTCTTCTAAAAATCACTGATATGGAGCCCAGCATTTTATTTAGCAAAAATACAGATTTGTATTCAAAAGTCAACTCAATAGTTTACCAAAG
Organism: Tyto alba; assembly: GCF_018691265.1. Lineage (NCBI taxonomy): Eukaryota > Metazoa > Chordata > Aves > Strigiformes > Tytonidae > Tyto > Tyto alba. Next base: position 12,152,903 of record NW_024881293.1, on the reverse strand, counting down.
GCCCTTTCTTCTGGCTTTTGGACAAGAAAAGCAGCAAATCAAGGTGCTAAAGCTGCTCAATTATTAAAATGATTGTTCTTTACTTCAGTCATCATTTATTTTAGCAGTAACATTACTAGCTAACACATTTTCTGCAAGTCAGTCCATTCTCTAAAAATACGATGTCATCAAAAGGAGTGAGGTTTCCCTGACTACTTCAGCAATAGGACTCCAGAGGCTGTTCAGTCCATGGCCAGGAGAGCAACAAAATGGTGCCTAAATTTTTATCCTGTTTTAAACTTACACTAATTTTAATATTATTTTTGTTAAAAAAAAAAAAAAAAAAAAAAAGTTACCTTCGCAGCTTTTAGTTATTCAGATTATCTTCAGTAATGGCTAACACTGCTAGAGGTAGCTACATTTTCCTACTTAAACTTACCTTAAAACAGCATTGCCTTATTTTTGTGGCGAGGCACAACAAATGTAAAAGATGAGGGAACAGATTTTGTCAAATTAAAAAAAAAGCAAGCTAAACTAGGGCTTTAAAAAATATCTCTCACCTGAAAATTCTTTACACCAGACAACTTAAACAGTCTCAAATCAAAAGGACGATATATTTTGCAAGGCTCATTAGTTTTTAGGATTGGACACAACAGTTAAAATCATAGCCAAGCAAGTTGGGAAGGTTTTAAAGAAATCACCTATTTAAACCACTCTTATTACATCAACAATCCTTGACTAATGTTTGCCCACAGGTCCTGTTTAAAGACTTGCCCTAATTATCAAGATCGGGGCAGAGAATTTAAGGAATTTTATTCAATACAATAAGAACATCAGAATTATGCTCTCATTACTGAACAAGAAGTTTTTAAAGATTGTGCACCACCTTGGGAAAAGTTATTTTCATTTATTTTTAATGGGATTTTTCTAGCGATAGCTCATCTGTGGGAGGAGTTGTAGAATGTCTTGGAGCAGTTTTCAGCTTTTAATATTATGTAAGCTGAATCCATTTTGCTTGCTGCTATGCTATTTAAGCACAACTGCTCCTCTCTTGCTCACTTCATTGCTCATGTATCTTCACATGACAAAACAACACTATGAGAGCTACCAAGGGACTCTTTTGTTTGCCCCAAATTGAAGACACGTGCAAGAAAGCATGAAGTCAAAAAGAGGCCCTCCTAACACATCTTTTCTCTCCATCTTTAAAGTATATAGGGTTTCTCATATGATCTCTCATTCCTCAGAAATGTATAATTGTACTCAAATAGTACTACTCTTGTACTAAGAGTTGTATGAACTTGTACTAGCTGTGACAGTCAAGGATATAAATAAGGCAGTACCTGTAAGAATAGGTAATGTATTTTCTTAGATTATGTTAATTAGTTTAAGACACTAACACTCTCCTCCAAAGACCTTGCACTAGTACTTGTTGGGGTGATGTCAGTTCAACTGACATTACACTGGGTTTATATGGAATTAAATATAATGGCTGCCTTTCAGATTTTGTAAGAGCTGTATTTTTCTATAAATATTTCACTAGAAATTAGCTTTGTCTTTCTCCATACTAAATGCAACTATTGCACAGCCGAGATCAACATTTTACTTGCACCTACTCTGTCTCAAACCTAGGTCACACTTCAGTTTATGATACTCTTTAACAAAATAACTCTGTTTATAATGCAGCTTGGCTTTTGCAACTTAACTAGAGATGGAAGTAGCTAGATTGTCTAAATTTAAAAAGGTTGATTCTTCCTTACCGCGGCATTCTCCCTCTGTTTATTCCAACTCATTCAAACTGCAGAATCATAGAGATCATTTCCCAAGGAAACCAGCTAGGCTTTATGAGAAGCATCTTATTAGAAAGTACATTAAAGTGGCAATGCTTTTGTTTGTTTGTTTTGTTTATTGAAACAAACCAAAACATGCAAAGATAAACTGGTAATTCCAAATTCTTTTTCAGCTTCATCATATTATCCAATACATCCACAGAACCCTGTATGCCTCAATATTTTCCTGTCTGCAAAGCAGCCATACTAATGTTAGCCTCCTTCCTCAGGGCAACAATTAAGAGCATGTTGGAATCCTTTGGTTAAAGACAATAAGGCGGCAAAATTAAGATGAAGCATCTCTGCTGTTCTCATGGTATAACAGCCTATAACTGATGTACAGTACCTCGCCATTCAAACTGATGATTTTGACAGTAGTACTGCAGAGATCAGGTATGTTTTGGGTGAAATAGCATCACGCTTCTAAAAAAATATTATCTCTACACTTAATCCATACCTCTTGCAAGAGCAGATCCACAAATGCTTCCTTACAGACTCATGCCTGAGATCTACAGATTATGTAGCAAAAAAATCAAAGTGCCACTAAACACCCATTCTGTCATACACACTTTATCTTTGAAAAAGCTCAAAGTATGGACTTTGAAGAAGCAACAGGATTTAGCAATGAATTGATGAATGCAGCAGAGTAACTTCTAAAATGGAACTCCATCATCTTCAGCATAATGTTATAATATTTCTGATCACAAACCCAGGTATTTCTACATTTTGGCAATCACAGCAAGAAATTATCATTATGTGGACTATACCCCCTTTTAAATAATAGTCGACTTTTAAAAAAGGAGACATTTCTTCCAAAATGAAGGTCTTCTATTTGATATTTACTGACTACAAGACATATCAGGCAATTACAGTCTCTAAAGACGGCAAACCATCTTCTAATTATGAAAGTATGTGCAATCCTGTAAATAAAGCTAGAATCAGCTTGGTCAGAAAAGAAAAAAAAAAAAAAGGAGGCTTTAGATATCATTACAAACTATTTAGTTACTGAAATGGAATTTTCTGTGCCTGCCAAAATGAATCCTATTCAGTGTGATGCAACAGGTGTTGGAATTCCAGCAGCCGCCTGCAACCCACATCTGGTAATAGTTAAGAGTTTAAAGGAAGTTCTGTAAGAACTGCTTATGTATAAAAACTATTCATCAGTCAAATCTATGGGCCATATTCACCCACCCGCTTGCACTGTGCATAGTTCAGATTTTTATTTAGTTTACAAAAAATGTAATCCTGCTCCTCATGAAATTTTAGGAATCTCAGGCACTTGTCCAGGTCGAAAGCGTGCGGGGATTGGTGTGGCTATACCAGTGTGTCAAAAAGGTGAGGGAAGGACTGCAGTCTATACAAGGTGGGAATACACCTATATTGGTTCTGACAAGATCTAATTTATATCCTGAGTGCTTGTACAAGCTCATCATTGCAAAAGAAAGCATTCCACCCCCATCCTATGTCCCACCTACTTGATAAATAAGCTATATGCAATGTTAAAATGATTGGACAGGTAGCTGTCAAACAAAACCAGAGTTAACACTAAGCCCTAAATAATACTAATTCTTGAGAACTGCTACTCTCAGCTGTGCCTCCTTTCACCTTTTTTTCACCACAATTGCAAATTCAAATCAGCAAGACTACTCACAAGAATCAAGTGGTCAGATTACACCATTAATAATTAGCCCTTGTTAACTGCCTCAGCGAGTGTTATCACTAACTTGTCACAGTATGACTGGACCTAAAGGCATGGGAGGGAATACTCACTCATTTAAAGATTTTGAGAATACATGCATAAATTGTGCACATAAAGAAAGATACGCAGTAAAAAGAAGGCTATTAATTATTTGGTTTTGCACTGTCCGATACGCACTAGATTTCAGTGGAAGCTCAGTGAAAAATAAAAAACAACGTACAAGTCTGGCTTTAAGGAAGCCAGTCATTTGTGTCCCCCCCTTATCAATGGAAAAACATTCATGTCAGTCATTACATACCACCAGAGAATAATAAGGTCTTAGTTAATTTTTACAGCATTATATTCATGGTAGAAAACCCCACACCCATTTCTTTAACTCCCAGTTTTGTTCTCCCTTTGTGTTTCTGTGACAGCCTCCTTTCTGTAGCCAAACACAGATATCTAATGTAGAAACTGATAACTGCAAAACAAGTGTCCTATTGGCTTTGCCATATTACTGCAAGCTTACCAGCAATGAGAATGTCTGTTAACAGAAACTACACCGGTCCAGATACAGAGTGGTAGAAACAAGACTGATCCTGCCTCTTGGGAATACAAGCATCTCTAGAACTAAATTACAAGGAAAGGATAATTAAAGAGCACATAAAAAATAAGATTATGAGTAGCATTTAACAGAATAATTATATTAAGCATACAGTTATTAAATATTGGTCAAAAATACTTATTAATCCTATTCACAAAAGGAGAGGCTGATCTTTCAGAGCAGTATAACATTTTAATTCCTGACAAAAATTACTGAAATAGTACTAACAAATCATTCATATGGGCAATGTTGATTTAGAACATGAATAGAGCACTGTGCTTAATCAGAAGTGGCTGTCATTAAGACATTTAGTAAGAAATTATTTCCCAATTTTCTACTCAGCCTCTGTGTATGACTGGTGGAATAGAAGTTTGTGCATAGTCTGGTGCTTGGGAGTTTTATACATAAATAAGGGATCTAGAGAGGTTGTGAAGTCTCCACACTTAAGTTAGTAAAAATTCAGCTGGACACCTTTCTAACTAGGAACAAGTAGAGGTGTCTTTTTATCATAAAAATCGTATTAATTTGAGAAATTGGATTTTGTTCAGTTAGGCGAAGACAAATTTCTTATGACAAAAAAGGTAGCAAGAAAGGGTTAAGGGCTCTCAACATCTTTGGGCACTGCCCATCCAGATACTATACTTACCCTGTCCATAATACGCTGAATTTGTGTAAGTGTACTAACATTGCTCTATAGTCAAGCTCCTAAGCTTCATCCTGGTTTAGCTGGGGATCAGTGCTGCACTCCTAGTCACTTCTTTAGCATTTCACTTACTGAAATAGTCTAAAAATTTCAGAATAAATACACAACAAAGCCTGAGTGCCACAGACAGAGAATCTTTTTGGGCAGTAGTCCTGAACTCTACTGTTCAATCAGCTGTTTAACTTCCCACCCCTACATGCAGTAGATATTAAAACAAGAAATTAAGCTTTAATATCCTACAGGTCATCTCCAAATGCACATTGTCTATATAAACAAAAAATTAGTTATGTCTTAAATGGAAAATTGTTTGCTTCCCTAAGATACGAAATTTAAGATCTTGAAATACCAGGAAACTCGCTAAGTCTTGCACATATATTACCACACAAATATTTTAAAAGAAACTGATCAGAGGCATTTGAGACCCCTCTGCAAACCTAGTCCTCCACCCTTGTGCTTGCTTTACAGACCACACACAAATGCAGGAGAAGAAACAACCTAAAATCATTTTTGTGAGTTGAACAGGAATGCTCACATAATCACTGGAAACCCTCTTAATTGGTGTGGCTCAGTGGTGCATTTCAGAGCTGTTAGATCTTCTGCCGCTGTGGAACTCTTTTCATGTCCTGGCAATCACAGTCCAGCCAGCAGTTTGTTTATCATATTCAGTATGAGTTTCCGGATCTCCAACAAAGTGGTATTTACTCCGAGGCAGGGAAGACTTCAGTAATCCAGTAAGTTCTCATTAGCCTAAAATGCAGAAACATCTGCTGGGGTCATGAGCTGCTTACTTGCTGATGATGAGCAAAGAACCAGCTCCATTTGAAGCTAGTGTGAACAAAGAATTGCAGGGTTGGGGGGTGGTGGTGAAGAGGCAAACCGGCCTCAATTATCTCCTGGGCTGCAGCTCCACTACAGCGCACCACAGGCACAGGGGGATGCTCCCTCACCTTGGCCCCGGAGACCCTGTCACAGAAAGCACAGGTATTACAGGCAAAAATGCTTTGACTCAGCCCTCCTGAGCTGGTGCTCAAAACAGTCAGGCAACACCAGTGTAACTGAAGAGAAGGTGCTCAGAGCTCCCCGAGAAATACCAGAATCCAGGCAGTGCTAACCTAGCTTACAATTATCTTTGCCGATTTCTTTTTCAACAATTAAGAGAATTTCACTGGGGATGAACACTGACATTTCTGTGCTCCGCTCCTTCCTATCCAGGCTCTCAGACCTAGCTGGTTTGTTTCACAACGGCTTTCAGTTTTTGAAGAGAAAAAAAGTCTCCCTCTTCCCCCCCAGAAAAGCACCTTTGGACACATGAACGTTACCAATTGGTCAGTAAGAACTTCTGGTCTAAAAGATTAATACATAGGTAACAAATACTGTGCAAGTTCAGATAGAACAAAACTAAATCTACATTGATACAAGTTTCAGAAAGGAAAACATTATTAATTGTAGGTAATAAAAAACAGCAACAACAACAAAAAGAGATTGATAACCTGAATAAAAAGAGCCTTTAAGTTGTTTAGGATTCCAACTGATTCAGAGCACATGACATCGTCAGAAAATAACTGGAAAATACAAAATAAGTGGTGTCACATCTGTTTAGCTCCTGCTCCAGTGATTCTGCAGTTCTTTGTTTTGTTTGCACAGTGTTAAATATGGTAGCACCTAATTCTGTGGCTATTTTAAGGTTGAGAAGCCTAAAACACTCCAGCAGAGTCAAACCAGAACCACTTAGAAAGAATATTCAGGAAAACCAAGAGGGAAAAGTCTCCTTTCAAAACAGTTTAAAACCCTTTCCTGGAGAGGCTGAGCTGCTTTATCTAACATTTGTTCCATCATGTGTACAAAGAATTACACAAGTGTTCAATTTAAGAAGAACATCTAGAATGCACAAATCAATGCCCATGATTCTTCTGAAACAATGAGTGCACATCCCCAAGCACTTCATTGTTTTGTACATGCAGTTGGCCTTTAGCTCCAGGACCCCCTTTGCTTTAGGCTTGTGTACAGATAATGGCTGCCATCTGCAGTAGAAAGGATGAACTGCTTCCCCAAAAGATTTAGTCTTTCAGTGTGATCACAGCAAGCAGAATCTTTCGTTGCCACTCTTCTTCAGGGAAGAAAACTAATAGTATTCTACTTTATAGTGAAAATTTGTGTTGCTGTCTGTTGCTTATGTAACATTTGGGTATACATACGTACACACACACTAGTATCTCAATGGTAGAAAGTCACTGGACAGAAGAGGATCGGTTTAATTTAAAAGTATTTATTAAAAAAATTTTTTTAGACCAGCAATGAGGTCTACCATTAAGAAATCCTAGGCAAGACACTCTGACTTATGTCTGTGCACAGACAGAATTATCAAGACACTATAAACTTGATTTTCAGTTCATCTCTCTCATATTTAAGAACACCCCTCTCGACTTTTGAGTCCCAGAATGACACATTTTCATGAGCAGGTTAAAGGCATGAGGGCACACATCCTAGAAATTACCCAAACCTTGGAAAAACGGTTGTTTGACCAGCAGTTTTATCATACAGGAGCCTTTCTACCAGTATCTCCACCCACTGAAAAGAAACAGACCACGGATTTGCAGCTAACCCATGACTTGCTTGCTTAGCAAAGTTCCCCATCCAGTGGCCAACCCTGGAGCTGCAGCTCCTGGTCCAGGCCCCGAACACGATCCTGCTGCGTGAAGCACCTGTAACTCACAGACTGAACAGCAGCACACGGGGGTGAACTATAAGATGCAGTCCATCTAACATGTTTGAGGAAGAAGAAATAGATAAATAACTTAAAATAACTCAGTGCCCTCCCACTGGCTCATGGATAAGTTCCTGTGAAAAAAAATGACACTGATATTACATACAAGGAAGGTTTTATTAGTTCATTATATATTGATTTTTACCCAGTGTGATGTACATTTTATTGATCCAGTTACTACAGCTTAATTTACTCCTAACTTTTAATAGGAAAAGACAAGAATCTAGTTAGACCCTTAGTAATACCAGGAGGAAACCTTGAATAACACTTCAAAGAGTGCAAGGAAAAAAGCTCTGAGTATTTTTTGAACAGGCCAAAAAGCTTTATAGACACAGCTTATGCCAAAAATATAACACTAAACAGAAAATAGAAAGCAAAGCTTCTGAAAAACTGTCACAGAAAGAAGTTCCACAGGTGAAAAAAAAAAAAAAAACAGGATATAGCATGTCTTTCATGCATTCCATGCACAAAAATGGAAAGTACATTGAAAAAACTGCTGCACCTAGCATGTATGTTTGTAACAGAGCACACTTGCTCTCAGGCACTTACTCAGTAGTTAGGTTTGAGGTTTCTCTCCACATCACAATCTTCTGGCCTTGGCACACTGGGTGCCACTGCTTAGTGCCTGTAAGTCCATCACTGCACATATTGTGTAGTGTTAGCCCTGTGTAAGCCCAGATGAAAACAAGAGCTTCTGTGGGAGATCAGTGAAGATATTCAGACATGAAGGCTATTGATACAGCAGTGGAAAATAGTCTTTATTATTAGAAAGAATAAATAAAATCCTAATGAGAAGGTATCAGGTTAATATAAAAGCATTTATGATTTTAACAATTTGTTTCCAAGACAATTAGGCAACAAGTTACCAAAACTTTTCACTTGTTACAAGTGACCAGGCTCCTTCCAAGCATCAGCCTCATTATTTGCTACCCACATAGCTTTTCATCTCAGCAAATCCAGAAAAAAGGGACAATTAAGAGTTCCCCCAGAAGCTGTTCACTGAGTGACCAATCATCATGCTGTACATTCCTACAGATCCTCCTGATGAGGCCAGCAAATGCACAGTATCACATACACAAGTCCACACCTATATTCGACACTCTGCCCTCTAACGAACACAACTTTGGAAAGAGATGCAAATCAGTGTACTTGAAGCCAGTTCCAAGAAAGTAAAACAAGAAGTTTAAGAATACATAGGTCATATTTGCTAAGAATTACATTTATTATTATTTACCTTTCATTATTGTCAAGGCAGAAAGTGATGAGAAAGGTGTCACAGAAATTCATGCTAAAAAAAAGATGACTCCTTATTGGACAACATGCAGAAGAGAACTCAATTTCTTACATTGGTAAGCATACAATGCTGCTGGTGTCATATTCTGATATAACTGAAAATCTGAACAAGTTATACGTTCACACAAGAAGTCTGCTGGCACTGATTTAGTATCCACTCGTTAGTAAAACAATACATAAAGTTAGTTGAAGTACCAGCGTTTCACAACATCTAGTCCATGGTTCTCTTCACATATTCTTTGGTTATGCAGAGAAACTTCTTTACTAACCTGAAATGACAGGTTCTGCACTTCTGTGAAGCTCCTGGAACAAATGAAGCAAGCTAAATCAGTTACTCCAGAGGATAACAACTTCTGCTTAACCCCAAAGGCAATGCGCCTGGACATTCGCATCATTCTCCTACCATGGAGCCACCAGAAGGAAAAAATGTAAAATGTGAATTTTCTTCCAAAGGCTAGAATTTGGAGGAGATGAGGACAGTTTGCAGGACAGAGAGATACGTGGCTTTATGAGATATTAATCTTCAAGATTTTAACTATTATCTCCTCTAGGGAAACGAAGGAAGGAAAGGAAATTTATCATGCTTTATCTCTTCCTTGTGCTCTCAGTTATATTTCATATTTGTTGACACACTACTTGAGCAAAAACCCCCTTTTCTGTGCTCTTTGTACCTCCTAAAGGATATTTGCATGATTATTATTTAAGACTTCCAGTTCACTTTTCTGCCTCGTGGAGTTCTCCACTCTCCTACATATTTGCACTTTACCGTGGCCATTCTTGCTCATGGAAATTCTCAGCAAAAGTGTCAGAAAATGGCACACTAAAGCTGTTCACTTTTAATACACAAACTAAAGGCTACAAACATCTTTATTTTGACTGTAGATAGGGTAGGGATATCAACACCCATGTCTGCTACAAACAGAATTAAACTTAGTGCTACTATCTCCCCAGTTAATCTTCCTCCAATATACATTCTGGTTATATTCTGGCGTGACTATAGATTTTCCTCTGAATATATAGCAAACAAGTCTTTTCACCTGGTTGTTGTAAATACCTTTGAAGCTCTTTATCTAGTTTCTGAGAAACTTCTTTAAGGTCTTTCAGTACGTTAAATGTTTTTTCACTTTCTTCTGAGTAGCTTGGCATAACTTCTGTCAGAAGTTCCTTTGTGACAGTTAACTGCTTTTGTAGTTCACCTGCAATAGGAGATGTTAAAAAATATTATTCAAAAATGCATGCAATGGCATCAGTTAATACAAGATTACTTAATAGTTGCAGTGGTCACAAAAATAGGTGAACTAGATGATGGAAAACTACTGTTTGTTGACCTTTCACAAACACACTATGAGAAAACCATGAAAGCCAAATTATTTTTAGCTATGAAGACTAATACCAGAAACAAGCTATTAAAACTGCTAATCAAGTTCTCATTTAGAGTACAAAGATTTTTACAAAACAAATGCAAGAGAAAAAACAATATTTAAACATCCAAAATTCCCAGGCCAGTTACATATATTGCTATTGGCATGCATCCCCAACATTAAACTTGTCCAATTTTCCTTTAACATTTACAAACCAAAAATATGTATTTGTTTCCTTTCAAGGCTTCTTATAAGAATTCTGTTCTTCAATAAACCTTTTCTATTTGTTTTAAAGTGTAAGCAAGATTATTGTAAATGGTTTAATAGTCTTGTTTCTTGCAGACCTACAGTTTAAAAGTGTAACTTCTTGTCCAGACTTAAATACAAAACTCAAGTACTAATCTAGTCAACAAATGTTCACTGATTCAAGACATCACACCATATATTTAAGCCTTAGTTCTACAGGAAATGTGAGTAAGTCTACCCATGTGACTTTATCCCTCAAACATAGAAACAAGAAGACATCACAGTATCTCTACAACTTGCTTACCCATTAGGAACAAGAAAGGAGGAGGAATACCATGAATACAGTTAAAAGATAGAAACTTGCTAAAGAAAGTGTATATGAAGACAGCCCTAGCTTAGAAAGCTGGTTTATTTTTTCCTGCTGCAAGACCAAAAAAAACATGTTCAACTACAGTTTAGTGGTTAAACAGAGACATGAATTATTCATAGCAAAACATGTGACTAATGCTGCAGCCCACTGTCCATGCAAGCTCTAAGAGCACACAAAATTCCTCTAGTGGCCACAGATAGATCCAGTAATAACAACGTAAGAATTTTAGCATCCCAAAAACCCCACTGTTTCTGAAAGTAAATCCGATGAATCAAATTTTCATACCAAGGTATGTTAGTGTATCTCCTTCTATGTGAATATTCTTTATGGGTAATTCATGTCTAGTGGTATCCAGGGAAGCTGCAAAGCTTTTATATTGGTCTTTAAACTGTTCACAAACAGGAACAAGGGGAGAAAGTACTTCCATCTGAAAAAGAAACACGATGAACCAACACTTCTTCAAAAGCAGCCATTTTGTTAGTACAGATCTGGCTCAATACTGAAAAATACTTTATAAAACCCCCCAAGTACCACTCTGAAATACTTTTTGACAGAGGAATTCAAGACATTTCTGGCACGATACCCCTATCATGACGTTTAATAAGTTTTCCTCTACCACCCCAAAACACCTAGGTCAATACCAGTTTCCTTGTTACCGTATCTCAGAGATATTAGCAACATAGCAGGCAAAGTGTTTCGTATGTGATACTTTGACTGTAGCTAACACTGTATTCACCAGAAGACAAAAGTCTTGTTTAATTTTTGCAATGAATATTTGTTAAAAGCAAGCACAGGCTCAGTTTTGAAAATTAATTATTCAGAAAGTGCTACCTTTTAATTTGACACAACAGAACTAACAAAATACTGAAAAAGATGGGAGGGTTTAGCTTCTAAGATCACCTATTATCAAGAACTTCATTAGAAACTTACCTTCTTACAACCAGGCCAGAACTACAGCTGTCTAACATATAAAAATAAGACAAAGAACAGAAGATGTTCACTTCTCATCTAAGGGTTAGCATCTCAGCTCCAGCCATAGCTGTAAGGATGTTCACATGGTTTTAAGATACTTGCATCTCCTGTGCATCAACTGTAAACTGCTTTGGCAGCCAGTGTGCTATTGCTGCCCTTTGCCTATCCACAAGGGACAACACAAAAGTGACAAAGGCATTTGCTTAGGTTACTAGAGAGCATTACATGCCACAATAGGAAGTAGATATTTATTTTAAGATGCATAAAATTGTATACCAGCAGGCTACAGAAGGAGATGAATCTTCTCTGGATAAAGGACTACTTCATAAGTGAGCTTGTTTAAATATAGGAGAAGCATAAATTGTAATGAAGCCTACCTGTTTGTCTAGTGCATCATCAAGTATCTGCTCTCTCTCTTTGAAAAAAATTTCACGCTTCAACTCACAGAGCTTCTCCTGTTGTCTCTCCTTTTCTTCACACAACATTAGTAAGTTTTTTTCTGCTTTCTTCTCCAACTCAGCAAGATTTTTTCCTGCCTATTACATCCAAAAAATATTCACAACTACAGTAATGCTACATCTAAGTAATTAACAGTCTGAATAAACAAATGTAAGCCTCAGACCAGGTCAGAGAGCTGCAATTAATGAATGCTAGATCTCATACAATAAACACAGTACATTATAATTAAAGCCCCACTCCATCTTCTTCCTCCCACCCCCGGTAGTATTTTCTGAAAAGGAAAAAATATACATATACAGCACTGACTGAACAAAGAACAGTCACTGCTACAACCTTGAACTCCAAACACACTTACTCAGGGTCTTCCCCAAACTTCTACATACCTCTGTGTGGTGGGCTGACCCTCTATCAATCCCCTCCTCAATGGGACAGGGGAGTGAGACTGTGATGAATGACTTGCGGGTCAAGATAAGGACAGTTTAATAAAGCAAAAGCAAAGGAAGTAGAGAATAAAATCTTCTGTTTTCCCATCAGCAGGTGATGTCCGGCCATCTCCTGCTTTAGACATTTTGTCTGCTTTGCTCCAGAAGACAAACGTAAATATCAAATGCCCCTCCTTCCTTCTCCTTTCTCTCAGCTTATTGCTGAGCAGACGTCATATGGTATGGAATCTCCCTTTGGTCAGTTGGGGCCAGCTGTCCTGGCTACATCCCTTCCCAAGATCTTGCACACTCCCAGCCTGTGGGGGTGGGGAAAATGTTGGAGGGACAGCCTTGATGCTGTGCCAGCAGTGCTCAGCAGCAGCCAAAACACCAGTGTGTTATCAAAACCTTTCTGGCTACCAGGACACAGCACAGCACCATGAGGGTGGTTAGGGTGAAAATTAACTCCATCTCAGTCGGACCCAACATACCCCACTTCATGACGAACCAGCACCAACTTAATAAACTGGCACTGATTTCACTCTGTGAGAGTTTTCAAACAAGTCAGAGTTTTACAATCATAAACATATAAAGTCACAAAAATTTAACTTTTATGAATCAGAAAGCATAGACCAGAAAGTAAACAATTCCTTAATACCATGTTCTTCTACCTGATACACCAAATACTTGACTGACTCACCTTTACTCTTAGGTAAGTCAAAAGCAGTGTCCGAGATTCCAGCTCTGATATCAGAGGATCAGAATCATCTTCCTTCAGAAAAGAAAAGAATATACCAGATCAATTTTGGTATCTAAACAATTATTTTTATAATGTTCAAATAAATTGGACTGAAAGTCGAATTTGTGCCCAGAATCATCATCATCATCAGTCAGCTTGATGAAAAAAGTGTGGGTTTTTAAATGACACCTGTTAATTATATAAATCTTTTTGTTCCACCATTTTTTAATAACATTTTCAGCAGATTTTCTTAATATTGATAGAGAACTTAAAGTTTCACTGCTACTTTGAATGAGATGTCTAAATAAGGCACTTCAAATTAGGCTGAATCAATGTTAGTTTTCTAAGCAAAAAATGTCAGAACATATTTAAAGATCATGTGATATAATTAAAAAGCACGGACAGAAATACAAAAAGAATCCATTTAGAGGTGCTACAATTGGAGCAGATTCTTTACCACAAGAAACAGAAACAAAGCTTTGGTCAGTGTTGAAACATCTTATAAACAAAACAAACATTGCTAGCAGTGGAACAGACTTATCCTCTGACTTCTGCCAGGAGGCTTTAGATCATCCCAGGACCTCAAAGTTGTTAACAAGATTAAAGATAAACAGAAAATCTTCATTTCACATTTCAAAATACATACGTGTAACAATTGAAAGCAGTGACACTCACCACTTCTTCTAGGTCTTCATATGTTTCTGTATCTTCTTTGCCATCAGATTGTGAGCTAGGAGACTTTTCATGGACAGTTTTATCTGTATCACAAGAGAAAAGTTATTGTTCTCTTCTACCAAAGTATATAGGGTGGGTCAACATACCATCAGGTTCTTCAAAGGCCAGGATAATTTCAAAATTATTTTGTGTACCAGTAAAGAAAACGTGTGCTCTGTTTCTGGCTTTGATGATGATACTCATGAGATGGGGATCGCATGAACATTTAGCTTGAAGTGACAGTTACAGATAGATGTGATGCAGTTTTCAAAAGGGCTGATAATGTAACACCCATCTGTATTAGGAACAACGACTTCTTCTTTAACACTTTGTTCTTCAATATTTGATCTTAAAGTAAAAGAACAGAGCACCCAAAGGATACTACAAATCGAGAGGTTAATTTAAACCCTAAAGTTCTTAATACCTCTCTGCTTAAAGACTCTTGAAATAACATTCACCTTATTTGACAAAATTCTTCTGCAAGTATAGAACACAAGGATTACTTATCATCAAGTTACAGCACACACATTAAAAATAATAAAACAAAAAACTGAGGAGTGAAAGCTTACCACTAATAGCTGAAATGTCAAGCTGTGGTTGTATAAGTTCATCTTCATCTAATAAAGTGGACTGCAAGTCATCTTTTTCAAAACTACTCTCACTGAATAAGCTAGAGTCAACACCTGTAGAAAGAAGCTATTGTCAAACTAAAATAATTAGAACGTATTCTGCACAAGTTTGCAAATATATGCTTTCACTAATGTGGCAACCTTATGCAAACTTTTACACATTTATTTTATATATATCATCTGTATACTTGCTAATTTCCCTAGAGATAATGTAGTTCAGAATGTTATCTTCTTAAACATTTAACAGTTCAACAATAACACACAGATGTGAAAAGGGAATAATGTTATTTCTTCAAGATTTTCAAGTCCAATCAAGGTCTTACCAGAAAATTCTTTTGCAATTCTTGCAAAAGAAAAAAAAACAGACTGTTTTGCATACAGGGATTTTCAGTCATTTACACAGGTGTTATTAAAAAGATTAAAATAAAAAATGTGGGGCAATGGTGAAGGCAGAGTAAAAAATTAGTTCAAAGCCTTGTGCAGAAGGCAAGAAATATTCTTATTTTAGACAACCCAATCACTCAATTCCAGAGTAGTTTTCTATTAGACAAACTGACAAAAGTTTAATGCACTTGAGTTTACACCTCTTAATCCCACATCAAGTTTCTTAATGTTCTCTGTATACAGATAACAACTGGCACTGATGAAGTAATACAAAATATCATCTCTTAACAACACTTTAGAGTTCCACAGATTGGAAATACAAATTCACAAAATAATAGCTTTTAAGTTGTGGTAAAACCTACCAGCAGAAATGTCATGTTTCTGAGGATGTACTGATCTTGGTTTAGTTGAAAAAGACGGTCTAGAAGGAGACGTGGAAAAGGAATTTGTTGGAGTATCCTGACAATCAAGAAACAGATAAGATTGACCATAAGCAGTAATTGTGATCACCAGCATATCTTGCCTCCAACTTGAACGCTGACAGTAAACAAGTACAATCCCAAAGCATCATGGTGCTTTGCAAGTCACCAGAGTACGGTCCCAATATCCCATCCCAGTATGCACCTAGCAATACACCACGACTCCCTCATAACCCCAGCAGTTATTTTTTGCTTAGGTCTCGCAGCCACACGTCCAAGCCGCCCCTCACACCATTTCTATCCACTGCTGAGACGCCCGAGCTCGGCAGCGAGGCGCCC
The DNA here is from genome assembly GCF_018691265.1 of Tyto alba. Lineage (NCBI taxonomy): Eukaryota > Metazoa > Chordata > Aves > Strigiformes > Tytonidae > Tyto > Tyto alba. Next base: position 12,137,002 of record NW_024881293.1, on the reverse strand, counting down.
CAGTACCTTCTTCGTGTCTTTTGTATCGTACTGCAGGTAGCGAGACTTCACGATTCTTCCTCCTGAAGAAGGAGCAAAGAGACCTCAGGCAGGCCCGGCGCCGCGCTTCCCGCCTCAGCCAGGGCGGGCTCCCCCCTCACCCCACAGCTACCTTTCAGTTTATTCTTCGGCACTTCTCCGCCCACCACCGTAGTATTGGAGCCGCCGGGAAACGCAGACATCCTGCAAAGACAGAACGAGAAATGACAACGGCAGCGAGCAACGAGCGAGAAGACGGAGAGCGAAACCCCCTCATCCCTCCCTCACCCTGCCGCCTCCGCCATCCCGTTCGAACCGCCGCGCAAGCGCAACGCCGCCCTCCCGGCGGACGGGGGGGGACGCGCGCCCCCTGGCGGCGCGGAGGGATGAAACACACACACCCACACACACATCCCCCGGCCCACTCGGGACAGGCACTGCTTGCACGGCCATGGGCTCTCCGTCCCTCCCCACGGCCTCTCACCCGGGCTGTGCCTGCAGAGGATGGCAACGCTCCCCTCAGCGTCAGAGTAAAGCAAGGAAATGAAGGGCTAACAGTGCCTTCAGCAGAGGATGGCAACACTCCCCTCAGCGCCAGAGTAAAGCAAGGAAATGAAGGGCTGACAGCGCCTTCAGCATGACTGACCCCAAGCGCTGTTCTTGGTAGGAGGCGGCCACTCTCTACGGCTTCAGCTGGCGAGCCCCAGGAATACTCCGCTAGGGATCCTCTGCGCTGCCCCAGAGCGCTAACAAAGCGCTGGGAAAGGGAGGTGAACACCAACACTGAAGCAGGAGCCCTCACAGCGCCGGGAGGCCAGTGCTCCCAGCCGCACTAGGGTTCTTCGGTTTATGACAGGAATCCACCCACTCCCGCTTCTGGCCGCGGGGCCCTGCCTCAGAAAGCACCTGGCTCCCGACGAACACTCGTTTCCCGAGCTGTGCTGGAAGCCGCAGGCGGGGGCGAGGCAGCGAGACCGAGCCCATCACCGACCGCCACAACCTGAGGGCGCCGCTTCGCGCCTCCCGCCCCGCCGCGGGGCGGGGGGGGAGCGCATGCGCAGTGCGCGCGCGGCGCTGAATGGGCGCCGCCCTGCCTCCCCCCTACACGGAAGTGGCGAGCGGCGCGTCGGCGGGGCCTGTGGCGGGCGGCGGTGCTGGTCGCCAGCGCTTCATCCACTGGCTGAGGTAAACGGTGGCGAAGCACGGCCCTGTACCCCCGATGGATGTCCGTTCCTTTTCCTTTCTTTATTCTTTTCTTTTCGTTACGGGCGGCTAAACTCTGTGGTGGCTGCGCCTGAGGGGGAGCGGGTTTCGTACAGCCCTGGGGCCGGTGTGGCGGGGCGAGCTCGGTGTGTGTGTGAGGAAGGGGTTTGACGGGCGGGAGCCGCGGGGTTCCGCTGCTTTCCCTCAGGATTTTGTGAGCCGGGCGCCGCGGGATTCCGCCGCTTTCCCTCAGGATTTGGGGGCCGGGTGCCGCGGGGTTCCGCCGCTTTCCCTCAGGATTTGGGGGCTGGGTGCCGCGGGGTTCCGGTGCTTTCCCTCAGGATTTGGGGGCTGGGTGCCGCGGGATTCCGCCGCTTTCCCTCAGGATTTGGGGGCTGGGTGCCGCGGGGTTCCGTCGCTTTCCCTCAGGATTTTGGGGGCTGGGAGCCGTTATTGGGGGCGCCCCGTGGGCCGGGGAGTTGGCTGCCCGGGGCCGGGATGAGGCGCAGGCTGAGCCCGCGCTGTGCCTGGCTTCTGGGCGGCTGTGTGGGCTTGTAACGGCAGGGATGGCAGTTGCGTTGCTGCTGACTCGTTTTGCATCTGATGTGCCCGAGGAACTGGACATGCCCGAAGGGAAGGAACATGCCTCACCGCCCGTCTGCACCTCCCGTCTCTCAGGCGATATGCAAGGGGAATATCTTGCCGTCGATCAGGGCACGATGTTAATTTCTATCTCCTGCTTACTGATCTTTCAACCACACAATGTGCAGCTTTTTTTCACATGATGTCTCTAACTCTCGGAATGAACAGCCTGTAAACTTTCGTACAAATATCTCAGTATCTGTCAAAAAAAAAAAAAAAAAGGTCGTTAATACTCTCTGGGTTCTTTTGTTTCTTTGTTTTATTTTTGGACAACTCTTGACAATGTCAGTGGTGCTGCTGTGTTGAGGTTGTGCTTTATCATGGTGACCATCATTGTCTAATTTATGTATGCCTCTAGCTGTTTTTATCTTGGTAGTGATGTGTCTTTTTGGTAAGTTTGGTTTTGCAATCTGGTAAGTAAAGCTTTTGCAAGTTGGGAACATCATCTTATTACATGTTTGTAGATTAAAAATAGCAGAGTACTATCCTGATTCATGACTCATGTAACCATACAGGTGATATAGGTATGAGTGATCCTAATGTAAGATGACTTCCCAGCGTAATTTTCAGCCTTGTTCTCTATTACTCTGTAAGTATTTTGGCAAAACTCTTACCCAGCTTTATTTGCAAGTCCTGTTTGTGAAAAGTGAGAAGTACTTTGGATGCAAATGAATTCGGTATTCTTTGATTTCACCTTCTGGAAATGGGTGTCAGTGTAGCAAAGGGCTGGAGATGATCTCAGGCTTCTGGCAAATGTAATTAGCCTTCGAAGATGTCATCAGCGTCCTCCCACGTTACTCCTAGAGGTGGATTGGTATCGGTTTGTCTACCTAGCTGTTTGCAAATAAGAGTTTGTCATGGGTAGTTAGAAGCTCTCAGATTTCAGGTCTGTTAGCTGGGATACATGACCAAAGTACTTGCCCTAAAGTAACTGTGAGGTAACCCTGTATTCTGGTTTAGTATATTGTTGTCACACCCATCAAATTTTAGTAATCCTTGGGTGTCTTTAACTCAGAATTTTGTTAGGAACAAACTTATTTAATGTAGGGGAGGCGATATGGGGAACTTCAAACGCATATGTATATTCATTTTATTTTCAGAATTCATTTGGGCTCTCTTTAGAAAAGAGTTAATCTTGATTACTTCCATCTTTAAAGTGACAATGAGTTTCTTTACCTCTCTATGTGTAGAGTCTAGTAACACTGTCTCTGCTTTTCAGGATGATAGATCTAAAACTGTTTTCTTAGTCATTAGTGTTTACTTATTAGCATTAAACTCAGGAGTTTTGTAAAACTGTACGATATGGGTTGTTTGGGAGTTTGTGGCGGTTTTTTGTCACTATGCTTGAACGTTTGTCTTAACAAAAAGCTTTTCTAGTAGTTGAATGCTGTAGTTTGCGTATGGACAGGGCAGCTGTCTGTGCAAATGCGTAGTCTAATCAGAGTAGGAAGACTCAGAGGTTTGTGTTTTTATGTGGAATCCAAAACGCTTATAGAACTGAATAATTTAGGGAGAGTAAATGCAGCTGATGAAAAATTTAAATGAGGTTCATGCTTTGAACAGACTGAGTTTAGGACAAATAATGATTCAGACATTAGACCTCTTGAATAATCCTGGGTATGAATAACTGTTTGACTCATATGCATGTAGTTCAATATCACTTAGGCTGAATATGGCCTTTCCTTAGCTAGATGGTCAAATACCATGATTCGCATCTCTTAAACATTTAAAAAGGAAAAATTCCTAAAAAATGCGACAGTGTTAGCTGTCTCAATTAAGGAAAAGAGTAAAAAACTATGATTCTGCAAAGTCTGTGCTTCAGTACATTTTTGTGAGTTTGAATGCTGAAGGTGTTTATTAATCACCATTCTAAGAAACAAGACCCACTTATTCTAATATCAAGGAGATGTAAAGACTGAGATGCTGAAAAAGATTTATTTTTTTTCAGTAGATGGCAATTTTAATAGATGATTTGCCTTCTGAAAGGGCTAGGAATGTCTTTATTTCAGAAAATGAAAATACAGAGGTTTTTGTCTCTAATAGATCATGTTTTCTTGATTTATCAAGTGACTTAAGCATGGCTTGCAGAGTTGCTTTTATCTAAGCTTTATTGTATTGTTTATATCTGATTACCAAATGAAACTCAATGCACATCCTAGAAAAACTTGCTCTTCCTTCAAAGACCAACAGTGTTTAATAATAAAAGTGTTTTTAAAGGTATTTTTGTCATGTACAAGTTTTGCTGATTCCTTTTTTTCCTAGTTCACACAAAAGTTCAACCTAAAGTTTCTTAAGATAATTTCTTATCAGTGTAATTGCAGTGAGATTTTTACTTCCTTTGTTGACTGCTATAATGCTGTTAAGGATAAAATCAAGAAAACTACAAAAGCTGGTAAGAATAGTCTCCAAGCTTCTTTTGACTTACACTCTTCACCACTAACACTCTCAGTTGTTTTGCCTTCATTGTTTTCTCAACGGGGCCACGTTTTCATATCCTCTGAATCATACACAAATGTACATCTGTAACTCCGACATCACAATTTTTGTGAGGTAATAGCATGCTATGGACCTTTAATGTCACTGTAGGCTTGATAAGATATCCTTGTCTTGAGGTTAAATTGTGCCTCTGAGTCATTAAGAGGAAGTGGAGGTCTGCATCTTAGGTGCTTTGAGGGTGTAGATTGGGATCAGGGTCTTAAGCACCGTAGAGAGTAAAGAGGAGGTAACTGAGAAGGAACGGCCTGTAATTAAAGTAATTTCTTTGACTTTTCCTGTATTACGTTGCAGTACTTGCATTGCAGTCCAGCTTCTCCTTTGTTAGGCAGTCTGTGGTGGTAACTTCTCTGTCAGAGTTGATTACAAAGAGTAGTAACAAATGGGCAGTAAGCGTGCATGTTCCATTCAGAACTAATCCTTTTGGAGTAGGAAAAACAGAGCTTTTAGATAAAGAATACCAAGGATCTGAAGTTGCTTAATCCAACAGAATTTTTGATGACCAAGAAAAATACTGAAATATTACTAGAATGCTGAGTAATTTTCAGGTAATCTGCAAATGTCTGGAATAATGGAAAAAAAATTATGTTCAACTAACAGTAACTGTATATCCTTGTGATGAGGGGACAGACAAGGGTGTTGTGGCCTTTGCCTTACCTGTAATGCATGAATAATTAAGCTGAAGAGACACCCTTAAATTTCCACATTTTGCTGGAAATTCCTTGCTTTGGAAATCAAGGATAAGTAATAGCTGAATATTTTTGAAATTACTAAATGTTTTCTGTTTGATCAGAGGGGTCTCTGGGGATGGTCATTGGTGATTCTGATATCTAAGAATATTGGAGGCCACATACTTGTGATATATTTCTAGTTTTGTGTTGAAAATTGCTTGAACAATAGGAGAATCTTGAATCTTTCAGTTTGAGGAATGCAGCTCTGGAAATGCACATGAAAATGTGAAGAACTGGAATATTATAAAGTTCATCCTCAACAATTTTGCTGTAATAGTAGCTTTCCCTTTTTAGCTTCACTGTGATTCACTGACTAAATATGTGGCTTCAAATTATGGCCTTATTTAAACTAAACGGATACCCCTGTGTTGATTGGGGCAAAGTTTTCTTCTAGACTTTTACTAATTATTAAGAGGACAGTGTTGGCTTTAATGCATATTAAAAAATTAATTTGCTTAATGAAGACTTGAAAACACTTAAATACCATCAAAATTACCACAGAGAATTGGATTTTTTTTTGTTTTGTATTTCTATTAACATTGTCTGAGCAAAAGGTATAATTACAGATTGATGATAAATTATGTAGCCTACTACATTTCTTCTACGAAGTGATGAAGTAGTTACCGGAAATGTTGCCCTACTGAGTGATTTAAGTGGCAAGTATAATCCTTCAGTGATGGACTAAATAGTACAGCCCCATGTTCACTTACATTATTGCTTGGTAAACCCAGTTTTTATTTTTTTATAAACAAATGAAAGTACTAATTGATAGGTAATATAAAAATAAATATGGTATTAGACTGTTACTTTATAAGTTTGTTAATGTTAGTGCTATTAACAAATAGGCTGTCTGTAGAGCTTGTAAAGGTGCGGGTAGGGAAAAATAACAAAATCCTGAAAAGATTGGCTAGACTTGCTTCCATTTTCTTAGACCTGTTAGAATTCTCCTTCCAGGATAGTTGAGTAAAGATGGGCTGTAACTGGTACCTTATATGTAAATTTGTCTAGCACTATTCCAGATTTGCTTCTCTTAAATCTCACTTGAAACAAGTACCATTAAATGACGTGTTATACTGACACAGTGAAACCACTGTCACAAGGATACAAGTCGTATATCACTATATCCTTTAAAACACTAATCCCATGCAGCTGTTGCCCCACTCATACCCACAGAATTAATACAATCTAATATTTTGAATAAAAGGTTAGAATCAAAAGCTTTGCAAGCCTATTTTTTTTTTTTGTCTTTTTTGTCTTGCCCAGCTGCTGTTTTGTAAAACAGATAAAAATAAAAAAGATGCTCCATGTTTGCATCTGTAAGAGAGAAGTATGGTGAAAAATACTGCCTTGCTGTGTTTTGTAGATGCTGATGACTGTCCTTAGTAAATTTTAAGTGCTGTGAAGATGTATACTTGTGCTACTAAAAGGCTTGTGAAAAGTAAAACATTTTAAGGAAAACAGGAAGGAGGCTGAATGTGAAGTCTAAAATTAGTTGATGTGCACCTACTGCCAGCTTCTGCCTCCCACTTTTTAAATTCTCTTAACACTCTCTTTGTTTTTTTCCCATGCGTTGGAAAGGGGCTTCTTATGAGAAGGGGTATTGAAAGAAATTGAGGTAACTTTGCAGAATTTCCATCTACAGAAAGAACTCAACAGTGGTAGTTAGGTTGCTGTTTTCTTGATTTTGCTGTTTTGCATGGCAACCAATATGGTTTCATTATTACCTTCTACTCTTGTATTTCTCCTTTTTCTTCCAGTATTCTTTGCACCTGAATTCGGCCTTGTGCTTCCTTGATGAGCCAAATTACATAGAATAAATATTTAAATTGCTTGAAAAATTTCTTAATTAGAGATCATAAAATGAGAAAGAGTCATTGTAATAATCTGTTCACATGACTCTTGACATAAATGAGAGGGTGGTACCTAATCAACTTTTCTATTTAAGAGGCACATCTGTAACTGGGGACTGGCTTATTTTCTAAAAAGAACTTTAGCATTCAGGCCTCGTAGTTAGTGTCAGTTAAATGTCACCGGAAGGCTACGCTACACTGCAAGAACTTATGTCTTATGTTAGCCTGAGTTTGTCTAGCTTTGAATTCCAGCCACTGGCTTATGTTACAGCTTTGTCCTCTAGACTGGTGATTGTTACAAGACTCTGGTTCCCTATGCAAGGACTTAAACAGATATCAGTCTCCTCCATGTGTTTCTCATAGACAAAGCTTCTAGAATATGTTGCTGTAAGGGGGTATTTTCTATCAGATTTTTTTTTTTTAATTGCTGTTCTTATCTCAGCTTCTTAATTGAATTTGGGATAAATTCAAGACGCGGTATTGGTCACATACCTTCTGAGTACAAGGGTAATATGGCTGCCTAATTAAATATTAATTTGATGTTTATCTGGGAATTACATTCACCGTCATGCTTGTAGTGTTATATTGGAATACCATGTTTAAATGGTTACTCGCTATGATTTTCAAGCCTATTTCAGGTTATTTATATATCTGTAAACTGAGCTGAAATCTGTTTAGCATTTGTTTTCTTGCTCCTATGCTACTGGACTATATAATTGATTTAGCTTTTTGATTACTTACTGCCTTCACAATCTCTCTGTGATACATTCTTTCTTAGTAACTCTTTTATTTCTTCTAGAGCCATCATGAAAATGTTTACTCTGATGCCAGGGATCCAACTTCAATAGAATCTAATCCCTCAGTTACTTGATGATACCCTGTCCTTAGTTGAATACTGGGACTCATTGGGTAACCAATTTATAGTCTGTTCAGTGTGTGCTCTTTCACTTTTATGTTCTAATTTGTGGCTTGAAATATTGTTTAGTATGAAGTCAGAGGTCTGCCTCTTCTAGAGCAGTATTATCATCAAATAAATTTGATATCCTTTCTGAGAAAATCACAAGTAGTTGGAGACCAGCAGGTTTTCCCTTAAACCTCTGTAATCACTAGATATTCTCATTGTGATTCACAGATAGAAGAACTTAAGCATCATGTTATTTCTTCTGGGACTCATGTAGTGCATTTTCAGGTAAATAAACTATAGGTAACAAAAGCAGAATTAGTTAAAAGGAATTACAGTAATTGGGTGCTACTCTTCCTTAAGTGACTTGTAGATTTTTTTTTTTCTTCTTAAAGCCTCATAACCAGTACTGAATGATTCAGAGTAGCATATCTGTTTTAAGTTGTTGAGTGAAAGAGCAGTCTTAAAGCTCAATGCTGTTGAAAACAAGCAAGTAGTGTCTGGATTTCATATCTGGTTAAAATGGGGCAGAGATATGCTGACATTCTTTCTGTTTACTGCTGATGTGACTGTGTTTTGAAATCATGTTTCAGCAAGTTCTTTCTACTGTAGTTTTATCTTCCAAATCATTCCTATAGTGATGGATGTCTGCTCGAACTTCCATCAAGTTGTACGATGACTGCATGATTTAGAAATCTGTATGTTGCTTTGTCAGAAATCTGTCACCTTCAAGATGGGAGGTCTTTCTAGTTTTTCAGTCATACACACCTGAGCAGTCACTACCAGCTATTGCATGCTGCTTGCTGTAATTGGCCTGGGTTTTTCACCAGTAGAGAAGAGGCCATCTGTGCTCCAGTTTCCTCTTTGGAAAGTGTGATATGGGAGTCTTGAGCAATGTGCCAGATATATTTTAGTAGCTGACATGAGATGAGGTTAGGAAACGTATATGAGTGAAGTCAGAGGTCAGCACCTAGGTTCAGCTTTTCTGTGTGGGCAAAAAGTTGGTGCCACATTTCTTAGGGTGCTGTTTTGGCAAAAATGCTTACTGAGGGGGACTTCCTCTATCATACCAGACTGTGTGTCTGAAACTAATTGCTGGGGGGAAAAAAAAAAAGGAAGTCTGCACAAGACTGTCTCCCTTGAACCGCCTGGCTAACTTGAGAGGAAAATGGTCACTGTTGTTCTTTTTTTCTGTCTGTGCTCCGGATTCATGTTCCCCATGAGCAGCAGTCTACTGTAGATTCTACTGTATGTTAAGGTGTTTGACCTTCTGTTGATTAAGAATGCTTTACACTTGCATAATTACTTCAAAGTTACTTCAGACTGTATTAGTTATTGGTTAGTGATAATTATAGGAAATGAAGAGGGAGCTTTGACCTCACTGGTCCGTCCTTCTGTATGACCAAGTTCTTGCAATAGTCTTTCCTTAATTAATGAAGAATGATCTTTAGCTGGGGAAAAAAAAAATAAAAACAAAAAAACCAAACATAATGTTCTCGGAGGGATCATATAGCTTGACCAGAGAAGTGCTGTGGTTTGTCTTGCTGTCTGTGGCTTGCTCAGCCTTCCTTTTGATGAGTAGCCACTAAAAATGATCCAGCTTGCATAACAATGTCTTCTGTAAGATTTCAATTCAGAGTTCCCTTAAAGCATAGTTCTCTACTCTGAGGCTGTTCATGAGGCAGAACTATGTCATATGTTTCTGTGAAGTGATTCATTACTTGCAGTGGAAGTGGCAGCTAAATGCTTCCAACTCTACTGATTTTCATTTGAAATGATTGCTCTTTGTGGCCTTATGCAAGTTCCTGTGAAGTTGTTTAGTGGCAAAAAGCAACTTAACTGGCATTTCATTGCCTTTTTTCTTTTTTTTTTTTTTTTTTTTAATATATATTCAGCATATAAGTGTATAATTAGAATACTGTTATTGAAACAAAAATTGACCTGATATTATGAGTGTGCAGTTTTACAGACTGTTAAAACAGGAGTACTTCATTATCTTCTCTCTTTACTACCCATTGATAAGCTAATAAACTGTTGAGCTAAAGCAACCTAAATGAACCTGGGCCTGGTGATCTGAGTGTATGGAATTGCAGTTGAGAGAAAAATCACCAGCAAAGACACAGAATCTTACCAAGTCTGTAGAGGCTTTTAGACTTGGCAGTAAGGAGGAGGTTGACTTCTGTGAGTTTGATGTTAGGTTGAAGTTAGATTGCTGGCCTGCATCAGGGCTGAAAGGAGGAAAAAGCAATCAGAATGAATGGTTTTTAGAGGCTCATGCATGAGGTTCCTGAAACCCAGTGAGGAAAGAGTTGATGTGACAGGTATAAAGGCTTGTGAGTGAAGTCAGTTATTTGTGATCTTGTTTGCTGAACTGAAAAGCAGTTGCAGTAAGACTAATTTTAGTTTGCCTAAAATGGAATACAAAAAGCATGTTCAAACCTTTTTGTAGCAAGGATGTGGTTCACTCAAGTGAAATTAGCAGCATCTTGTCTGGGTAAATTATGCATGTTCAGGAAGGCACTTCGGTGTGCAGTGTTAGGATTTGACAGCAGTATTTACTGATCAGTTTTAGGCACTGTTTCCTTAAAGCTGAGTGGGGGTAAATACTGTACTTGTGTTGCACCTTTCATGAAGAGAGATCAGTTGGTGGGAATGAAAAAAAATGTGTGGGTCTCGGTGTCAGGACTCTGATCTTCCTTGCAGCTATACACTGCTGCTTCTGACATAGTTTGTGGCTGCTCTAAACTGTCACTGCTGGTTTAAAGAATGATCAAACCCTGTTTCTACCTCAAGCTGCTTGTGCAGCTTTAAGGGAGGGTTTATGTGGGAGGATGAATAAATGTTTGCGTAGCCATACAGTGAATCAAATCAGGGAAATTATATAGTTAATAGTTTGTGTAACCATACGGTGAACCAGATCAGGGAAATTATAATAGTTAAAACTAACCTGGGGAAACAAGGAAGTTTTAATTTGGACTTTTATCCCAGTTCAGTTTGCTTTGTGGCTTATGGCTTATGGATGCTTGTGCTGCCATAATAGGGAAGAAGGAATGGCAAGAGAATAGAAAGAAAAGTGAAAAGAGGATAGATGTTGTGGCAGCTATTTACTCCGTGGGGTAGGCTAAGCAGACTGTTTGAAATAATATCACTGATGTGCATAAGTAGTGCATTTGTTCTGTAATAATTTGACTATTTAATAACTTTATTCTCCTCCAGAAAATGAAACCTTGCCCTAATATCTCTTGTGCACCTTTTTTTACACCTGACTTTTTTCTTTTTCAGACGATGGGCACTGCATATTAATCAGGGGTGGAAGACTGAAGCCCATTTGGGGACAGAATGAGTTTAAAAGATGCTGACAGTGCAGTTTGCCAGGCCAAGGCAGCCTATAATCTTCATATTTACCCCCAACTCTCAACAGAAAGTGCTCCCTGCTGCAAAGTGACAGCAACCAAGGACAGCACATCTTCAGATGTCATCAAGGATGTGATTAATATCTTAAACTTGGATGTCTCAAAACATTATGTGCTCGTGGAAGTGAAAGAATCGGGTGGTGAAGAATGGGTACTTGATATAAATGATTCTCCTGTTCATAGGGTTTTACTTTGGCCTCGCCGTGCTCAGGATGAGCATCCACAAAAGGATGGGTACTACTTTCTTCTGCAAGAAAGGAACACTGATGGGACCATCAAATATGTCCAGATGCAATTGCTTTCCAAGGAGACAGATGCTCGACGTTTGGTTGAAAGGGGTTTTCTTCCGTGGCATCAGGAGGACTTTGATGATTTGTGCAATCTTCCCAACTTAACGGAGACAATGCTCCTAGAAAATCTGAAATGCCGCTTTCTAAAACACAAAATCTATACGTACGCAGGAAGTATTCTGATTGCCATTAATCCCTTCAAGTTCCTGCCCATTTACAATCCCAAATATGTCAAGATGTATGAGAATCATCAGCTTGGGAAGTTGGAGCCTCATATTTTTGCCATTGCTGATGTAGCTTATCACACAATGCTTAAAAAACATGTTAATCAGTGCATAGTTATATCAGGTGAAAGTGGGTCTGGGAAAACACAAAGCACAAACTTCTTAATTCACTGCCTCACGGCACTGAGCCAGAAAGGGTACGCAAGTGGTGTGGAGAGGACTATTCTAGGAGCTGGACCAGTTCTGGAGGTAAATTTATGCTAAAATTGCCTTCTGTGAAAATTGTTTTTTGAAAACTTCAAATAACTGCCGTTGAATATTACTTCTGAGTCACCTACTTGGTTTAGGCTTTAAATATCACTGGACCGCCTTGGTGTTTGGCTGTGTTGCTCAGCTGCTTGTAATTGATTTTCCTTAATTCATCCTTCCATTCAGTTGACTTCCTGTTGCTTTTAATTTATAACCAACTTAACTTTCCACTGCTAAACACTAATATTCTGGGACAGAGGTTACCTGTGTTTTCCACCTTAAAGTTTTGATGGCATTTGCATCAAGTTGTAAGTAAATGTTTTCATAAAAAGATTGTTCCACTGAAACATTAACTGCTTAGTGTAGTTGTGCCTTTGTGTGTAAGCATGTCCCACAGCATTTTTATGAACTCACTTTTTTGAGGGAGTTATTTCCTTTCTACACTTGTTTATTTTGAAGAGAACAATATTGTTAGTTGGAGAGAAAGCGTGAGTTAGTTTTGGTTTTTAATTACTACAGTATTTCCAACAGAAAGCAAAACTAAACACATGAGAAGGAGGGGGGTACAGCTTGCCTTACATTGGGTAATGGCAGGACAAACTTAAACTGATCTTTCAGACTTCAGTCTTTTCCTTTTAGTTTCTCATCTGAAAGGAAAAACTCTGAAAGCTTGAATGGATGTAATGGTCACCTGTAATAAAATCTTCAACAGCAAGGTGATTGAATGTGGCCGTTATAATTGTTAGGTTTAAATATTCTCAAATGTAACAACACTTTAATTTAAAAAAATAAAGCTTTTTTTTTTTTTAAGCTTTTAAATGAAATGTGAAAAAGCAATGAAGTTAAACTTTAAAACGTTACATTTATAAATGTGACTTGAAAGCTTTTCTGTAAAGTATAAGGAATATATGCAAGTTCTGTTTTGCCTTGCTTTCTGCTGCTTGAAAGGAGAAGTAAAATTGTTTGAGGTTTGTTGGTTGCTGGAGTTCAAGTTTGCAGTTCTAAACAGAAAACAGGAAGGGGTCACTGTGGAAAGCACTGTTTGATCAGCTGATCTTTCTGCCTTTGATAAAATTAACTGTTTCAGATCCTAGTCTAGCGGATGTGATACGGCTGTGTCAAACCAGGTAGAGAAGTAGAATCTTGTGTTGCCTTTTTTCCCACTGAATGAGAAGTACGCATACTCCTAGATTCAAAATTAAAATTATTAACTTTGCTGAAGTAACACATAGATGTTGTGTATGTCTGAGAATGTTCATGAAGAAACATTTCTGGTTTTCTACAGTAGGATTGGTTGTGATAAATACTGCAACTTCTTCAGACTTCCACTGAGCACTTATGAATGCATTTCATCAGAAAATAGTCTTGCTAGCTGGAAGTGTGGTGATCAATTGAAAGCTTAGCTTGCAAACTTGCCAAGTGGTTTCTAACATGTCTGTAGGAGTACATGTGGCCTAAAATGTGAGGCTCTTGTCTGAAATTCTCAGAGAAACTTCTTGCTCTACTTTGACGGTGTTTCAGTCGCAAATGGATTCAGTGCAAACTCGTTCTCCCAAATATTGCAAAAGTTAAAGGAATTTGACAATTAAATATAAAAAAAGTAGGGATATCTGAATCCTAAAACATCTTTCAGAATAGAACATATGTTTTTGTATTGAAAATATTATTCATTGACTTGAAATTATGGAGAAAGAAACCTTTTTGAAACTTGCAGAGGCTAAGATTTGCCCAGGCTGAAATAAATCACAGGGTACCTGTGATTTTTGTAGTGGGAATATACTTCTCTGTTCTCATAACTTAGGTGCGTATCAGAAAGTGATGCTGGGGTAGGTTTAGAACATAGGTAAAATCAAGCTATCCTGCTTTGAATATAGCAGGGTGAATTCAGCTGACAGTGAAGCTTCCATGTTTCCCAAGACGGATGTTCTTGTGCAATTCCAGGCACTAAACGTAATTTTAAAAAAACCGAGACAAATTTCGGTCTCAGAGGAATGCACAGAAAGCTTGCTTTGTTTTGTGGAAGTTAAACTGACGACAAACTCTAACAGAAGAGTTGGTCACTTCTAAATCCAATGGTGGTGACTCATTTGGGTTTTTACTTAAGGGAACTGAAGCGATAAAAGGGAATTTTTCTTAAATGGATGTTTCAGGGGATTTTTTGCATGAACAGTTCTGTAGTGTGCCTAGGGTATTTGAGAATGTTCTGTTTAATTTTGAAGTTTTATTTTGAGTCCTCATTGAAAGATGAAAATCTGCTCTTGACTGATGTCTGTTTCCCTGACTTTTATGATATTAAATTTGGTTGCATTTTGGCTCAGACCTTCCCCTTTTTACTTAATTAAAATGTGTCTGTTTTTATAGGCTGACCTTTTGTAAAAGTTTAAGGAGATAAAGCAAACATTTCTAGCACAGAGAGGTGAGCAGTATTAGTGTGTTATGGAGATGGATTTATAATTTAATCATCACATACTTAGTGAACTTGGAATCATATTTCTTACTGAATCCTGTTTGTGTTGACTAATCTGTATTCAAATCTGTAAGGAATTTGCAGATAAACTATTGTTAATATTTTAGCTCCTTTTTCACAATTTCTAGACTTTGAAGAATGGAGGTATAGCTGTACTGTGAAAGGAGATTTGACCTTAAATGTTGTTTGATACTACCTTCTCAAACATCTGAGAAATTAAATACATGATACTGAGACAGCGTAGTTAAACATGGTACTGGCACAATTGCTGTCACATGCGCTAGTGAAAGCAAAGCTGGTCATGGGTTCGTCTCTGATCCTCAGATGCTTCTTGCTCAATCTCTGCACCAGAGTCTGAACTGTTTATAAGGATCTAAGCAGAGGGAACTCGAGCTACTTCTGATGATGTTTAGCACTGCTTGCAGCTTTCTAGAGAAAAAGACTCTGAAAGACTGCCTGCTTCCATGGGACAGTGGTGCTTCAGCACAGCCTAAAGCTGTGTGTTGTGCTGGTTTTTCACAGTTCACGAGACATACAGTTGCCCTACCTGTATAGGAATTGCTCTGTTTTTTTTTTTAATTGTTTCTCCAGGCTAACGAAGATTGTCTCTAGTGAAGAGCAATTTCTTTAAAACTGGTAGGAAGATAAAGATAGGCTCTGTTTTAAGATACTCCTGGCTTTTTCATCCTCTTCTAAATTTAGTGATTAAAGTACAGCTCCCTGACTTGGAGTTTTGCCTTCTTGTACCGACTGTTAAGTTCAGTTTACTTACAGTTGAAGTCCCAAGAAGGAATTTGCATTTGGGAGCTATTATTTGAGTCAAACAGGGAATAGTGAATCAAACCTTTGTTTTATAGAGTCTTGAACAAGAGGATTAAACCTTTCCATACACACTTAAGAAGTTTCCAAGAAATTTGTATTTTCCTTTCATCAGGGAAAATGTCTTAAAACGCATGTTTCAGATATAAAATGCACAGTGTACAATCTAAGATTCTGAACTTACTTTGGAGACCTAAAGTGACTGATCAGATTCTTCAAGCCAATTAATTTAGTAGTGGCAGAAAATTGAGCGAGAGGATGGGAGCATGTGGAGAGGGGCATAATAAGAAGGAATTGGAGCTTCTTCTGGCAGCAAAGCTCCTGTTGGCTTGTTGTCTGCTGTTAAATTGTAACCCTTAGTATCCGGGTTTATTACAGGAGTTATTTTCTTCGTGGGCTGAAAGTTCATTTCCCTCTGAAATGGAAGCTGAGGAGCAGTGGGACAGATGGAAATACTGGCGTTGTCATAACTTTTTCATATATTATTTTGAAAAGCATTGCTTATTTCCATTTGGCTATGTTCTTGAAGATTTCTTAATGGCACTGAACCATTCGTTGGAAAGAATTAAGGCTCAAATAAAATGGAAAGTCAAACAGGAAGCAATCATTAAGTGGCCTTCTAAAGAAGGCAGTTGTAAATATGAATTGATTAATATGGACTGCAGTTAGGTGGGTTGGGGGGATAAGATTTTCTAGAACTCGGCATATTAAAAAGCTTGTTAAATTTCATTGTAGAAAGTAAACTATGCTTTACCATTCTATGGAAAACAGAGTAAAGCAATTTGCTGTCAGCTCTGTTTTCTTTATTACAGTCCCATTGTGTTTGTGGTTTTTGGTATAAGATGGACTTAAGCTGAGTCGTGCTTCAACTCTGGTTTTCATTTGTATTTGCCATAAAAGTCTGGATATATATTTAGTGGGTGTAGTCTGTTCTATTTAAGGGAAAGTAGTTGTTTTGAGGCTATTATCTGCATGTGTTTGTTTTAAGAATCATAATCAGAGGAGGAATGGAACTTCCTTTTTCCATTTGGTTGGATGTTACTAGGTGTTTTTTTTTTGGTATAAATGTGTTGCATACTTTTCCCTGCTGCACAAATCTCATGGGGAAAAATCACCTTGTCCTTTATACAGCCTTATCGTGTGGATTGCTTAGACTTCCCCAGGACATGCACAGTTGCCCAGCATGCAGAGCTGAAAAATTACCCTGAACACTGCAACTTCTGTGTTGATGAGTAGAGATTTTGCAGCCTGTTGGTGAAGACCACTACTAAACTGAGTTCAGCTCTGAAGTGGTCATTTCCTCTTTCAGGGTGTGTAACTTGAGTCTTTGATGTCATTTGGCACATGAAAAGGTTGGTCTGTGCAGTGTGATTCTGCCATGGATTAGAATGGTTTACATAAGAACATTGGTAGCTTTTTTTTTCAGATTTTGGCAATTGTTATGAAAGAATTAAATGAGATTTTTAGCTGTGTTCCTGAGGGAGGTGATAGGTTTATGTTTGGGGTTTCTTTTTACAGCAAATAGAAGGTGGATTTGGCATTTCCCTTTTCAAGCTGTCACTGTTGTAAGGAGTTTTGAGTAGTAGAGTCCAGTTTATGCCTCTTTCATTCCAAGGTAAGAGGATGGGTTGGATGACTTCCTGACTCCCAGAATAGGCTCTCCCAACTCTGATTCCTGCTGGCCTTGGTCTGCTAATTTGGCTCGCCTTTTTTTTTTTTTTTTTTTTTTTTTTTAAATATAGTTAGTGTTCTGCATTGGAGAGATTTACTTTTTCATTTTTATCTGTCTCCTCATGGACTCACATGGGAAAACAGTAATTGGATTTGGTTATATAAAGTATTATTTTTCTTTAGCTGAAATTGTCTCTTGTCCCCTCACATCTTCTGAATTAATTTTGTAAAAACAAAGGTGGCTCTCTAAGCCAGGGAGATTTTTCACTTGATTTTTTTTTTTTTTTTGGTAGGATAAAGTTACAGGTAAGTTAAACATATCTAACTTCTAAATACCAAAATATTAAACATTCTGAATTTTTGCACCTTTCTGATTTTAGGCAGGAATGTCACTTCTACAGTTAGCTCACCAAAGTATGTTGAAGAATATCGTGGCCGTGATTAGAGTTTAAAGTTAAATGTTACCAAAAAAAATTTCCCACCCAGAATGTTAAGTGACTTGAAATGTTCTTTAAAAAGTTGTAGATGTTAAAGGCTCTTATGAGAAAGCCATTCAGTACATGAAAACTTTCCTTAAAAACTGATAATATTAGATCAGCTTTTAAGAATTTGCTGTATGCTTTGACTAAATACCAGACACATGAGGTCATAAGAGCCTTTAGTTTTAAACTGTATTCATTGCTTACACGAGTAATCACTAAGAAAAGTTTTTCAGGAAGCCCGGGTTATGAGATTTCTTAACTCTGTAATGCCAAAATATTTGTTATTAAAAAATAATGCAGAAAATGTAGCTATGCAGTGGTTTGGTTTCTTGACTATAACTAGTAAACTGGTAGTTAACTGGTGGCTTAAGTTTCTAAACTTTCTAAAAAGTAGTTTTTCTGCATTCAATTTGTAAGTCCGATATTCTGCAGCCTGGTAAAGCTTCACTACAACAAATTTCTTAATATACTAAGTGAGAAGTTGGATGGTGTTCTTCAGAGCGCCACAGTTGAGCCACTGTTGGTGGGAGAGGAATGGGGTTTTTTGGTTTATGAAGAAGACAATTTGATCTGCTGATGTTACTGGACTTCCACTTTTGATTTGGTGGTGTTTGGTATCTGTAAGGAGTTGACCTGGATTTTGTACATACAGTAATACGCCTGTGTATGCAATATGGTCTCCAAAAAAAAAAAATCTGGGTGATAACTTGTTGGATAGTAGCTAGAAAAAATATATCGATGACTCTGGTCAATGCTTGCTTTGAAAAATCTGAATGGGGATGCTGTTTGGATTACAACACATGTAGCATGGTCTGTAGAAAGTAGAAGGCTGAACTCAGCCTCAGTTATCGATAAGCATCACTAGACACAAATCCTCTCACCTCAGAAACCCACTGACCTTTCTGAAGTTACAGCAGAATCACCCTGTGGGTTTTCACCTTGCACATGAAGAGCTCCTTTAGCTTATTCCTTTAGGTCAGAAATAACAGTTTTCTGAAGAATTATGGACATTCTCCCAGTTTATAAGAAGTTTCTTGGATTCTCTGAATGCTGGGCAGCTTGTAGTAGAAATCTACTTGTAAGAGGGCTTTGAGAATATATTTTGGAAATAGCAACGATCCAGGCGTCACACTTTAGTGCAGCTGCAACCCTTAAGGTGGTTTAAAACAAAGAAAAAAAGAGAGAGAGAAGGGAAGAGTTTCAATATGCAGACAGTGTGATTGTCATGAAAAGAGTACTCCCCTAGGATTCACCGTTATTAGGCAATTTTATATTGTGTAGAGTATGCAGATGTCCATCATTCCCCGGATGTGTGTGTGGAGGAAGAGGGTGGCATTTTTGTGAAATCATCCCACGAATGTTCTATATTAGGGCAGGCGGATTTCCTAATGGGGGCCTTAATTGCTTGGAGCGTTAAGAGGAAATATCTGTGGCAGGAATTGTTGGTGACAGTCTATAACCAGCAGTGTGTTTTTCCAAACAATTGCATTTTACACAGGATCTCTTCCCTACATGCTGGATTGCCTCCTGCATGTTAGAAGGATGACAAGTTTCTCTTAACCTAAGAACACATAGTTAAGAAGAGTTGATAAAATTAAGGACATTCCCAATAACTAATTCTGCTGGATTTTTAGATGTAATAAGTTGTCTTTATAGTTCTTAAGTGTGGCTCATGCAGAGGATATTTTGTGTTATGTACTTACTAGCAACTATCAGAGGTTATCAGCTGTCAGAGGTTACCAACTGTCATGGTATAGGTAGAAGTATTAAAGATGCACGATTAGAATTTGTGCCAGGCCTGTTTTTTCGCCTTTCCTAACACCTCATAATGAAACTACATTTTTTGGTGTTGTGTGGCAGTTAGTTGGCCAGTAAGTATGACGTGGATCTGTAAACCAAAGTTTTTCTGCTTGTTTTTTGAATGCACAACTTTGAAAAATCATGGGCTAACTTTATAAATAAGATCTTAATGTTCTGTTCCCACTTAAAAAAAAAAAAAAAAAAAAAAAGTGTTTATTTTAAAATCTTTGAGTGGGAGCAATACGTCAGGGACTAAGACTTAGTTGGTGGCTTTTCTATGGGAAAGGAAATCTCATGGTAATTTGTGCTGTCATCTTTCTACTGAATAACCTAAGGTCATAATGGTTAGTGATGGAAGCTGATTTGCGCGCTCTAGCTGTGATTACCTTTCCTGTACTCTTAGAAATATCAAAATCTATTATTCCCCTCCTTCAGTCCCTCAAATATTACTGCATGGGGCAAATAATAAACGTATATAGATCTGTGAGGAACAGTGGAGGCTTCTTAAGCTGCCTTTTTGGTTTCTGTATGCTGCCATTTTCATAGTATTTCAAGTTTATACTGCAAGCTAGCAGGAGGCTGAACAATGAACAGAGGAGCTTGAAAAGCTATATGTTGGCATATTTTGTTTAGTTGCAAATTAACTCATTTTGCTTTATTACAGGCATTTGGAAATGCAAAAACTGCACATAACAATAACTCCAGTCGTTTTGGAAAGTTTATTCAAGTCAACTATTTAGAGAACGGTATTGTCCGAGGGTAAGTACAGTATGAAGTTCTCCTGGGGTTGATCTCTGTGCAGTTAGGAATTGGTGAAGACTCTGTATATAAAATGACGCCTTATCGAGGCTCTTTTCAAATAAGAATAGCTTGCTGCTGTGGAGTTTTCAAAACTCTTTAACTGAGCTTTGTGGAATAATCAGGTGATGCATAGTATTCTTACCTTGCTGTACAACCATACCGAGTTAAGAATTTGACTGCTGCTGAATCTTCACCTCCATGAAAGGTGAAGACTTTTTTCATAACAATTGTTGTCCTCTTCATTTTGCAATTAAAAACAAAAGATCTAAGTTCTTAAAAAGAGTTAGAAGTGAAATAGATTTGAGGAAGCCATTTTAAACAAACAAATTAAACACTACTTATAGAGATAAAGACTAGAGAAATAATTATTTTACTTGACTTAATTGAAATTGTGTGCTTCTATCTGAAGATCAAATATAGACTATTCTATACCTACATTTATTTTTTTAATATGATAGTCACAGCTGAGTCTTAGAATTCTATTTGTATTTCTCACCCTGTAGTAGATGTTATAATGTCATATTACTGTAGTCCCTCAATATTAATCAAAGATTATGCTTTGTTCCTCTTTATTAGTCATAAAAATCTAGCAAATTTGTTGGATTGAAAATCAGACGGTTACCCAGTATATTTTTGGGTCTTGTAGCCTCTGCATTCCTTGTCAGATAACTGTTAATCTCAGAATAGATAACATATTGTTAGCACTCTGCATGTCTTGTTTCTGCTTACAATTCCTCATCAGCACTTTTGTAGCTTCGTCTGCCTTCTTCCAGTTATGTCTACTAAAACCAAGCACTGAAGATAGGTGTTCCTTTGATATTTCGCTTTGTTCCAATTACAATATAATACATACTGAAATTTTTGTTTTAGATTTAAGGTAGTGACTAAGCTATTCTCTTGTATATTTTAGTGCAGATTTAATTATTTCAACTCTCTTGGCAGTTGCTGTCAGTTATTTTGTGAGGTCTTTTTCTTTTGCCCTCATGCTTTTTTAATTTTTTGTGGCTCTTCAGGGCTGTTGTTGAAAAATACCTGCTTGAAAAATCTCGTCTGGTTTCTCAAGAAAAAGATGAAAGGTAAGAGATTAATACAGGTTACTGACAGAATTATAATTAGTGCAAGAGTTTAGGAACATCTGAAGTATATAGAATAAAATAAAAATCATTATGTTTTCATGAAAGAGAAATTTTTTGACTTTGTAGGAACTACCATGTCTTTTATTATTTGCTACTTGGAGTCAATGAGGAAGAGCGTAAAGAATTTCACCTCAAGCAACCTGAAGATTATTTCTACCTCAATCAGGTAATGTGACAGGGATTTACCAATGCATTGGTAAGTGTTTGTCTGTTGTGTTAAAGATGAAAGAAAGCACAACAGATTATTCTTGTTTTCTTGTGATGTTTGGGATTCGTTCATTGCCTTTATTTATGGATCTCTTCACAGCATAACTTGAAAATTGAAGATGGGGAAGATCTCCGACATGACTTTGAAAGATTAAAACAAGCCATGGAGATGGTTGGCTTCCTTTCAGCAACAAAAAAACAGTAAGTGGAATCCTTTAAGCATTTGTTGCTGATAACTAGTTAATGTTCCTGAATTACAGTACACTGTATATGTGTTGGGATCCCATTTAGTCCAGTAGGAAGCAAGGAGAGCTGAGTATTTGAGGCCTTACAGATAATCTTGAAGTAGAATTATGTCTGCTAACTTGTTATAATGAACTCATAAGAAAAATTCTTATAAAATTCAATTTTCTTCTTTAGGATTTTCTCAATACTTTCAGCTATTCTTTATCTGGGCAACGTTACGTACAAGAAGAAAGCTACAGGTCGTGATGAAGGGTTGGAAGTGGGACCTCCTGAAGTGTTGGACATTCTTTCCCAGCTTTTGAAAGTAGAGTATTTCTCTTTAGCTCTGATGTTTGATACACCTTTTTGTCATGATCTACCTCAGCATTTTATCTTAATATATTGTTGCCCAGTTTGCTATATCTAGATCTGATTTATGGTACTTTGACAACATTTATTTTATAGCATGGAAAATGGATGAAATTGGTGAAATTATTGGGCTTAGTGATTTAATATAGCCTATAGCATGGAAATAGAATGTGTTTATTCACTGATCATATTCCTGAGCAGCAGTAAACATAATGGAGATGTGTTCTTCACCACTGTATGGAAACATCTGAATAAATCTAAGATGACAATAGTTTAAAGAAGTTGAAGAATTTGTAAAGCTATTGATGAATGCTACATGTAGCTGTTGTCAAAGAGCTTGGGCTTCTCTGAAGAAATTGTATGTCCACTGTTGCTATCAGATTATACTCATTGGGGAGTTTGAGGGTGACAGTAACTGTTGTTCTTTGTTTTGAAGGTTAAACGAGAAATTCTAGTAGAAGTGCTAACAAAAAGAAAAACTGTGACTGCTAATGATAAGCTTATTTTGCCATATAGTCTCAATGAGGTGAGTAAAAGAACACTAGTAGAATGATTTTAAATAACTGAAACTTACTTTTTTGGGTAAAAAATCTAATATGGTACACTTCCACACTTAGTGAGGGATATTTGGAAAGTTAGAAGTTAGCATTAAAGGACAATCTTGTTTTCATTTGTCTGTGCTAAGATTGTAACCTTTGAGTGACACTGGTCTGAAATATAAATGCTTTTTTTAACAAGGTTGTGAACATTGTTTTATCTGCAGGCAGTAACAGCACGTGATTCAATGGCAAAGTCCTTATACAGTGCTCTGTTTGATTGGATCGTTCTGCGAATTAATCATGCCCTCCTTAATAAGAAGGACATGGAGGAATCTGTTACAGTAAGTTTCTCACAAAAACAAGTCTTTATAGACAGTTATGTATTTAGAGCTAACAGACAACTCTCTAGCTGACATGTTCAGATATCTGGGCTAAATTGTGATTATTCTGAAGTCCATGGTAAATTTCTTGGTAATATTTAATCATCTCTGTTTTCACAATAGACATAACTGTTAAATATTCAAAATCTATTAACATACACTACAGTGCTTCTTGTAATGGTTAGCTGTTGTGGCTTCAGTCACTGTATGACAGGTTACTTAACTAGATTTTCACATCTTCTTTTAGTGTTTGTCCATTGGTGTACTTGATATTTTTGGATTTGAAGACTTTGAAACCAACAGTTTTGAACAGTTCTGTATAAATTATGCAAATGAGCAGCTGCAGTATTATTTCAATCAGCATATTTTCAAACTGGAACAGGTAAGAAATTAGAGTTGCTGAAATAAAAACTTCTTTTATCAAGTGCTCATATATTATGCAAATTTAACCACTATTCTGAAAACCCCCATGGCATAATTCTTGTGATTCCTTAAATATATTTCTAAAAGTCTTATTTTTTTAATTTATTGTTTTATTATTTCTTGTTATTTGAAGGTTGTAGCTTTGTATTTAGTGCTCTACATCTGCTAATGATAGTGGGATCTTTCTTCAAGGTCTAGCATTACATTTCTTGACTGCAAGAAACTGAGACGGCATTCAGGCAATCCCAGAGGAAAGTTAGATGAAACTGTGAACTTTGAGATTGAAAGTCTGTAGGTGAGGTGTTTGTTTCAGGGATGGTATTTTTGTTTTGTTTTGTTGTTTTTTGTTTTGTTTTTAATGGTAGGTGAGGAGGTGTTTGTTTCAGGTTTCTGTTTTGTTTTAATGGTTGAGAAACAGTTTCTCTTCTTTTTGTCAGTTTGTAAATATTTAGTAACTAGTCTTTGTTGCTTCTCCCACCTGACTGCATTTAGGGGATACAACTGTAGGTTGATATTGGCAGCAGTTCTGAAATCCTGGTAATGCTGGTGTATGTTGATTTACATGTTTGCAGATGGTATCATCATCTTACAGAGAGCTTAGAGTGCTGCAAGAGCAAACAGATCCTGTTTCTAGACTGAGGTTTTGGGGGGTTTTTTGTTCTAGACTGTTTTTTTTCTGGTTTGTGCTAAATTGTTGTTCTTGGGTCACACTGCTGAAAGAAAGAAGTCATTCTGTAGTATGTGGTATTTTGTCAGCAATATATGGATAGCTTTAAAGAAGCGTTTTAAAGAAAACTAGCAAACATGCAAACTTCATATCTAAACATAATGTTGAGGTCCTCATTTTGTAACTTATGACAGAAGTGGCTATGCAAGCTAACTAGAGTAAATAGTTACATTGTTTTCTTTTTTAATGCCATTTTTCCAAATAAGCTTAATCCTTGAATGACCCATTTCCTGTATCTCTTGCAGCAGGAAGGCCCTCAGGGGGATCTCTATATCTTTTTAAAGAAAGACGTTTTTGTCTATGGAAAATGGCATTTCAGTTCTGTAATGAGGCGTGCACACTGAGCAGTCTAGTGTTAGGCAGACTGAATTCTACCTACTTAAAAATAATCCATTTCTTATCATTATATAGAATAGTGAGAGGTGCTCTTTGTCTGTTAAACACAAAACTTAGTTAATTTTCTGTGTGATATCTTTTTATAACATTAGTACCTTATCATTATTTTTTCTTCTCTAGGCATTTACAGCATTAAGAAAAACTGGTATTTTGGTTCCATATCTTAACAGGAAGCTTGTCCTGTCAAGCATTTGATGCATTGTCATTTCAGCAGAAGAGCTTTGCATTCTCTTGTCTGAGAGCTCCAAATTTTCTGAACCTAAGTGATATACGTTGCTTCCTTAGGGAAGTTCTGGTGTTGATGTTGTATAGGGCTTAACTGCCTGTTTTGAAACTTCTGTTATTTGATCTGACAGTGCAGTTTGGAAATTCTGGAACTTGATGTTAAATATTTGTCATTTCTCATCATACAAGATCTATGGAAGAGAAAAATAGACTTAAATTCCTCCAATGTATGTCTACCTAGAGTTTTAATGTAATGATGTAGGTGTAATGTCGAACTCCAGGTTTGTAGACTGCTGGTTGCTGGGAAGGCACAGCAAAACATTCTTTTCACTGTTTTGGTTTTTAAATAGTTTTACCCCAAGCATCCGCTGTTGAGTAACTTGCATAGGTGGACCTTTGGTCTGACCCAATATGCCTGCTGTTCTCTTCTGATTTATAAATTTTTGTCATTTTTATTTCTGCTGCCTGAACTAACAAATTCAACTTGCCATAGCTGTTCAAGGATGTCTTTTAAGCACTTAGACCACAGGACATTAAAGGTCAGGGCACTGTACTGATGAGGGAATTTTCTTGAGCTACACAGGAGGAATATAAGAGTGAAGGGATCACTTGGCACAATATTGACTATACTGATAATGTGGCCTGCATTCACTTAATCAGCAAGAAGCCCACTGGCCTCTTCTATCTTCTGGATGAAGAAAGCAAGTAAGCAACAAACATCTTCTGAAAAAAAATGTGTGGCAGGGAGGAGGGAAGGACTGTGAAAGGGAACAGAAATACAGCAGCACTTTAAAAAGCAGAGGAATGTTGTGGGAAGCAAAGGGTCATCTTACAACTATGATCTACACTCTAGTTTGCTTCTGATGACTCCAATATGGTGGTGAGATAAATTGGTGCTAAAATGGAACTTTGGCTTAAACAAACTTAGAAACTTCAACTTTTGTGTTTTACCACAGAATTACAATTAAAGTAAAATGCATGTATATAAGTATTTGGAACATTAGGTAGCAAATGTGGTAAATAGTTAATGTGGTTCTAGCTACACTTGACTGGTGCGGTGGGAGGAAGCGTTGACGTACACTTGAAACCTTGGAATATTTTGCTATGTGTGGAGCTGTTTGGTTTTAGTCCACAAATTAAGCCCACCTCTAAGAATCAAATCGGGTGTGTAAGTCTCAATTAAAGTATAGAGATCTTGGACAATACAATACTTTACGCAAGGATCAATAGGTGTCCTTCACTCTGTCACTTAGTACCTCAATAAATGTACCTGTATTTGAAAAATAGCTGACCTCTTTTTTTGTTTTGTGTTCTTAGTTTTCCACATGCCACCAACCAGACTCTACTTGCAAAATTCAAACAACAGCATGAGGACAACAAGTTTTTTGTTGCAACCCCTGTGATGGAGCCTGCTTTTATTATTCGACACTTTGCCGGAAAGGTTAAATACCAGATAAAAGTAGGTGTTGGATCGGATGGCTGCAGAAAAAAATTCCTTGCCTTTCTGATAGTTTTTGTCAGGGTGTGGAAAACTTGCTGGGAGTGAGCTGGATCAGATGTGTCCTCAGATGCACTTATTTGGTGATGTAGACTGGAGGATAATGCTCACTGTAGTGAGAACTATGTAGAATAATGAATTACTCCGAATAGTGATTAATATCTTGGGTCAAAACAGCTTTCCTGAGAGCTTATGGTTCAATGTGCTTGTTTTGCAGGATTTCAGAGAGAAAAATATGGATTACATGAGGCCAGATATTGTTGCTTTACTGCGAAGCAGTGACAGTGCTTACGTTCGGGAGCTGATAGGAATGGACCCTGTAGCTGTGTTCCGCTGGGCAGTTCTGCGAGCAGCTATTCGAGCAATGGCTGTCTTGGCAGAAGCTGGGCGCCAGAGAGCTCAGAAGACTGCAGGTATGGTATGACAAAATGATCTGGAAACACTTTCACATACTGTACAAATGATTAGTACTTGCTGACAGAACTAGTTTATGGCAAAACCTTATCACCCAGATGCGATCTTGGTTTGCTACTAAGGACAGAACTGACTTGTGAAAATGGCTTAACATTCACGCACCAGAGAGATGGTCACTGCTTTATCTGAGGTCATTCAGACTTCCTCTTCCAGTAAGTGCACTGTTGCCAGCAGGTTGTGCCAAATTTGAAGTTCTATTTGTAAAAGTCGTGGAAGATGTTTCTAGTTCTAGTGTGCATGCTCGTCTTACCACTGCTTTTGATCTTCTCAGACTTCCCTGAACTTTCAAATGAGTTCAGGATTAAATACTAATTTGGAAAAGCCTTCCTGAGCAGCTGCAATTTACTTTCTAATAGTGGGGAGTTTGAGACTATTGGTGTCTAGCTTGATAGCTAAAGTACTAGACAAAACTTCCAGGCCCTTGGATAGATATTATTCTTGTTAAAGTTAATGGGGTTTGGTTTATTTTTGTCTGTTATGCTCATATCTTTGTCAAAATTCAACTTGTTGATTATTTCATAACAGGAGTGGTACGTCAAGGACCCAGAGTTCCCCTTGGAGAACTCCAGAGATCAAATACACCAGTAGAAAAAGTTTATCGGTGAGAAACACATACTTAACCCATATCAGGGAAAAGACCTGAGTTGCTGCGTTGTATTTTCATATATCAAATGTCAACTAGATCTTTCCACAAGGATAGCAAGTTTTATTTCTGTCTTGTTTTGTTTGGCCTTCTTAATACTATCAAAACAATACTATTGCTTATTTTATATAAGACCCAGTACTACCAAATGTTGGTGACATGGCCTTTGTTCCACTTACCACTGGGTTTTTGAGTTCTCTGTGCTTTATATATGTTGCTTTTAGCACTGTGTGTTACTCTGCAGCCAGTCTGTGTCACTGAAGGAATCGTAGGAGCACTCATGGTTTTTGCAGCCTTTTGACATGATTAGGAGGCAGGTCAAGCCCTGTAGAACTGCCTTCGCACATTACTCTGTATAGGCATGTTTGCCTTTCTATGGAGTATTTAGGTTTTATACATGTTCCTTTTGCAGCTGCTCAATGCTTGATTTCTCATTTGATTGTTCTGAGGATTTCGATATAAATGCTTTTGAAGACATCATTTCTTTTTATGAAAACAGGAAGTAAGTAGAAATAGGCCTGCACTTAAAAGCCAGGGAGGCACATTCCTGGACAGACTGACCTTCTGAGCATGCTCTTTGTAAAGGTGAAGCCATGAAGTACACATAAAATAGTGATTTCATGCTGCTTCATAATTGTTTTCCTGGACACATTCTGTCACTGGCAGCAAAGAACTAAAGATACAGTTTAGGTGAAAGGATTGGTCATAGCGTAAGGTATCTGTTTCCTTGTGATACCTTAAAACAAAATCTTGATATTCAGAAATGTTCAGAGGTACCAAGGGCAGCAAGCAACTGTCTGTAAGAACGTTGCTGCCTCAGTGAGCAGCTCAGAGTGGTGATAGCATCTAACACTCAGAAGTGATTCTTATGTGTCTGTTGTTTTTGGTTTGTGCCTCTCTGGAGAGTAAAGAAGGTAAGTTCTGTGTCAAGACACACCACTTCACAAGCATGGTGCATGCTTAACATAATGGAACTTGCCACAAATTAGGGACCATCCCAGGCTTACTTTGAAAAGCTAAATGTGTGAATAAGTTTGAAATGGAAATAAAAAACAAAATTTCATCCGAGTATTCCTGCAATAGCTATTTGACTGACTTTTTCTTACTAAGTCTGCTTAAGCAGCCTCATTTTAGTAGTTAAATCTATATATAAAAATATTTACTGCTTGATTATAAAGAAGCTTATATCTATCTGAAAAGGTTACTTAACAAAAAGGTTCTTGGCCCATTAAGTACATTTCGCTAAATTTCCCTCTGTTTTCTGAATTGGTGGTCCAAGAATTTACATTAAAAGGTAGAATTAGAAAGTAAGTTTAGTATGAGATGCTGATAATGAAATTTTAGGACACTGACAGAGTAGAAAGTGCTGACATGACATTAGAATCATCCATGCTTAGGAAAAAGTAGTCTGGGATTGACCTGCTGCTGTTTGGAGCACACTTGGTGATGGGATCTCTTGGGTTTTTAACTCCTTTTTTTCCTTTCTCATGGCTGTGTGTATTTGTTTGCCTTCTTTGTTTTGCTGTGAATCATTTTAGAGACATGCATGAACAAATCATCGCAAGTATAAAAGGACTTCCATGGCAGGGTGATGATCCCTGTAAGCTGCTTCGGTCACTCAGTCGACTTCAACACCGCTCCCACTTCATGTGAGTTCTGGTGCTCTAGGTATTGCTTTGAAAGTGCAACAGTAATCAAGCAGATATTCTAGTCCATAAAAAAATATACTCATCCCGAATTTGTCGTCTGCAAAAAAATAAATAAGACAATTAGGAATAAAATAATTTCTTCTAAAAAATATGAAGTCTATAGAGAATGCTTTGTTGCTTCATTGCACTAGCTGAAAGCTAAAGCTACTTTTCATGTAAACTTGCTTTAAAACCCAAGTATGTAATACAAGCTTGTTGTTGCAAAATGTTCGACGATGAAATCTCTCGCAAGTTAGAACTAATGGTTTCCTGAAATTCAGGATGCTAATGCTGTGTATGCTCCTGGGTTAAGACTCTTTAAATGTGCACACATACGTGTGTGTGTAAGAAAATTAATCCGTCATCTGTTGTATAATGAATAAATGTAAACTGTGGGGCATGGAGTTGGAACATGCCTTATCATGGAGTTAACATGCTTAGAATTAGGAGGATGCAAACTACAGCCTTGTTTCTGAGAGCTTCTGCTTCTAGCTCAGTGTCTGTGGATGAGAGCTATGCTGCCTGAGGTTTGTGTAGTGCCCCAGAAGGTTCTGGGGATGATCTCAGACGTATCAGAATTCCTAAGTGGAGTGCTGGGGTATGTGTTGTCCTTCTGTGAGCAGTTAAGTACTTTCACAGGAGTTTTGGTGCAAGCAGCAGTAGCTTCTCAGTCAAGTATGTTTATTTCCCAGTGCCTCAGTATTATGATTGAGAGTTCATTGACTGTACAGTTAGCTAAATAGAGTAACTTGCAGAAAAATTGCTGTGCAACAGTGCAAGTTTTAATAGCTTTAGCTTTAGAGAAAATGTTTCACTTTTGAAAGCTTTCGATACCTACAGATTTTTTAAAAAAGAAAAAAAATTCCTGTTGCGAAGCAGTTTGCATTTCTTGCATTGATCACTTGTAAGAGATGTGCATGAACGCACCCTGATGCTGTTGTGCTAATTCTCTTCTATCTTTCATCTTGCCTCATAAATTGCACCAACTTCTGGCTTGCTGAAATAAACAAAAGTCATGTGTATTTTTTTTCTTAAATGATTTTTAATATTTTAACAGGAAAAGTAGAGGTATCAGACAAAAGCAGATCATTCCCAAGGTAAAGTTATTCAGTAAATTTAGATTTATCTTGTTTTTTGCTTTTGTTTTTGTACTATGAACCTTCATTTTGATTGAAGAACTCACTTTAGAAAATGCTGTTTCATAGTGTAGGGAAGTTGTATCATTTATCCTCTAAAACTTCCTTTTTGACAATCTAAAGGATGGGTAAATGTTCATCTTTCTCAGAATTGCTGACCAGGAAAAAATTGTGAATTGGCATCTGTTTAATTAGACTAGAGATGCCATAAATATATAAAGCCATTTCTAATCAATTCATGAAGGCAAACACAGTGATTCTGTAATTCACCTTGTTCATTTTGCACTCTTGGAATGGGGCAATGGAAAAGTTTCAACTCTTAAGAAGATGCTTTAGTCCAAAATAAATACATCTGAAGTGTAACATGTCATTGAATGTGGAGCTCTAGCTAGTTGGCTTAATTCTTACTCATTTTGGTGTAGACAGAAGTATTTCCCCTTCAGTTGAGAGATTTGCACTTTGTTGATTATGAAAACTTTCTTCTAGAACTTGCTGGATTCCAAATCTCTGAAGCTCATAGTAAGCATGACTCTACATGATCGAACTACGAAATCCCTCTTGCACTTACACAAAAAGAAGAAACCCCCTAGCATAAGCGCGCAGTTCCAGGTAGGTGACTGATGTGGCGGTACACACCTCTGGGTGCACCCTGACTTCATGGGAACAGACCTTCCTGGGCTGATCTAGGCTGATCTTGCTTGAAAAACAAAGAGGATTTTATTCTTGGCATTTGTCTAAAGTAGGGTTTATTACTTGACTAAAGTCAGACTACATTTAGCGACTACCCTTATGCTATGAAATGTGTTAGTTCTCTGAACCAATCAGCTTCATACTTGTTTGCAGCTCTCGTGCTACTGTTACAGCATATGCAAACTCCACTTCTAATTATCTTGAGAAAAAGTAAAAGCAAATACAGGGATCTGTTGTACAGTGTGGGAGAACCTCCATATTGGATGAAATAGGATTTTGTATAGCCATCAGATCTGAAACATCATTATTTCTGAGGAAGAAGCTGTGCTGCTGTCATGCAACTCAAAATGTTGATATCTGAAAAATAAAAATGTTTCTGAATATTTCATTTCAGACTTCACTTAATAAGTTATTGGAGACACTGGGTAAAGCTGAGCCATTCTTCATCCGCTGCATCCGCTCCAATGCTGAGAAGGTGAGACTGCCTTAAGAACTGAGCTGACTGCTGAGGATCTAAGTCTTCTAGCCCTGTAGTATATTTCTTTCAACTTGTTCACTGTTGTTCTGTATGAAGGTGAAAGGTAGCTAGGGTGTGAAAACAAAATGTGCTCTCTCTATTGGACAGAAATAGGACTCTTCAGGCATTTACTAGCTGTTGACTGCTGGTCTTTTTCAGAAAGAGATGCTCTTTGATGAAGGCCTGGTGCTTCAACAGTTAAGATACACTGGCATGCTAGAAACTGTGCGAATCAGAAGATCTGGCTACAGTGCTAAATATACATTCCAGGTATGTGAGAAACTGGAAGTGGATTACTGATTTCAGAAGTATCTGCCCTTTTGGAAAAGCACACATTGCCTCAGAGTCTTTTGTGTCTCTCTTCACATGAAGCTCATGACTGTTTAGGATGGAGTGTAAAAATTCACTGTAGTTTTGACAGAGCCTGAATGGTAACAAGTTGCAGTCTAAACTATTGTATGAATCATCTACCAGTAAGTTGTTCTACTTGTTGCATGAAAGAAGGCATTCTGAGTGCTGTATTGCAAATATAATCAGTGCTGCACATTACCATCTCTGTATGTGAATTAGTTTCCTATAAAACACTCTGTGCGTGTAGCTTTATAAATCACATATATGTCATCTTTACAGTTAACTGGAGGCTAAAGGAAGCCTGCATTTTACAGAGTAGGAAGAAATAGCTCAATTTGGAGTGATAAATAAGTACTTTCAAACCTCTATAGCTTAAACTTAACTCAATTTCTAAAATGAAGCTAGAATTCTAAACTCGTGAATTGCCTTCTAACTTTGATCTCTTTCTGTCTCTGCTTTTCACAGGAATTCATAGACCAGTTTCAGGTGTTGCTGCCCAAAAATGCCAAAGCCTCTAAGGAAGACATTTGTGTTTATTTGAATAAACTAAAACTGGATGAAAACTACTATCAAATAGGGAAGACCAAGGTCTGTAGAACTTTCCATAAACCAATAAGAAATACTGATGTATACTGCAAAATTTAGTGCAATTCATTTACATGCATTTTGTATTTAAATTAGCTGTTTGAACTCTTGCAAATGTTGCCACTGATGCTAGTAGTTGCCAACTTGGCATCAAAAACAACCTGTCATCTCGCAGTACAGTACAGTTCTGTATTACATGGATACTGCTTTAGGGAGATTGTTGCTGTTGGTATTTGTCAAACTTGTCAGTGTTTTTAATTTAGAAGGGTTCTAAGATTTGAGGGCTGTAAGAAGAAGTTGTATGTTTTTAGAATCCAAACACTGAGTTTTCATAAAACAAAAGGACTTTTTACTTTTTGGGCATGCTGTCAGCTGGTAAGGTTTGGTTCAGTAATAAGCATTACCATCATCATTTTTTAGTTTGCGGAGATACCTCCAGTGGGGGCTGAAAGGCTATTAACTGTTTATTGATGAACTTTTCTTTAACTGAGCAGGTTTTTATGAAAGAGGCTGAACGGCAGATACTACAGGATACACTACACAAAGAAGTGATCAGGAAAATCATTCTCCTTCAGAGCTGGCTCAGGATGGTGTTAGAAAGGAGACGCTTTCTCAGAACACGGCAAGCAGCCATTGTTTTACAGGTATCTGAGAATTGCCCATCTTTTCCTAACAACCAACCCTCTCAAATAACACTCCCCACCTTCAAGTACCCCTCCCTTACTTTAGAAATCTCCCTCCTTAGGCTTGCTGGCGTTCCCGTTGTGTTAGGATGGCACTGCAGAGGAATAATGCTGCCATTTATATTCAGTCAGCGTGGCGAAGATACAGGGAGAGAAAATGCTACCTTCAGCAGAAGAGGAGAATTTGTCTCTTGCAAGCCATGGTCAGAGGGCATCTACAGCGTAAGAGGTAAAAGAAGAGGAGCAATATGATATGAAAACATGCATTTTAGCTACTTGGCTTCACCTGCTAAGCTCAGTTTTTGTGTGATATGTTGATGTAGTAAACAACTTAAAGATACTTATTACCATGTGATACTGTAGTCAGTGGCTTGTGGTATGTGGAAACTGGTTAAGCGCTTAGGACTTGAGCATTATTCAGCTGAGCTGCACTGATGCACACCAGTCCTAATAAGCAGACCTCCACGCAGTCATACTGGGACTGTAAGTGTATTTGTACTTTGTGTCTATATTGCTATTTAGGCTGCATTTAAACAGTTGGGTACTTTTCTTGACCATTGGGCATTAAATATTTGTCTATCCATCTTACAAATTATTAACAGATTTCAGGAAATGGCTATGGAAAAGCAGAAAGCTGAAGAAAAGCAGAAAGAACTGCAGGAAGATCAAGACGGAGAGAATGATAGGAACAAGGATGAGCACGATGAAGCAGCAGCAGATCAGTTGCCTGTGAACCACGAATCAGAGCTGGATCAAGCTGTTGACAACGGAGGTCAAACTCCAAATGAGCAAGCTGAAAACCTGAACTCATCTGAAAAAGCCACATTACCCCAGAAGAACGTGATAGAGGGCTCTGAGAAAGTAACAAACAGCCGGGAGAAACGTGAATCTCGCCGGCAGAGGGGGCTGGAACATAATGAGTTACAGAATAAACATGTCCTGTTTTCCTTCGAAGGACCATCTTTAGTGGGCCCTGAGGAACAAACCTCTTCAGAAGAGGCCCTGGAAACTGTTCCAGTGCCAAAGAAATCCACAGCACAAGATACTGTCCTTCAAGGAAACACTGAGGGAGAGAAAAGTCCAAGTGAAAAAAAAGCTGTTTCAGACATTCCACTGTCAAGCAAGATAAAAGAAAGTAGTTCTATTCCTGAGCAGCCACCTGTATTAAAAATAGATGATAAGGCAGCTGATAGAATGAAAACACAAGGGAATCAAAATAACCAGATCAAAGGCAGCCAAAGCTTTAACTTCCCTGAAAGGCCAACAAATCTCGCACTGAATCTTCACAATACGCTATCTGCTGCTGGGAGTTTTCAAACTACAGCTGAATGCTGGGCAGATAAAAACAAACGTCTTGTTCAGAAAGCAACCAAAGATCTGGATAGTCCCACTTCTTCTCCAATCCAGAGATACGTGGATGATCCAGGGAAGCTGAAGTACAAGAGAGAGAAGTGGAAAGGCAAGAGACAGTCTGATGCTGGTCAGAATGACATGCTGAGCCAGTCTTTGGATGAAAGAACACGTGTGGATAAGTCTCCTCAGGATCAGCTAGAGTAAGGGCAGCTTCCTAATCATTTTGACTTTTTCAGAAAACTAATATCTCTAATATTTAAAAATAGATGGAGAGCTCCTGAGAGCCTTTACATCTGGGCATGTTATGGGAGAAAATAGAGCTATGAACAACTACTACTTTTTCTTAGCTCCCAGTCCTACAGTTAAATCTGTATGGGTAGAATGTTTTCAGAAGCTAGCAAAAGATACAAAGCCTGCCTTGCTGAATTAAAAAGGAGAGTCGGGGCTTTAGTTAAATTAGCATATGGAGTTTATTTTCATGTGTCTTCTGTCCATTGAAAACAAGGTTTTAGTGACTTGCAGTTTACAAGCTTCGTACCTCTGATATGGCAGGAAATCTGACGTACCCATTTTTATAACTTCTCCAGTACATTTGGCATTTAAAAGTGAGTTGCAAGAGTTGATGAGGATTCTCTCTCAAATGTGACATTGATATGTGGGTTATTTAAAAGGCGGTAAATATTAAGGGGAGACAGACTTCTAGAAAACACATATTCTGCAACTAATCTTGTAACATTGCAGAAAGAAGGGGAATTCGTCTTCATTAAGTGATCTGTCAGCACTGGCCCAGTCTGTTGCCATTAATCAGGTATTGATACTATTGTTCATATTTATGCTTAATTATCCTTGTTTATAAATATTAAAGATTTGTGAATAATTGGCTATAGAGTGTTCTGTATGCCTATGTTCCTTTCGGGTTGTTTTTTTGGCTTGATATCTGTGTAAAAAGAAATGTGATTAGAATACACTACAACAGTTGAAAAACTTAATTTCTAACAAATAGACCTTTAACCAAAGCATTAGATATACTTTGATCTTATATTAGTACGCTCATATCTGTTGGGTAAAGTGTTTTGTCTTGATGAAGCAAACTTTTTTTCACCATTCTAGTTTTTAAAACCATTTGAAGAATCTATTTCACTCAATATGTAGTTTTTTGACTCATTTTCTCTACTGTAGCAATCACCAGATACGATAGAAGAAAAAGGCAACAAGAAATATCCTGTGCAAAAGAAGCCCAGTGACCTCTTACCTACCTTGGATGCAGTTGTTTCCATGCAGCCGGCAAGTCAGCAAATAGATGCCAAGTATGTATTCTGTGTGTGACTGACCTACCTTTAAGAAAACAAAAAAAGGAGATTTTTCCCCTGGTACTTGAATTGGGCATTTTGAGACTGTGATTGTGGAGAGAGATGTGTTGACATCAGCTACATGAGTGGCTGTGTTACTGCTTCATGTTGATGTGAGCATAATATCTGACCCTGTTGAGGAACAGATTCTCTGCTTCTTGTATCACACCTGTCTT
The DNA here is from genome assembly GCF_018691265.1 of Tyto alba. Lineage (NCBI taxonomy): Eukaryota > Metazoa > Chordata > Aves > Strigiformes > Tytonidae > Tyto > Tyto alba. The sequence continues at coordinate 12,101,178 of NW_024881293.1, read as the reverse complement.
TGAACTGGTTATTTTTAACTTAAGAAGCACCATACAGGCTCAGATCAAAGATTTGTCCAGACTGAGAAATAAAACATCAAGAGAAAAGCTTAAGAACTTCCTGTCCTGCTCCTCCAGCTTCTGGTGATCTGCAGCTCGGGGACTTCCTGAGCCAGAAATGGTGTCTTGGATATGCAACATGTTGTCTCTGTATATGTTAAAGGTAGTGCTCTAATCTAGTAAATAGCAGAATGTCCAGACGTGCTTTCAGGCTGTCTTTCCTTTTTTCTGCTGCTCAGTTGTTCTGCAGGTTGGACCTTAGAAGAAATAAGCACAATACAGTTTAATCCTATTGTGGGTGTTAGCTGTACTGTTTAAGTAGCCTTTTCTTGTAGTAGAGCCAGATTCCATTAGTAATGTGACAAACTTGTGTCTCCTTTTATGTTCAGGTCTGCCTTTAAAAGTCCTTTGCGTAGGCTTTTGGGGAAGAAGCCAGACAAGAAAATTTCAAAGGAGAGTCCTGATATGATTGAGGAAGGAGATGGCCTCTCCCTTGTATCTTGTGTCCTTTTTGCAGAAACAGGAGGACCCCAGAAAGTTTCAGAAGGTGAGTTTCTGTGACTTAATCCCCAGCTTGCTAGAATCCATCTTTTCTGTAATGTTTTGCATGGAAACAAATACTGCAGAATTCAGTCATCTTGCTTTAAAATACCAATTAATTTATTTCCCAGCTTCTTCTGGACAGCCAAGTCGTCTGCAGGCAGGGGAGCGCCATGTGAAAGAGAGCAGTAAAACAAAGAAGAACCGTACGATAAAGATCAGCAAGATCTCAAGTGTGTCTCAGAATTGGCGAGCTTCCATGGTCCGTGAGATTGCAAATGCCAATGAACTGAAACACCTTGATGAGTTCCTCCTAAACAAGGTAAAAGGCACTCAGCTGTCATAAAATTCAGGTCTATGTTTGCTGTTTGTGTGGAATTTCAAAGACTACTTTTCTAGGTTCGAGTTTCTATTATGATTTAAAGCAAAGAGGAATTGATTTGATAGCTTGACTGAATTAGGTCTGCATTAAGGCGCTTCCTATTGCTTCCTTTAAGTCTATGAATACATTATATTACGTTCAATGAATTGTAAGGAAATAGAGTTCTCTAGATCCTACATCTGTGACTCTCTTATTTTCTGTCATCGTCACAGTGCATTAAGAATGTTGTTTTAAATAACTGGAATGGTCATAGATGACTAAGCCCAGCAACTGAAGCTTAGCACTGATTGAATGTTCTTATTTTAATGAAATTTGATGCAGTTGTATTTGCCTTCTAGATCAATGATTTACGCTCCCAGAAGTCTGGTGTTGAATGTTTGTTTTTTGAAGCCACAGAGAAGTTTAGAGGAAACATCAAGACCATGTACTCTGCTCCTGTAAGTAGTAAGTCTCAATAACGTTAAAAGTTGTTAGGAAATAAATGAATTGAGTGTGCAGTTTAAATGTTTGACCTACAGTTCTTTGAATTCTATGCTAAGAATTGCTTTGTTAAAGCTGAATATTAGACTTGAAAAAGAACATTTTACAGGTCTTCTGTAATCTTAAGCAGACTGTTTTGTTTCCCTTTTCCCATTCACTCAGCCTTAGCTTATTTTTAGAAATTGATGGATTTTGCTGTCTTCAGCCTCTTAATGTTGCTGTGTTTAAACACCAAAGAGAGGTGCCAACAGGTTTTCCAATGTTCTTCCAACACTGCCTTGTCTCAGCCAAGTGCCCTTCTCCAGTGTAGCAGAGAAATGTGCTAACTTGGTTCTGTCATGGGCGGTTATCTTTTACTTTAATCATGAGCGTGCTTTCTCACCTTTGAACTTAAACACATAAAAATAAGCCGCTGTCTCATCAGTATCCAAAAAGACTGTCTTCTGAGTATTTTTTCCTTCTCTAGAATGGGCAAATCCATGTTGGCTACAAAGATCTGGTGGAAAATTACCAGCTTCTAGTTACGAATCTGGCCAAAAAAAGGGAAGAGAAAGAAGTCAAGCTGGTTTTAAATCTCTTCCAATCCCTTCTGGATGAATTCATCAGAGGATATACAAAAAAAGAGGAATCTGAGCAGCCCAAGGTATAAAACTTGCTCTGTTACTGGCTTATGGGATGATTAAATGATGTTACTGTACCAGGATAAGGAACCTGTGTTACCTCAGAAACCTTCTCTGTAACATTCTTAATGATTTGGGAAACCCCTTCCATATATGAATTGTGTATAACAAGCTCTGAATGCTGATACACCTTTTTGGAATTGTTCACTATTTCACTTACTCTTAATATTTTCAGAACCTTAAAGTGTTCACACATTTTCTTTGGTAAAAACTTAGTTCTCTGAAGGTTTTAGAGATGGAATTACTTTGTCATCAGGCAGTGAGCTCAGTTGATTTTTAGGAAGTTGACAGCATGAGCTCAGACAGCTCATACCAAGCTGAAGCTGCAGAATAGTGTCTCAAACGTCTGGAGGTGAAGTAGTCTGGGAAACTGAATAGGAAAAAAAAGGGAATGGAATGTCTGAATTTCAAAGGCTAATGCCAGTTTTGTACTCCACTGCAGCAAACCAAAGCCCAGAAGAAGAAACGAAAACAAGATCGTGCAGTAAGTACTTCTCGTTTTGCAATAATCTAAGTCTTCAGCTGCACTCACAAACACAGAAAAATATTCTTGAAAGAGCTTGATTTTGTACTGAGGTTCTGTTTTGTTTTGCGTGCTAAATCACCTCTTCCATGAAGATGTGACACAATATAAAACTGTTTTCCATAAATCAAACATCTTGCTTATGCAGTGATAGGTGGTACTCTAGCATATCCTTGCTTGTCCATAGCTGCTTCTAGAACCTAATGACTTTTTCAATGATGGGACTGTTGAAAGGAGAACAACTATTAATAACAAACCGTAGCTAATGTATTGCACTGATGAACTTTAACCAAGGCAACAAGACAATTATGAAATGATCCATCAAACCCAACTGCCTTAAGATAGGGTGAAATTTGGTTTCAAGATCAAAGCCATCAGCTGTAATTGTAAAATAAAAGTGGAAAAACTAAGATAGTTTTATTGAAAAATAATAATAAAAAGAGGCAAAAAAAGTCCATTGGTTTCTTCCTCTCTCCCACCAGATTGAAGAACACAATGGCCACGTATTCACAAACTACCAAGTGAGCATACGGCAGTCGTGTGAACACTGCTCGTCCTACATCTGGCCCATGGAAAAGGCCTGTCTCTGCAGTGGTAAGTGAAAACGTTTCATTCTTGCCACTTAGTTTACAATATATGCAGATTGCTTGTAACTTTGGCTGGTACAAATGGGACTTAGTTAACAGTACACACGGGCTTATAGTAAGTGAATAAGACAAGATGCTTGGCATTTGCATGTGATTTGGCATGTTTGTAACAATTGCTTCTCTCTCTAGTTTGCAAGTTGACTTGTCACAAGAAATGCATGTCGAAAATCCAGAGCAGCTGTACATCCTGTGGAAAAAAGGTAAGAACTGTAGATCTGGGATGTGGTACTGTGATACCATCAGTGCTGCGTGCAAAATGTTGCCTTTTTTTCTCAGCAAATGAACAGGGCATATTCAGGAATTGAATAAAAATTGCTTGAACAGTTCGCTTCTCTGTCTGCACATAGCTAGAGACAGACCCTGCAGCTGCAGAAACAGAACATTCTTCTAAAAAGTGATACTTGAACTAATTTGGAGACTCTTCATTTAGAGTATGTGTGCTGTGTTGAATAAACTGTTAAAGAAATCCTTCAGTGTGTACCATAAAGTTTCTTTATTGCTGCAGCTTGGGAAATCTGCCTTATGATCAAAGGCTCGTAGCAAGCTAGAATAAAACACTCTGCTTTTGTTTCTGGAAGCATAAGCTAATTGTAGCATGAAACAATGGAATTTTCTAGCTTAGGAACAGGTATTCACAGTGCTTGACCTGTATCAATTCCAGAATGAACAGGATGCAGAACCACGTCATTTTGGAGTGTGTGTGAGTTCCCTAACCAGTGAGAGAAATTCAGTCCCCATTGTCATGGAGAAGTTGCTAGAGTATGTGGAGATGCACGGCCTCTACACAGAAGGCATTTACAGGAAATCAGGATCAGCAAATCGTATGAAGGAGCTGAAACAGTTGCTGCAAGCAGGTCAGGCAATCTTGACCCTTTTGACTTCTTCACGTATCAATTTTCCTTACAATTCTCTTCTATCTGAAAGTATCTGCCACTTTTTAGTGTTTTAAAAACAGCTTATTGGTGGTCGTGCAGGCTGCATTGTTTTTGTTGTCTGGAAAAAGCTGCTCAGTATATGTAAGTGACTATCGGCAGACTTTCCCCCCCCCCCCCCCCATCTGAATTGCCAGTTTGATTCTGTGAACAGAAGATTCGAGTGTTTCTAATCTTACCTCTTTGGGATTCTATTGTGTACATCAAAGGAATGAACTGCTCAAAATCAAACATTTCTTTGCAGATCCAAACTCAGTGAAACTGGAGAATTACCCTATTCACACTATTACGGGGATCCTTAAGCAATGGCTACGGGAATTACCAGATCCACTAATGACATCTGCGCAGTACAATGATTTTCTCCGAGCTGTAGGTAGGTTGTAGAAATGTCTGAAGCAGAGGTTTTTCTTTAACTTACAATGTCATTTGGAAAAGAACCTGTAAGATGCTCATGTTGCCTAAGCAGCTTCCTTCCAGTACACTTACAGCAATGATTTTAGACATTTTACATAAAACACTTTTCAGGGAATTTCTCCTCTAGGTTAATTGACCTTGCTTTAGGATTCCTTTTTTTGTAGCATAATGTCACTATACAACTGCCCTTTCTAAAAATGGCAAGCACATTAAATAGGTTTCTCTTTGTACAGTTTTTTCTTCCTCTTGATGTTCTGGACCAGACCTAGCTAGCCAGATACCTCAAATCTTCTAGATTCATTTAACTTCAGTGGGAGTAAGGCACCCTGTTGTTGCAGTTCTTGATGTGTCACTTGATGATTGCTAACAGCAGCATCGTCTGAAAAAGCAGGAAAATTGCAGTGCCCCAAGGTGTGCTTTAACATCCAGTTATAACGATCGGTAAATGAAATGACAGTGTGACTTCTAAGAATTTAATCTCTATCTGTTGCAGATAGTTTGAGATAATATCAGTAGGTGCTTGGTGGCTTTCTACTAGCATTGCACAGCAATTATGATCTTGCGCTTTTTCCCCTTGTGCAGAACTACCAGAAAAACAGGAGCAACTCTGTGCCATTTACAGTGTCCTTGAACAGCTTCCACAAGCAAATCATAATACCTTGGAGCGACTCATCTTCCATCTTGTCAAGTAATGAGTTTAATTACTTCATTTGGAGAGAAACTCCATGTGACTTCTTGAGTCCGTCTTGGAAGCTTTCTGAAATCTTAAACCCTTTGAGTGTTAGTGTAGGGGTTGTGCTGCTGGTTCAGAAATTAAAGAATTGAAGTTGATAGTTACGCTTAAAAAAAAAGATGCACGCTTACTTCTACCATCTGGTGTATTTGTATCAAATCAAGTAAGAACAGCTTTGAAAACAAGGTAGATGTGAAAGATTTGGTGAGTCATCTGAACCCCAGGATTTATACAGATGGGTATATGGTGAACTGCCGATGTTAGCATACTTGGTAGGGACTGCATGAGGATTACAAATGCTTGCACATATGCTAGTCTTGGGAGCGGAGATAAATGGTGCTGGTAGAAGGGCTGTTTTTATCCAAGAAACTTGAGAATTTTCCAAGTGGCCCCCTGAACATAGGGAAAAGGGATTCTTAAAGAGGAGGCACTGAATCACCAGACATACTTTGAGAGGCTACTAAACTAGCTTAGCTTGGGTGGCTTCCTGTTCCTTTTTCTGATGCCTGAAGCTTTGTCTACTTAGTAGGTGTGAAATAATTTTAAAATTTTTTTGAACTACTGTATGTACTTAGTACCCTAGAGGCCTCCTTGCAAACTCTTGCAAAGTTTGATCAGATGGCTTATATTCTAGAAAGGTTTGCTTAAAAAAAAAAAAATTTTTTTTTGTTCTGAACATTGAATTTCAGAGTGGCTTTAATAGAAGATGTCAACCGTATGTCACCCAATGCCTTGGCCATTGTTTTTGCTCCATGCCTGTTGCGTTGCCCTGATACCTCCGACCCTTTAACCAGCATGAAGGATGTTTCAAAAACAACCATGTAAGTTTTAGTAGTCTGCTGCAAAGTAGTACTTTGAAATGTGATGGAAGGCCAGTACTGCTACCTGCATTTGTTACAACCTTATTCATATCAAGCTGAGAAACTGAGGGTTGAGTTGCTCGATTCTAGCTCTGCTAGTGCAGCCAGTTTACATGCCCTTCTCTGAGTCCTTCCACCTGTCTCAAGTTTATGAAGCATGAAGTAGGATGACTTTTAAATCTTAAATACCTGGTTTGTATTTTACATGAAGATAGTATTTTGAGGGGATTGTACACTAATCATACATATTTTGCTGAGGTACAGGCCACAATAAACAGTAGAATATAGAATGAAACTGTCTCCTGCATACTTGGAAACCCCTGATAATTTCTTCTACATTGTTCCTTGAATTAAAGAGGGATCTGTCCTTGATCCTCTTTTTTCTCCTCGCCCTCCAGCAGCTCTGGCTCTCTGAATGTCCCTTGCCATCCTCCCTGCATGGCTGGCCTCACATCTTCTGCCAATGAAAACAGAATTTGAAAAATGACAGCTTTTTGTAACTCCTTACTGACCCCTGGGGCCATAGGGGTGGAAAAGGGCAGTTGCAGGCTCATTCTGTATCTGCCAGTCTGTGCCAGCACAGGTAGAAGCAGCAGTTAGCAGCCATGGTAATGTCTGTTTGCTTACTACTGTTGTGTACAGTCAGCGTGAGAGGCACTGGTTACCCCAGGAAGAACATGGACCATTACCTTGAACAGTCTGTCCTGTTTGGCTTGCTGTGTTGGACTGTTCACACCCTTACCGTGAAGTGCTAACACATGTAAGGCATATGTCGGAACACTGATTGCATGCCAGCCGTGTGTGTGTGTGGCAAACATCCCCAAGCCAGGAGAGGCATCTCATCCCACTGTGGTTGTCCCCAGAGCTCTTATAGTATGAGGCTGCTCAATAAACTCTTCCCCTTTTGTGCAGGTGTGTAGAAATGCTCATAAAGGAACAGATAAGGAAGTACAAGATAAAAATGGATGAAATAAATCAGCTGGAAGCAGCTGAGAGCATTGCTTTTCGACGACTCTCATTGCTTCGGCAGAATACGGTAAGTGTTGAGATAAACCACAGAACCACACCATCTAGCAGAAAGTATTCCACTAATTTATTGGGAAAGGATGTGCTACTTATTTATCCTGTCCATCCCATCCAGTAAGTCAAAGATCTGTTGCAAGATAAGAAGAAAAGGGATTTGGACTTGCCCAAAGCTGTAGGGAGGAGCTAAATATACAGCTGCACTGGAGTCTGCTTGATAAATGAAGGGCGCAGGAAAAGGAGTTCCTTCACTCTAGAGATGGATGGTGGACAAAAATGTGCTGCATTCTATAAGGGCAAATAGACTTGTTATTTTGTTTTTGTTGTACTGATTAAGACAAACCAAATTCTGTCTGACCAGAAGCCACATGTAGTGAATTTGGTCTTCATCTCTCTCTAGCTCTGGCCTATAAAACTTGGGTTTTCTTCCCCTTATGAGGGGATGCTGGTACGTACACTGCCTGTGTTAAGAGTGCATGTTTTACTTTCTTGTGGTAATATTGCATGACTAAAATACTAAATGTATTGTAACTTTGGTTTTAAATATTCTTGAACAATCAAGACTGCATGTATCGGTGCAACATTCTCCCCAGACTGCATGCAGGGCTGCTGACCTGTTCTGTCATGACTGGTATTTTATAGACATTCTGAACGGAATTTGTATTGGATGTAGTAATATTACTTATAAATGATTACTAAAACTAAGCTAAGGCTGGCAAATCAAATTACTATGCTTCAAAAAAAGGTAACAAAACCACAGAAATCTGGTGAAAAAAAAAAACATTTCTATTACTTTTTGAAACATTTGTATGGATAACTAACAGCTCTTCATCAATTCCATCAGCCTTTCGTTTGGCCTACTCATTTATCTTCCACCTTGCAACTAGTAGACAGTCAAGACTCGTGTAGCTGCTTATGACTGAGAAGTGCTACACATAAATTTGTCTTGCAGAGTAAAAGCTCACAGGTCAAAGGAAATGACAGTGGCAGCTCGGAACTGGACTCACTGCATGAAGAAGAGGAAGCTTCTGAAGCCGATAACCGGGAAAAGGAGATTCTGATTGATCGCATACAATCAATAAAAGAAGAAAAGTAAGTCACCCTTTATCTCTGTAGGTCATGCCCTTTGAAGTTGGAGGTAATACAGATAGTAAAGCAGTATACTCTTTGTCCAAAATGACGTAGCTAGTTTTGTTCTATAAGCTTTCATGAAGGTGAAAAGGAAAATACAAAGGACTGGCTGAGAGAAAATACCATGAGAATTAATATTTAGTGACTACATGCAGGAAGGTTTGCCTCTGAATATGAGCTGCATAAAGTTGTTCATACTGGAGACATTGTCTTTCTAGAGTGCTACAATCTCTGTTTTGGTGTAGGGAGGATATAACTTACCGGTTACCTGAGCTTGATCAGCGAGGCTCTGATGAGGAAAATGTAGATTCTGAGACCTCCGCAAGCACAGAGAGCCTGCTTGAAGATAGAACAGGACGGATGGATACCGAAGGTCAGTATTAAGGTAGTGTGTGTTTTTTTTTATTCTACATCTTTTACTGCATACAGCCAGGTGACCAGATGTTATCTGGTCACAGTTGCTTGTATCAAGTTACCTTTTTACGCATGCTTTCAGTATCTAAGTATCTTGTTTCTTTAAAGCAATTATTGGATTACACTGCCGTGCTCAGAGCTCCAGTATGCCTGCCAAAGACATTTGCAAAGTGCCTTCTCTTTTGCAAACCTCTTCAAATTCTTCCTCTGCATCCCTGGCTTCAAGACACAGATCATCTTTAACACTGTCCAAGATTAAAGTGCCCCGTCGAACTCCAGTGATGCCAACAGCAAATATAAAACTTCCTCCTGGGATTTTCAAATGTACAGAATTCCAGGGCGGGATTTCGGCTAACGAAGAGTCTCAAGCAGTGGTGAGACGAAGGGAGCAGCCAGCAAGGCGAACTGATAAAATCCACTCTGTATACATTGCACAAGGGTCTGCAACGGCCCATGCTCAGGAACTCTTAGATGAATACGAACCAACAGCAAAAGTAAAACGGAGGTTTTCGGACCCTTACTCTCACATTCCCTGTATAGAGAAGTGAAATACTTCAGCTGTCTGGACTTTTTTTGAAGTTGACTGCAGCTTTGGCTTTAACCCTTTAACATCTGTGAACTTGTTTTATGGTGTTTTTAAGCGGCTGCTGGGAATGCAGCCTGGAAATGTACAGTACTGTAAGGGTTAAGCAAGGTTGTTTAAAACAAATATTGTTCACTTTTTAAATTAAAACCATGCAAAGAAAGTAGAACATAAAGCTTATGTTGAGTAGAATACATGGGTTGAGTGTACAGGATAAAAATAAGTCCCCTGATTCTGCTGCCGTGCCTTTTTCTGTTTGCCTTACAATGGTCTCTAATGGGACCAACAGTGAGTTTGGGTCAATGTGCATTGCCTTAATTTTTTTATGTTTTTATGACAACTTTCTGTGTGGTTTACAGAACTGTTAATGTTGTAATAGCCTTAACTGAGACCAAAATATATAAAAATGTTTATTAATACATTGCACTTTTTAAAAATACATGTGTTAGTTTATCAACGTCTGTCTTGTCTAATGAACAGTTTCTTCTAGTGGAAGCCTTTAATCGGAATCACATCTTCATCAGTACTTCGTATAGCATTGGGAAAGCTCTCTGCACAGTGGCAGCACTACTCACAGCATTTTTGGTGCTCTTGGAGCAAAGGTACAACCCAGCACCAAGCCACGCTGCTGGATCCTATGCAGAGCTGCCTCATCCTCCCCAGGCTTCACATCTGTGCAGTGAAAGCCCTGGGGCAAGATGCAGTTATACATAAAACGTTTTGAACGAAACTGTACTGTAACACCTGGTCTCTTGGTCCTGCTCCAGGTTGAAGTGAGGGAAGAGCACAGCTCAGTCCCGCCCTGCAGGCAGCAACTGAGGGGGTGGCGACGCCACCACAGCACTGCCACAGTAGCCCTGAGCAGCAGCCACCTCTGTGGACATGTGTGGAGTTTCTTGGTTTGGTTTTGGGGTGGTGGGTTTTTTTGTTTGGTGTGGGGTTTTTTTGGGTTTGTTTTTTTTTTTTAAATAAAACAAACGGCGCCCACAGCGCTACACCGCAGCCCCTCCAGCCCGCCCAGCGCCTCTCGCCCCTCCCTACGCCCCGCCCCAAGATGGCGCCCGGAAGCGGCCCTGAGGCAGCTTCCGCTGGCGACTGTCCGCCATGGCGGCGACGCGGCTGGAGCTGAACCTGATGCGGCTTCTGAGCCGGTGCGAGGCGCTGGCGGCGGAGCGGCGGGACCCCGAGGAGTGGCGGCTGGAGAAGGTGAGGCGCGGCCCGGCCTTCTGGGGACGACGCTCCTTGGGGGGGGGAGACTGGGCGGGAAAAGCGCGGGAGCCTTCTGTCCCTCTGTCCCCGCAGCAGCGCGATTCGGTTCCTCGAAATAAACTGAGGCAGTGACTGTTGTGGAGTGTTAAAACTCCAACCTCGCTCTCAGCCGTGCATGAATCTCAGCCAGACAGAATATTTCTTCTTAATGCTGTCGTTTAAAAGCTCTTTTTCTCGCCCTAGTATGTAGCCGCTCTTGAAGATATGCTCCGAGAGCTCAAGAAGCAATCCAGGTGAGTCCCTTAGAAATCCTGAGGCAGGCGGGTGTCATCTGTGATTTCGTTAGTCTTTTGCCTGTAAGACAGACGTAGCCCACAAACACCACAGTAGCACGTACGCTTCCCTGTAGAAAGACCTGTCAGTGAGGGAGAAACTGTGCCCCAAAGCAGCTACAACAGGTGCGAGGAGCTGTGCACCTATTACGTTCTTGGCCGTTCTTGGCCACATCTCCCAGTGCGTCAGTCTTGGCCCTGGGCAGTGCCTTGGAAAAGGTGATTTGCAGGGGGTTGCAAGTATCTTCCTGGCCGGAGGCTATTTCTCTTACAAGATACTTATTTGAAAAACCTTGTGTTGTCTTTTTTATATTATTTGAACAACAGAAAATACTGATGATTCATGGTTTTCATATTACTATTTTTTGATTCCAATAGTAAGCCAGCCCCAGAACTGCTGAATGAATACTCTCGCAAAGTGGACTTCTTAAAGGGACTTTTAGAAGCTGAAAAATTGGTAAGATCTACTGGTTCAGCTTGAAAAGACAAGTGTTTTTTGCCTGTATTCACCTTATTTCCTGGTTCCTAAGTTTGCCATTATCTTGTGTCTCAAAATAACACTTGTTAAAATCTTACCAGGAAGTCCTTGTAAATACCTATATTGGATGTTTATATTTTGTTAAGGGGCGGGTATTGTAGGAAACCTAAAGCTTTCCTCCTTTTCAAAAGCGAGGTACATCTTGCTTGCATCCTTCTCACTTCTTTGCTGTGAGATACAGGGGCAGGTACTGTCCTTTAAGCCATGTGTATTTGGAGAGCTATGAAACACCAATAAGCTGTACCACAATTAGCACAGGTATGGTTAGTGCTGCTGTTCAGACTGACTTCGCTGTTCTGTGGGAAGCAGCTGTGGAAGTGCTCCCTGCCTCCTTGTTGGTCACACACCCAGGTGGCCTCACTCTGATAGATGTGGTATTCATGACTTTTCATTGCTTCTTCCCACTCACAGTCTTCATCAACTGAAAAGGCTCTGGCAAATCAGTTCTTGGCTCCTGGACGTACCCCTACAACAACCAAAGAGAGAACCCCAGCTACTAAAACAGTTCATCTGCAGACAAAGGCTCGTTGCACAGGCAAGATGAGGAGTGAGCTGCTTGGTACAGTATGTTTTGGTGCTGCTGCTTCTTTACTGCTACTTTATAGATTGTCTTGTTGCATTCAGCTGCCTTTGGTGGCCGTGCCTCATGTGTGTCCCAGGCTGGATGGCAAGTCACCTTTTTCTAGTTTGGATAGTCTAAATACTGGACACAAGCACTATGATAGGCCTGGAGGACTGTCTTTTATTGCTGGCCCTTTGTAATCTTCTGTTTTGTTTCTCTTTCCTCCTCCCAGGACCCTTTGGCTATCGATGGTAAGTTTAATCTGTTTTCTCTAACTTTAGTTAACCTGAGTCTTACAGGGAGAGAAGGAGGAAGGTCAGGTATTTGAGATTGGCCAAAGTATACTTTTAATTTAGTGGCTCACTTCTTTTCAAGATAACAGATTTTAAAAACAAACAAAACCAAAAACACTGACAGATGAAAGCTTAAGTGTTGTTATCGGTATGGTAGCAGGGACTTGCAGGAACCTATTTTTCTAGAATTTGTACGGAAACAGACATTCTAATTATAGAATTAGCAAGGACAATTTAACTTTATTGTTGCTCCTGTTCTCCTCTGCTCTGAGCAAATAATGTGATTTTAGGTGCTTAGAGTAGGCGTTGTTCAATTCCTCTTAAATATACAGTCATGTTATTCATGTAGGGAACTGGTAGGAATTAATTTGTGGTTTCCATAGCTACTGTTACAGTGGTTGGAGCTAGGCCAATCTAACATGTCCTGAAAGAGAACACCAAGATACATGGGCTTAAACCATGCCTTCAGGGATATGATTCATCTGGGTTTTTTCCTCTCAACCGTACATTTGCTGTTATGTGTTGTCTTTTCCCTATGGAAGGCAGGTAGGCATTTGAAATCCATAGTCCTTGGGTTAGAGGGCCAAGTAGGATTTGGACATCTGAAAACCCCTTATGGAAAACTTGTTTCTTCAGCCTATGATTGCATGGGAGTTACAAAATACTAAAACACAAATTTAACGCTTTTTCCAGATTCTGAAGAGTTGAACATAAGGAAGCGGAAGTAAGTAAAAACTTAATTCTGATGCTTAGTGTTTTGGGAGCTGCTTTCTTAATGACCTTTAAATCACAGATGTGCTTCCATTTGAGTGAAGTGCCTGCTGGAAGAAACTGAAATATAATTGCTTCGGCTAACTTAACTGTTCTTGTCGTGTCAGAGTTGCAGAGTATAGGGAAACCTTGGGAGATGAACCCACAAGGAAGTATAAATCCCAACTTTTTTTCCCTTATGCTCTTGCAGAGGCTTTGCACCTGATGAGAAGCAGTCAGCCGTCGAGCTGGATGCTGTGTTACAGCACCATCAGGATATGCAGGAGAAGTTAGCTGAAGAAATGCTGAGTTTGGCTCGCAGTCTCAAAAACAACACTCTGGCTGCGCAGAATGTGATAAAACAAGATAACCAGGTAGCGCATGTTAAAGTGTTAACCTCAGTTTTGCAACCCAGAAGGTTAAAGTACTCATGTTAAATACTATACCTATTACTTGGTTCCAGGTGAGATTAGAGTGGGGAGACTTGGAGGCAATACCTGTCTGCTTCTGTAGTGCAATTGAACCTTTTCTGTGTTGGAAGAAATAGCGGTCAGAACCTTCACATCTGAGTTTGAAACTGTTTGTTCTCTTTGCTCCCCAGACACTATCGCATTCTCTCAGGATGGCAGACCAGAACTTTGAGAAGCTCAAGGATGAATCTGACCGCCTTGAACAGCATGCAAAGAAATCAGTCAACTGGCTGTTATGGATAATGTTAATTGTAGTGTGTTTTATATTCATCAGCATGATTCTCTTTATCAGGATTTTCCCCAAATTAAAATGATTTTTTTTAAATTTTATTTAAAACTGCCTGAAGTGCAGTTGGAAAGCTCAGCTGGTATAATAACTGTCAGCAATCCATTTCTTTGCCACCTATCATGTCCTTAAAGAGGCGGCTCCAAGACTTTACCTTTGCATCTCTTTCTTGTGCAGTCACTGGATTCAGTGAAGGGTTTCACGTAGGCTTTCTAGACTGGCATACTTGGTTACTTTTTTTACCTAGTGAACATTGTTGCCTGTTGAGGGGAGAACTGGGATAAAAATAGCAATTTACGGAGCTGCTAACAAGTTCTTTAGTGGATAGATACAAGTCCTCTGTGGCAAATGCTATGACTCCTAAAAGGTGTTTATTCAATACAAATATAAGTAACAGTTGAAGTCTTAGAATTTTTCCTGTCTTTACAGCTTTACTGTACTGAACCAGGACCTTGCTGCCAACAGGATATTTAATTACAAAGCTATGTTCATACACAGGTGTAGGGTGTAGGAAGAGAATGCTGCCATTGAGTTGCCTGGCTCAAATTCAGAGTATCAACAGGTAAAACTATTCTCGGGCTCAGCTTTTTCCCAGATAGGTATTTGGGACTGTGGACTTCGCAGTCTTCTTCAGTTTAGACTTACTATAGAAGGGCTGCAGTTGCTTGCTGTTGCAATGTTTGCTTCCCTTTTTGTATGCACAAATGTTCTCACTCATTGTCTGTTATGTTGATGCTGTTGCATCAAGAAAACACTGTGACCCTGGCAGCACGGAACTGTACACACAGTGCCCTCTGTACGGTATAGACCTCACCTGTACAAACACTTTTTCACTGTAAGATGAGGGCAAAGGGAGCCGGTGTCTTCAAGACAGAAATAATACAATAAAAAAAAATCAGCCTATACCTTTTGAGAAAAGTTATTCTGATCAAGAATGTTTGTGTCAAACTTGTATTCTTAAAAGGTCACTACAATAAAGCAGAGATGAAATGAACTGGGATGAATATTTTTAAAGCACTGCTACTGCTAGGAAAAAAATAGAGCCTTCAGTAAAGCAAGGTTTGTTGTGACAGTGTAAGAGCCATTTTTAAGTGCTCATGATAAGCTAGAAGCAGACCATTCCGCATCTGTGCTGTTGTTTTTGGAGTCTTTGGAAAGGGTTGGTGTTCAGGTGTGTAGTTTCACATTGATGAAGTGAGGAGCAGCAGATGACTCCCATGTTCTTTTGCCATTTCTATTCCTGTTTTGAAACACTAGATGGGGTGTTTCAGGCCTGTCTGGTGGGTGATCACTGGAGCCCAGCATGAGAGGAAGGTGGGGGGAAGAGCTGTTTGTCACAACAATTGAGTTCTTACGAAAATCTGACCACTTCTTTGAACGCATCCCAAAGTATCAGGCTCCGTTTCAGAATTGTTCTTTGTTCTTTAAAATAGCTGTGTTAATGAAGGCAGTTAACATTTCTTACATAAAGTATTTTTGTTCATTTAACAGGATGTTTGCAATTTAGTATGCCATTCACTTACAGATTATCAAATAAGTGATTATACTATGAAGTACAGCTTTTTCTTTTCATCTATGTGGTAGCGCTCATTCTGTTCGTGCAAACTTGTTACTTACCTTGAACTTCACAGAAATTTATAGTTGTAGCAATTCATTTATGGACATTTCAACTTTTCCCAGATGTTTTTCTTCAACTGTAATGTTTGATGTTTTACTGCGCTTCACTAGTGAATGCTGTGTCACCAAATTATTTTTTAATTCTAATTGTTTACTACTTTCCCTGCAGGCATTTGTGCTGAGCTCTCAGAGCAGAGGTTGAATGTAGTGCTGGAATGTTTTTTGTGTGTGAGATACTGGAATGATAAAACATTAATGCTTCATCGTATATAACAATTTTTTTTTTTTTTCCATCTTGCAAAAGACTTGGCGCATCACTGCAGACAAGTTTAAAGCTGAATTTTGCTGTCAGACATGTGTTGGCTATAACTTTTTGGCACTTACAAATTATCAGTTCAGTTGGAAAGACCTCAAAGGGAACTACTAGTTGATAGCTTGCCCCCAAGAAAATGTCCACCCCTCCAAGTCAACAGCAATTCCTTTACAAAAGGAAATCAGTTCAGAAACACATGCTGTTTAACTTTTGACCATTGACATTTCATGGGTGCTTGTTATTTTGAATGATGAACTGCCAGAACTGAGATTGAATCCTGTAACTACTAACACCTTTTGTGATCTCTCTCCTGAGCGCTGAGCATAGTGCCTCCGGCGCTGCACTGAGCTGCTGGCTACCTCTGACCCGGTGGAAGAATGTTACCTCCTGCCCTGGCAAACCAAACTGATTAATTGCCTCAGTGGCCAGCAATCTCCCTGCACACAATGGCTGGTTTGTCAATTGGCAGTTGCAGTCTTTGCTTTTCTTGAGTTCATTTAGTAATTACAGTCATTCAAAAACACTTTGAAGATTGGCGTCAGTAGTATTTAGAATAAACAATCACTCAAGGCTTTGTGACATTTCATAGATGGAGTGAGTTTTTATTTTTGACTAATGTATGGGTGGTGGTGGTGGTACAATCTGCTATGTTAGCCCTCAGCTCCATTTCATAGCATGGGGCACTGATGCGCTTTTCTCTACAGAATAATGTTATATATAGAAATAGTTTTCTGTGAGAGTTGCAAACATTGTGAAGTGAGAATTGCTTAACTTTCCCAAAAGCTTGGGAAATCCAGATGCAGAGATGTTTATCAGGCATAGGGCTGGGCCTTGGTTGGCTTTTTGGCAGACTACCTACTTTCAGACAGCAAGTTTAAAAAAAAAAAAATCTTTTGGGAGACTTGGGTCATGTCAGGCTGGTGAATGTACCGTTTCCAAGCCTGGCAGCAGTGGTAACTATGGATCAGTCTAAGCTTTTCTGGCAGACATCCTTGGTGACAGAGTACTCCTTGCATTATAATACTTCATGTTTAAGTGGTGTCCTCAATCACAGCTAGATTTGATGTTTTGGAAGGATTGTTTACAGTAGATGGGCTCTCAGTACGGACGCATGAATGGCAGGAACAGAACGTGGTACGCAATGGCCGAGTAATCTCAGCTTGTTTTGGGCATATCTTCCCCAGGCTTTACTTTGCAAAGCCTCTGTGTATCAGACTTCATAGGCTGTGAGCAGCTTCCCAAAACTGGCAGCTATTCTGCCAAAAGGGGGGAGTGGACAGACCAGGATTCTGCTCCTGATTGAACCGTGTGATACCGGGCAAGTCACCACCATTCTCATTGTCTTTGCTGTAAACCTGACATGAAACCTCAGAATCGACGCCTTATGATTAATAGTTACAAGCATGAGCAAAATTTTAACCATGATAATGTAGCAGACAGGAGCAGAAAATAATCCAATTTCTTGGTCTACAGTAGAGTGCTGATGCCATTCTAGAGTCCTGCAGCCCAGGGCAGGGCTGGCTGGTAGCTCTTGTCCTGATCTGCCACATTGCTGAGGCTTGGTGTGCACTCACCGTGTGTTCCCACTGAACGAGAGTGACATTAAAACCCGACTTAGCTAAATCAATACCACCTGTCACATGACACTGCCGTGACATTTCTGGCACGAGCGCTACCTCCTAATAGGAGATGGAAGTGGGAAGCAGCAGCAGTTCGTGAATAATGGATCAGATATGCCTGATTTGTAGCATTTACAAAGAAAGGGCGTGTCTCTTAGCTACAGAACAAACTGGTTATCAAAACGGGAACGAGAAGTTCTGTCTCTCCAAAATGTAAAACGTGAGCTAAAGCAGCATGGAGCTTACAGTTACAGTTTGCTGATCCCCCTGCTGCCCAGAGGGCCGTCCTTCCAAATTTGTCTCTGGATCAGCAAAACTGTGCGTTTAGTGTACAGAAATAATAACAGTAATAAAAAAGAGACAGAGGAGGTGGGGGCAGGGGTGGCGAGCTGTCGATCAGAACTGGTGTAGCCAGTCGGTTGCCTGGAGCACGGCATGCCCATGCTATGTGTTAGTGACGCTGCTGCGGCCGCTCGCTCGCACGTGGCTGCTGATAGGGAACAGCATGCCTGGCAGCAGCGGAGCAGGTTGTGCAAACTAGACGTGGGGTTGGCTTAGGTGTACTGTGAGAAGCTGTAGGAAAAAATCGGTGCATGAGGAGGCTGGAGGGGACTGAAGGCCAGATATAGATCAGGCTGTGTCACAGCTGGGCCCCACTTGCTAGACCCAGATTGGGAACGTTGGCTGTTGTGTGGATCTTGTCGCAATCGAGGAAAAGAATCTAGGTTCTTTTGAGTAGAAAAGCTTGATGCTGAATTGGAACAAAATGTTCTGACATGGAGTGGAAAGTGAGTCCAATATTGCATGTCTCTGTGACATCCAAAAATCAAACTGTATGAAACCAGAAACTAGACCAAAAAAAAAAAAAAAAGATAAAACGTGGCAGCACTGCAGTAAGCCATGGAGAGCTGGGATTTCCTTTGCATCCTTCATCTCCAGTTTCTTTGAACCACATGTGGCAGAGAGATGCCCTCTGCCATTTTCACCTTGGGCAAAGGTTGCATTTGCTAATGGAACAATGGAATTCTCCAGAAGGATCTGACAGTGTTTCCTGTTTCAACAGTAAAAAACTGGGATTTCTGTCCTTAGCACGTAAAGTGACCGGATCTTCATCCTCTGAGCTTTGTCCTATCGAGAAAAGAGCAGTCACTTATCGGATTTGGTGTGAACGGAAGGAAGGGTAAGAAAAGAACTTTGTCAATCCATGACGTGAAATATTTTATATTAAGAGATCTGGCAAATGGTTCTGTGTGACTCCAAACAGCGTGAGATAAATTTTCCAAGGTCAGCTCTCCTGAATGCTCAGCTTTAGGGTTTAGTCACTGAGAAGTCCATTCTGTAACCTTTACAGCAACATCCTGCCGATGATGCGGAGACTTTGCTATTGTTGGCTTCAACAGCAACTCTTGTGCATCTTCAAAGGACAGGAGGCTGAATAATGTGCGTACTGCATGGTGAGAAACTTGTGAGCAGGAAAGCGTGTTTGGCAAATCAATAAAAATAGAGCAACCTGAGCACCGGGGTAACTATTCTCCCAGGCAGTTGCAACCTATTGTTAAGAAAAAGCCGTACTGAATGGTGGGAGAAGCAGAAAAAGAATTCTGACTCTCAGCTCGGCTGTCTGGCTTGCTGTGTGGCTTTGGCTCTCTGAGCTGGGTTTCAGCTGGTTTGTTCTTCGTATTAGTACTGATGTACCTTCTTGTTGAGCCAGCTGCTCCAAAGCTCCTTTTGGGCACAAAGCTTTGTGTTCCTTCAATATTCCTGGACTGATTAGCGTGGAATTTTACTCTTGTATGGTTAAAAAACAACCCCAAACCCACCCACCCACACGTGTTTGGTTCCAGCGTATATATTTCATGAGTAAAAGATGTATTTCATTTTCAAGACACAAAGCTTTCCTCAAGCACAGCGTCTCGTTGCTTGGGAAGCCAGGCTGTGTTCTCTCTCCACACACAGTTGTGTCAATACAAGGGTGTGACTGTGCCCCATGGGTAGAGTGCACACATGGATGCTTTTAGCGCGTACGGCAGTAGGCCCCTTTTGAAGAACTGGGTTTGTGGTGCCTGAACAGCTCAGTCTGTCTTAGCTTTGTTAACGTGATCAGGGAAAAGTTAAATGAAAATTATGATAACGCTGGCAGTTTCGACCCTTTCAGAACGTAGGGAGTAATGTCAGGCTGGTTTATAAAGTCATCTTCCGTACTCATTCGTGCAAAGGTGGTTCCTCCTCTGGGGATGTTGCTGACAGGGATGGGCTTCCGAGGGCTTCGATTCCTAGCAGCATCGCTGTGGAGGAGCTGGGATCCCATGAGAAAGCCGGAACACTTGGGTTGGTTTCATGTGGAGGCCTTTGTACGGCAGAGCAGTGTGGTTCCATGTTTCCAGTCTCAAAGAAAAGGAAGCTTGGGACACAGCTCTAGACAGACTTTGTTCGTTTGTTTTTCTCCCCCCCCACACACTCCTTGTGGGCTACAGCAGACCAGTGCGCCCAGAATGCAATAAACCTAGTGCAAGGTTTGGGCCCCTAAATTTTTATCTTTTGGTAACAATATATGTCAAAGTCCTTCAGGACTGAAAGCCACAACAGATGTACCATGCCAAAGGAACATAATCTGAAACAGTTTTAGGCATGATAACAACATGCCCATAGCCCTAGACTATTTTAACCTTTATGTTTCTGTATTATTTACCTTAATGTGCGCAGCATAAGGGCCTGCATTTAGTTTGTTTTAAACAGTGAATGCTGTTGTTTGGAGGGCACCAACTCTACAGCCGTTGTGCAACTTTTATAAGGAGACTCTGGATATCAGCTTTAAATTGCTGGTTCTCTGGCCTTTTTGTACCCTTTTAGTCTGGCCTGTGATTCTTGGCAGCTGTGAAGTGACTGTAAAGCAAAGATTAATCCATGTGACAGCTCTTTTTTGGGATTTCAAAAGGAACAGGGCTTTTATGGGGCCTGTAAATTTACTGCATTATCTTGTGATGTCCTGCTTTCATACTGTATAGTATATAGCACTTTTACTGTGTATTACCTCAGCTGAAATGCCAAAGATGACAAAAAATGAGGTGTGTTTTCATGAAGGAAATGCAGTGGGGGACCACCATTTGAGTTTCAGCTCTGAAAGTGCAATAAAAACTTTGTCACACTAACTTTCTAAATAGTTTCAAAAGGAAAAGCTCCCTGCCTTCCAAATGCACTTGAGGGTTCTCTAGACACAAATAGTAACCTGGCTGATACTTTTTGTACATTTTTATAAATTTTGTCATATGGAAAATATCCTTTAGCAAGTATACGCTGTTTGGGTATGTAACTATCTATAACTTTCTGTATCAAAGAGAAAAAATGTTAAAGGTTAGAAACCAGAATATTATCTTAAAGTTCCATACCTATTTTCCTTGCCTTCCCTGGAAATTGATACTTATGAGATTTATTTAAGTCAGGAATGGACCAAAACAAACAAAAAAATTTCTTTGTGGGATCAAATAGGTAGATACCATTAGTTTAAGTCTCTCTGGTTTTATTTTCTTAGGAGGACTCAGACATGAACCCCAGTAGTTTGTGTCAGAATTCATAGCAGACACTTATCACTGCTTAGTTATCAATTATTTTAACTAAACCATGAAACATTTGTGCAGGCAAGAAAGAAATGTGAATGTTGTTGAAGAAAGGAGTCATATTTAATGTATCAAAGCAGTGGTTTTAGTAGTTTCTTGAATCAGAAATTAGAGAAGAACCTGCAGTGCAGCTATTAGGGGGGAAGAAAATAAGAGTAAGCAGGTGCTGGCTTAGTTTCTTAGTGCCCACATTGCTACTGTTGGTTTATCTGATTGCAAACCTAGTGTACTGTAGCATGATGAATATGTAGAAGTGAGTATAGGGGAAAGATGCTGGAAAGATTGCACCCTGATGTTCTTAATCAGTAATTAGAGACTAAAAATAGTATTTTAGGGAAAGATAATAAATCTGTAGCCTTTAATCCTCCTGTGCCAGTCTGTAAGCTGATATCATTATTACATGAAAGGCAATGAGAACATAAGTGAGTAAGCAAAAGTGGGTTGCTATTACAGTCACATTATAAATTCCACATAGCCCCAGCTCTTTGGATGATGTTTGGCTCTATTTTATGCAAAGTCCATAGTCATAAAGCAGGTTAATCTGCAAGCAGAGAACACATAGTTTTGTTGTTTATCTCCATTCTTTAACTGCCCTCACTTCCTGAAGTATTCTGAAATGAGTTAGGTTCTGAGTCTCTTCTGTACATTTGAGAAAAGGGCGGCAAGAACAGAAACCTGGGGGAAATTTGTTCCTGTGATGGCACTTCTGATGCACCAGCAGACTCAATCACCAGCTGCTGTGCAGACCCAGATCTTCTCATGCTCTAATGACAGAGGAAGCATCCCCCCTTAAGCAGAGCCTTTCATCTAAGCATGTAAATAGTTTGCAAATGCTAAGCTGTAGTTATTGTCACACAGGTACCATCACAGCTGATACTGTTTACACTCAGGTGCTTCAGTTGAATTGGGCCATTAACTTTACCCCATCCAACTGGGAAACCTCAAAGAGGGAACCATACCAAAATAGATATGATTTCATTGACCAGTCCTCCTCGCCCCGTTCACAACTACGTAATATCCCTGTGACAACTGCAGCAATTCTTTAAATGGAAAAGTAACACAAAGTATTTAAAATAGTGCAAACTCTCTTAATGCAAGTCAGGGTCTAGAAAAAGGAGCCAGTGCTCGGTGACCTGTGGGTAACCACTGCCCTGCCTAGTGGCCCATTGAGCAAGAAATGTAAGACAAAAGCAAGATCTGTTGTAAGCTGAAACTATGAAAGAAGAATGTCTATTTACCAAGTATTCTTGAATTAAAAAAAGCTTTATTCCAGCAGTTTATTACTCAGTATCTTGCAGAAATGGGTGACAGTAAGTGTCAGATAAAATTATGGTAAGTTGCTAGGAAATGTGCTGTCAGGGCTTAGCACGACTACAAGGCGGAGATGATTTGAAAAGGAGAAAAAGGCACCAAAGGCCTAATCCCATGGGCAAAAGACAACTTGAAATTTGGAACGGCTGTTTGGACTGGGCGCTTTGATACCGAAAATGGGGTACATCAAGGACTGGGCTCTTTGATACCGTTCCGTAGGCAGGACTCTCTTCCCCAAGCTCCGTTCAGCGAGTCTCTGGGCCAATTCAACCTCTCCAACTGGGAGGAGGAGGAGTGCCACGGTCCCGGTTCGGGAGGAAGCCTCCCCCGCTCTCCGTGGACTCCAGGCCCCGAGGGCCGGCGCGCTGCCCCCTCCCCACCCCCGCGAGTGGCCGCTCCTCCCTGCCTCCGCTTTACCCGCTCAAAGCTCCCGAGGCCAAAATAAACCTTTTTTTGGCGGGGCGGGCACCTCTCTCCTCCACCGTCATTACCTTCGGCGGGTCCTAGGGCCAACCACCCCCGCCGCTCGCCGAGCCGAGCCTGCGGCCGCCCCCGGGCCCGGCCCCGGCAGGTGGATGCCGCCTCTGGCCGCCGCCCCTTCGCCGGCCCGGCCCGTCCCGTCCCCTTGCGCGGCTCCGCGCCGCCTCTTGCCGCCGCCCCGCTCCCAGCTGACGGGGGCAGCCCCTTGTTTACTGGCCAGGGAGGCAGCCGCCAGCCCGGCCTGCGCTGGAAGGGGCCGCCGGAGCCGGGGCCGCCACCGCGGGGCTGGGCGCTATAAAGGGGGCCGCGGCTCCTTTTCTCCGCGTCTCTCATCCTGACGATGCGAAGCCGGGCCCGGCCCCCGCGCCCGCCCCGCCGCCTCTGATTCGCCCCCGCCGGGCCGCGCCGAGCCGCGGCGGCTCCAGCGGACGCGGGCATGGGACCGAGAGCGGCGGCGGTGGCGGCGCTGGCCGTGGCCGTGGTGCTGGCGGCCTGGTGCGGCCGGAGCCGCGGGGAGAGTGAGTAGGGGCCGGGGCGGCGGGACGCGGCCTAGGCGGGCGCTTGGCGCAGGTGGCGGGGCCCGGGCGGCGGCCCCGCGGCGTGAGGGGGGTGAGGCGGGAGCGGGGCGGCCCGGCCCCGCCGCCGTTACCCTTTGTACCTGCTGCGGGGCGAGGGCCCAGGCCGCGCCGCGGGGCCGGCGGCTGTGGCGGCTCGGCCGGGGCCTGCGGGGCCCCGTAGCCCTCCCGCGGGGAGCGGCTCGGGTCACCTTCATCCCTGGGTTCGGCGTTTTCCGCCCCAAACGGCGGCGAGGCGGCGCGGGCCCGTCAGGGGGGGCTGGGAGCGGGGCTGGGGCGGTAGCGGGAAGGGCTGCGGCTCCCCCCGGCTCCCCTGAGGGTTTCCCCACCGGCGCGTCCTCATCCTCCGGGTCTCTCGCTTTACCGGGGCCGCTGCCCCGGGGCTCGCCGTGGGTCAGGAAGGCCACAGCCCCCCCGGCCCCGCTGCTGCGAAGGGGCTGAGCCGCGGCGCCGGACCCTGCTCCCCTCGGCTGCTTCCAGCCCCGGCTCCGGTTGTGGAAGGGTTTTAGCGTGGCGAGGTGTGAAGTTGGGAGGTTTTGTCCTTAACCGCAGGAATACTTTTAGGTAGGTTTTCAAATCCGCAGGTGTTAAAGGGTGGGCATGAAGCTCGGAGGTAGGGTCCGGTATTTAAACAGGGTCTAGTAAAATACAAGATAGGGATATAAAGTAAAATACAAGGTAGGGATGTAGAGACGTTGTATTGGAGGTCACAAGCTTGTTCAGTCCACGGCCAATACGACTTTAAGCCTTATGAGCTGTTTGGATGGGTTACATTAGATAAATTTACGTAGGAAATTATTCCAGTTAGAGGTTTTAATTTTGGATGATGCTTACAGATGTTTTTAAATAAAAGCAAAGTATTTATTTGAAGAGAGCTAACTGGATATGTATATTGTCTGTCCCACATGCAACCCCATAGTCTACTTGTTAGCTTTCCCTTCAGAAAAGGCAATAGTAAGAGAATCGGTTCAAGTGCAGACAGTGCAGTGATGGGCATTTTTGAGATGTGTGTGCTATTCAGAGAATAAAGCAGGATGTATCCTAAAGACAGCCTGTTTTTCCCAGCAATCGGACAAGCTACATATTTCAAAAATAGCCCAGTTTCTTCCTCAAACATGTTTTTATGTTCAAAGCCTTGAAGGAGTCGAGTGGTATGGTTTTAACTTGGGTGGGTAAGTTCCAGCTGGCAAGCATGTACAAACCTGCCCGTTACCAATAGAGAAGTGGAAAAGGTAGTTGACATACAGCACTAATAATAAATACGTATACAGCTTCAGTCCAGCAGTTCCTAATTTGAAAGCATTATTGTTACTACTACAGTGAAGCTTCTTGTTTGCTTACTTATTTAAATTATATTCTGGTTTTTGGGTTGCAAGTGTCTTTATGATCTTAACTCCCTAATCTTAGCTGTACTACTACATGGTAGGAAAATATGCTCTGCAATTCATGGATGGAGAAACAGCAGCAATGCACAAGATGTCAGAACAATGTCTGGGGTGGAATATTTTTATATCATTCATGCAGTTCAAATACTTTGTAAAGTATTTTGCAGTCAGTTTGGACGATAAGGTCCCTAATTCAAAAGGTTTTCAGCCACTTTGATGTTTGATTCCATTTTCTAAGAATGATTAGAACACGCAGCGCTACAGTGCAGATGGAAAGCAGCACACTAACGCGAAGGCCTGCATTGGCGTTGCTCGAAATGCACATACAATAGTTGCATAAGCAAACAAGTTGTTCCCTGAGCAACGGAACTAATGAAGTCTGCTTTCTTGGAGATTTGTGCCCTGCATTCTCTACAAACATACCCCATGATAACGCTGCTCTCCAGTGACAATATTCCCCCCATCTCTAAGCCCAACCATACCTTTTTTTTTTTTTTTTCTCTTGTGCCCCATATCTTTCTCTTCCCTTTAATTCTGTTAGACAATATCTGGGAAGAGACTGGGCAGAATGCAGTGTTTGTGTAGGCAAACTGGCTGGATGGTTCACGTTCACACTTAAAGCATCCTTTGGATGGAGACGTTGAGTTTTTCCTCCGTAACCCATCCTCAGTTTTCGTAAGTCTTTTAGGAATATAATGTGTAAGAACTCTCTTCCTCTTTTTACATGTGACTGAAGTTAGTTGGTGAGTTCAGAAGTTACTGAGAGGAGTAGAAGCAAGGGTTAAGGAAAGGAGACCTGACCTGCGCATAAAATGAAGATACATATATCTTGGTTTGTGAAGAAAACCAGGTTTGTGTTGTTTGTTTTTTTTTTATCACTGTGTAAACATAATGCAACTTCTTGAAATAAATCTCACATGACTCATGCACATCAGTTCATTAGCTGTGATATTCAGGGTGGGATTTACCTCACTTAGTTTTAGGGATCTACTAACTGAGCAGCTTACATTGGGCTCCTTTTGTGATTAATAGAAAATTAATACAGTCATGAGAGTTTGGATTACACTTTCTCCACTATTCACCTAAATTTGGATGCTGCACATGTGCTTTATTGCCTACTGCTGATGGCGGGAATTGGAAATCTAGCTGAGATCTCTCTTTCAAAATCATCAGGTGGGACAAATTTCATTTTGTATTTCTGTAGTAATGGCCTTTAAAAATAATTTTCTTCTTAATTATTAATTCTGGCTCATACAGATTTTTTTTTTTTTAATGCTCGTAAACTCATTAAGAAACTGGTCCCTTGTTCCACTTCAACCCTGTATTAATTTTTAGTGTTGAGAGACTAGGTCTAGAATGAAATTTTACTCCCAAGAGTATCAAGGAGAATGAGTAATTGCAGCAGGGCAGGGCTGTTTCAAAACTAGGCAACAACTGCATCTATCAGCTATCCCAGTGTGCCCTCTTGCTATTTTAAAGAGAGGTAGTGTAGTACACTGACTGTCTCTCTGAATAGTCTGTAAAACCTGTAAGCTTTCTGGAGGTCAATTTTGAGGTGACTGTCTTGTGGAATATTAATTATTGGCAACATGTAAAACCTGTCCCTGCTCGCTTTGAAGTAGTGAGGTCTGTTCATATTGACTTTTGTCCGTTACCCTGAGTGATCTCCCGTGCTCCTGGGATGCTGTTACTTCACTGCCTTTTGTCTGTGCATGGGAAGCATAGCAGCGCGCCTCGTGTTTTCTGTTGATGTTTTGAACTGAATGTAGAGAGCACAATGATACGGCAAACCAGGCTTTATAGGCCAGACCGTGGGGTTATATATGCTTTTGGCATTAAAGAAAGCGACCTTCATGAGAGGTTTGCCCTCAGTTCAGCAGTGCTGTCTGGAGCAGTGAAAAATAATGGGCATCCGAGATGTTGTCTGAGGGGGCTGGAGGTTTATAGACAGACTCCTTTTGAGTCCCTACAGGACAGTCCGTTAACAGGACTTGTATCCTCATTTGTGTCCTGTAGGGACTCACAAATGAGGATAGTCCTCAGTTTGCTTCATTGCTCAGATCTGAATGGCTGGGGTGGAAAACTGAAGTGTGAAAATTAATATTTCACAATTAGATTTTTTTCATGTTTATTAAACTATTGCTACAGTAGGCTAGAAACTTTCTTAAAGTCCCTTCTACTAACCTGTCACTTGAGGGAATGTTATCCTGTCTCAGCAGTTATCCCAAGAAACACCTGAAAGTCCTTTCTCCAGTTTCCTAATACCACTTGTAAAAGTCAGCCTTACAAAGAATTACAAAGCTTTTGACTTGACCAAAGGGAGTGTAGTTTTCCTTAAATAATTTGTTTATTCAAGTAGGCAGCAAACACTATAAAATGCAGAATTAACTGATAGTTATTGTAAATGGTTTGTGATCTTTCTGTGCGATGCTGCGTTATTCTGGTCTTGATTGTTAAAGGTCCAGAGCTCTGAAGCAGTGAATCATTAAGGTTTGATATCCACATGGTTTACTATAAACAAGACTTAAGTTCCAGCTGTTCCCCTGGTTAGACTCTATCTTGCAAACTGGCCTCTGACATCAGATCTAATTTCTTCATTCAGTACTTAAAGGTTGTTACAGACTAGTTTGTTCAAGACGCTTTGGCATCTTGGGATGGTTTTTTGTTTGTTTTTAGGTAGCAAGCCTTGCAACTTTTTTTCTTGAGGGTCTGATTAAACATGTCTGTAATGGTGTTTTGGGGGTTTTTAAGTTACTTTGAGTAGCTTGGTAACTAGGGATGGAGGAGTGTTTCCTCTCTGGCAGCGGAATAATGTGCTGCTGGACGTGGAGCCTGTTTCTGCTGAAATTTGGGAATTTATGTTTAGTAGAGATTTTGCCAGTAGTTTGAACAGTAATAGCTTTGGGCCTACTACTGGAGAATCAATTCGAGTTTTTTATTTTCCTGAAAGCTGATTTATGTGTTTTTTGAAACCAGGTTGTCTGTATTATAATTGACTGCTCAACTTTGCTCTCCTTCTTCTGGGATCAAACCTGCCTAGCCTTCATACTGAATTGTTGATTAATTCCTCTGCCCCTGAAGAAGAAATACTATCGAGAGAAGTTGTGGAAAACCACTTATTGCTTTGCTTAAAACTGCTTCTTGTTGTCTTGGTAACAATAAATTTATGGGGTGACTTAAGCAGCTACTGCATGAACAGAGGATACAAACTGCTGAACAGAACTCAAAATCATGAAAAGATAGAGAACCCTCCAACAAAACAAAGCATATTTTCTTTCCGATGTTCTTAACTCCTTATTCTTCTCCTTGATCCCTGAGGTAGTAAAAAAATAGGAACTCCGGTGCCGTGGTGTTATTTATCACTTAAAAACTAAACTGATGTAAAACATGAAAAATAATTCATAAGTATAATTTCATCTAACTGTGGAAAAATCTGTATAAACCCTTTTAATCTTCGTACATTTACAGTTATATTGGCCTTTTATTTAATTGTTTATTTCAGAAAAAAAAGCTCTAATTGTTTTAAATTCCTCCTAAGTTTCTATACCAGGCTAACATCGGCATCTGCCATTGCCTTCCGTTAACAGGACTTGTGCAGAAGCCCCCAGTACTGGAACCCCTTAAGCACAACAGACAATGTGCCAGTTTATTTCATTGCTGTCGCTCAGCTTTGAAAGCAGCAGAGTTTGAATAACTCAGGTCACATCCTGGTTTGCCAGGATGTGTGGAATCTCCTGTCTGGTCTGTGCTGG
The DNA here is from genome assembly GCF_018691265.1 of Tyto alba. Classification (NCBI taxonomy): domain Eukaryota; kingdom Metazoa; phylum Chordata; class Aves; order Strigiformes; family Tytonidae; genus Tyto; species Tyto alba. The sequence continues at coordinate 12,072,691 of NW_024881293.1, read as the reverse complement.
CAGCACTAATTACAAATAATGCATTCTGTATGAGAGCTGGTGAAAAATACATAAATATTTCTAAAATGCAAACAACTGACGGATTGTGGATGTGTACTTCCAGCTCTGGTAGATTTATATGATTATTCAACACTTCAGGATGCTTTGCTGTTTACTCCCAAGCTTCACTTTTCTCTTTTTAGCTGCACTCTTGGAGCAGGAATAGCTCTGTGGATTCAGGGGTTGTCTGGGGGCCAGCTTGTGGCCAATTTGTAGTGACCTATCTAATTCTAGTCAAAATGATGAAAGAGTCAGGTAATTGTGCTCAGTGTGTAGATGCATTTTGTGGCCTTGAGACACAATAAAAGCCTAGAGCTTTTGCTCTTTAAAGCGATTCTTAGTTTGCAGGGTTGAGCTGTATTTTTTGACCTTTCCTTAAGGTCAGCTGTATACATTCAAATTACTCTAGGTGATTCAAAGTACTCTAGGTAGTACTTTACGCTGTGATACAGCAGTTGGCCATGGGTACCACCTGAGCTTGCTGTATTTTGCCCGTGTGCTCAGCAAGAGGTAAATAAGAACCAAGATGCTGGATTTTACATTTATCATATAGCTTTAGCTGCATTGGGGTCTTGTGCATTAAATTTCAGTGTTTGAGTTTTATTTGTCCTTCTGTTGTTTCTCCTTTCATGAAGAAGCCACTGGCCTGCCCAGTCCCACACTTGCTTCTTTGGAAATACTTAACCTTAATTGTTTAAAATTAAATATTTAGAGTACTTGAACTAAACTTGTTGCTCTCCCGGTTCTTTTAGCCCATGGTTGGGATGTGCAGCTGGACAGCTTTCTGGCTTACTTCCAGTTTGGCTGCAGTTTTTCATGGGGCAAAGAGGTTGCTGCTATCTGGTCATCAGATTTCCTTTCCCACTTTTAAAAAATACATCCTTGATCTTTGAGGCACTCTGTGCCTTAGCTTTTTCTTCCAGAAAGCAATTTATGAAACAACTTGGATATAGTGCCAAAAAATCCCATTGGGCAATAACGTTGCTTCAAATCCTATATTAGTGTTGCCAGATTTATTTTTTTTTTTATTGCAGTGGAGCAAATTTTTGAATAATCATTAAGACGTTTGCATAGAGTTTATTTTTAACCCACACAGCAGTGGTCTGTGTAAAACCATGAGGAGTCAGACAATTGTAACTATTAAACATCTGTCTCTACATCAATTTCATAAGGCCTTATTATTGCTGGGTGATTTCTTGAAGCTGTGAGATGGTAATTTTATAGTCAGCGAGCTTTACATACAGTGATGAAATGAGTAAAGATCCTGTGCTTTTAATTCTTAAGGAGGGGGCGGGAGGGGCTGTCTCAGCTATAGGCAGAAGAGAGAATCCCTAAAGTAGATGCAGTCTTTAAAAAAAAAAAAAAAATCTACCTGAACAGGACAGGTAAACGGTTGTTTTGCACTGTTGTATGGCCAAGCAGTCTTGCCTTTCCACCGGCTTTTCCCTCGAACATCAAGGTCTAGCTGTGTATTTCTATGAAGTTTGGTTTGAAAAGGGTTATCACTGAGAATTTTGTTGTACTACACAGGCATGGTGCTCTAAATTTTGTTCTCGATTTCTTACCTGTGCTTAGAGTTAAAAAAAATATTTCCCCATTCAAACTTCCTGCTTTCTATCTTTTCCTTTTGCTGGTGCCTGGTTTCATATTATTCTGTTTACCTTCGAATTTATGCTTCATGTAATTGTTCACTTTTCCAGTTCTTTGGGTTACTGGTTCTACTAAATAAACTACCCAGATAGTCAAGGCAGGGAGATTCACAACCTTGAGAAAATAAGAACAAAAACGCCCAAGCACCTAATCTGCAAAGAACGCTTAGGGCAAAAATTACTAGTGTAGTAAATTACTCGTGTCAGCAAAGTCTGGGCAAGAGAGCAGGCTGCGCCCTCACGTGTGTGTATGTCCAGGTTTTTCTGCTCTCTTCCGAAGCACTACCATTTCCTAGCCATTATTCTTTTCCTGTCTTCCCCTCCCTGCAACCATTCTAAATTACTTCCTCTAATCCACTGGCATTAATTGCACAATCTGAGATGAGGTAGGTGTGTTGCTGGCAACTATCTAAAGAAAACAGACTCTGTTGCATAGATATCTCTTACTTTTGTAAATGCCAAATGACGTCTAAGAACTGGTGTTACAACTGCAGTCGTGATAGAGGTAATATCCAGAAACTCAAGATGGCAGAAAAAATTACGAAATACTCCATCAGTCTTATTTTGTAATCATATACCAGGGAATGTTCCCCACAGTATATTTCTTAACACTTTACTGAAAAGGACCTAGTCGTGCATTCTGAGCGTAGCTATATATTGTGGTGCGGTTGGGCAAAGCTGTGTATTTAGAAAACTAAAACAGTTGCCTTTTCTTAAATAAATAAATAACATTGTTCTTTGCCTTCCAGTTTGCAGAAGCATGGACATTCGCAACAATCTGACGCGGCTGAACATGCTTGAGAACTGCACTGTGATTGAGGGCCACTTGCAAATATTGCTGATGTTTAAAACCAAGCCTGAAGATTTCCGTGAGCTCAGCTTTCCTAAACTGACTATGATTACAGACTACTTGCTTCTTTTTCGTGTGTATGGCCTGGAGAGTTTAAAGGGACTTTTCCCCAACCTCACTGTGATTCGAGGAACTCATCTGTTTTTTAACTATGCGTTAGTCATTTTTGAGATGGTTCACCTGAAAGAGATCGGCCTCTATAACCTGATGAACATTACTCGAGGCGCTGTGCGGATTGAGAAAAACAATGAATTATGTTACTTGTCCACGATCGACTGGTCAAGGATTTTAGATTCTGTAGAAGATAATTACATCGTGGCCAACAAGGATGACAAAGAAGAGTGTGGAGATGTGTGTCCAGGAACTGTGAAAGGGAAGAGCAACTGTCCACCTACTGTGATAAATGGCATTTTCATTGAACGCTGCTGGACCCACGATCGCTGTCAGAGAGGTGAGTCTGGGGAGCGATGTATGTCAGCTGTGGTTTTGCTGGCAGTTTTTAACCTGTCATATCTATTGGAAAGCTAATAGGTACCTATTCATTGCTACTTTTAAGCACAGCTTTCTAAAAGCCAGGTTCAAAGTTGATGTTAATCAAGGGAGGAGAAGATGGGGCTGTTCTAGGAGTTCTTTCACTGATGTGAATATGTATCTCAAAATGTTGTGTTCGGTTTCTTTGGAAAGTTGGGGACTGGCTAGAGCTCACAAGTTTAATGGACTGTGAGTGTAACTGGTATCTTGTATAATATATGAAGTGATAATAGTCTCTGGTGGGGCTTGGGTAGGGGACTGAAAGTACAGATTGACTGAAAGGCTGCAGCAGGCAGAAACAGAACGGGGGGGAAAGTCTTTATGGAATAAACCCAACTCTAGAAAGGTGCAGTTACATTTTTAGTGAAACCTTCATGTCGTAAGAAGGTCTAAGACTCATGGATGAGTGAGCAGTGTTTGTACAGAGCAAGAAGCTGGAAGCCAAGTCAGAGCTGAAGGGAGAAGGAGAAGGAGGAGAGGGGACCTGGATGGGGGTTGCCCATAACAGGAGTCCTGGGAGCGTGAAATAATTGGGCTTTGAGCCTGGGGTTTTGGTTCAGGGGAGAAGGTATGTTCAGAAATTTTGCTGCTGTTTCAACCCCTGAACTCCGGTTCATAAACTGTATTAGCGTTACTTTTAAATTCATAAGATTTGGGTTTTTTTCCAGACTTGGAACTGACCTTAAGTTTCATTTTAATTATATATTTACTTTGATTTATGTTAAATCTGACTGACAGGGAGCAAAGTGAATTGAGGTAAAACTGACACATTTTGAGTTGTCTGTCTTTCTGGAGTTAGTGCATCCAAATGAAGCAGTGTGTCCTAAGATGAAATTAGGAAACTTGTGGGCTGGAGAGGATTTCTTGCCAAGCTTTAAAGGGCAACTCAGAGTGCTAAGTGCCAAAATTGAGAAGGAATTCCTAGCAGTATGCATAAACTAATGAAATTAATGTGGTTTCCCCTCTGCTACTCCTCACCCCAAAATCGTCTAGCTTCCTTTTAAAGAAAGTGGTTATTTTTTGTCACCAGAATAACAGGGTATGAGCAAGAAGATGCAAACATGTATGTGTGTTCCTTTTTTAAAATGAAAAACAAGGTTCTAAAGCATTTTAGTTTGTAAACTCTTCTGGTGTACTGTTCAGCAGCACCGAAACCTGGTTTCTTATACATTTGTGTTTTATGTTTTCTGCTATTTCATAAGGTTAAAGATCTAACTGAAACTTTTTCGGTGGCTAGACCATTCATAATGTGAATTTTCTGGGGCTGTGCTACAGCAGGCTGGAATGTATGGTTTTTCTCCTTTATATGACTGCCTATTTCCATGAAACCTGTAGGAATGTAATATTTTACCATTGGGGCAAAAATCTCAACTCTTAATCCTCTCATAAAAATTCAGATAAATTTATTGGAGGATACCTGTATGGTATCACACACTCTCTTAGCTTAGTTACCTAAGGAAGCCGAGCTCATAAGTCCATTTGACTTGAATTTGAAATTGAAATTAGAATTTGAAAATGGTTTTTAAAGTAATTATAGACAGATGCTCCCGTCTGGTTTTCTGTGTTCCTTGTAGAAGATTTAGAGAAGCAATGCTCCTCCATATTTGGCTGTAATTGGTATGCATTTTCAAAACACTTAACAAGCCATCCTTATCTTTGTTTTGAATGCTAAGGTTTGTACTTTTATTTATTGATAGCAAGCTGCTATCTGAATTATATTGTGCCTTGTGACACCTGCCTGTATGCCTCTAAGGTTATTTTAACAGCTTGCATAGTCTTTTAGGCTTTTTAGACTTTTTTGAATAGTCTTTAGATTTTAACACACATTCACACAAGTAACTATGGTAGAGATTAAGTGACATTTATTTAGTGAACCTGTTGGTAGAATCGCAGTGTTCTCTGTTCTTGTGCCAGCCAGAATGGATTCTTAGCATGTGTAATTGTTTTGTCAAGATTAGTAAGAGCTTGTGTGAACTGTAGTTTGGCTTTCCTTAGCCTGAAGAGCCTCACATCAATTCCCAGTGCTGAGGGTATGAAATGTCGTGAAATCTTTCCCCCTGCATTTTTGCAGCTTATCTGGCAATCTTCAGCAGCTAATGCTGTGCTGAAGTTTCCCATCTCTCTGGTTTTAAGTTTATTCTCCTCTTTTATTTTTGCTCTTTGGCTTTTAATCAATGCTGGAATGAAATGTAGCAATTTCAGTATAATTTTCTTGGGGGAATTTTGGTTTTGTGTGATGTTTGTTTTAACACAGGTTATTTGTACCCTTAGTTTGTTTTATAAAACTTGGTTTGCATCTCTGGGAAGTTGTTGCTCTCTAAACTGATAGTGCTGCTGCCCTGGGACTGCGGGCCAGGGTATTTTGTTTGCTATTTTGTTTGCTGTTATGTCTGCCAGAAAAAAATCCTTAAATAATATGTAAATATTGATTGTTTTGATGCTACAAAGTGTGTGTTAGTCGACAGAGATCAGTCCCGAGCTGGCAAGCTTTTCCAGCCTGCTAAGCTTTGAGTCTTGCTGGAGAAAATTAGGAGGTGGTCAAGAAGTTTGAGAGAGCATGTGTGGGAAGGCTGAAGGATGTCGGGGAAGGTCTCGTGAGTGGGAAGGGAGAACGTAAGGATTGGGGCTGGAGTGGGGTGCCTGGGGGTCCCCCACCTCTTCCACACCAGTCCCTGAGCTTCCCTTGCCTGCTCCCTGTGTTGGCTTCTTTCACATTACCGCTGCCACATCTCATACTGATCCTGCATCTCAGATATTTCTTTATTTTAATCAGCACAGATATCCCAGTTAAATCCAAAACTAACTTTCAGTTGTAGCGTATAATTATCTCTGAGGCACACATCCAAGTCTCTGAATCATCCTTGCAGCTATAACTCCAGCCCAGAAATTTTTTCAGTTGGTGATAACATGTTCAAGACAACAAAGTAAAGGCTCTTCTTACAGACGTTAGAGCTAAGGTTGTGGACGAAACCAGTTGGGAGGAACTGAAATGATTTGTGGGCAGCTGCGTGCTTTGAAAAAACAGTTGCAATATTGAGGAATCTGTGTCTGAGTGCAAAATGTGTAGGTGGATATTCCATAGATTGAGATTGGTCGGGATGTGTTTCCTGAAAGTTTTCTTTTCTTTTTTCTAAATTACTTGTGTTGGTGTGAAAAGCAAGTCAGTTCAATTAAGGCCAACTCATGTTATATTTTGGGTAGGAAGGGAGGGAAATATGTAGTCTGTTTGGAATTTGGGTCTAGCCTTATGCTGTTTATGGCAGCCAAGTGCTGTTTCTGTTCTGGAGGTTTTGTACCTTTTCAGCCCACATTTTTATACAGGTTTTTTTAACATACATACTTTTATTGCTGTAAAAACGTAGTTCTTGGTTCATTGCAGCATGTTCATGCAGAGAGTGTCTTTGCTGAAGAATGCAGACAACAAAAATGCTGGAAATGCCACGTCCTAGACCTCAGTCTAGATCTGCCAAACATGATTTTCATATTTTGCATTTTTTTCCACTTTTTTTTTTTTTATGTAATAAAAATGCTATATGTCTGTCACTACACTTGCGGAAGGAACAATTCCCTCTGAAATAGGATTTCCTGCCAATTCTCTTTGCAGTCAGTCTTCTCTGTCCATACATAATTTTGAAGCAGTCTGATGTTTTTGACAGTCTAATTATAAAAGCAGGTTCAGCCTTTTACTTGCTTCTTGGGTCATTTGGATGTGGAGTAAAGTAATAGGAAGGAAAAGTGAAATGGCCAAATAAAAATGACCAGGAAAATGATTTGCAATATCGGACAGTCCCTTAGTGAATATTGAAGGGCCACATTCCTGGAATATAAGAATGGTTGTCTGAAATATAGGCTTTGTTCCTTAGAGGATATGATGAAATTCAAGTTCTCATGTTCATCCTGAATGAAACCTTTGTAGGAGTCTGTTATCTTCTTGATCTTGGGTCTTCACACTACCAGGAAATTTGAGTTAAGAATATGGGTCATTTCAGGTTTGTAGATAGACTCTTTCACCAATCCATTATCTTGCTTTATGTGATAAAAACAAAAGTTGTGTGTCTCAATTAGCGCAGTCCAGAATTTGTTGCAAAATACTAACCTCGTGAAAAGAAAGTGGAAAGTATATGAAACCGTTTGGGCCGATTGAAGAGGATGGTAAAACAGAGCTGATAGAAGGGATGGCAGCCTGGAGTAATTGATGTGCAAAGGAGCTGCTGAAGAAAAGTACTGTATGAAAATAATGTTTGTCCAGGTTTTTTTATGATGCTGGGGAAACAGGTCTGGAGGAAAGGGATACAACAGAATCTGTCTTTAATTTTCCAGTGATTTATCCAGGGAAGATTCTGGGACAGGTAGGGGGCAGGTAAGGAACTGAAGAGTAGTTTTAATAACTTACTTTGTTTCCTAGTACAAGCAACACAACAAAGCACTCAGAAAAACATTGCTCAGCCTGCAGTGTCTTTCATCTGCTGTGAAATAGCATGGAGTGCTTTTAAAGAGACCGGTGCCAGAAGAAATTCTGCAACTATGAACATCTTCAAGGCAGGTTTGAATAGCAAAGTTCAGAGGTGTGTGTGGGAAATGTTTTGTGATGTTTACTTAGGTAGAAATATTACTTAGCAACAACTTCCTGTAATTTTTATGTGCTGGGAATTTCTGTAACCATAAGCTTCGTTTTATAACCTTTGTATGGGAAAGGGGTCTTGAAGCACTGAACAGACTTCAAGGGCAAGATATTTTTAAAGCTTCAAACACAAAAGAAATTTTTCCAATTGCTACCACATGAAGTGGAAGTGCTCCTTGTATTTGGAGATCTGATAAGAACTGCCTTTTTTTTTTTTTTTTTTTCCCTAGCTCTGACAAATGCCAGATGGAAGTTGACACCCGATAATCTCACTGGGGCGTCTGTTCTGAACCTTGCCAAGCGACAGCTTTATAGAGTGCATGTAGTGCTTGTGGTCGGGGCTATTGTGATGCTTGCAAATGGCTAGACATCCTAAACTAATTCACTTTAGCTTATTAAGAGTAGTTAAGAGATTTATGGTGTTTGGTGGTATGATACAGCCCAGAATTGGGGGAAAAGGGGTGGAAACAATCACTCCATACAAGTGGCTATTCAAGAGTATACTACTTCATTTAAAAACACCAAACAAAACTTTGGGGCTGTGAAGAAGCAGTTAGGCCTTTCTCCACCAATCTAGGGTGACACAAGACTGTAGGATTTCAACATTTACAGTTTCAACTTGCTGAGCAATCCCCATGCACGCAGCTCCTGTGGTCTCACCACATTTATGTTTCTTTGGCCTCTGTGCTGCTGCACCTTTACTTAAATGCAGGGGGGCTGCAGATTTTCTTCCCCTACCCCAGTTCCCAACCAGCACTTCAGACAGAAGCCACCGTCTGATCCGTTCCATTTTTGAGCATTTGAACGAGAACTAGTTCCTAGCTCATCCAACAGCTAATAAGCAGTAAATATAGAGAATTCTCCCCCAAGTTAAGATATCATAATGGTTAAGATATCACAGTCTTGTCTAGACTGTGCTTTTGCCAAGGAAGGTTGGACCAGATGATCCTCGAGGTCCCTTCCAACCTTGTATCTCGTATTCTACAGTTCTAGGATATCTTAATTTCTGTACAGATGTCTTGTCAAGGCAAAGGTGTTTGGTTAGTTAAAAAGGAGAATGAGGTATTTTGCTGCTGATAAGGTGAAAATTGGATAAGTTTTCATCTTGTTTAATGTTTAAAAGTTTTCATCTGAGTTTAATTCTTTCAACCTTAGGCCCTTCCGCAAAACACTTGTTACTTAAGTCAGTGTCTGGGCTACTGAGGAGGCTGAGAGTTTAACACTTCACATGCAGTGGTTCAGCACTGATGTTACTGGAAGATGTTTTAAGATCTCTGTTCAGTTTTCAGTAGTGACGTCAACTGCTTGTGATTTCCAAGGGTGGCGTGCCAGGGGTACTTCAGGTAGAATACTTATTTTTTCCACTTTAAGAACGGTTCCAAGTTACCTTATTTGCTTAAACAAGGGAACCTACGCTACCCCTTGTTAGATAAAATATAGAAGACTGACTACATTTGTCAGACATAGTTGTTGGAAAATGCTGTTGTCAGGGCATGGGTGTAGAAGCAGGAAGTCATGGAATGTAAAAAAAATAAATAAATAAAAATAATGAGCAACAAAGTTAACCTGTGTTAGTAATGCATGAATGGGAGAGCTGCAAATGGTTCCCCTGGTGTGATGTGTTTGCTCAGAGAGGAGGAGACTTGTTTTATTCAGAGCCAATCCTGCTGAATGTTGGGGGTGCTTTGATGCCGTGAGTGAAGATAAGTCACCAGCCAGTTTATATATGCTGTATGTTTTCCTCCCTTCACCCCTCCTTAATGAAGGCAGAACAATTAATCTGTGTTTTAAATCTTAAAAATTTTAATGAATTGTAAAAGTATTCTAAATCAAATGCAATTTTGATGCCCCTTCTGGATCTAGGCAAACAGCAAAATAAATTTAAGCTGTGTATGATGGTATAGCATTCTTTCAGTTTATGATGATGGAACTGGAAATCTTTGTTGTGGAAGGCTTTGAAGGGATTGTGAACCATTGAGTCCATACAAAGAAGTGTATTCCGTGTGTGTGAGAAGACCAACTGAAATATGTCACTTGGCAAAGCTCTCAGAAACATCTTTCTCTATCAGGAATTGGATTTGGCAGGGATTGCCTCTGTAAATACTTTTTGTGTTTAAAAACAAAAACACTGCCACAAAACAAAACACAAAAAGGTCAAAAAAAACCCAGGTGTGACCAGTGCAAAGATTATTTCAAACTGAAAGGTTGAGGATTTCAGGACCTTTTGGTTAATTACAGAGCTGGTGAATAACCAACTGTGTCCTGGAGGAAGTGACACCAACCCCTCTCTCAGTTTGTAACAATAGCTGGTTAAAAGTTCAATGATCATGCTTCCCAATTATATCCTATAATTGTGTGTAAGTTCCTATTGGAGGGATGTGAATGAACTTGCTGGGATGTTTATGCTTCTTAATTAGGGCTGTTGGTTAGCTGAAAAAAATTATGTTGGGTAGGGGGAAGTTGTGGGGGGCACTGGCTGGGATCGTCCGGCAGCGCTGAGCTGCTTGGTACGTGCCTGTAGTTATTTCAGTTGCTGCTTTGATCCAAAGTTTGGGGCTGGCGTTGCGTAAGCGTGCAAACCAGCGCACTGTGGCTCGGTCACTGAAGTACAGTAGATTACAACTGTGTGTGTTCGTCGTCTTTATGTAGATTTTTTTAGATGAGGGTACCGGGGGGGCACTGTGCTGGCTGGGCTGATGTTTGAGCGTCGTCAGCATTGCTTTTAATTTGGGTTGTGACATTTAAAACAAATAGAGAATTAACTTTGACTCAATGCTTAAATCTTGGCTGAGTGAGTATGAGGTTTTCATTTGAGTCTGACTTCCTTGTGAATCTGTATTTAAATGAACTGAAAAAACAGGGCAGGATGCTCGGCACCTGTTCATGTCCAAAAAGTTTTCTAATGTGAAATTCCCTTCTTCTTTCTTCAAAATAGGGCCAGAATTGCTATTGAGAAGAACAGAGGCAGGGCAAGACGATGCTCTGTAATAACAAGGAGCTTCTAGCTCAGTATCCTTGGTGTGAATTCCTTAATTTGAGAATGCACTTTCTTATTTACCTGACCAGAGGCTGCCTCATGGGCACGTTGAGAGGTTGGAGCCTCTGAGGAAGACGTTTTAGAAGGTAATCCCACAAAAGACTTGGAAAGAAAGTACAGTTAGAATTAGCATTCAGGAGAATGCTGGAATTGATTTTCTTCTACATAACTTTAAAGAACTCGGTGTGTATGTGCTTTTGCTGGCATCATTTCAGTGCACTCCAGAAAAAGAAATGTGATTTTAATCTGGTGTACCAGACCAGAGGTGCCCTTTTTCAAGGATGTCAAGAAATACTGCTCCATTGTAATATAGGAAATCAGGCAGTTTCAGCTTTTGCAGACATCAGCTCCCACACTAGTCGCTGAAGCACTGGCAGGTGCTGGACAGTTGAGCTGTTAAGTATTATGACCCTTGTTCATATGCAAGCATAGTGAGGGTGATGGGTATTTAGTAAGATTGGTCCAATAAAGACTGTACAATTTGCAAGGTCTTTTTTAGTAGGGGAAGGGGAATTTCATTAGTCTGTAGAACTACTCCTTTTTTTTTTTTTTTTTTTTTTTTTTAATGTGGAATTTGAAGGCTTCTGGAGATGTACATGTCTTATTGCTGGTCACTTAGAATCACAGAATCCCAGCTTGGAAGGGACCTCAAGGATCATCTGGTGCAAGCTTGGCAAAAGCCTGGTCTAGACAAGATGGCCCAGCACCCTGTCCAGCTGAATTTTAGGAGTATCCAATGTTGAGGAATCCACCACTTCTCTGGGGAGATTATTCCAGTGGTTGATTGTTCTCATTGTGAAAAATTTTCCTCTTATGTCCAATCAGAATCTCTCCAGGAGTAACTTTGTACCTGTTACCCCTTGTCTTTTCCATGGGACTCCTTATAAAAATGGAATCTCCGTCTTCTTTGTAGCCACCCTTTAAATATTGGAACTTGGGACTCCTACAGAACTGCTGCTGTGTGGCCATGCTGGAATTTCAGGGCCCTGGCATGATGAGCTGGACCTGAGCTCAAGTTACAGGGAAAGGGACTGATGTTTTTAAGTCAACTCACACAGTTAAGGCAACTTAGGTAGGAAGCTTGTCAGGGATCAGAGAAAGTATCTGCAGACTGAGCAGCAGTAATATCTAAGGTTGCTGGCTTTCCGGTTCTTCATGCTCCTCTCAGTTCATTTTAGCCTGACCCCTAAGCATGATTCCTTGTTTAGTGTTTTTAAAAAAATGAATTGTCTGGGGCAGGGGGGAGGAGGTTGGCATCATTTTTTTCATCAAAATAAAGCCTGCTGGATCGTAAGGAGGGGAAGGTTTGTAGGGCAAGGGAACTAACATGGCTCGGAGTTGTGTAGCCATAATTTCCAACTCAATTTCTGATATTTTCTCTGGCTTTGTAGCTGTGGGGGTTTAATTATATTAACAGCACATGGCATTATTACAGTGTAAGGCTTTAATACTTGTGGGCAGGGGCAGCAGTTAGAGCAAAGGAGTCGTGTGTATGGTGAGGGAGAGGTTGGGCTCTATGCAGTGTTTCAGAGATGCAGGAACAGACGCACCTTTCCTGCCGAGAGGAAAGTGTTCAGTGCTGAGATTAATGTTCTCGTGTGGCAAAACTACAAGGCATGACACAAAATGGGGTGGCCCGTATGCTGGCTGATTTTTTCCCCTATTGATGTGAAGAGGGCCAAGTCTGATACTGCGTGTTCAAGGGAAGGATTATTTGGTGTCTGTGGGAGAGCTGCTAAACATGGCAGCTTCGCTTTCAGTAATGTGAGTGAGATGCAGTTCACTTCTGAGCTGTTTGTTCTGAAATATCTGAAAATAGTAACCAAGATTTTACCAAGCAACCTGTGGAAAAAAAAAAAAAAAAAAAAAAAACACAAGTTCCAGCTATTGCACTGAACTAAGCATCTGGAAATCTCTCATGCAGAAACTTCAGACATCATGCTAAACCTCTCATATCAGCAATGTTTTATGATTCAGAAAGTACGTAAAGAATGCTTGCACTTGAAGATGGGCTTGAACCATGCTGCACTGTTAAAGAGGTGATTAGAAAATCTTAGGAATGATGCAGGAAGCTTTACCAGTGTATTGGGTTTCCCAGGAATAAGGCACATACATTTCAACAGCCATCACAGGATAATTAAGCATTTTTTGTTTACTATTTTAGACTTCATTAGGCATCCGTGTTGCATTACAACACTGCAAGGTTTTTAATATTTCATGAGCAATAAAAGTATTCATTAAAATTTGAGTATGAGACAAATGTTTTTCTTTTCTGCAAAGACAAACTAATTAGATTCTATGGGTAGTGAAAATATAACAACAGTGATTTAATAAAACAAATAGGAGTTGTTTTTTCTGGTCTTCAGTCTTTTCTAAGTGTCATCTTTCTGAAGTAAGGCTGATCACACTGGATGTGTTTACACAGCTTCAGTTCGGGATGAATGAGTCCAAGAGTTCCCTTGTAAGTCCCCCTCAAAAGCTCCCAAAAGCCAGAGAGGAAATGGAGCTCCTCAGTGTGATGTCTGACTGAAAGTCTCGCCCAGTGGAGCCTTAACACAGCTTAAAGGAATAAGGCTTTTGTTTTAAAACTGTATTTGAAGCGAAGCCTTTAAAGCTCAATAAACTGTTTCTCTGTTCACTCAATTCTGTGGATTTTAGGCTCAGGGAGTCTACACGCTCTGTGTTTCTGGCAGAGGGAAGGTATCACATGTGGTAGCACCCTTACCTGGTGACTTAACGAAAAAGCATTTCTGTGGAAACCAGTGCTTTATCTGAAACAAGTTCTCACCTCATCGGCAGGTTTCTACAATTATTAAATTAGCAAAAGAAATGTCATGTGTAGATTAGCTTTTCCTTAGGCTTCTCTTCCACACTCCAATAACCTTATCTCCAGGGCTGCTTAAATAATTTGTATAGTGTTTGGCTGCTCTTTCAGTGCTTAGATATCAAGTTTCTAGTCCACTAAACCAGTCTACATGTCTATTAGAACCAGCTATCTGCATCAGACACTGGTTTTTGTTCCGGGGAGTATAAAATATTCTCCTTTGAGCCTGTATAGTGCGTGAATTTGGTGGGTGTGATAAGAAAAACGTCCTCGTGTTTTGCATGGCTCTGTTAGCAAAAGGAGGAGTTGCTGCATGACGGTTCTTGTTGATCAGCACCAGGGAAGAGCCTGTTGTTTTTCCACATGCTCTAATCTGTGATAACAAAAAGAACTCCAGATTGTGTTTTTCAAACACGCTTTAGGTCTCTCAGTGCTCAGATTTGCCAGTGACTAACTGCTGTGGTAATACATCCATCCACCCAAAGCCTAATTTGAAGTGGCACGATTTCAAGTATGAGCTTTGCTTTGATACTGAAGGAGAATGAATGGGACTCAGCAACAAATTGTCAAGTGTTTCACTTTGTACTAACTATTCTGCAGAGGATTGTGTGCTGGATGTGGACTCAGATACCACGGATCTCTTCTCAGTGCTGCCGTTGGCCTCATGGGTGGTTCCTGCCCCTCTCTGCGCCTCGGTGGTTGTCCGTAACGTGGAGCTGATCAGAGCAACCTGCTGACAAGCTAGACTTCAATAAACTTCAGATAATGAATGCAGGAGGTGCCTTGAGGCAGAATTTAGCTTTGAGATGGGTTTAGGCAAACAGCTGTCAGAAATGTCTTAGTTAAAGTATTTCACCTGGCCTTGGGTAGGTAAATGGACTGGGCAACATCTCAAAAACTTCTTCAGCTCCCTTCCAGATGAAGATTGCTTTCAATAATGGCAGCTCTGTGCTGAGATCCAAAATGCCCATAGTTTGCTTAAGAAAAAGACTCTTTGTCCCTGGAGAAAATGATATGTTTCTTGTGGGGGAGAGTTCCATCTCTTTTTCTTTCCAGATAACACTACTTTGTGTAATTTTTTTTCCCCAGAGGACTCACCATTATAAGGTTATTTCCATAAGTTTCCCACACACACACACTAATTACCCCATTTAGGGATTGGCAGGTGTCACAGCTCATGCTATGGTATCAATTAGACAAGCTCTGAATAGTCTTAATTGCTCTGAAATGGACAATGCTGATGGCGACTGGTGATTAGACCGTATCTTGACTCCCGTGCTGATAAACATCCCCGAAGCTGAAGCTTTTTAGCAACCGTGGCGCACGCCTGCACAGTTCGTGTTATGTAAGCAGATCCTGTTTCTCTCAATAGCCACACGTAGTTTAACGGGTGGATAAAGAGACTTTTGCTACTACTGTACTTCCTCACAATTGAACGAAGTGACTCCAGTGACAGTCGGTTTTATTTTAAGAGTTTGCCACTGCAGAGGCATTAAATAAAACAAAATTTTTGTGATTCTGACAATTGACAGTTCGAGCCATTAAGTGTTGTGGAAGAAAGGTTGAGAATCCAAGATCTCCCCTTGAGTTTAATGTAACCTCAGAAGATTCAGTTCCCTTGTTGCTGGCCCCTCTTTGTTGGGATGGCACAACTAGTTTGGGATTAAATTTCTTCAGATTACAACTTTCTCTTGCATAATTTAGAAGGAGAAATAGATTAATAGCTTCTAGGGGTGGCTTGTACAATGTAGTTAATGGGTTTTGTACTTATCTATAGCCATTTGTTTTTCCTTAGGGTTGTGTTTCTGTGGCTCTTGGTCATTTTTATAATTTCTCATTTGGCACTTTGATTAGAAAAGCAGAGTGATGTGGTGTGGCACACATCCTATAGTTCAAAAGCTATAGGGATCAGTATGTTTGTAATGAGAAGCCATGAAGCAGATATATATCAGGATAGAGCTGACTTAGATAGTTTGTGCAGGGCCACATATTATTATACATTGAATTTCTTGAAAATGGGCATCGCTGGTATGCTGAGGCCAAGTAGTAAATAAAAATACATTTCATAGAGAGGTCTCAACTGCTTGGCTCTGGGACTGCAAGCAAACAGTATCTATTTCAGTACTGCTAAGTAAATTCTTATACCTAGAAATAAACTGTGGAGAGCATACTTGCAGCTTTGGGCAAAGAGAGAAGGGTGTATAAACTAGTGGTCATGAGTTGATGAGGCCAAAATGACTAGAATAGTTGAGAGAATATTATATGGGTCTATATAATCTATGCATTTGATACTAGTATGCCTAGTAATGAGATACTGCATACATTTCTCCTTTCCACAGTTCAAATACAATTTGGAAAAAAATTACTGTAGTTTCAGGGAAAACCATAACACCTATTAAATTACTGGAAGACATGCTTTACAACATTTAGTTTTGGATGTACCTATGTGGGAAATCAGTTTGGTGACAGAAGGATGTATGTGTTAGTCCTTCGGTGAATCCTTCCGTGCGCCGGCTGCTCGCAGGGGTTTGGTTCCTGCCGCCAGCCTCGGGTTCTGCCTGGGGAGCAGGCAGCTGACCGGCTGCGCTTCTTCCAAGGACTCTGCCTGCTTGGAGAAGCTGCTCGAGACCCGGAGTCGCCTTCCCTCTCCTGCTGTCTCCAGTAGCCAGCCTCTCCTGGCACAGAGCAAAAGCCTTTACCCTTGGAGTGGCTGCAGCGGGACAGAGGCTGGCATTGTGATCGGGTTCCCACCGCAGCCGTTCCGTGGCTAGCATGGATCTGGGCAACGTGCTAAATGACCGTGCGCTAAAGCTGCTTGTGCATCCTCCTAACTTAAGGGAAAAAAACAAAATCTGGTTGGCAGAGCTCGTTAGCTCTGCTTCACAGGGAAATTCATCCTCCAGATATTTCTTTGAACAACTGGCCTTCAGGTGATACTTTCCCTTTCTCTCACCTCATCTTCCCTGGCTCTCTGGGAGGTGAGGCAGGAAGGGGGGTCTCGAATAAGTTATGTTCCCTCTTTCTCTCTGCTTCTTTTCAGTATCTGCATCCACAAACAGAAATTCAATTTCAGTATCTATGTTTACAATTCATGACTATGCCGTGAAATCTGTCCAGATTAAAATCTTAACCTCTGTCTGACATTTCTGTGTAGATCATTAGTTATCAGCTTAATCTCCTTGTGGTTAATCTTACACTTCCGCCCATTTCATTACCTTTCTCGGTTATGGACAGCTCCACTTTCCTATTTGCTGTAAACTGTACGTCCTTTTTGGTGTAGCTTTGCTGTTATTTTGTGTGTCCGGGTTACGTTTTACACATCATTTCACATAACATATCTAAAATATGATCTTCCTTATCCCCACACTAGCTGAATGTGTGTCAATTTAGCTTTCATTCTTTCATGCCTTGTTTACTACAACATCCTTCTCTGTGGCCTTGAGGAAAGCAATCTTACCCCTCTCTTATCTCTGCAGAAAGCAAAGGTTATACATTTCACATCATGCTTTGATCATATCACTCCTTATTTTCAGGATAGGGTTTGTAGGTAAAAGTAATAGCTTGTCTTAGACCTATGTTTGGAAAAATTAGATGGACCTTGTTCTTAGACTTTCGCCGTACTTTGAAGCGCTTCTGCATATCTCCATTTGTTTCTTAGATACCAACTCCTGTACTTCTCCTATGGCTTGTCCTGATGCGGCATCTTCTCTCATTCAGCACTAAACTGCTGACTTTTTATTCTGGTCAGTCCATGCTGCTGATCACTAAGAAATAAATCGGTCTGATGAGAAGCCCCCAGCGCTGTGCTGATACGGTTATCTGGCTTGAGAGGGAGCTGGTTCACATCCTGCTGGTTCAGAGAGCAGAGATCTGTATTCAAATACAGTGTGGATAGAGATTTTATATGCAATAACACTTATTTTTAGGACGGCTGTGGCTGCCTGGACCACTTCACTGATTCTTTTGGGTTCTGGAATTGCAATGTGAGTGAGCAGGTTTGACGAGAGTAGGTTGAAGTGAACAGGGATGTTTGCTAGATGCTGTACATTGGAAAGAGTAATATGTAGTTAAATATTAACATGAAGCTTTCATGAGGCTCCCAGGTGGCGTGTCAACCGTTGAATGATAAAAACAAATCCTTAGGTTGTAATAAGGATTGAAATTTAACAAACCATAACAACAAAAAATCACCCTCAGAGCTGGGAGTAAAATTATGAGCAGAGCTTTACAGAAAAATTCCCCAAATTAACTTTAAAGATTCTGGTCTTGGTCTAAATTACAAATCCTTTGTTCTGATGTACAGCATCAAGTACAATATGAGGTGGCTGATGTCCAAACTACTTTAAAATTAACTATTCCTTACAAATCTCCGTGTTACCTGGAGGTTAAGAATGCTGAACATTTCTGCCCCTTTTTACAGGGAGACTGATTTCACTTAGCGGCTCTTTTGCAAATTGCTGTCAGAAGGGCTGAAGCATAGAAATTTCTGGCCTCCCAATCCTCAGGTACCCGAGGGATAGGAGTGAGTGTGGTGGCTTCTTAATCTTCAATTACAGTCCATCAAAGGCACTGACAGTAGCAAAGCCTGGAGTTAGTATCGATTTGCATGGGGGCATTATATTTAGTGATAACTGGCTGGGGACTCCAGGCTTTGCCTGAAGATGTGGTGTCAGTTTTGGGGCTTGCATATTAAAGAAAAACAAGCAAGCAAGCAAGCAGAGGTCGGTGGTTATTTCTGATCCCTTAGGCTGCACTGAGCTCCCATGTAATTTTGAACAGAAAGTACAAGGAGCAGGCTTGATCTGCTTGCCAGAGAATGGCACAACAGCAGTGTTGTGTAGACACTAGGTAAAGTATTTACAACTTCTCGTCGCTATCCTTGTGTGCACTTTGTGACACTTGTTCCGCCTTTAACAGTGCTGCTGTGTTTTCAAATCAAACCCCATGTTTTGGTATTTTGAGCTTGATTGCCAGCAGTTTAGCCAGATTTCTGCAAGTTGTTTTTACCTACTTGGGGAATCAGCTTGATTGAAAGATACCAGGACAATGAAAACAGACGTAGTCTTCAGTTTTAATTTTTTTATTATTTTTTTCAGCTTTGTCCCCTAGCTCTCATCAGAGAGAGGTGCTTTGCTCTAAAAGTTCAGTTTGTAAGGGGCTTGCTGCCATTGTGTAAACACAATGTGCACTGCTTAAAATGCATGAAAGGAAAATGTTTCTTTGATCTTTATTCTATCTGGGCAATAATAGGCATACCCCAGTGGGAGGCATCAACTTCTTCATGTAAGTAGTTAGAGTGACATAGAGGATAGCAGGAGTGAAAACCTTCAAAGGAGAGAAACAGAAAGGTGTAGATCTGTGAAATGAGAGTCTGTCTTGAAGGTTCAGTGGGAGAAGGTGAGGGACTTTGATAGCTGAGGTTTGTAGCCCAAGAAGTCCTATCTCTGAAAATAAGAGATGATAGTTGGGCTGTCTGACTAACTCCAGCCACGGAGGTGAGCCATCGGATCTGAAGTTACGCAGGGCTTTGTACGCCCGGGCACAGGTACTGCGTCAGGTTATAACTTGTTAAGAAGATAAAGAACAAGTGACCAAAGGCATTGTGGATCCGTCGTGGTTGACGACTTTGTCCGGATTCCATCGTATTAAGATGACTTACATAAAAATACATTTTTGTATTTTATATAAATAAAAGTATGTGTGTGTATGCGCATGTATGCATATATGTATGAGTTCCTCTTAGTAAGTTTTCTATATTCCTTGGCATAATTCACACAAGTAAATTCTTCTATTTCCAGATAAATGCTCCACCAACATTTGTAGTGCAGAAGATAATAGATTACTCCACAGTCTAAACAGCAGAAGGTTGGCACGGAAGAGACTGCATTTCTAGAGAGGTCTCCCTTTTTCCGCTCTTTTCTTCTAACAACAGCACTCAACCTTTTCCCTCTATCTCCATTCAACAACTTCTTTCACAGACCTCCATTTCCTCCTTTATCGCAACTGGACAAGGTGGCACACAACTCCCAAACCCTTTTATCTTTTCTAAACTCACGTTTGCTGATGCTAACAGGTCCATGCAACCATACCGGCACCTCCGTCGGTTGCAGCTGTGGTGGCTGTTGCTGGCTGGGAGGATGCTTTACAGGAAGCTGCTGAATACACAGGGTCTGCAAATGGCATCAATCCAGTTTGGAATATTTGAGACATTCCCCGTAGCTCCAAATGAGCACGTAACTCGTGAAAGGGTTGGGAGGCGAAACAATTTTTTTTTTAATCCTTACTGATAGATGAGATAAGAGTTGTAACGTTGTCCTGAGAAATGTCAATGGGAAGAGTTTCCTTTATGTTTCAGTAACAGTGTGTTGTTTTTGGAAGTCACTGTCTATGGGAAGGGAGGCACCTGCAGTTAATTTTATCTGTTCCTGTGTAAATACAGACCTCCTAATGTTCCCAACTCACAGTTCAGTGGGGTCGTGGCATTATGCACTGTAATATCTTATTTTATAAATAACACTTTAATTTTAGTGCTGATTGTAAAGCTTTGAATTTGTTTGGCATTTGCTCCTTCCTGAGTTGGTGCTAAGAACTGAAATCCTGTGTGAGGATAGCAGCACTTGAGCTCTGATGGGTTTTGGGAGGGTTGTTCCTTGGACACCTTTGACATTAGGGAAGATAAAGGGACAAATGTTGTTAGAGCAATTGAGCACTGTGAGTAAGTGACATAAAGTCTGCTTAAACATCTTGTGATATTTCCTGAATTTTGCTTGATAACTACAGCCAGCATCAGGCATTGCTGGCAGTCTTTTTCTAGAAGCATGTTAACCTCTTATTTTCTGTTCTGTTCTAGTTTCTCCATTTCTTTTGTAGATTCAGGAAGGTGTGGGAGAGCTACTGTTGTTAGTCACCAAGGCGATCGAAAGTCCTTGTGCTCTTTATAGGCTGGTGAACCTCTATAACCGTGTTCTTCCCAGGCACATTACTCTGTCGTAGTGCCCTGGGAGCAGCTTGCCCTGTGCAGCCCAAGAACTGCCGTTGGTGGGGTTTGCAGTTTACGTTTCTGCCTCTCTGGTCTCGGTGACCTGAAGAAATACTTGAAGGACATAAACCACCATGTAGAGGGGTTGGTAACATGCTGTTTTTCTTGCAGCAAACCTCTGTCTAACCCACTCTGCTGTGGAGTTTTAAATTTATACCTAGTTTTCACTGGACACAGTTTTATTTAATTTTCAATAGCTCTTTTCAACCTTACTGTACATTAACACACTCAGATTAGGTGTCATCTTGACATGTTCAGATCAAATAAATGCTCAAAAGGAAATAGAAGATCATGAGTAAAAAAAATAGTTTTACAGATAAAAATTGTGGTATAGAGCTCTGTAACAAACACTACTTAACAACTTACTGAATTTGGAATCTTGACAGGAAAAGAATGAGTAAATCTTGAGGAAAAGTGATCAAGTACAAAATGCTATGTACTTATAACACGATTTAATACATAATTTATAAGGAGGTAAGATTCATACAGATTTCAGATAGCAGGGATGCTGCTCAGCACTTGCAGAAATTCAGGAAACAAACTCTGTACTGCTAAATTAAGATCACATGCTTGCAACACACACTCAGAGGAGTTACTGCCGTGGGCGATTAGTCCTTGGGTTTCTTTTTTTTTTTCCCTTGTTGGTTTTGTTTTTGTTTAGAACCACAAGAACCCTTTTCTACAGAGGTCATTATCATGACTATACAGTTAGGAAATTACAGTTCCCACTGCAACTGTAACTCAAGTATGATTATGTGTGTGTGTGTTTGTGTGTGAGTGCAAGGCTATTCATGGATAAATTTATATGACAGATATTGCAGCCATTTACAGTAAGAGAAAAAAACACAGGGAAACACAGAGCACACTGATACTGTTTCTGTGGGACTCTGACTTTGAATTATACGCGCGTGCACGTCATATAACATTACACTAACCTAAGCTCTGGCATTGAGCGATACATATCACGGCCAAAACAAGCCATTTTAAGCTGTGTCAGTGCCGGGTTCATACTGGCTTCCTCCTACGTTTTTTCTCCTGGTTATAAATACACCTCACGAGTTAAACACTCGCTGTGAGAAAACCCTGCAAAGAGCCTGTTAAATTGCATTAGCCTAATGAGTTTTGCAGCGTGGTGGGCAGAGAGCGGCGTGACCTCCCGTGGAAGCGGTGGGAGGCGAGGGCTGGTTTGGGGAGCCCCGTTTCGGGTGGCTGGCAAGGGGTTAAGGCGTGTTTGCCTTGTGCAGATAGCAGAGCGGTTGGATGCCTCCCTGTGCAGGCAGCAAAAGCATTGGCTGAGGTTGAGGGCGGTTCTCCTGCCGCAGTTGTTTTCTGTCCTGGACTCCATTGGATCTGGAGCCTGCTAATTGCCTTGTTTGTAATCAAAATACAGCTTGTGTAATTCATGAAAAAGGACCTGACGGCGCAAGGCGAGTTTGCTCCTTGTCGCTGGCTCGTCCCGTGGTCAAGAGGAGCGGCTTGCACGGGACGTGGCTGGTGGCCCCGACCAGCCGAGAGGACCCGTGGTGGCCCGGGCTGCCTCTGCTGACCCACATGGTCACACTGCTGGGGCTTGTTATTGCACGGTAGAAAGATCATGTCAATTCATGACAAATCGGTCCCAAAACCATGTGGGAACATCTGTCCCTGTACGGTATATATGCAGCATCTTGACGTTCATACATGTGGGTTAGAATTTCCTCTTAATGAACCGTGTAGCTCTTATCATACCCACACCACTGTCCGTTGGAATCCTCAGTTTAGCTCTCCCAGGACATTGCTATTTCAACCCATCCAGTGGCAGAGGATCCCAAAGGAACAGCAAAAACTTATTCTGAGTGATTTTTACCCTTCATTTTTTTCCTCTTTTTCTGGCAATTCACTGCTGTTGTTGTGTTATCAGAAAGCAAGAAGCAAGACCTAACACAAATGTTTTTGATCATACTTCAGTGTTCAGACAAACTGTGTTTATTAGCTGAACAGCTTAATACTTAATCGACTTGCCTGTTAAATATGTATCTCCTGGTTACCTGTGTTGGCTCAGGAATATGTTTACAGTATCAGTGTGTTTTGTTTTCACCTGAAGCACAGGGAAGTGGTGAAACGACAGGAGTGATCCAC
Source organism: Tyto alba (assembly GCF_018691265.1). Lineage (NCBI taxonomy): Eukaryota > Metazoa > Chordata > Aves > Strigiformes > Tytonidae > Tyto > Tyto alba. The sequence continues at coordinate 12,049,983 of NW_024881293.1, read as the reverse complement.
AGGGGTAGAAATTCCTTTGCGCTGACTTTGCTGCCTTTTGTCCCCCCCAGCTGGGCCTCAGCAGCATGAAGAAATGTCAGTTTGAATCTATAATCAGAAAGGTTTGTAAAATGCATTGTTTCCTAAGTCTTTGGAGCCACTCTAGCTAGCTAGTTAAATATTTATTCACCCCTGGAACAACAGGTTTGAACCTCTCTGTCGGCTCTGTTTCTCCCCCATCCAGGGCAGATTAGTTGAGCGTTACGCTGTTTGTCATCTTTGGGATCAGGGATTATAAAAGTCCTGTTCTTAAAGACTTGATGAAGAGGTTTCGTGGCTGTGATGAGCAGCTTTGCTTTGATGCCAGTGCTGAAGTGCTTTTTCCTGCTGCAGCTTTTGTAGTGCAGTGTGGTCGCTTCTGCCCCTACCCCAAAATAGCTGTTCCCTTGTCTCTAGCTAGGATTTCTGAAATTCCCTTTTGACTTTCTCTTCTGTGAGGAATGAAGAGAGCTGACTTTTTTCCCCTATGCTGAAAGGGAGGCACAGCATTGTCCAAAAGTCCTATTATTAATGCATCAACCAGCATTAACCAGAGGCTGGGGCTGTGTAGATGCAATTTCTGAGCATACCCTGCGCCGCCTCAGCTTGTGCCGGACCGTGCCACAGCTCCCAAAAGTGGGATCTCATTGCAAAGAGGCGAGTCTACACGGGCCAGTGACAATACTGGAGTCTGCAGGCCTTGATGACGAAGGGGTAATGAGGTGCACTTGGTCAGCACAAACCTATTCAGTGTTGTCCTGCAATGAAAGCATAACATGGCAGCAAAAAAAAAAAAAAAAAAAAAAACAAAGCAAACAAAAACAAACCCAAAACAACAACAACAAATCTGACCTGTCCAGAGTCCCATAACCTGGATGCTGTAGTAATAGTTATAAGAAGCAATAGTGAAGAAACGCTGGAGGGGTTTCTATGTGACTTTCAGGTGCTTTCTAGCATGCAGAGTTTGAGAATGTCAAAACTACATCAATTCAGGATCTTGTGTAATGAGAATTTGCACAAAATAGTGATTGACAGTTTCTGATCTTGAATGCTTAATGGAAAAATAGATGTTGCCTTGGCTGCTTTGCCTTCTTCAAGCTGTCTTTTAGACATCAAAAGCTCGTAGAACAGGAAAAAGAGAAACGTTAAGAGCAGTTTAAAAATAGTTTAATTGTATCTTCTAAAAACCTTTAGAGTTGAGAATTTAAACCGTTTTTGCCCTGTGAATATTTGCAGCTGAGTTCAAAATATGTAAATAAGCATAGGACTTTGAAGATTAGTTTCCATAACAAATAAAAAAACCATAGTGTGGCATAACGTTAAATAGGTGCCATGTGTCACTGGGTGTTTAGCACAAGGGCCAACTTTTCCACATTACCTGTCTGCTCCACCGACTCCTTGAGAAACAAATGTTGTCCTTCGAATGTTTTAGGCTTTGCAGTTCTTAAGCATGAAGCAGACCCAGGAAAACGCCCTTTTGCAGGAGGCGCCGGTGATGAACACTGCGACGCGTGCTGCCAGCGTTCCCCCTCCAGCCTGCACAAACCGTTCCTGCGTGCGTTCGCTGTAGCAGCTACTAACCCCGCGTCAGGGAGCGGGCTGCTGCAGCGGGCGCTGGGACTAGCACGTGCAGAAGTCCTTGCAAGACATCGGTGTGTCAGTGCTCACTTAGGAACATGGGGAGGTGTGTGAGAAATAGCCCAGACTTACCCCCCTCCTCCCTGTAAACCTTGAGATTTTAGACTGGAATTAGTAAGCTTGATAGTGTTTTGGACTTAATTCTGGAATTTTCTGTCTTGTGTTTTTCTGTTGCCAATAGTTCTAATAAACTGCACCCGTGACATCTGTTGCTAGACTGTGCTCCATCTGTGGCCTGGTAAAGAATGTATAATGCTTTTAAAACAAGCTTCTCATTTTGTATTTAGTCCAATACAAGATATCATCTGCAAGTTGCTTCTATTTGGCTGTTACATTTCAATCAGTTACTGTTTGTGGCAGGTTCACAAAATCAGACCCGTTGTTAGAAAAAGGCAAAAAGTTGGTCAGTGTGAAAGAAAATTAATTTGAAATACACTCCTGTGTTTCTTGTTAGTGGATGAATCTTGAGGGAGGCACAGAGAAAATACCTGCAGTGAATGACTGACATGGAAGCAGTAAGATATTTGAGATTAAATTGACCTTGTGATAGAATTATCCATTTCACATTTCTTCAAAGGATTTATCAGGCTGGAAGAAACGAAAGGTTGCTCCTCTTTACTATCCTGTCTACTGCAGTTACTGCTGCATATTCCAAGAATGGCATTAACTGCTTTAACACGCTTAATTCTGCAGTCCTTTAGCATGGGGCAGAGGAAGATTTTCTTCCTAGCCACAGCTGGGGATTTGATGATCAAAATATCGGTAGCATGCTGTACTATGGATCCTACACACTGTTTATTTAGTTAAATAAAACTGAACCATGTTCCTCTGTTGGTCTGCTCACACATGCTAGCCAGAAATGAAAAATAACATTTTAGCCCCTGAACATGGGTGAGTTTAGGACCTCTCCAAATAAAGCCCCTCCTGCTTCAGCGCTGAATATTGGATAGAAAGCTTGGGAAATTTGGAGGCAGATGGTGTTAATTAGGTGTGAAGTTACTTGGTCTGGCCAGCGCAGATCACAGGAGGACTTACCTCTGTCTTCCTTCACCGCGGGCGCTTAGGCAGGACAGCAGAATCCCTTCAGATGTGCCTTCAACCAAAACTCTCCTGTTTGGCGAGGTGAAGGTGATGGCTTGACCTGAGTCTTGGCAATTCACAGCTGTAGCCCAAAGGCTGTATTGTCACATCATACGGATAAATCCAGGCCCATGTCCCCTGTCCCTCATCTAAGTTCTTCCTCCTGCTGTTTAAACAGCTGTGTCAAAAACGTACTTGGCTTTGGTGCTCACTCTTGTAGTGGTGATTTCAGCTTTAGTACATCTTTTCTGATTTGAAGTTCTGTGGCATGTTCTGCGTTTAATTGGTTCAGCCTCATTTGAACCATTAATACTGAGCATGAAGGTGCGGAGGGGCAGGACTCCTTCCCTTCAGAGCTTCTCTGGGTTTTCTCAGCCTCCCCTCCAGCTCCTTGCTCGGCGTTAGTCATGCTGTTTGCCCTGAGCTATGCTGCTCCATGGTTTCTATTTCAAAGCCCAAACCGCTCATTAAAAGTATTGTGAGGCACTAAGTAATGGGTAATTAAAGAGTAAACCATAAAAACCTCAAGCAATAACACTTGTGGGTGCCCTCCTTTTTGGACTTGCAGGGAGAGTCACCAGAGAGCTTGTGCTGGATGCCAGGGCAGCAGGCTTCCTCAGGAAAACTGGTGACAGGTTCATAGACAGATAGGAAGCAAATCCTGTTAAAGCTAAAGGGTTATGTAAAGGTGTTGTTCGAAGTGTGTTATTTGAAGCATTAGTGTGGGAAACCTAGTTTCTTAAGCTAAGAAACTGGAATCTTGTGGCTGAAGCTGGCTATCCCAGGCTGGGAAGCTCTGGCTGTACAGTCCCATCACTTCTGGGCTTCAGAAATAATGTTGGGGTCACCAAAGCTGTCCTGGGAGCCCCGTAGTACTGGACCAAGGGGAGAGGAAAACTTGGTTTTCTCTTTTTGAAGATGAGCATTAGTGAATTGTGAGGGTGAGTGATAACACGCTTCAAAAATGTTATTAAAATTTGGAATTTACACTGAAGAGTGGAGGTGAGGCAGATGTCTGGGCTTCATTGTTGCCTCTTTGAAAAGAAAGTTGCCAAGCCAAGCAGGATGAAGTGTCGTTGCTCGTAAGCCTTTCACAGTCATACATCACCGGGTTATCCTGTGGTACTCAGTTGCCTTTTATCTTTTCTCTTCACAGTTTGTCCACCTGCCTGCAAGTCCCAAGGCTGCACCTCTGATGGTCAGTGCTGTCACAGCGAATGTCTCGGGGACTGCACGGAGCCGAACAACCCTGAAAAGTGTGTGGCTTGCCGCAACTTCTACCTTGAAGGGAAATGCGTGGACACCTGCCCCCCTGGTTACTATCGCTTTGAGGGGTGGCGTTGTGTGACCTTCAGCTTCTGCCAGGAACTGCACAACAAATGCAAAAACGCCAGGGAGTCGGGGTGTCACGTTATCCACAATAACGAATGTGTTCATGAATGCCCGTCAGGGTACATCATGAATTCTAGCAAGTAAGTACAAGCGTCTGCAGGTAAAGAAATGATGCTGTAGTTTTTGTACTGTGCTTTTCTCTCTCTTGGACAGAGGGTTTGTATCTTGTGGCAAGACCAAGAAAAGTTTCCAGCCTTGGAGTGTCTGTGACAATTACCTGGTCTACTCTAATATGAGTTGCAAACTAACACCTTGCTAATTCAAGCCATTAAAAGCAGGCAGGTCTTCCTACCATGTGCCAGTAGTTTATTCTTCCCTTGTTTCCTCTCAGGTTTGGAAAAAGTGGGAAAAGGGAATTGAGAGGGAGGACAAGGAAGAGGAGAATCCTCAGGTTAGAAGGGACATTCTGTAATCGAGGGGGACAAGGGAGATGAGCAGTGGAGAGGCTTTAGTAGCCCTGCTTCCCTTCCCCCCCAGGAGCAGACTTCAGACTAGAAAGCCTTGCTATTAAGCAGAGTAGGAATAAGTCATGTCTAATGAAAAGAGGATAGCGTATTTTGAGTGGATCATTCTCAGAATATCTGTCCCTCGTCCCTGTAATTACTTTCATTGAGCAGGTTCAAGCTGTGCCAGACATAAATGGACGATGTAACAAACAAGGGTAGCATGAATCAAAGCAGGGAACAGCCATTCTGCCTATTCCCAGGGGTTTTCAACAAATGAATTAATTAATGTTGCTGAGCTGTTTATCACTGAAAACTTTGTTGTTTGTCCCACAGTAACATTATATATTGTGATGAGTCAGATTTCCTATGAATATTGGTAGCTTTGTGCTCGCATGTATTTACTCCTGCCACAATAATTTCGGGGAATTCACTCTAACAGGACTTTTTATTCCATTTCCTGTTTTGCTTTTCAATAGAATGAACTAGCAAACCCCAAAGTAGATATGCTGTTTGTGTAATAGCAGCCATCGCCTCTCTCCTGCGCTTGTTCCAGGCTGCTGTCAGTAGGACCTCACAGCACTACTCTCTGCTTTTCCTAGAGCATTTATTTCCCTGAACCAGTTGGGAACACATTCTTGTGGTGTTATGACCAGGGCAAGCAATCATCTTGCTGCCATTTAAGACGTATTTCCCCAGAGCACAAAGCACGTGCTTGCTTGCCTTTTTTCAAAGCAACTTTATGTACAGTCCTTAATCAGAGGATTCCCAGATGAACGGCCAGCTCTCCACTCATCAATTACATGTTTGGTTAACGATCTTGGGATGGAGACTGGGCCTGGGTTTCTTGATCTTGAAACCCCTGGTATGTATAATGCTGAGCGACACTGGTGGATGGGCTATTCAAAACAGTCAAAATCATTTCATCCTGGTTTCTGTTACATAGGGAGGGACAGAGCGATTAGTGTTCAAAATGTGGAAATGACAATTTACTGAATTATCAGCAGTTATTTGGAGTTCCTAAGAGCCATGTGCTGTGCAGTGCAAGCGAATCCCATGACATATTGTCCGGACACTGTCGCTTTGAATTGATTACTCTGCTTTTGAGAATTGCTGGGACACCCCAGATGACATTCGGCAAAAGCATCACATCTACATTCCTGACTCTCTTGTTTTCCAGCTTGCACTGTACACCCTGCGCAGGGCCCTGTCCAAAGGTTTGCGACTACGGGAAAGAGAAGACGATCGATTCGGTGACATCGGCACAGGAGCTCCGTGGCTGCACAGTTGTTAATGGAAGCTTAGTTATAAATATCCGTGGAGGAAGTAAGTTCTGCATGAGTAAGGGGGTAGGGAGCACTGGATGTCAGATCAGTAAATATGACACCATCTGTGAGCTGGGGCATTTCTCTTTTGCTTTGACCACTCTGAATCTTAGAGTGATCCGGAAAAATAACCACAAAACAAAGGCTCTTGTGATGTTCACTTGAGGTTTTTGGCTAACTGATTTTTGTAAGGTCTTATAAATTAATGTAAAGCAGTTCTATTTAGTATGTTTGGGCTCCGATATCAGTGTTTTTGTCTGTGATATCAGAAAACTAAACCCAATGTTTTCCTCTCCATAGATAACATAGCAGCTGAACTAGAAGCAAATCTTGGCTTGATAGAAGAAATCTCTGGTTACCTAAAAATTCGCCGGTCTTATGCCTTGGTTTCTCTTTCTTTTTTTCGTAAACTACATCTGATTAGAGGAGAAACACTAGAAGCTGGGTGAGTTATTTCAAAAGATACTTTATTTTAATGCTTTGAAGTGTAAGGAGTGCCAGTGCTATCAGGGTGATTTGTATTGGTAAACAATTCCTAAGTTATTTTTAAATGTTCCTCTGCCCATGGCTTGTGGCCTACCAGGGAAGATAGTTTGCATTAATTTTTCTTTGGTGTCAGGAGTAGTACATGAGAAAAAAGGAGTTTTCAGTATATCCTTTCCCAATCCACATTTTCATCTCTGCTTTCAGGAATTACTCATTTTATGCCTTGGACAACCAGAATCTTCGCCAGCTCTGGGACTGGAGTAAGCACAACCTCACTATTGCACGAGGCAAACTCTTCTTCCATTATAATCCCAAACTCTGTCTGTCAGAAATCCACAAGATGGAGGAGATCTCTGGGACTAAGGGGCGTCAGGAAAGGAATGACATAGCCCTGAAGACGAACGGTGATCAAGCCTCATGTAAGAAAGTCACAGCACACAGCGAGACTCGCATCGTTTTCCTTTCCCTCTGCCTTGCTAACATATTCTTATTTCTCTCAGCCTAGCTTACAAGGTTTTTTCCAGAGACTGTCCTTGTCCTTTTAGTAAAGCACCACACATGTGACTTGCTGCCTGCTTGTGCACTGCAGCAACACTGTCAGTATGCCATGAGTAAAAGTACTTATGGGTTCTCCATCTGGCCAGGAGCCTACCCTGCCAACTTTGGTGTTCAGAAGTTTGTTCTCTGTGTGCTCAGCTGTGAGTTTTTCAGGGTTGAGTGTATTGTTGTGTCTTTTTGAAAAGTTTAGCACAACATAACCTCAGTCCAGACTGGCACTTTGTGTTACTGCTGAGTACCTGATTAATAGTCATAATCTTCTTTTCCCATGTCATGAGGCGACAGTATGCACACAGAATAAACATAGTAGAGAAACAGGATTTCCACCCATCTCTGGAGCCATGTGAGGGAATTGCTATGACAACAGTCAGTAGTTTTTCCAACAATTTTTGTTATGCTTCTCAGAGGGTTTTAAGCTAACAGAACAACTATAAGATGGTACCTATGTCAGCATGGCTAAGGAGCAAACATACAGTGTTGCTTTATGCTCTGACTAAATTCATGCTACTGTAGATGTAGTTTTGCAGTCACTATTTTGGCAGCGATACTTAAGTGCATCCCTTCTGCACCCCCAACCCTGCTGTTTGTTCCTATTCTGTGCCACACACAATCCCCTTTTCCTGTTTGTGCCGGTAAAAGTCTTACAGGGCCGCATGGTGAACCAGACTGTTGAAGTAATACGGGGTAAAAAATAGTAAGCCGTTCCTCCTTTGTTCTTAGGTTGTGTCATCTCTCTGCTCTGATTTATCATCTAGCCCCACCAAGTTTTATGTGCACACAGAGGTTGACACATCAGATGCTTAAACAGCTTTTGCCACCGAAACTCTCAGCATTAATTAAACTGTGATTTCAGCCCCTTGCGTTTCAGTTCCTTGCTCTTTTCACAGCTTGCAGTGCAGGTTAGATCATCTGTGGCTGCAACTGTTTCTCTGCATTTGATGACAGCTCTGCTTAAGCAGTCCCTTCCCCAGTTCTGCCCTTGTTATGCTGATGTAGCTATTTGTGAACAGACTTAAAAATTAAGATACTTCAGCTGAATCAGTTTCCTGATCTGGTTTGCCACGTATCAACATATGCAGCCACGCCAGCACAGTGGGGAGAAGGGAACGTAATGACTACCTACGTAAAAACTGGCAGTACCAGTGAAAAAACCTGCACAGAGCCATACCCTCAGGGATATCACAGCTCTAGCCTGGGCAGAGAAGGAGGTACAAGGAATTAGCTACCTGTAAAGGTCCTCTCCTCCCCTGAGACACAAACAAGCTCTTCCCACATTTGGGGCTGAACCTGGATTTGGGGTTCAAACCCAGCTCTGTCATGTGGTTGTGTGCAGCTCCCGGGCTGGCTGGTTGTTTTGTTTAAAAGCAGCTGGAGGAGACAGTTGCATTTCTCTTTGTCAGCTTTAGCTTCACTCTGCTGAGCTGTTCCCTGTGCCACCCCTTCCACCTCAAACCACAAGTTGCCAGTGTGTTTGGCTTTTTGTTTGTTTTTAAGTTTCAAGTCTAGTTTTCACATTGGCAGCACCCTGTTTACCAAAAAAACCCCACAACAAAAAAAAACCTTGTTTGTTCTGGATGTGGTGCCAGTGAGATGAATGTTCTTCCTCCATTGTGCAGCTACTGCAGGAATGGTAAATCCAATCAGAGCTACACAGTTTGTCCCTCTTGGGCTGCTTGGACAGACCATATTGTAACGTGTCCCTTGAGCCTCAAAACTCCACCCTCCTCCAGCTGTTTGTTTTCCTTCCCTCCTGTTTGCAATGGGACCACGCTACTCCCAGGCAAGGCAGGGAATTCACACACTTACTTTTTGTAGCCTCTGCTTTCTATGCAAACCATATTACTGGGTTCAGCTGTGTAGATCATCATGAATTTTAAAATACATTGCTGTTAGATTTCACGCTTATTAGAAATTAGCTCAGCTGTTCTACAGGGTCATTTTCATAAAATCATAGAAAAATTTAAGCTGGCAGGAGCCTTGGGAGGTCATCTTTTCCGACCCCTGGCTTAAGGCAGGAATAGCATTGAAGTAACATAAGGCTCTAATGAGCAGCCCTTCTCAATGCCAATATTCTCATATTTATCTGTAGAGAAAATAAACTTCTAACATAATTTCAAATAGCAACCCTTATTTTTTAGCATTAATGAAACTATTGTCGCTTTTGTTACAGGTGAAAATGAATTGCTGAAATTTTCTTCCATTAGAACATCTCATGACAAGATCCTGTTGAAGTGGGAGCCATACTGGCCTCCTGATTTCCGTGATCTCCTGGGATTTATGCTTTTTTACAAAGAAGCGTAAGTGATCCACTCTTAAGTTACAAATAATAGCCATGCTGGACTTCCACAAACAGCATTTGGTGTTGAAGAGTAGATATTAAACCTGCTGTAGGCATAGCTACTTAGGCTCTGTGGTTGTCTGTCTTCTACACATAAGTTTCTGGTGTTATCCTTATATAAAAGTGTTCGTTAAGATTCCTGACTTACCTGAGTTGTGTACAGGCAAAATTCCTCATTTAAGAGCAATCCAAACGTGAGTTGTTCAGGCTATTCTAAGCGTTCGTACTCTAACCACGGAGCTTATCATCTCCCCACTATCTCCATGGGATGTTGAGGTTTTTATTCCCTTTGAGGTGGGAAACATTCTTTTAGAAAATAATTAGCCTGGATATAGTTGTTGGGATCATCTGTGGAACAGTATGTGATCTGTGATGCTGTTAGGAGACTGGGTTGCAAAGCTCCCTATAGTTCATTTTCAGAATAAGTACAATGAGATAGTTATGCTTTCTCCAAAGGGTAAAGGATTATAACTTCCAGTGATGGCTTTAGAAACACTGTTTTTAGAAGCTTGAATTAGGATTCTGTTAAATTGAGGATTTTCTTTTTTTTTTCTAAAGTCCATACCAGAATGTGACGGAGTTTGATGGCCAAGATGCTTGTGGGTCAAACAGCTGGACAGTTGTGGATGTTGACCCACCCCCACGGTCAAATGAGCCCAAAGCTCAGGCCCAGCCAGGTTGGCTTCTGAGGGGCTTGAAGCCATGGACACAGTATGCTGTATTTGTTAAAACTCTGGTCACCTTCTCTGATGAACGAAGAACATACGGTGCAAAGAGTGAAATCATCTACGTACAGACCAACGCTACTGGTCAGTATCATTAAATGAATGTTGCCTTGCAAGTGAAAAAGAAAAATAGACCTAAATAGTTTTCTGCCTGGTAGTCGTGATAGTCTTATATCCATGAAACTTTCTACTGCTGTTGCTGCTTTACTTTGGTAGGAAGGTATTCCTAAACAAATGTATGCTTCCCTGCACAGGGAGGAGGTGCCAATGTGCGCCTCTTCCATCAGACTCGTGTGGCCACATGTAAGAGCTTGTGTGCACGCTGGTGTATCCTGCTGCAGCATTGTTGGCTGTCAGTGGCCCTACTGTGGATGGCAGTTTATTCCCATGGAAATGGAAACTTTTCCCTTGTTGTCTTTCCCTTGTTCTGTCAAGCTCTCGCAGAGCAGTGGAAGTGACCTCTGTCTCTTTTCCCACCCACGCAGTTCCATCAGTCCCATTAGATCCAATATCTGTTTCCAACTCTTCATCCCAAATCATTCTGAAGTGGAAGCCACCCTCAGAGCCCAATGGAAACATCACGCACTACCTGGTGTTCTGGCAGCAGCAGGCAGAAGATAGTGAGCTTTATGAACTTGATTACTGCTTAAAAGGTGAGTTTTCTCTCTGTGCCTTTCTTTCAAGCTTTCTCAGTATTGTCTTGAGATTTTTCACGCATTTTGGAGGTGCTCTGGATGCCTCATTTTGCTGGTTTTAAGACTGTTCAAGATAATAGTTGAGATGCAGCTGTGTTCTCCCACTGTTAAGTTACATTATACATGAGGTGCTACTGCCAAGTTATGTACAAAAACTCCTAAAATATTTTTTTACAAAGTAATCAGATGTTTTTTCCTTTGGGGATCTCCCTTCTGCACTTGTTCCTTTTAAACTAAGTAACAAGTGTAATAACAGCTATGGAGATAGTAAGGGAAAATACTGGTGCTTCTGGAGATCAACGGCCAAGTTACTTTTGAAGGCATCCTGTGCCTGTTTTGGAATTCTTTCACAACAGAGTTCCACTGAGGACTCTTAAAATCTCACCTGCTGCCCTTGTGTTACCTAAACTGAGATGAACTGGAGTAGAACTCTGTTTGGCTACAGCAGCATCATAGCTCCATTTCAAAAATAGCGGTTTTGAATCAAAGGCCTATCAGAAAAGAGGGAAAGCTGCTTGACCCTGGTTATGAAAGCTCAGGGTGCCCAAATGTGCTACGAATCTTGTGTAAACTAGTTTTGGATCTTTGTAGGATCAACCATCTGCTTCTGCCATGTCAGGCATGAGTGACAGTAAAATTTTGTCCACAGGATTAAAACTGCCCTCAAGGACGTGGTCTCCTCCTTTCGAATCCGAAGACACTCAGAAGTATAATCAAAGTGAAAGTGAGGATGTCAGCGGAGAATGTTGTTCCTGTCCTAAAACAGACTCTCAAATACAGAAGGAGCTGGAAGAGTCTGCTTTCCGCAAGACATTTGAGAACTATCTTCACAATGAGGTTTTTGTCCCCAGGTACGAATATCAAACAGTATTCCAGTATTCCCCGGGTGGTCAGGGGGAGGGAAATGTAATTGATTATTAAAGAAAAATATTGGGCTGGACATGGCCATATTGCCAGTCTCTCTGGGCTACCATGAGACTGTCTAGTCCAGCTGAATACGTTTGTCAGAGACTGGTGAGAGCTGAGCATCTACAACTGATGTTACTACAGATTTGGAAGATCCTGCTCTTATTTCCTGTCTCTGGCTTCTCCTCAGCTTGAGAATGAAGTGAGAATCCATAACAAATAGCTAAATGCCTGCAGCTCATTTAAAATTGTATGATGCCAAAAATAGCTATTTTTTTCTGTCCTCGAATTTTGTGGTCTAGCTTTTCATCCAGTTGAAAAGAAAGAAAAAGGGAAGTTTACCATGCCACAGCCTTGTCCTTTAGCACAGTATTTGCGGTCTTCCTTGCACTTAGCCTGGGAAATACCTCCAATACCATGAGGAATGCAACTGCTGTGGGTGGTGAATGTCCTGTTTTGAATGGCACACGCAGTGTCACATTAAGTGGTGTTGAATGTCTTCACACTTCATATGCAATTTACAGAGGAGGCACTGGGAATCAGGTTAGAGTCTGTAGTGATTTACCCTCTTCACTGTCACACATTTTGCGCTCTAAATTTGTTCTGTGCTTACTGCCCTTAGCTAATAAACATTTATTTTCAGCTGCTTGACAAAAGCTATGTTACTGCACTGAACATTTTTTCTTACTGAGTGCGTTACTGGAGTGTCTCTTCTCTGCAAGCCTGGTTTGATGCCTGCAGTTGTCACCTGGAAGCTTGTGCAGTGTCACTCCTGTTGCTATTTCTTTGCTGTTAATGCTGATCAGGGCAGGTTTCAGTGTGCAAGATGGTACCAGGACACAACATATTCAAAAGCAGAGGAGAACCAAGCCATGTACAAAAGCTGAACTCCTCTTGGTGTAGGCAGGCAATTGTGACAATCTGATTTCTTTTTGTTTGTTTGTTTGTTTGTTTGTTTGTTTGTTCTTCAATTTTGTTGTGCAGCCAGCCCAGGATGCTTCTCAGGCCAGTTTCTGGGGTATGTATTTTAGGAAGAAACCAGTCACCAGGATGTGCCACCTTGTCAGCCTGCTAAGGAATAAATCTCCACGTCCCCTAAGCTAACTAATCCTTTTAATACAAGCCCCTTTTGCTGTCACAAGTCAGCAGTAAAGACACCTGCCTGCTGGCATGTGTCCTGCTTGTCTTTTCTGACAGGCACCAGGCTGTGGCAATGTAAGTTAGAATTAGTTTTCCTGTGAATACTGTGCTTATTGCCTGCTCATGGGGCAGCCCAGCTAGAGCCTGGCAACTGAACATGAAGTGTGTTTTACTTCAGGTGCTTTTTGCGTGGCTCCTGATGGTTTATTGGCCTCTCTCCAGGCACGGTGCAGACTCCCCTTGAGATAAAAAGCCTTCTGCCAGTCACGGGAAGGAATCTCACAGATGAGGCTGGCAGGGAATATGAGATGGCAGGGGTGCAGAAGACAGAGCAGTTGAGAAGTTACTCCCCTAATGTCTTGTCTCTCCTTGTTTTCCATGGGCCGTTGCTCTCCTCCTGCCCTGTTCCCAGCTATCTAATCCCGCACGAGGCTGTGCCACAGATCTGCCAGGCTCTGCCTTAGTCCCAGGTCTTGGTCTTTCTGAGAAACACGTCTGGAAATCACAGAAGCTGTTCCTTCCCCACGTGCACAGTTGATTAGCTGCTCTAAGAGATACCAGCACAAGTCTTGAGGGTTAATTTGCTCTGGCGCTGGCAAGGCAAACTAGAAGTTTCTAAATGCTTCTTGCCATACCCACCTCCCCAGTCAGAGCTAGCAGGCATCTTTACACCACGTGCTTTGTAACCTTCCTTTGTAGCTGAACAAAGTGGCCATCAGAAGCTGATGCTTTGTTTCTTCTTTCCTGTGTTATTTGCTCTTACATTGGAACGAGTTTTGCACAGATTGGAGCGCATAGGTGATTGCACCCTGGAGCAGGTTGCCCAGGGAGGTTGTGGAGTCTCCATCCCTGGAGATATTCAGAACCTGACTGGACATGGTCCTGAGCAACCTCTCCAGAGGTGTCTTCCAGCCTCAACCACTCCATGATTCTGTGGAAAACGTGGAAGAATTTCAAAAGTAATGATAAAGTCCTGAGAGGCAGAAGGGAACTAAATGGCTGCTATTCAGGATGTAATGTCATGTATACTATCCACCAGCAGTACTGCAGAAAAAGCAGTCTCACTCTTCTTTCTGTGTCTATATTCTCCCTCTCTCTGTCACACACACTCGTACCATTACAAATATTAGTGGGTTACAGAGAGAACAATATCTGGGAAATGGCTTGCATTAAAAGTAACTTTTTTTTTTTTTTTTTTTTTCCTGGGTTTCCCAGTTGAGTCCAATTAATTGTACGGACAAATATAGAAATGCTTTTGCCAGCACAAGGGGGAAGACAGGCCAGCTGTTCCTCTGCTAGTTTCAGGTGTGTGGAAGAAGTTGGCTTAAGCTAGCCTAATGCATTTTTTAATTCCCCAGCACAGGCCATATTGCATGTGATGAGTTGTCACTTCCATCCTTCTGTGGACCAAGAGCCACCACACACTGATAATCTCAGACAGTAGGAGCAGAAGGAACCTGAATCTGAGTATTTCACAGGGGAGGTCATTGCAGCTACTGAAATGGCCATAATGAAAATTCCACTGGAACAACTATGGGAAGACATCACATGCTTAAAAATACAGAGAATTTGGCAAGAAATTCGCTGCAAGTCCAGGATAATAAATATGGGAAGATTGGGGTTTACAGCCAAAAGTTTTCCTTGCTTTCTGTTACTTGAGAAGGAAGAAGTTATTCTTGCATTTTACTCTGTGTTGCATCAGTGGTCAGATTACTGTTTTACTTGTGAAAAACAAAATTATCTTAAACACGAGGAACAGCTGAACCCACACTTTGTAAACAGTGGCGTGTAGCTTTGCTTTTAAGTCCAAACAAGTTCTGGTTGACCATAAAGAATCCTTGCAAAGGAGGGAGGTGGCATGACCCAGACCTGGGTCTCTGAACTCTGCCCCATTGTTAGGGGACACTGTTCAGAACAATGCACAAACTGAGATAACAGCAGCTCCAAAATGAGTTAATTAGTAATTAGAGAAAGAGAAGACTGAAAACTGGAATGTGCTCTGCTGAACCTGCTGTTTGGCATCCCATTTTTTCATCAGGTGGATAAATATGCTTACATTGCTGGGTACAACCCGATGTTTAGTTTCAGGAAATCTTAAAATCTGCTTTCCAGCTGGTTGCATTTGCTGTTGGAGGAGAAACAACACCAGACAAAAGACCTGATCCGCACAATCCCTTGTTGTAGCTGTAGTTGGCCAATCATTTGCCTGGTAGGCAGAGGGTGCAGTGGAAAGTTCAGTTCAGCAGCAAAGATTTGCTTCAACAGCTTGTTACATTTTTAGAGACTGGAGATGCCTCTCAAGTGTGGGTTCAGTTCAGGTCACTCTTTATACCCTTTAATAGCTGCACACACATGCACGCAGAAAAAAAAAGGTCATCATCCCCTTAAAATACATGGTCTGGTTTTCAAATGGCATTAATTCCTTTTGTGTAACTAAATACTATTACTGATTCACCACACTGGTTAGTTCCCAACCTGGAATTCCTCATAACAAATGTGTGACAGGACGTAAAGTGTTAGAACAAGGAGTTTTGTTTTGGTACTTGTTCCCTTTTTTTTTTTTCCAAGAAAATGAAATTTGTGAATGGTTCTTAATTCTGTTGAATTTATTTTGTTTATTTACTGACAAAATCTGACATTACAGTTGGCTGGTAGCACTCACTTGCAAACAGGGGAGTTGACAGGATCACACTGCCAGTTCTGTTTTTACAACTGCAAAAAATTGATTTCAAACCGAAGTGCAATAATTTGAGAGGCCATATGTGATTAACAAAACCGCACAACTAATACGTAATCTGAATCCTTGAGTTTTAAATGCATCCATTGAAAAGAACATAATAGATTTGGTCTCTCAGGAAAAGGTTAAAATTATCTACCCATCTAGATTCAGCTTTAGGGTTCAGAGTGGCAGATGTCTTCCAGTGAGCTGTGAAACTGGTCTTACGCTTTATAAATGCAAGTTTATGACACTTAGAATATGTGGCACATCTAAGGTCATCAGACTTGGGGGCTGTGATGTGACCTCATTTGCTCAAAGCTAGAATGTGTAGGAGATGAACTCCAAAGCATTGCAACACTGTACAGGCATCCGTGAGGCAACCTTGTAAAGTTGTATTCAGCTGAAAGGATCTAGAAGAACCTGAATTCTCAAGCAAATACTTAAGATTTATTAATACTTGGATTTATTTAAATTGTTTTTTTTCCCTGTATGAAGTTGTACAGGGAGAGTGTCTCAGGAATACATACTTTTAAAAAGCTATGTGCATTACAGGGGGTAAGACAGATTGCTTGTTTAAAAAAAAAAAAACAAACTCCTGAATGTCTTTGTTGCATTACAAATATGAGACTTGAATTTGAGTTTTCAGTGACACTCTGAGCTCTGCCATTTTAGCTCTGCCTTTCCAGATTAATGTGTTTACACTGAATATAGCAAATAACATTGTAACCTGTATTATTTAATAGGCCATCAAGAAAACGAAGAGACCTTGGCTCTGTGGCAAATGCCACTGTGGTGATACCCACCATCACATCCTCTCCAAACAATTCTGCAGCAGCACCTGACAATGCAGAGGAACAGAAACCTTTTGAAAAAGTTAAGTCCAAGGAGTCTTTGGTTATCTCAGGCCTGCGGCATTTCACCGGGTATCGCATTGAGCTCCACGCTTGTAACCATGATGCTCAGGAATCCCGATGCAGTGTGGCAGCTTATGTCAGTGCCAGGACCATGCCAGAAGGTAATTATCTTCCTGAGTTTTGCTTTGGGGTTGAGGACTGTTTTCAAAATGCTGCTTTTCCTACAGTAGACAGCTGCAATACCGAAACATCGTGTAGGACTGGTGCTATCTTTGTGTCCTGATGGGAAGGGATGATGGATGAAATATTGGCAGTTTTGAATTTTGTCAAAGACATGAAATAAAACTATTATTAATCATGAACTTGGTTCTAGCTAAGGCTGATGACATCGTTGGTCCAGTTACCCATGAGCTGGTTGAAAAAAATACCGTGCATTTGAAGTGGCAAGAACCAAAGGAACCAAATGGTCTTATTGTGCTGTATGAAGTGAATTATGGGCGTCTTGGGGAGACAGAGGTGAGAACTTCTGCTTGTTCCTTAACACAGCACATTTGGAGAAGTAGCTCTGCCTGGGATTTCATGACTGTTTAGTCTTTAATATTCCTTGTGCATATGGTGTTCTGTCCTGCCTGGTTTCCTTGTGCATGAACCAGTGTGACAAAAAACTGGGGTGACATCGAGAAATAAAAAACTGCCTCTAAGGTGCGCGTTTGCCAAATAAGCTTATCTAATTAGCCAACTTTCTGCATGGATTTTTCTTTAAGAATTCTGTTTCACAAAGGGACAGATACCATACATCTAAATTTAAGTTGCTTAGAGAAATGAAGAAAGGGTTTAGCAGCCAGGGAGCTTGTGGGCAGCCCTGCTGCCCGTGCAGAATGCCAGTGCCGCGGGGGTGGGAGGGCTTGCCAGCCCAGGTCGGATTGCAGGGCTGAGGTCTAGTACAGCAAATGGCATATGCTCTCTGTAATCTGAACTACCAAACTGTAAAATGCAAATCCAGGATAAACCGCTATATTGGAAAAGACCTGCGCCTGTGAAAGCCCTGTTTGTGTACATTTGCCAGACAAGGAGGCGAGGTAGAAGTCCTCATGTGCTGTTACAGAGCTCTGGGTTGCTGCAGAGGTAGCGTAATGCAGCCTTCATCTTCCCTCTTCCCGCAGGAAGCTCACTACTGCGTTTCCCGCAAGCATTTCGCCAGCGAGCAGGGCTGTAAGCTCCGTGGACTGCAGCCTGGAAACTACAGTGTCCGTATACGAGCTACATCACTGGCTGGAAATGGCTCGTGGACAGAACCTACCTATTTTTATGTGGCTGATTATTGTGAGTTCATTTTATTTTCAACATTTAATTCCTGATGGAAACCCGGGTTATTTATGGAAGATGGGTGTTTAGTCAGCAGTGCACAGAGAACCCTAGGGGGTCATAAAATTATCACCGATACATCTACTTTCAAGCAACTGAAATTACTTAGAAATGTGTGGCTTTTCTTCATGAGTTCTCATTCTGAGCAGCCCCTCATTCTCTATCTGAAATAGCCTCTAGTTTCATGTTTGTTCCAATTTATTCAAGAGGGAGGCTTTATTGAGGAACAGACTTGGATTTTGGACCTGTATAATAACCTCCAGCTCTCTCTCTCTTAGTGAATGCTCAGCCTAATATTGCTGTTATAATTGTTCCGATTATTTTTGCCATAATAATTGCTGGAATTATTGGAGCTGCTTACGTGCTTGTGAAAAAAAGGTGAGTACAATTTTATGTTGTTTTCACCAGAACAAACAAAACATATCCAAAGGTTTTATTTATTTGTTGGGAGTAAGTCAGCATTTATTTTCTAATTTAGATAACTATTGCAACATTAATTTAGTTTAGGAAATATTTTGTGCCTCTGGAAATTGGGACAGTTGGTATTTGCGGCATGCTTTGGGAATTAATCAAACTGCCTTCAGTTCTAATGTGTCAGAGGCTGCAAATTTGCTGAAGAATTTGTGCGTCTCTTCCAGACAAACCGAAGGACCAACTGGACCACTCTACGCATCCTCTAACCCTGAATATCTCAGCGCCAGTGATGGTGAGAGCAATGAGGGCTTTCTTCAATAACTTATTTCTTGTGTAGTCATTCAGACAGTGCAGCAGTATGGGCTTGACATTGTCTTTATGGAGTTTTCTAGTCTTTTTTTTAAATATATACCTACTGTATTGTGTGGCAGTGCTACTCGAGGCTGCTACAGAAATGTCTTTCGAAAGATACTTGCTCAATTCAGAAATGTTTCCCTCTGCTCAACAGTCTATGTCCCCGATGAATGGGAGGTTCCACGAGACAAGATCACTCTCCTCCGAGAGCTGGGACAGGGCTCCTTCGGCATGGTGTACGAGGGGATCGCCAAGGACATAGTGAAGGGAGAGCCGGAGACGCGAGTAGCTGTGAAAACTGTCAACGAATCAGCCAGCCTCCGTGAGCGCATCGAGTTCTTAAATGAAGCTTCTGTGATGAAAGGGTTCAGCTGCCATCATGTGGTAAGCATCACTGCCTGCCTCGGGTGATTAGCAGGCCCCGTCACATAACTAATAGTTGTTTAGTGCTTTCGAAGCTTGACGTTCAGCTTACAAAAGCAGCAGCTCGTCTGCAGAGGCAAAAACTCAACAAGAGCTGGGATCTCGCCATGTCGTATTTCATAAAATGCACCTGCTTGCATCGTTTCTCTTTTGCTCTTTCAAAACTCAGCGTGACGAAGCTTTGTGGTGCTGTTCTGAGTCCTTTCTCGGGAGACTTTGCTACAACCCCCGCTTTTCGTAGCTGGGCTCTGCCCAGTGTGTTTGGACATGACCTTGAGGGAATTTCTCACTTATTTTCCAGGTTCGCCTCCTCGGGGTGGTCTCAAAAGGGCAACCTACTCTGGTGGTCATGGAGTTAATGGCACACGGAGATTTGAAAAGTTACCTTCGCTCTTTGAGACCTGATGCCGAGGTAAAAACAGGAGAGATGGAGTCTGTTGTGCAACAGAGTAACTTGATTTGCTTTTTAACACTTCTTTGTATACTGTAGAATAACCCTGGTCGTCCGCCTCCAACGCTGAGAGAAATGATCCAGATGGCTGCAGAGATCGCTGATGGCATGGCCTATCTGAATGCCAAAAAATTTGTTCACAGAGATCTTGCGGCTCGTAACTGTATGGTTGCAGAAGACTTCACTGTAAAAATTGGAGGTATGTAGTGTGTGATCAGAAGATAATTCTGTGGGTCATATTTGTTGTAAAGGCAAATACAGGAAGCCCACAACCAATGTGGCAAACGCAGGTGATTTCCACTGGCTACCTTTGGAAATGCAGCAAACTTTCCCCTTTTCCTTCCATTGGAAAGAACTGTATGGATGTCAGTAAGAAAATAATCTTGAGAACCAGAGCAGCTTTTCTCACCTTCTCTATTCTTCAACCCCTATCCAAAAAGTTTATTGCCTTTCCAGCCTAGGCTGCCTAGGGTTATCTTGCTCTTCTTTGCTTTCAGGAGAATTGTGACAAAGAAGCTGTTCAGTACAACAAACCAAGTTGTTGATAATCGTATTGTTAGGTCAGGTGCCTTTTAAAAGTCATTTATCTTCCACAAGAACCAGTTTTTAACCCAAGCCCTTTTAGAAATAAGTAAATACAACATTTAAAAACAAACCAAAACCCCACAACGTGGTGGTTTTTCAGACTTCTTTGGACTCAAAGCCAAGGCTTTCAGTGTAAAGAGAGCTCTGTTTTACTTAAGGAGGATGAATAAAAATAATGTTTAGAATACAAGCTGTCGCTAGCAATTTTAACTCTGGAGTCTCTATCACAGCTCTGCAGAAAAAGTGCAGGGAAAAGGAAAATGTTTTGAATGTTAATCACAAGGTGACAGATGACTGCACGCTGGGCCACAGGAGGCTTACTGGGTGTATGAAAACAGCCTGGCGTCAAAGGACAGAAGCAGTCATTTGGAGATGTTGCAGAGTTAAAGTAGCATGGAGGGAGAGACATTTAACACATCCCAATTGCTTTTCTCAGACTTCGGCATGACCAGAGATATCTATGAGACGGATTATTACCGTAAAGGAGGCAAAGGACTGCTGCCTGTGCGGTGGATGGCACCCGAATCATTAAAGGATGGCGTTTTCACTGCTTATTCTGATGTGTGGTAAGTTGTACTCTGCAATCCCAGATGGACTCCAGCTCAAGAGCTGGAATTTTAACTATTTTATCACTATTTTAACACGCATAGTTTAAATTATAAGTTGCTGACTTCTTCAAAACACAGACAAAACAAAAACATTGTTTTGAAACCCTCCTCTTAAAAGTATAGTCACGTTCTTTTAAAGTATGTATTTTCCACAATAAGACTATCACTTGTGGATTTCCAGGATGTTTTATTCTCACCAGGAGTCTGCTCTCTTTCTTAGGTCATTTGGTGTTGTCCTCTGGGAAATAAGCAGTTTGGCAGAGCAGCCCTACCAGGGACTCTCCAACGAGCAGGTGCTAAAGTTTGTAATGGATGGAGGATACCTGGATCAGCCGGACAACTGCCCGGAGAGGCTGTGAGTAGTAAAGCAGGGGACAGTCGACCAAGCTGCACTCTTTAGCTAAAGTGTGGCCAGCAAAGGTGGCCCCACACGTGGCACCTCTTAACCCCTTCTCTGTTGGGGAGAAACGAAACAGGCTTTAGTGAGCCACTTCTCACAGAAATTCAACCAATGCATCCTTAGTGATCCAGGAATTACAGACCTGAGCCAGCCTGTTTCACTAGGAGGGAAATTAAACCCACCTGAACCTTACATTGTGAGTACAGACTCAAGAGAAGGAATTACAAAGCACAGGAAAAGCTTAAAATACAAATAAGCAAACAAAATGTTTTTCCTCCACTCCAGACTAGTGGATGGTGGTTGGCTTATGTCAAGTGGCAAAGCCTGGCCACCATCTGCATCCACGCAGCTACAGAGGCTGGAGAGCAGCTTCTTAATCCCAGGCCTGCTGAGGTTTTCTGTAATTCATCTCTCTCTATACTACGTAAATAGTCTTGAGAATTACAACAACTCTTTACCACTGATTTTCAGAAATCCAATTTATGGCTAATGAGAGAGGCAAGAGAATGCTGTGCTGAGCCAAGAGCTGTTTATCATGTCCGAGGCCTTTTCATTTCTGTTGCAGACTCATTGCCCCACTTAAAGTACGAGGCTAGGCTGCCTGCAGGGTTAGGGAGAAAAGAGGGCAGTGTGTGAGGGCAGTGAAAAACACCTCGCAGAGATTACAGACTGCAGCCAGACGTTCTCCTGCGCCGGGGTTAAGGGTTATTCTCCGCAGCTGCTCGTGACGTTCACTGTCTGGAGGTTACTGCGTCCCCGGCTCTGCCAGCACGGCTGCGTACCCAGATGCTCCCTAAGCTGCTTCTGTCAGAGTAATTGAAAAAATCCCATTACTGTGTTTAACCTGAGCGAGGGCATTTCGGTGGGTGGAAGGAGCCGCGGCTGAAGCAGCGGTGAGGGGCAGGAGCCCTGGCTGGAAAAGGGAACGCAGGTGGTGACACAGTGGTTCTGGTAACCTCCCACCCCAGCCCACTTCTGGCCAAAACAGCACTACCAGAGTCAAAAAATAAACTTGTCTTGTGAGTATCCTTATGAAAAAAGCCTGCTGTCCGGGACATTTGTCTCTCATGGCCAGTTACAAACTCCAGTTTGAAACTTTGTTTGCACTTGTAAGTTCTTTCTCCACAGTGTCTGATAACATATGACCTCTTGCCGCAGCCTTTCTTTTGGGTGGGATGTTTACAGGACCTCTGTCCTCTGCACAGCCTCCTGTTTTCCTTGAAGTTTTAGAAGCTTTGTTATCTTTCAGGCTGAGTTAAAATTAAAATTGAATGAATTAAAAAACTGTGACCTGGCTATAAGTGTGTGCACAATACACAGAGTATGTGAACTGCAGCCCTTTTTCCTTCAGAAGCCAAGTTAAGAACAATTGAAGAAATGGGAAGGAATTTTTGATCTAGACAGAAATAGAGAAAAAGGAGTGTCAGGATCTACAGGCAAATATGGAGACTGGAAAGAGAACAAACAACTCTTGAGTGTCAGAGGAGAAGCGTGGGTGGTGGGTGGTCTGACACGGGTACCAGCCTTGGTCCCTGCCAGCCCTGCCCACATGAAATTGTTTCTTCTTAGCCCTGACTCCTGTTTGTCCCGATCTAGGCACAGCCTGATGCAGATGTGTTGGCAGTACAACCCGAAAATGCGCCCCACCTTCATCGAGATCATCGAGATGCTGAAGGAGGACTTGCACCCCAGCTTCCACGAGGTCTCATTCTTCTACAGTGAGGAGAACAAACCTCTGGAAACAGAGGAGTACGAGATGGACTTTGAGAACATGGAGAGCATTCCCCTCGACCCCTCCTCGTACTCGCAGAGGGACAAAGTCCTGGGGCGGGACAATGGACCCTCCATGGCTCTCAAGGGGAACTATGAAGAGCACATACCTTACACTCACATGAACGGTGGCAAGAAAAACGGGCGGATTCTCTCCATGCCCAGGTCAAGTCCTTCCTAACGCTTCCTGTTTGGCCCAAGGGTTGCGTCGGCTTTTTTTTCCCCTCCACAAATCTCAGGACTCTTGTTATTGCTGCCACAGTGTATGACACACATCTACAAACTCTTCAGATTTTTAATCATCTTACGATTAATACTTCTTTTTTTTTTTTTTTTTTTTTTTTTTTTGCCAAGTTGACTGGTTGTCAGTGGACTTATCTGTGAACATAAATGGAAGAGGTTTCCATGGCTGCTGTCCCTTCTGTAACCATGGTTTCAAAACAGGAAGCGACGGTGTAAGTTGAACTGAAGGAGGAGCATCCACGTTTGCCAACAAAAGACATGAAATTTGCTGGTATCTGAGCTACAGCGTAACGGTGCGGAACAAAACTTCTGCAGGACAAAAGCATTTCCAGTAGAATTCCAGGCTTGCAGGCATACTCTTCACTACAGCTGAAGGATTCAACACATCGGTCGGACGCGCCAGATCCTCAGATTGACCAATAGCTGCTGCTTTCATACTTTTTAAAGGGGTTAAATCCCAGGGGTGCGTGCGTGTGTGTGTATGTGCGTGTGTGCAGTATATATATGTGGGGTGTATATGTATAGCAAAATATACACTTCTGGTTTTTTGTACATAAGTTTTGTATGTTCTCACAGAAGCTTTCCTCTTCTTGGAAGTGTGTACTTATCTTTTTTTTTCCCATTTCCCTGGAGTGATTGAATCCTAAACAGATTATTTTTATACTAAGGACTCTTGGGAGTAGGTTTTCTCTCATTGACAAATGGGGAAAATGTGCTGGGAGCCAAAGGAGCAGAAATCTGAGATTTGTGGGTACTTTCAAGACCAAACGAAGTAGGAGTCCCCTGACCTGAGATAGGGAGTTTTCTGTCCTTACAGCATTGAGTATATATATTGTTTGTTGTAACATATTTAAAAAAGTCTTTAGTTTAAATTTTAACTTCATATAAATTATTTGACTGTTTATGATCCTTTCGGGGAGGGGAGAATTTGGGGGATTGTTTGGTCTTAAAGTGGTCCAAAGATTTCAGAATGAACTAATTTTAGCCGATTACCCTTTTAGGAGCTACGAAGCACATGTTAAGTTTACACTTGACAAGGCTTTATAATACACTTTCATAATTTACACAGTGCAGTCAGCTGGCTCCAGCTGAAGCCCGGAGATAAAGTAGTTGGGAATTCACTTGGTTATTGGGGGCTGAAGGATGCCAGAACATCCCAGTCCCGAGTCCTGCTACTCCTTTGCCCCCGTGCCCCTCGCTTCGCCTCCTGCGCGCGCTGGGCGGCGGAAGCAGCCGGCAAGAGAGGACGAGTGAGAACTCGAACTGAAAAAAGAGACACTAAAGCCAGTGCCAAGCGGGGAGGGCGCGAGGCGCTCGGCTCTGCTCGTGAAGCAGAAGCTGAAGGTGACTGTGGTGAGCTATCCGCTGCCGGGCTGCTGCTGCTCGGGCGTCTGGCCTCGTGCCGCCTCCAGGCCTTCGATGTTTTCCTGAGATACCCGCGCTGCGTCCTGCAGACTGCCCGGGACGCCTGTGTTAGCCGCTGCTTTCAGCTCTTCGGGATGTCAGCTTTTTGTCTTCTGAACTGTGCTTTTGTTTCGCTGCTGTTTGCCTAAAAGACGGAGCTGATTAGCGTAAGATGTTAGAAAATAATTGTGAAACTAAACTTGTCTCGTAGTGATGAGGGAGTGTGCTGGCAGGGAGAAGTGCTAAAGCAAGAGATGACGACGATCGATGGCGCAGGCGCTTGTCACGCAGGAGGGGATGTTAAAAGGGACGCGCAGGCCTCCGCTTCCCCTCCTGGAGAAGTGCAAGAGCCAGGTTGCGCTCCCTGCCAGGAGAAAACGGGCTGCTCCTGACTCGGGGAGAGCGGGGATGCCGAGCTGGCGTGTGGCTTTTTATTCCAGCCCGGGCGGTGCTGCCGAATTTCTCTCTGAAACCAAAACGAAAGGGGCTGGAGGGCACCACCTCCCCTCGCCTGCTCCCCGCAGTCGCTAAACCGGGGCGGCGGCGGGGGGGGACGATGGCCGGGGCACCCCCAGAGCTGCCGGGCCGTCGCACTGCTTCCACCTGCTCAGTTCGGACGGAGGTGGAGGGTGCAGGTTGCTCGCAAAGTAAAGACGGAAAATACACAGTCCAGACGTGGGTAAGAACCTTCGATTTCAAAAGGCCTCGTTTACATTTCTTCTGCTTTACAAAGTCGGATCTGTATAGCAGCTCTATACTACACTGCAGGAAAGAAGACATATTCTCACACTTTTCTAAGGAAGAGAAGTTTTTCTTATTAGAATTTTTTTATTTATTTTAATATATAAAACACTGTAAAAAAAAAAACAGCAAACAATTTGTTTTCTTAAACACACAGAACGTGTAAATTTGTATCCGTAAAATCTTGGCAGGGGGATGTGGTGGGATTATTTTTGTCCTGTTCTGGTGCAGTCTACCTCAGTGTTTCTTAAGGATATTTTTAATACTACGCACCTCTAAACCTGTTTAAATATTTTGGTCTGGACCTGTTGTGGATCAGGGAAAATCAATATCAGCTGATTCCAATACTCAGGACCATTCACCAAAGGGAATGGGTAGGAGAATGGCTCGTCACTGTTCATCGCTAATCTGAGCAGTAGTGACCAAAGGAACCCATTTACAAATTTGGATCTGATGTTCTGGTACCATCCTCTTAGTTCTGTTGTGATTTAAAAGAAAGGAAAAAAAAGAACAAAAGAGCCATTTTAAATGTTTGGATTTGAGTGATTTAATGACTTCAAAGGAGTAGACTGCTTCCTTCTGGAGCAGCACTTGCCAGTGCGGAGCGGGGCTGCGACCGGCCTGGGTTGGAGTTGGATTTGGGGGATCTTGGTCCCCACCCTTCTCGCTGCGCGCAGGTAACCCGCAGCCCTGCGGTAGGACATGACCTCCCGAAATAAACCGTTCCCAGCACGGCCTTGCTTTGATGACATTTTAAATTGCAGTGATCGGAACTGTGGGAATGGCAGATCTTTTTTATAAACAAACATTGGAACCTTGTATTGGGTCTGGCTTTGAAATTTAGTTGATATTGGTTGGCCCTCTGAGTGCACATGATTTGAAACACTTAGATCACTGACCAAGGGAATACGTGTTTTGCTTTGGGGACAGGCAGTCCACTCCCATGGCTCATCCTGTCATCTTCACTCGGCACCACACGGAGCAGTTGTTTATACCCGGTAGTGTGTGTAAAGATTATTCCAGTCATCTTTTCTACATCGTGCCAAGGGTGAGGAAAGGCGTACGGTACTGGTGACGAGGATAGCGGTTTTCCCTTTTAAAAACAAAAAAAAATTACACTAGTGGTTGCTACTCATGGCTGTTAAAGATGACACACACTTAACTATAGAATTAGGAAGAAGAAATGAACAACATCACACGTAAAGCCCAGCTCTCCTGAAAAATCCTTTACGCTCAGCCCGCGGCCGACACTTCGGTCTCTTGTTGGAAGATCCTGACACTGAAGTCCCTCGCTTGGATCTCGTCGCTGCCCGCTCGGAGAGGCCGGGCTGGCGCACGGGTTGAGATCACCCGTGCTGGGCGAAATCTCTGGGCACGGGGGGTTGTGAAGGACTCCTGCCCGGGAGGGTGGGGGTGCTGTGCCTTTGTCGGGGGAGCTGCTGCTCTTTGCTCCAGCCCGATCCCTGTCGGGGTGAGAAAGCCGCAGCCGCAGCAGGAGCAGCCAAGCGATAGCGCAGGGAAACGGGTCGAAGGGCTGGAGGAGGGCAGCCGGGATGGGCGGGTGGGAAGCTCTTCTTTTTCTTGAGGTAGGATTTGTTGGAGGGTTGGATCCTGCCCTTTGTGGGCCGAGAACTTCCCGCTCACAGCTGGACAAGACTCCGTAGCCTCTTGTGCGCGGTCCGAGGACAGGGAGCGGACCAGCAAGGAGCCAGGCTTCCCTGTCGCTAAAGCTGGTGAAGCAGGAGGTATCAAACAGCTTTCAGTGCTCTGCTGTGTTTTCACCCAGCAAATGTTCGAAGCATGAGACTGGAGAGGTTTCTCAGAAACGTTTGCACGTTAAATTCAATTGCCACTTCCTGAACGCCTCTTGCAAATCTGGTACTTCTCTTGCAGCGCAGCATCGCAGGGCTTGGCGGCTAGGTTAGAAACGTGTCTTTCTCGGCTGCTTGTAAATACTCTATTGTGTTGTAAAATAGAAGCGCTAATAACATGAACTCTGTGCCAGCACTGGCTTGGGAAAGGTGGTAGGAACTAGACCACGCTGCAAGGGAGGGTATTTTCTGTTGCAGCTGTGTTGGTATGGAAGAGGCTGCTCTTAGGTTGCTAAAGGGTACTCTTAATTTATGGGTAGAATATCTCTTTCCTCCTAAATTTGTATTACAGTGATGGGACACTTTGCTTAATTTTAGTATGTTGCATATAATGTTGGTATCTCTTTGGAAAAATCTCAGTTGCTTACTGTGTTATTGACCTAACTATGTCAAAGGCATATGGGAAAAGACAGGAGCAAGAAGGGCGCCGTGTCGGTTATTTGTGAGCCTCCGTTTTAGGGGAGGGAGAGAGGCCATCGAGTTCCCTCTTAACATCCCTGCGACATGAAGACGGACCCTGAGGTGTTCCGGGCCCTTCACGGCGAGCAGTGATTCCCGATACCAGGACTGGAACCTTGTTTTACAAGTCAGAAAGTAAAATATCTTTGTGCCATAAAAACCTTACTCTCAAGGCTGTGTTAGGTGCTCCCGCGATCCATGTGAGATCGGTTCAGAGCCTGGAGTGAGCAAGAAACTGCAGAAAATCCCCCCGACCACCCTCGCTGTGCCCCAGCCCCCTCGAAGCTGCCCGCCGCCGCGGCAAGACTCGCAGGAACCCGCTCCCCTCCGCAAACAGCCGATGATGCCCCTCGCAGGTTCCCGTGCGCGTGGTCCAGGGGAAGGAGCTGTTGGATGGATCGGAATCAATAGTTACTTCAGAAATACACGAAATTCAGAATAAGATTAGTTTGGTGTTTGTATGAACTTCATTGAATTTGGCCTTTTTATTGCCTTCTGCTTGGCTCTGTGTTAACTCCGCTTGGATTCTGTCTGTGAATGTTGGTGTAAGAGCATTAACATGTTCAACCTGTTCTGTTCCGGCTTGCCTTGTTACGAGCGTCGCAAGAGTGAAGCCAATCGTACAGTTGACTTTTGGAGGAACCTGACTCTTCAAAAAGCAATTCTGAAGCTACCATTTTTAGCAAATCTGCTGTCATTAAATGTGTATTTCTTTTTAAAATGAAATTGCTTGTCCTTCTTGAAAGTAAGCACTTATTCTTGCAGTTTCAGCAAATTAACTGCAGCACAATGCAAGCTGTAAGGGGACAGGTAGAGAAATGACTTTTTAAATATTGTATAATAAAGTTAGTATTAACTCTTACAGTGTTGTTATTTTTTTGCCGACAGATTTGCAATCAGTAAGAAATGCTGTTTCTGGTCGTCACTTTGTTCTGAGTCCAGTGTTCCAACTGATGGTACTAAACAGTTTCTTTTTCTCAGCCCAGAAAGTCCCTGTGGGAGCAGGGGCCGGCCAGGAGGGCCTGTGATAGATCTGGCAGCTACAGAGGAACCAGCAGCAGAGTTTAAATGTGGGTACGGACACGCTCGCTCAGCTGAGTCCCAGCCCCTGCTAAGCCCCAGCATCCCCAGTAAAGCTGGAGCTCAGGATTAATTACCTGAGAGAGCTGAGCTGGACTCAATACCAAAGCTCTTCTGCTAATCCAGATTCTCCCAGCAGCATCCAGCAACGCCTCCGCCGTTTTAGTTTCCAAATACTTCTCCCATAACAGCGTCCCAGGAAAACTGGCGGAGGGAGAATTTTAGAAAGGCCACTCCTAAATCCACAAAGATAGGATGTTTTTTAAAAAGGAAAAGTGTTTCCTTTTGCTTCAGTCCAGTCAATGATTTTCTTCCTGGGGTATCAACGCAGTGGTTTGTGTTCGAGGACCTGCTGGGTCGGGGGTACGGGACATCGGCCTTAAACACAGCCCAAAGCCGCTGCTTTCTGCTTGCACTTCAGTAAACGAAAGACAGTTCAGGTACGTGTTAAGTGATGTTCTGTGAAGTCTTTTTTTTTTTTTTCCTGTTTAATCTTGCTGCTCCCACCTTTCTCTCTGCCTATTTAAGGTTCCAGAATACAAATAGTATTCCAGATTCCTCTTACTTGAAATAAAGGATCAAATGTGCCATGATTTTTTTTTAAAAAGGAAGAAAAAAAAGAAAAACCTTCCCCCTTGATTTATTTTTTTCAATGTTTTCGTATAGAAGAGCCAAGCAGTGACACGTACAGAAAATATCTTTGAATATTACGAAAAAAAATCTTGCTGTGTGTCAGAATATTGAACAATTAACTTTATATTAAATTTCTGAATAAATTATCCAAGAATAACTCTGCTCATTTTGTGTCTGCTGTCTGTGCAGCACTGAAGGCTGCTTTGCCACAGAGAAAGCACTAAATTAATATCTTGGAATAAGCAATACTTTCAGTTGCAAAATGAATGGTGTTAAAAAAACAAACAAACAACAACAAAAAAAAAAAACAGATCTGCCAATTACAGGCTTGTGGTCTGAGGCCCAGTTGAACTCCTCTGCCTGCTGGCTCGGGCGACCCGCGCCGGGCTGTGTCCTCACCGTGGGGCTCTTGTAAACATCAGTAAAGGGATTTCTTCTGCCTGAAACAGCGAGAGCTGCTTCTCTGTACTGTAATTCTGTTATTTCCACATGCACGGACCCCGGCTTCCCTCCCTGTAGGCACTTTTTTTAAAAAAAAATCAAAGTCTGAGGATCTGTTCCATCCCTGTCCTGCGGCTGAGCAGCCGTAGCCAGGTTTGCCCCGGGAACCGTCTCACCTTCTGTTCCGCAGCAGGCCACTCTGCAACTGTAAAATCATCCTAACTTAAATCTTGCTGTGTTTCACCAGAGGCGAGATTTCCTTCCTGATCAGCTGCACCGGCGAGGTGGGGGACTCACTGTTGCTATTTTTCTTCTCACCGTATTTAGCCGCTCGGTTAGGATATCCTGCTTCCCTTCCAGTCAGCAAAATCGTTCTGTGTTGTGTTGTTCCTCGTAGCCTCGGGATCGCCACGGCCCGCGGGAGCCGGGGATGCTGCCGCCGACCAGGCGGGATGGAGCAGCAATGCAGCCGAGGGAATTCATCGTTTTGGTTTAAGATTTCCCTCGCCGTGGCTCTGGCCAGCCGCAGCACGACTCGCTCAGCTCCGTGGCCGACAGCCTGCCCTGCAGCCCCGAGCTCTTCCCGCCTCAGCCCTGGCGCTGGTCTCTCCCTGCCCGACCTGGTCGTGCAGTTTTGGGGCTGCCCTGGCCGCACGTGGAGCTCTGCTCCCCAACCTGCCCCTCGCCAGGGCCCCGGGACATCAGCTGACACACAACGATTCGCTCTAAAAGAGAGTCGCGCAGTTTTCTTCCTGCAGAAAGCACTTATTTTTCAGAGGGGTTGTGGTGAATCCTCAGGGCACTCCTCGCCCCTGTCCCTGACAAATTCCAGTAGCTGTTTCCTCAGCCCAGGGCCGGGCTGGGCTGGGAGGGAGACGATGTTGCTGGTAGAACAGAAAACGTGCGGTGCTGATGCCACCTAGTGCCTCTGGCCCTGGGACTGGCCGGGGGGACGGGAGCTGGCCGGCTCTGCCCGACACCCCACACCTTTTCGGGGTGGCCAAGGAGCTCCGCTGGACTTCGCCCCTTTTCTAAGCCCACCTGGAGTTCTCTTACTGTGGGAGTGACGAGATACAAACCAGTATCTTAAGATGTTTTGGAGTTGTCTCTTCTGGCACGGGCCTGTTCTCTGGGGATCCTAAAATGCAAAATTAAGCAAAGCCACAAAACTTGAACTTGCTGTCAGAGGAGGTTTGCTGCCTGCTGGGCGCTCTGGGATGCTGTGGAGAGGCTGCCGGGGCTCAGCCAGCCGTCGTCCCGTTATCCCTCATCGCTCTCCCAGGCTGCCTGCACAGCTCCGCTTTGGTAACCCCCAAACCCTGCCAGACTGGGCAGGAGGAGGAGAGCTCGTCCTCGTTCGAGCTGAGGCCAACTCACCATCCCGTCAGCTGGAGCAGCTGCCTGGTATTTAGGAGCAGCCCTGATCTCTGATACTAATCAAGCTCTTGCAGACTTCAGAGAAATTAAACCTTAATTCCTCTTTGCTCTTGTGGTTTCCTGGAGCACGGGGTAATTGCTATTCCAAGCGCTGCCAAAGCTGCGGTCTCTGAGTTATTGGATCTTGTTCCGATTAGGGCTTGGCTGGGGCTGGCGTGTGCTCGGGGCGGTGGGATGAGGAGCGTGTGCTCCGCAGCCCACGGGGCTTGTTGGGCAGGAGCAAACGGCGGTGCTGGAAAACCTGAGCCCGGGCCGAGCCGCACACGGCATCAATCACCCCCCTCGCTTTGGGAGCTGAGCTCGCCTGCCCGGCTGGCTGTGCCCAGCACGGGCGTTTCTGTGCTTTGCTATCACCTCGCCCCTCGTAAGGCTGAGACCTGTTTCGGGGTCTCTGCTGCTCCCCAAGGCCAACCCACGGCAGCAAAGACAGAGGACTCGTTAACAGGAGCCCCGTGTGAGGCCTCGCTGGCCCTGGCAGGCGGCTGGCGAGCGATGGTGCAACGAGCCCGCGGGCGTGTGCGCCGGGCTCTCGCAGCACCCACCGAGCGGTTTTTCTCTGAACGGAACAGGAAGCAGTTTGCGGCAACCACTGTCCTCGCAGCCGGCGCTGGTTCGGCAGCTCTCCAAGCCCCCGCACCGGGTGCTTTGGGGTGCACGACCCACCCCACCCCGGGCGATTCCACTGGACCCTCCCAGAGCCCCGACCCTCACGAGGGTGGGAGCGAGTGTCGGGGCAGCACCGGGGCTGCTGTCGAAGGACGTGTGGCATGGGAAAGGCGGCTTTGTTTGTGCCGTCAGAAAGGGGAAGCGGTGAGGTGGTTGAGCCAGAGGCCCCCGTGAGCAAACCGGCCGCACAGCTGCTGCTTCCCCGATGAGGCTCCACTTCTTGCGTCGTTCCAGCAGCTGGAGGAGAAGCCAGGGCCGTCAGGTGCAAGCATCCACGGGGAACCCACCAGAGATGCCTCCAGCCCTCAGGGTAAGTTGCTCTCCACACAAGCTCCATCCCTTGACAACGGGGCTGTTACTCATCTTCCTCGAGGCCTCGTGAGGAAGCAGCTGGTCTTGAAGCCAAAAGTCCAAGTGCTGCGTTTCGTTCAGGCTCCCCCCCACCTGCACGCGCTTGAAGGCAAAAAGTGGAGCCTACACGGAGCTTTGCTCTGCTGTGAGTGAAGAGGAGGAGACAAGGCCGGGGTTTAAGCCCCAGTGCGTCCCCGTGGCTGGCTCTGGGGCAGTGCTGGGGCGGCTGGACACCCTACGGGAGCTGCTCTTGGCTCCTGCTGCTGCCTGTGCCACAGCTGAAGGTTTGCAAGGACACCTTGGCACTGCCCACACCTGGACACAGGAGGGGTCCGTGCCTGGGTGCCCCAAATCCCACTCCAAACTGCCCACTCCAGGGCTGGGCACCCGTGTTATCGGGGAGATCAAAGCAGAAGGGCTGGGGTGGGGGGGGGGTTGTGTTGGGCAGATGACGCTTTGGGTTTTGTGGCCGGGCGAGGGAATTGCTCTTTGTCACTTGCTTATGCATAACACCAGCCCACGCCATGGAGGTGCCTGTGGCCGTTCCCAAACCGGCTGGGCTCTGCTCAGCGAGGCCGCAAGTGTGAGCTGAACAGCGGGGAGCAGGTTTGGTCTGGCTCAGGAGCTCAGAAGCCACACGGGGGTAAAACTCAGCTTCTCCAGCCTAATCGAGGGGTTGGGAGCAAAGCTTGGAGCCAGTCTGGGCCATGGGGCTGGTGCCGGCCGGGAGCAGTGGGCTTGGAGACCTCAGGCTGCAGAGTTTGGTCTCGTGGGGGCAGTTTGGAGACAGCTGAGGGAGCTCCCACTGCCTCCCTGTGTGGGAGCTCTGGGGAGGGGCTTGGAGAAAGGTCCTTGCCTGGGGATGGGACTTGCTGCGAGCTGCAAGATGCTGACGTTGCAGATGGTGCTGCACCTTCCCTTGCAGAGGCTCTGCCACCGCGCTCGAAAATGATGCGCAAGGTGCAAATATCGAGCCTGTGGCCTTAACTCTTTCCCTGCATTGAAGGTGAAGGCGACTTTTACCCAGGTGAAGGTTCTGCCCCTGCAGAACTGCCTTAAAGATGATGGTTTGTCAGGCTGGCAGCTGATAGTCGTGAATGGAGCAGGAGGCTTTGGCAGGGAGGGGAAGAGGGGTTATGGTGTGTTAACTGCTTTGCTTTCTGTTTCTATCTGCAAGCCTCCAGCAGCGTTCAGGGGCTGTGTGTGCTTCGGGGCCACTAATCCCCAGGCTCTGCTGTAGGAAGTCACTGGCCCATCACACAGGTGGGAACGCCAGAGACCCAGGAATTTCTCTCTGGCTGCAGCTTCCATCAGCTGATACTTCTGACAAAACACTTGGCTTCTCCACTCCCCCCTTGGCAGCCCCTGGGCTGCAGCCTGCAGTGCTGCCTTAGAGCACGCTGAGCTCTGCCGTGCTCTGGGCTCTTGTCTCCTGCTCGGGCTTCTACCTTGCACAGGGCTGGGAGAGCTCCCAAATGTCAGACTCGCTGCTCAACCACTCCTGGCCATCATTTTCGAAGCGCTGGAAGAAGAGATGGTCCTTTAAGCGAGGTAACGGCCTCGCGTGCGGGGCGAGCGGTCGGAGCCGTGTGTCGGGAGCTGGGCTGCTGCCGGGCGGTCGGGAGAGCCTGTCCCCGACGAGCAGGTAGCAAAGAATGCTGAGGACCCCGGGCAGAGCTTGGTGTTGGGCACACCCCGCTCCTCTCCGCGGGGGGACACTGCCTAAGTGTTGGTTAATGCTTTTCCTTCTGTTTCGTCTTCTTTTCAAGGCACGTCAATGTTTGTAGGAGCTGGGTAATGGGTTAAATATCAGCCTTCTGGTTTTGTAATTTCGTTTCGTTGCTGCCAGAGAGCTGGAGGTCCCGGTGTTTGCAGCCGGCTGTGGCTCCACAGCTGCCTGGCGAGGGCTGAGCCTGTGTTGAGAGTTTGGTGTTTGAGCCGATGCTGGGGAAAAGATCCCGTCGGTCTTTCAGCCAGCAGAGCCCCCGTGTTCAGAGCACAGTGGCGGTTTGTGTGGCACCGGCTGGGCTTCACAGTGTCCCACAGCAGGGACAGAAAGCGCCAGCAATGGTGTGAACTGGCCTCATTCCTGCACACAGTGCTGTGACTCGGGAAGAGGGAAACGAGAGCCCCAGGACACGGGATGTTTGCAGTCCCAGAGGAGCTGGACGCCGCTGTCCTTGCCTGCAAACACTGTCTTCAGGCTGGTGCTTTCGGGCATTATCTGTCTGCGGCATTAGAGCTCTTGACACTCATTCTCCCTCATTATTCCCTCACCCACTCAGTTCTCTTCTGATATGGATGTGCAGGAGACCAAGATCCAAACTGAACAATTGAAGGAAGGTTAATTCAGAGCAGGAGGCAGGGTCGTGCAGGCTCAGATCTGCGGTGAGCCCCAAGCAGCTCCCCTGAGCGCGGGCTAATACACCCCACCCCAGCCTCCCCAGTGCTGTTGGTGGGTTATGGGCTCACTGGGAAGGCTCAGGTGGGCTAATTGATGTAATAAATCAATCAGCCTCACAGTGCTTGCAAGCACAGACTGCTTTGGAGAGTGATTTGGAAGAGCCCTCTCCCCCCTGCGCGTGCTTGCAGAGCAGTTTGTCCCACCGGGGCTTGTGCTGTGGGCACAAAACATTTGGGTTTCACTCCGCTCCTCTCATGGCACAGGCTTCCCGCACCGTGGCAGCCGCTGTTCCGCGTGGGACCTGCCCTCAGTGCCCAGCAGAGTCACTGGAGAGACACAGTGACTCCTTCTTGTGACTGGGAGAGTTTCAGAGGGGCTGCAAATCCCCCTCCGCCCCGCCGAGACCCTTCGGCTACGAGCGAGCTGCAGACTGTGCTGGCTCCCCTCTCCTCTGGCCCTTTGTGCCCAAAAACCAGGCCTCGAAGGCAGCGATAAGACAGCAGCTCGCTGTACAGTATGTTACAGTGTTGGACAGCTTATCTTCTCCCCTCCTCCAGCCTGGGCTGCCCGAGCCAACCCCCCACCACTGCCAGCGGGCGGTGATGTGGGGCCCAGACCAGGCGAAGGACTGCACTTCATCCGATTTTGGCACAGCGAGTTTAGCACTTGTTTTGCAGAGGTTTTACCCTACAGCTCTGGCCATCCTGGAGAGTGGGATGTAAAGGGCAGCTGGTGTGGAGCCAGCGTGGCCGGAGCCAGCAGGAGACAGAATAATTTTTGTTTCTTGTCCGTGATGCTCTCCGTGGTTTCTCAACAGCCTCAACCCCTGATTGCTCGGAAATGCCCAGACGCTCCGGTTTCTCCTTCCTCCTGGGATAGTTTCACTTAGCAGAACTGATCTGTGCCTTTGTCCCGCCACGCTTGGCGTGGCCCTTCCCCAGTGGAAATGCAGAGAGGGTTTGATGCTCAGAGGATGTGACCGGCACGGTGAGAGCTCGCAGGCATGTTTCCCCTGATGTTTCCAGCTCACTGGGGACCCGCAGCACCCTGAGCCCAGCAGCCGAGCAGGCTGGCAGGGCTCGTTCCAGCGCTGGCTGCTCGGATCCTGTTTCCCACTGGGACACCTGTGGGTGCATCACCAGTGAGCGGGCCCGTCCGAGAGGAATCAGCAGAGGCAGTTGCAGGAGGGAGGTTTTGACTGTAGATCTGAATTGGAAGTATTAAAATCTTTGCTGGGCTCCCAGCGGCCTTGCACGCAGTTACAGCAGCATGGAGTTTTCTTCCTTGAGACAAACCAGGCTGCTGATCCCACTGTCCCTACGGCATCGAAGCCCCCGAGGCTGTCTCAGACTGTCACATGCAGCAGATGCCTGTCACTACTTCCTTCCTCCCCACGCAGAAGCCCACAGTTGTCATGTTTTGCCTGTCAGGAAGCTCTGGCAAAGTGCAGCAGAGCCCCACTTGCGTGCAGGGACCTGCCTGGCCCAGCCAGCAATGCTTCCTCCCCAGCTCTGCCCTGGGAATTCCTCTGATGAGGCTGTTCCCTGCAGCAATAACCTTTTATGGTTCCCGGCCAGAGATGAATTAAGCAACTGCAATACCTAATCTGCTTAATGTTCTCCTCAAGCAAACAGTGTATGTTCTTGAAAGTCTCATTTTATCATTGCATTTCCAGCTCCATCTGAGTAAAGGTGAGCAGGGGTGTCTGCCAGCACCCGGGGAGCCAAGATGCCCTGTCCCCTCACACCACGCCACAGCTAGACACAGCATAAGTCCTTCCAAACGGGCTCGAGCACAGAGTCCAGAAGACTCGAGGGGCTCCAGAGTTTGCAATACTTGCTGATATAGGGACGTTCACAGCCCCCCCCAGACCTTCCTCCCTCCTGGGCGCACTCCACGCTGATCCTTCCTTGCTCATCATGCCAAAACCTGATGCCTGAAGGCAGTTTTTTCCCCTGTAAGCTCCTCCAGCAGCCCCCTTTTCCCAAATTATCCCCACAGCTCAGCTCTGTGCATGGTGCCAGCCCAGCATCAACTGATGAGGGCGTTAGATGTGGGGAGCCCTGAATTGTCATGTCTGGTGCTCACACATTGCCTAAAATGGTCTCCCCATCGCCGCAGCCCCGCGTGCTGCTGCCCAACAGCCACTGCTGCTGAGTTCACCGGAGGCTGGAGGCAAACCTGATTTATCACGTGTTGAACGTGAGTGTCTGAAGTCTCTGAGGAGGAGAGAAGCTGTTTGGTGGGCCTGGAGAGGGTCTGTTGACTGCAGCCTACGTCTTGGCCAAATCCTGAGCCCTGCACAGCACAGGCAAAGCACAGGGAATATTTTCCAGGCCTCCGAAGCGCTGACTCTGTTCCAGGGATTCACTTCAGAGCTGCAGCCTGGAGCCTGGTGCAGGCCCAGAGTAGCCTTGGCAGAATGGCCGGACTCTGCTTCGGAGGAAAAAAACCTCTTTGAGCTAAACCTGCGGGCCAGGGCTTCGGCTGCTCTCAGGTCACAGCGCTTGTCGGCTCCTGCAGCCACATCCCTGCTGCCTCTCAGGGCTTTGCTGCTGTCGCTGCACACAGTTTGCTGCTGCAAGGGATGGCGAGAGCAGGGAATCGCCTTTTTTTTACATTCCTTGGACTTGTATGAGGGGAAGCACCATTTTTCCTGGTCCCCCTGGGACCCTCCTCACAACCTGGTTGCTCCCCTTGGGTCTGTCCTGCCTTAGCCTTCATCCCAGCCTGTTTTGGGGGTTCAGTGGCTTTTACTGCCCGCTGACATCTTTGGCTGCTGTTCCCTACAAGCTCATGCTAAAACTTGTGATGGTTCAAATGTGTATTCACTTCAAAATGCTGATTTTTGATTACAAGCTGAATAGAGGTAATCCAGGTGCACTGAGGAAAGCAAAAGGTGATGTTCAAGAGCTCGCTAAACCTCTGCCAGTTTTACAGAGCTTTATAGATGTTGCTCAAGGATATCTTGAGCAGGAATTTTTCTATTAATTAAAAATGTCTTGTGAAGTAAACTCTACAGCCTTGCTAGAAAGCCTGTTTCAAATTTTCTCTGCTCTTATAGCTAGAAAACGCTTAATTAAAATAGTGCCTTCACAGAGTGCTTTCTTTCTGTATTATTTATAGACCCTCACTTGAAATTACTGCACATATTTAAACACACCAAACACTCCTTAAAACAGAAAATCTGGCATCTGCAGTGTGCAGCAGGATCCAAGGAGCAAACCTCCAAACTCTCTTTCCCATTTGCTGCCTTTTTCTTGTTGGCACCACGCAATTTCTGGCTGCAGTGCGTAGCATTAAACCCATGGCAGGATGCAAGGTTTCCAAGAGTGTGTGTTTTAATAATACCTTCCTCATATTAATGATTTTATACTTGACTCTCCTGGAGTATGATGGGTTTCTAGCAGTTTCTTGCTGTTTTTTCCCATTGGATAGTTATGGCTGCTCACAATCTCTTGCTATTGTTCTCTGCATCTTCAGAGATCCACCACAGTGCTTCGGCCAACAGCCTGGCTTTTTTCCATTCTCCTCAGCTGTATGTATCTCGAAGGAGTAAAAGGCCTCCATGAGTCATGCGATGGTTTGGAGATCGTGGCTAACAGTTCACAGCGTGGCTCATTACATAGGAATGTGCTTCAGTCAGCTGGACGATCTATTGTACCACGAAGCTCGTCCAGACCTTGTTTTTGTTTCTCAGTGAGCTATTGGATAGTGTACACACACTCAGGTTCACACTTGCTTAGCACTTGTGGGGAAAATCCACACAAGAGACCCAGCACCGAGAGAATTAGATGCTCCCACTATTGCTCTGCATATTTGGTGTTGTCTGGAATCACTAATATGCCTCCGATTTGGCCTTCCAGTGGCACCCCTTATTCCTTACGGATGAAAATAAAATCACTGTCAGTATTTTTATTCATAGATTTCTGCTTTAAAGGTCCATAATGTCAGCAACAGTCATCAAAATATGCTGAACTCTCCTGTTTTACTGTGGAAGCAGCCTCTGCAGCATAGGACATCCTACGAGGGTCTGGCTGGTGCAAGCCTGGTCTCTGCCCTTGTGCATGCTGCAGCTCGAGGGATGAGGTTTCTGCTGTTAGGAAATCACTACACCAGGTTCCCCTGGGATCAAGGCTGCCGAGGTCCCAAGATTGCCTGGCAGTGTCTGTCTGTGAGGGGCAAGAGAGCAGAGGGCCCTATGGAACATTTCAGTGCTGCCTAATGTCACCTGTCCATGTGTGGCTGATTTTCCATCCCTCCTGGCCCCTGGCTACCTGCTGTGACCTTCTCTGTCTTCCAGGGTCTGACTGCAAGCCATGCTTACAGGAATTCACTGACCACAGTACCCCTGCTCTGGAGTATCCCGATCCCAAAAGCTTCCTCCCATCCCTGATCGCTGAGGATGACACCTTCTGCACCCGCATGGCTGAAGAAAAGGCAAGTGTCCTCTTTCCTTCTCTGTCACCATGAGAGGCAGGAGCCAAGGTTAGCAAACTGGGTGGTCAGTACCATATGCAGAGTGGTCTGTGGTGGAATAAGAATGGGAGAAAGGGGTATGGATCCAGACTATCAAGGAATACAAGGTTATACTGCTTCTGCTGCTGGGAAAATTCATACCTATGTGCTTTGTATTGGCATTAGGGAGAATAAGGCACAGAGAGATCTTAGGGACTGGAGGCCACCTCCACGGGCCCCTTGGCAAGCTGAGCTTTGGGGCTGGGGAAAGTCTGGCTGTGAGTGCTACTATTAGAAAATCTGGTTTGAGAAACCCAGGTGCAGGTGGGCTGTTTGCCATGGGAAGGGAAAGAAAAGCAGCTCCAGCTCTGCACAGGAGGTGTCCCCCTCACAGGATGGGTGCAAGGCTCTCGGACGGCATTTGTGCACTCAAGCGAAGCTGTTGCTGCCTTTGCAGGAGGACTCGTCTTCCACAGAGCTGGATGTCCCAGCAGCAGACTGGCACAGCAGCACGGAGGATCTCCTCTCAGACTCTGCTCTCCATGGCACGGAGTATTACAGGGATCTGGGACTCCTGAGCCCACCAATTACCAAAACAGCACCAGAGACGGCAATGCAGCCAGAACAAGCAACCCAGGGTGTGTCTGCCATTTGTTTATCGGAAGAGAGACCAGGGGCTCTGAGCAAAATGTCTGTGGATGTTGCTTTTTCCAATCCCGTTTCCAGCTCAGTACGTTACGGCGAGGCCGACTGCCATTTTCTGAACAAAGGCCACATTTGCTCCTGCGCCGCGGTGCCAGAGGATGGTACCAGCACTTCTGAATGTCCTGCAGAGGCAGACAAAGAGCTGGACCTGCAGGAAGCCAAGGAATCCTTCCCCACACTGGTGAGATCTATGTCTACCTCTCGGAGGCACAGCTGGGAGAGCCCTTTATCACCCGTGGACTGCAAGCGCAGGTACAGCAGGACTGTGAGCAATATTCAATATATACAGTACGCTGATGCTGCGTGAGGCTGGAGCGATCACACTGCCCTGAGCTCTAGCTGCTGCTGGGTGGTCTCCCTCCCATGTCAGCATCTGCCAAAGCAGTTGGACACCCACTGCTCATGTTGGATGGGATGTGGAAGAACATATGCTAGGACAGCAAGAGGCTTTAATGTCTCCTTGGCAGTAGGAAGACCCTCTTTCCCCCATCTTGGGGCCGGGAAGAGGAGCTCTCATCTAGGGAGAGCTCGTTTCTGTGTGGAGGGAACCTTGAACAACATCAGCTGCCCTGATGGCCTCCATCCTCTGGCTCAAAGGGAACTTTGCCCACCCCAGAGGGATTAAGAGAGCTCTGTCAAATCCTTTTTCTTCTTTCCTGGGAGTTGGCTTGGTGGGGCCTGTGTCTGCAACCACCGCAGTGTCCTCCAGCCCTCTGTCCTCCCCATGGCTGCCGAGAATGGTGTATTTTGTAGCACGATGCTGAGCTCAGGCTGGGCGCAGCTTCCAGGCCTGGCATGGCTGCTGTCCTGTGCTCCTGCCACATGAATGCCTTGGGCTCT
This sequence comes from Tyto alba, assembly GCF_018691265.1. Taxonomy (NCBI): domain Eukaryota; kingdom Metazoa; phylum Chordata; class Aves; order Strigiformes; family Tytonidae; genus Tyto; species Tyto alba. The sequence goes on along the minus strand of NW_024881293.1, from coordinate 12,009,563 downwards.
GGGTCCCTACATGCATGCTTTCCCTGCTGACAAATGTATTGATCTCCCAGATGACTGGGAGTTAGATGTAAGCCAGCAAGAACTATTTTTATCTCTCCTCCTTATAAGGTACCCTAAAATTATCTCGGCCTGAAATCTTGGCAGTTCTTTATCAAGACCAGACTTTGGTTCTCAGACCTACTGTTGTTCCATGTGCCGGGGATCATTCACAGTTTACTCTGTGTAACAGGCACATGAGCAACAGCAGCACAGAGCGGCTGTCAGCATTAGGGACTTGTTCAGTCCCCTCACTGGGTGATTAAGCATGTGTGAGCACGGGGCCGGGGAAAGGGAATATGCGCCGCTGTCCCCTAGCAAATACTTCCTGAAGCCTGTCTCTGGCAGCAGGAATGAAGTGACAGTGATCTGCAGACAGAACCCATGCAGAGAGTAAGATTTTCCACTGAGACCTATCCATCATTTTGCTCCTACGTTGTTGGCACTGCAACAGCACTTGGTGTTCAGGAAACTGTGGGGCACTGGGGGATTTGGTCCACCCCTCATTTCCCAGAAGAGGATTTCTTTTTCCTTCCTTGAAGCTGGGCCCCGGTGGGAGCAGGATTTATGACATGATGCCACAGTGATGATTCGATAAATGACAATGTCTGCTGTTTCTAAATGCCCAGTGGGACCCTCCTGGCATTGAAGCTGAGAGGGCAGCAGCTCTCACGCAGGCGAGGCAGGCTGCTGTCTGGGTGGCTGCTCAGTCTCAGGGGTTGCTAAGAGATCAGCGAGAGCTGTCCGGCACTAAACACCCCGGGTGACCAAGGAGCTCGTGGACTCACTGATGGCAGCCAGAGAAGTTGTTTTTAATAGGCTTGGGACTTGGTGTCCAGGCTGACGCTTCCTGGCATTTCCTTTTCCATCTGCCTGCTGTGGTGACGTTCCTTGTCCCAGTTGCAGGAGCTCTTTAGGACTGTCCACCCAAGGCTAGGACATTGCAGGGGCTGTGCCATGCCTGCCACAATAGGACGAGGCTGCTAAACCAGCTTGTTCCTCTTCCTTGAATTAGGTTCAGCCTGGATGCCACAGAGATGGGCAGCGACCCAGAGCAGGAGGATGTGGAGAAGGGGAGCCAGTCCTGCCCGCAGCCTCGCGTGTCCCTTCAGCTGCCCAAAGGGGAACTGGAAACCTGGAGCAGCAGTGGGGGTAGTACGGTGATCAAAGTGGAGATAGAACCGTTGTGCCCGATCCTCATGGTCAGCCCTGGCTTGGAGGAGGCGGTGAGTGTGCGAGGGCTGTGTGCCTACTGGCAGGGGGGCAAGCTGGGGGTGCAGAAGGCAACACATGCAGAGGTCAGCTGCGGGCTGGACTCCTTCGATGCCAGCGTTGAGCCAGGTATGCCAGGAGGTCTGCAGGAATCTCAGCAAGGATAGGCTTTCTCTGCTCCGGGACAAACTGCCCCTTCTTGTAAGATAAAGGCCCTGGGAGCTGGCTGATGCACGGCCCTCTTTTCCCATACATCTAGCTGGAATTTCCCTTGCTGCAACCTGTACCTGTTGCCTCTTGTCCTGTCACTGTGCACTTCTAAGAAGAGTGTGGCTCCATCTTCTCTATAATCCTCTGTCAGGTAGTTGAAGACAGCAGTGTGATCCCCCTTTCACACTGCTTTCCTCTGAGGACTATCTTTGGATTCAATTCATATTAAAGGGACAGTCGGATCATAGTGCTACGTGTCCTATAAAAGTGAGAAGTGCCTAAGAAGGTTTCAGCCACAAGTGCCACTTGCTCCAGCCTCCCTGGGGCCCACACCTGAAGCCAACAGACAGCTGGGCCGTATGTCCTGTCACCATAACCCTGACAAAACAAGAGAGGGAAGGGGTGAGGAGTCAGCCTGTTCCCGGTGATATCTTGGGTCTTGAGCTAATCCTGTGCTCTGGCATACAGGTGCCAAACCACGCATCGAGGAAATCTGCCCCGGGGCTCTGGGGGTGGGCGTGCAGGGTAGGCAGCTGTGGGAAGGCTCTTAAGTCAAGATTCCCTGCCTTACACCTTGCCAGCTGTGCTGTGCCACGATGCAGGCTCCCCTGGTGCACAAAGGACCAAAGATGTCCATGATTTTTTACTCTCCAGGAACATGGCAGCAACAAGAAGAGACTGAGGTCAAAGTCTGTCCCATCAGCCTGTGAGACAGTTGCCTCCCCTCAGATACCTTGCCGTTTTGACACTTCTCTTCCAGCCGTGGAAGGTTGGTATAGACTCTATATATGCCATTAAATGAGTTCAAGGTGTTTGTGATTAAGAAGATAAAAAGCTGGAGCTGTAGCCTCTGCAAGCCTAGACTTCCTCTGCCCTTCGCTTTTACGTGGTCCCAGGAGCTCCCAAAATAAAAATTCAAGTTGACTTTGAGTCTGATCCTGGTTAACAGTGTAGGCTAAGCTCAGCCATGCCTGTCCCCTGTGACAGGTTGCCATAGAACCTCTCCGTGGCTGGTGCATTGGTCGCTCCCCACTCACACAAGGTAAAGATTGTTTCCTAGGAACAAAGGGCACTGCTTCACCTGCCTGAGTTTAAATGTGCCCTTTCTCCTGTACCCCAAAGAATGGGGCAAATATGGTCTGTGTGCAGGCCCCTTCTGACAGCAGTGCCCTTAGCTAACCCACAGTGCACACTTGGCAGGGGAGCAGGCTTCAGGACAAGGCTGTCAGGTTCTGGTTTCTGCACTGAAAGCTGAAGAGCCTTAGGAAAACAGAGGCACCCTAGCCCCTGTAAACTTCATTTTGGCCTTCTCAGTGCTGCTGGAATCCATTAACCTCTCCCACCTGTGAGGACTGTCCCAGAGCAAAATGTAGAGACTTCTTAAGAGCACAGCCTGGGAAGTAGAGGGGAAGCTGGATGTCATGGGAATGGTCTCTGGGGTGGTATCAGCTCCTACTCTCTAGCTACAAGCAGGATCTTCAGTAGTTAATGTAATACAGACTGGAGAATATAGGAGTAACATGGAAAAGTGATGGAGCCTTTGCCTCCCTCACAGAAATGCAGCACAGCCTTTTCCTCCTTATCTGCTCTCAGCACTTCTCTCTCCCCACTAAAGGCAGAGTGGGAGCCCAGCAAGATTAATGGGGTCCAGTCACATAGATTACAACATGGTGCTCTGCAAAGGCAAACCAGGATCCCTGCTGAGAGTGTTTTGTGTTCCAGGCGTTGAACCCCCTGCTCTGGAGATGCTGGAGAAGGACCACGTGTCCCCAGATCACGTGTAGGTATTGTCAGTCCTGGCTGCTTTGAGATGGCAGAGATTCTTGAGTATATCTGAGCTACTGGAGATGCAATAGCAAAGGATATCCCACTCCATGCTGGGGCACAGCTGAGTAGTTGGTCATAAACCAGCGCCAGATGCTTTGTGGGGTGCAGAATGTCTTTGCAAGGACATTTTCTAATCCCTCACTTTTCTTTTGCCCCATTCCTGGTAGGCTAATTGTCCAGCAGGTACTTCACGAGCTGAAACACTATCATGGGTAAGTGTGTCTGGGGGGAGGGATGTGGGTGGGGAGGTCACGGGTCTGCCTAGGACACACCTGGCAAATGACACTTTGTCCCCTGAGGGGCAAATCCAGAGGGTACCAGAACCACAGTATTCTTCCTGTGAAACTCAGGTAGAATTGCAAGGAGAAGCAGCATTTCATATGCCTCTTTCCAACTCTAAACATGTTCCTGCCCCATCTACAAAGATGAGCCCATCTGCTGACCCAAAAGTTCTCTTCTTGCATTCTTTGCCATGTGTCTGATGTCTTCTCCCTGCACAGGGCAAAGCAGAGAGCTTGTGTGCAAGAAGGCAGCGATTCCTCCCAGCAGAATCTCACCTGGTTTGAGTTCCTGTCTAATGAGTAAGTGAGATAAATGGTAACCCACATACTTTGTGTTCCCAGAGCAGGCTGATTTTGAGCCCCTTCCACTTAAGCTCTACTGCCCTGCTAATACTGTGTGCAGGACACTGGTATCTGCAGTGGTTCAGCCAGGACTGGGGCCTCGTTGTGCATGCCACTGAACAAAACCACAGAGGCAGCCAGAACTCAGGCAAATAATTTGAAAGTTCAGCTCCTTATTTGCAAGTGTCCCATTAATAAATGACATGACTGATTCTGAGCCAGATCCATCTCCTGAGCTGGAAAGCCGAGATGGGGTCCTAAAGTAATGCTTCGGATGAACTTCATCAGTCATCTCACTGAACTGTGCCTGGCCAGTAAACTTCCCCTTAGGTAAGACGGTTTTGGTCTTGTTTCAGAAATGAGGACAGTGGAAAAAGCGATAAAGCAGAGAAAGGCACGAAGGTGATGCGACGTCTGAGTTCCCTGCGGAGCCGTGTCACTGGGTCCTGGCAGAAGGATAAGGTGAGGGAGAGATGCTGAATTTGTGGAAGGAATTGTTGAATTCTTCAAGAAGAAAAGGGGATCTGACCCCAAAGACCAGTTAATTGGGTTGCTTTTGGGTGGCTGGGGCCTCCATACTGATCAGCAGATGCACTGTGACCCCTAACAGAATGCACCAGGCAGTGATCCCCGACTTTCAGCCCACCTTGCTCCAGGGCATGTTCTGGCTGCTCTCATGTTGTCTTGGCATGAGTTGCGCGGACCGAGAGAGGAGTGCTTTGCCTGGATCACCTACGGTGGCAAGGAGGAAAGCCTGCAGAGGCACAGGCACATGCTGCAGGGCAGTGTCCTGCCCTCCCTCACATGTTGCCCTAGCCCAGAGGGACTGGCCCGAGCCTTAGGATGCATTTGGGAAAAGTGTTACCATCCCCAAGGTTCGGGCACCAAGGTGCCCACTGTACTTGCTGCACACCAGCTCTCCCCATGTTCATTTTTACCAGCGGGGAAAGGAATGTGTGGGCTGTGTGAGGCCTGTAACGGAGCTGTGTTTTTCTCTCCTTCCAGGGTAAGAACAAAGAGCAGCCAAAAGAGAAGGAGAAGGAGATAAAGGAGCCAAAAGAGAGGTGGAAAGAGATCAATGGGCACCAGCTTGTGCCAGGGGTTTTCTCCAGTTGCACCAGCTGCTCACTGTGTGCCAAACCTCTTGTGAATAAAAGTGGTCTGCAGTGCCTGAGTGAGTATGGCTGTCGCTGTCTGGCTCTGCCCAGCCTGGCTGCAACCCACTCTCCAGCCTCCCCTCCGGCCCAGGCCGGCCGCTCCCCTGCCAAAATCAGCCTCGTGGATTGCTTCGCTTTTCTGCCTGGCTTGGCTGTACCCCACCACCCTGCTTGGCCTGGCTTGGTTGTTTCTCCAGATAGTCTAAATGAGCTCTAAATCCTGCCTGGCAATAGATCATCCTAATTTTCTTTGGCTACTTGATAATTTCCTGTCCCTTTCCCCCAAGGAGAGGTCTAGGTCAACTTTTCCTTTAATGATTTTTTTTCTTCACAAAGTTCTGCTTTGCCCAAGCAAATACCCCTGCTGCCTGAGTGAAGCTGGATCTTTTAGGCTGTTTTTCACAGCTGCAGTGATGTGTCAGCCCAGCATCTGCCCTATGCATGGGCACAGGGATCTCTAGAGCATCCAGAACTGACACAAAAGTCAAATGGTGCCTCCCAGGACCTGCATGGGTGAGACTGTTGTTTTTCAGATGTAAGCAGTGCACAGGAATGGCAGCTACTCCTTTGCCAGCATGCATGGGACTCTGTCCTCCCACTGCATTCGCTGTGGCATTGCTGCATGGCTTTGGCTGATGGACAAACCCTGTCCCTCCTCTTTGGGACACATACTCAGGGCACTGAAGAACATTTTAATTCCCAAGGGACTGTCTGTGGGCAGAAAAAATCTTCTGGAAGTGAGAGAATTGCTCTCTTTCTCTGCCCTGTATCCTCAAGCAATGCTTGCTCTCCAGTAAGGGTCTCACAGAGGCTCTTAAGGTCAGTAAAACCTTCCTGGGGCATAAAAAAACTGGCTGCCCTTGGATATGTGCCGTGAGAAGCGTATTTTCCCTTCAGGGCAGCTGATGGGAAAATGAAAAGGACCACAGGCCTGGCTATTAGTGAACATATTTCATGTGTCAGAGCAGAGAGTAGGAAGCAGAGAGCTGAAAAAGAGCAAGTGCTCTGTGGGTATATGGAGAGAACCCAAATGTTAGGGGAGGAAGCAGAGTTACGTTTTGCCATTCCTGTCTGAGGAGCCTCCTAGAAGAGGCTCTGTTTGGAGTCCTGCACGCTGCTTTACAAAAAATGTCTGAACCTGAGAGGATACAGACAGTCCTTGATCCCCAGTGCACCAAGACCTTGGAGCCATGCTCTGGATGGTCTGGGGGACTCTGAGGTCACTGGTGGTGTGAGCAATTCTTCTCTGAACTTTCTCTGGATCTATGGAGATCTGTGATCTGGAATGCAAGGAGTTGGAGCTAGCTGTCAAAATGGGAGTATGGCTCAGCATATCGTCGTCCATCACAAATGCGCAGGGATTGGACATGAGTTATAGTAACTTTTACCTTGTTTCTCAGCCCTTTCATGAGGACTCTGTGTTCTTGAGTCTTGCTAACATTCAGGAGGAAAAATTCCAAGGTGGCTGAGGACTGGTTTGTGTTTGGGACCCTGTGACATCTCCTTTGGCTTTCTGGGTTGCTCAGGGATACGCTGCCCAGGCTCATGTGGGTGGCAGAGCAGCAGAGTTCATTTTTGCATATTCCCTTTGTGGTGACTTGAACTGAGGCTGAACAACTGGGCACGGTTCTGAGATGTTCACTAAAATTAATGGTCTGTCTGTGGTCAGATCTGGACTGGGACTTGTTGTGTGACAGCTGTTAAGCCTGAGAGTGCCTATATTTGGATTATGCTGGGCTGAAACCTTTGCGAGCTACTTCTGGGTGGCAGAGTTGACAGTTGATATCACTAATTCCCGATATTGCAGCTGGGAGCAGTGCATGGTCTCCTGACAAGTCACTGATAGGGCTCTTGAAAAGCAAGCTCCGGGGCCACCGTGTAGTCAGAGTGTAGCCTGCTTTTCAGAAGTGCGAGCTGCTCTGTCAGGGCTCAGCCTGAGCTGTAATTGCTGCCAGGATCTGAGGATATTTGGCTGCTCCTCTTGTTTTCCCGTAATGAACTCACACTTCACCATCTATACGCTTTGGCCCTCGGCCAGTTCTCGGTCCATCTCATGGTCAGGTGCTGCTGGTTGTGTTCTCGCCATGGTATTTTTAACTGCAGCACCACCACGTGGTAGGAGACAAAACAGGCTCACAGAAAGGAAAGACAAGAAAAGATGATGGTTAAAGGAAGGGATGAGTTGAAGCCAGGGAGAGGAAGGATGGGGAAATGTTTAGGAAGCCTGAGGTCTTCTCACTGGCCAGTAGACACGAAAAGTCTGGTGGCTTCCATGGCTGTGATGGAATAGAGGAGCTAGAGTTCTTCTTATTAGAGAAAGTAACAGCAGGAGGAATTCTGCTTTTAATTCAGAACAAGGAATCATCATTCTACTAGAAACATGCACATGAGCTGTGAAGAGCGTAGGCAGCCCGGGTGGCCCTGTACAAGGTGACTTGTTTCCCTCTCCCATCTGATTCCACCCATCGATCCTCACAACCCGCGGCACAAAGTCTCCCAGGGAAAGAGGCTGTAGTGTGCGTCAAGAGTATAGATAGATGCAGGAGAGTTGCTGCAGCTCCAGTTTGGGAGTCTCACAGACGTGATGTTAGGAGCCTGGCAGGGATGAAAAGCAAAGAGGAATGGTTGCAGTCACTGGGATCTCAACAACAGTGGCCACCCAAACTTTGCTGTTACGTAAACTTTGAGCTGTGAGTCTCTAAGGTTTATTGTTCACCCAGAAATTGAGAAAGCTCCTTTTGAGCCTTTGCTGTCAAGGGTGGAGAAGGTTCTGTGCCTAAATTAATCCTCTCTTATAAACATGCTTCCAGAGTTTATGCAACAGAAGTTAGATGAATCCCAGGAAAGCCCTGGCAGGAGGAGAGCTCTCCAAGCAGGCTGTGCCATGGAGGAGAGCCAAGGATATGCTGTGGAATATGGATGGCAGGAGGATTACTTCCCTCCTAGCGACTTGAGCTTGAGCGCTGGGGTAGAGGTGGGTCTTCTACATCTTCTTTAGTTGAGAGTTACATCCCTATCACTTTATGGGAAAGATAGAGCCCTGGCACCCATAGGGAGGTCAGATTGACCATCCTCTTCAAAAGGAAAGATAAAGCTGCAACCAAAGCATTTGTTAGGCTTCAGACAAATTCCTCTTCTTTAAGAGAAGGTGCTCAGTTTAATGAATCTTCCTGAATAATACAGGCTGTGCTGGACACCAGACTGTCTACCTGTCCTAGGCTGCTGTAACATGATGACAATGATAAATGGACTGGGAGTCCCACTTGGAATAAATGATTCCTGACGGGAGTTCAAATAAAACAGGCAAAACTAAAGCAACTGATAGGCTCTGGTTAATGTGGTTATAAGTAGGATCTAAAACAAATGTGAAAGTGGTCTGCAGCGCTGGTTTCAGGGGAAACACTGACTGAGCTACAAGTCTGCTGACATAGAGTTTTGTGGATCCAGCTCTAGAGGTTTTAGAAAAGGAAGCGGAAGAATATACTATTCTCAGTGCTTCTCCTTTTCACTTTCTTTTCCTATCTGGGCAGTATTGCCTTCATCTGGAACATCTCCAAGGTGCTGCTCCTTGCATTCCCTGATAAAAGCTCAGGATCTTGTACACTTGGCTTGATAAATGCATAAGGCTGCATGACAGTAATCTACCTGCTATTCATTCAGTAAGAAATCTTTTGTTATTATAGAACCACATAGGATTAGAAAGTTGGTGCTATTCTCTTCTTTGCAATCCAAATCTTAGCTCTAAGCTACGGTCTTTCAGCTGGTTGCTGTGCCAGATTTTGCATTGATTTTGTGGAGATGCCCTGAGGCCAGCCGCATAAGCACAGCACGTTCTCTCCATGACAGCTGTAGTTGGGCAATCTGCAATGCTTTAATTTTATATTAGAGCAAAGCAAAAAGTTTGAAATGTCTAAGGATTAATCTGGCACCAAGTGACAGCCAGCTGTTTACCCCCAAACCACTTTATTTAATGATTATTTCTCCATAGTGCTGAGAGGCCCCAATAAACAACTGAGACCTTATCCTTACAATCTTAGTCCTGTACAGAAGCAGTACAAAAGGGAACATTTCTGAAAAGCTTACAACTATAAGATGAAGAGAAAAATAAAATCAATTAAACAGGTCGCAGTGTGGAAACCAGAAACAATGTTGGTCCTGTGACAGTCTAGGATTTCAGCACATTCCCAGCCTAAATGGTGGCAGGTTCTTTCAAAGCAGCGTGGGAAAGCTGCAGGGTGGATTTTGAGAGGGAAGTTTGTTTTGTAATCGCGTATGTTGCATTTTCAAGCTCAACAGGCAGCTTGGATGTGCATGATTTAAAATATGACAAACTTGTGACAGAGATCACTACTGTAAATCCTTAGAGTGAATCACAGATCAGGAGGGAAGGTTAGGTCACGAGCTCTCCTCAATTTTCCTCCCTGCTCAGGGTATTTCAGCAGCCCAGTACTCATACTAGCTCAAGCCTTATCCGTGTCAGGGCAAAGGGTTTTTTTCTTCCAGCAAGTGATTTAGTTACACCAGTCAGTGCATGAATCTGCCCATAGGGAAGATAATTCCCCTTTGCTTTCGCTGTTTCTCCACACAGGGCTCCTTTGCGAAGGCGTGGGCAGGCACTCAGTCATGGGGCAGATAAGGAAGCCAGCACCCCAACCTCGCCTTGGCAGGAGCGGCAGTAAACACGTTTTGAATGGCAAATCCCACCAGGCTTTTAGTAACGAATGTATTTAGAGCAAGTCCCAGGCGCTACACAAACACATGAGCTATCATGTTAAAGCTGTCACTCGGGATGTTACATCCCATCTGTTAAGGGCCTGTTTAGTCTTTGTTTCCACCGCAGCCAGGCGCTGATGGAAGGCAGGTCCCCTGGAGATCCCCGGTGCTGCGGGGGGTTTGCTGGGGCAGGGGAGAGGCCTGGAGCGGTTCGCAAGTTCGGGGCGGACGGCCTGGGACCCTTCGTCCCCGTCCCGGGAGCGGGCTGAGGGGAAAGCGGGGACCATGCCGCCCCTGAGGGGAGAACATGGGCCGGGGGGCGGCCGTGCCGTCCCTGAGGTGAAATCGAGAACCGGGGGCGGCCGTGCCGTCCCTGAGGGGAGGACGCGGGCTGGGGAGACACCGTGCTGCCCCTGAGGGGAAAGCGGGGACCGGGGGCGGCTGCGCCGTCCCTGAGGGGAAACGGACCCTCCCCTCAGCCGGGCCGCGGCGCGCAGGCGCTCACCTCCATCTCCCTTTACGCTTCCGGGACACGGGGGCGTTTCCTGTTGCTGTGGCGGCGGCTCCCGGGACCGAGAGTACAACCGGCGGCTCCCTGGGGAGTCCGGTAAGAGACCGGGGTGTCAGCGCGCCCACCGGCGCCCCGAGCCTCGGCCCTCGGCTCCCCGCCGCGCCATCCCCTCCCGGCCTTAGCGAGCCCGACCGGCACCGGCAGCCCCCCTCCCCAGGGCGATGGGAGGCCGCGGCCCGAGGACCGGCCGTCCCCCCCCGCCCCGGTCCCTGTGACGGGGCAGCGCTGCCCCCGGGGCTCCGCAGTGCCGGCGCTGAGGGGGGTTTCAGCGGGGGGAGCCTGCCCGCCGGCCGCTGCCGCCTCGCAACGTCCCGCAGCGGGTAGTTCCACACAGCCGGCCTCCGGCAGCGCGGAGAGACCCGGAGTCTGGCCGGGGCAGCGGGTTTATCTTCCTTTTCGTGACGAACCCAGCAGGGTTTATAGCCGTCCCAACGTTAGCAGCTCAAGGCTTAATCTAGGGGACAGGACGTAGCTTGTGAAGATCCAGTCTTTTATCTTTTAGGGGCTAAAGAAGGAGCTGAAATATTAACGTGTGCGTTAGGGAGGCAAACTGATGTAGCCTGATGTGAAATTGGTTCACTTCGTGCTACAGCTTGAGTCTGAGCATCCCTTATGCTTGTGATAATGAAATCCTGCACCTCATCTTGGTTGCTTACACAGGTAGTACTAGTGCTGCAGCAGTGAGAAAAGTCTGGGATGTAGTTAAAAAGAACTTACATGTGTTAGGGGGAAAGAAGAAATAATGAAAACTTTTGCTTGTCCACAATTGTGATGGCTGACACATTTTAAATATACCACTGTCCTGGCATATTAGGGAGAGGAGTGGGAGATAATACCAAGATTGTAGGCTTAGCTTGTATGTGCAGGAAAGGAAACCCAGGTAGCAGCTAGGAGCAGTGATGGATTTTGGAGGAGCTGAAGGGAAACAGGGAGTGATTCAAACAAATTGCTTTCTGAAATTTTCTGGTACTGTATTTGTCTTTGCTGCTCTACTAAATATTCAAACCTTCTAAATACTGTTTGAAGATTTTGTGCTGTGGTTTTGTTACTGTAGTATTTCTGTGTAAAGCCAAGAGAAGAAATAGCTGCTTCTCAGTTCCTTCTCACTCTAAGAAGGGCTTTTTGTAGGTGGCTTTTTTATTTGGCACTTTTTTTAAAATTTAGGGTTATAGTTTCTCTTTGGTATGGTAAAAAAAATAAACCCATGAAACATGGCTCTCAAGCAAGAGCCATCAGACACTGTGTGTTGTAGTTCCACCTAATGTTTACCTATGAAATATTTTAAATACCTTTTATGATTGTCATAGTTGCTGCTTTGGTTCCTGTAGAATGGGGGAAGGGTTCAGGGTGAGAGAATTGAAAAGGTACTCATATTTCTTTTAGGATAATATGCTAATTTTACTTTGCATTGTTTAAAAAACAGAAGCATCAGTTGTTCGGTTTGGGTTTCTGCGCTTACAGAAAACCCTGAGGCCATCAGAAATTGCAGTGTTGGGAACGACACAGCCCCACCCCCCCCCATCCGTCTATCCGATATTTTGATAATAAAACCAGATGCAGTGAGAAAGTAATTATAGGTTGTTTTTAGAGACAAGAATGCTTTGACAGGGAAGCTGAAACTTGATAATTTAGCGTTGTTACTCTCTCACGTGGACTGTCTCTATTTCAGAATGTGAAGTATCACGTTTTTGGTTTCTGCCTCTGCGTAATTAGGCGAGTTAGCAAAACAAGTAAACACCGGTCACCAAAGCCACTAGGACAAAGTTAAATCTGCTCTGAGTTCCTGAAGATACCTGACCTGGATTTACCGAATACAGAAACTTCTTCATGTTCCACTGAAACTCCTCCTCTTTCCTGAGGATATTTATCACAAAGTCACTCTGCTTTTCTGGAATGCTATAGTTGTTTGGAATGTTTCTCAGCTGTTGTGTTGTGTATCTCTATGTATAAATTCAGATTTTATATTCTGTATTAATCTTTCATAGGCAAGTTATTCCTTTGTATAGCGTTTCCTTTGTATTGTACCTTGTATGGTATAAAGGGGAAGAGATTCTCTTTGATCCCTGGAGCATCAGACATTTGAAAACAGAAAAATTATTAATTTCACAAGAAAACTATTTTGTCCAGGGCTCTCTTCTGCTGGTTGGGTTTAATAGGTGGTGAATATATCCCCAGCATTAAAATAGCACTTGAACTCCTTGATCATTAGAATCACTGTTAAAAGGTGTCCCTGCCTGAACTTAGTTGTTTCATAGGTTTTCCTTTTAATTTGTCATTTAAAAAACACCAAAAAAAATATGCTTGGGGAAGAAAAAAACTCAGTAGTTCAATTTTAGATTAATCACAGCAGATCTGTCTGTTAGTTGTAGTTGTTTGCAAATGGCCTTTTAAGAGTTATTTTATTGGGCAGTACCGTTCCAGACCAAAGGTCAGGGTCATAATACTCATAATATCTGGTGAGTCATAGGTTTGTCCTGGAATCCAATTCTGGAAGACATTTATAGGACATTGCCAGTGTCTGATCCACTGGAAGGTATTCCAGCTGGGGGAGAAAATGTATTCGCCTGCCCTTTTTCAGCTAGCTTCATTGCCCTCTTGCATACTGTGAATCAGTGTTATGCTTTTGGGCATTGTAATGTGTTGTCCAATAAAATGCTCTTAAGTTGTGAATTGGTTTCTGTGAGCCTTTGGGAAAGCATCTCATTAATAAGGAAAGGGGGTTTTATTATACCAGATATTGATTTCATTACCCTTAATTGTGAACAGGATCTTTTATGATGTTTATGAGCCTCTTGGTCTTAAATATTTCTTTGCTGGATCTGGCCCCTGTTTCAGTTAGTCTATTAATGAGCAGTAGGTCACCACTGGCACTGGCCCATGCAGAATGCTTCAGAGGCGGTGACAGTCCCTGTGATAAGCAGATGGGGAATAATGTGATGCTCCCAAAATTCTCAGTCTAAATTCCAAAACCGTTGATTTAAGCCCGGAAACAACCGTTTGCTGAGTTTCCCTGCTGTGTGGTGTCAATTGCTGCTGCACCTCTACCTCTAGTAGTGGTGGCCCTGTACCCGTCCGGTTGAGGTAACCCAGCTCCTTGGACCTTCTAGGTGTGTAGGCAGTTGAACTGGTGTTTTCAGCACCAGCCAGCACTACGGCCCTTCTGCATAGTCAGTGTCAAAATGAAATCCTCGGGAGGATCTGCTTTTCCCTGCCAAATCTTCTTGCAGTTCCAGTGAGTGATTGAGGGAGGAGAAGATAGGGAAGAGGAAGGGAAGAGCCTGGGTGGCATTCCTCTGAGTTTCTAGCTCTGTCTTTCTCAGTAATACCTTCTATGCCTCTCCACTTTGAGAAGAGCTTGCTGATATAACTGTCCATTTAATTTTTGTACCTTCCCAAATTCTTGATCTGAATAAGACCAAATGCTATCAGTTACTGATGGTGCATGCAAAAATATTTTTCTTTGTCAATTTTGAGTTTACCAGTGCTCTTCTTCTTTGGATGGCCATCTGTATTTTCTAAGGTTATATATCTGTTATTTCCGTACACCTATAACAACCCTTCATATGTATCTCTGCTCTTAAATGTGTCTCAATGTATGCACTTTCCTGTCACTTTTGCACTGTCCTCTGACCCTCTTTCTTCTCTTTGCTGTTTTCTTGACCCCTGCAGTTCTCTAATACCCTATTCCGAGAGGCTGTGCAGAAAAATAGAGAATGCAAAGAGATCCTGCCTGCAGAAAAAGGAAATCAGATTTACTAATATTTGATTCCTTGCTCTTGTCCTTAATTGGAGTGTACTTGGTTCATCACTGTCTGCAGAAGTGTGTTGAATAGGGAAAGCTGGAGCCTATTTTATAAAATTAAGTATGCTTATAAAACGTTCTGATTCCTCTGTCAGTTTTCAAAATTCTCCTATGTGGACAAAAATAATGCTACTTGGAAATCAGTAAGTTAGTTGTATTTCACATAGACTTTTAGAGAATCAAGTCCTTGGATATAACTGCAGTTTTCTTAGGCTTTTCTGTAGCGTTTTCCTGTTTTCTAGTATGTTCTCTGCTGTTGTGTAAAGAACCTTTCAGCAGCATAGGAAACTAATACACAGCACTATTAGTTGTGTCAGCTGATTAAATGAAAAATACTTACTAAGAGTGATACAAGCTGTTATCTTTAACAGAGCAAGTGCATGATTTAAAAACTGAAATACATTTTTCAGTTAATATCTCTTTTACAGTTAGCTTAACAAGGTACTCAAGCTTTTGAAGTAGAATTGGTCCTACTAACAATTAATAGGAAAAGAATTATCAAACATAATCACTGAAGATGAGTAAATGTAGGGAATATGAATGTCTAGTTAAAGTTTAACAAAATGTTTATAGGTGACTGTATTACACAATTTTAGATGAATGAAGTGGATTTCAAGACCAGAGGCAATGTCGCGGGGGTGTGGGAGTCAGTGGCTGCATGAGCACTTCCCTCCATCCCTATGCCTGAAGGAAACCCAGACATTTTTCTGTTTCCTTTTGTGTGGGGATTTTTGTCCTACAGTTTACCCTTTGTCTCAAGAGGAAATGGGTTTCCATTGTCAACTAGTTGTTGTGGCATGTCTTTTAACATGCCACAAGGTGATAGACAAAGTCTTACCAATGCTGAAATGATTAATATATTTGATATTCTCTACATAGTTTTAGCAAGCGAATAATTTTGATACATTTTTATCATACATTTGCAGAGTCATGTACATTTGAAATTAGATATAGTGCCTTTTATTTTGTTGCATGGGGTGCAGTATTGGTAGAAACATCACAAATAAGAGAGAAGTTATGGGAGGTGATTGTTTTTGTGGAAATTTTTTCTGTGGCAGGCACTCAAAGTGCAGTATTCTGTTCTTCCCACACTTGTGGAAGTTGCATAACATGTAAGCATCTCTGGGTTTGTGCACTCAGTCTTTCTCTCAGTCTTGTTTTTATATCTTTATTAATTTATTTGTGTTTGAGGCCAAGTAAGAATTTTGCTACTGTTCTCAGATTTACTGTAATTATGGAAAACACTTATAAGTGAGCATTTCACTACGCTAGCCAGGAGCCCTGAAGCACATCACCAGTCTTGGCGCCAGGCACGGGTGATAGTTCTGTTTGGATGAAGAGACCCTAAATAGTTTTTCCTCTGTGCTTTAAACATAAACAGGTCTTTCTCTAGCAACTACGGTATTAATCCTCCCAGTTTTATTCTATTTCTCTTTTAAGAGTTGTGCCTGAAATATATGGGAAGACACAAATCCTGGTTTTCTTTACTGTCTGAGTTGCTGGTGTCCTGCTTCTGCTTTTGATGAATGAGCTTATTTTGTAAATGACAGAAAGACTGCAGAAAATATTTGACACTACCAGTTGTCATCCTGTTTTCTCAAGCAGTAGTTATTATAAACAAAAAAAGAAATTGGATTTTACTACACTATAAATGGTGTTATGCCTTTTGGGTGAGAGAGGGCTGCTTTAGTTCCTTTATCTGGAAACAGCTCCTTTGTGAAAATGCTGATGGTGGTAGTTGATGATTCTGCTGTGTGTTTTGAACTTTACTGTAGTTATTTCAGCTCCTACTAATCCTCTATGCAGAAAGACAGCTATTCCTACATAGCCAAATAAATTACTGGCCTTCTTGAATGATATCAATCTTGAATTGTGAGACGTGGAAACAACCTTTGCAGATATGAGGAAAGCAGTGCTCCAGTTGAGTGGGGATGAGGCAGAATACTGTTAGTGCATTCCGTAGTGTTTCTTTGTGCTCGCATGTGTGAATTGCATTATCAGTGATTCTGAATGTTATTGAAAAAGCTTGAGTATTTGGTGTAAAATCAAGAACAGAACATGCACAACAAGGATGCTCACTGAAACACCTGAGCTTTCTCTGCATCTCCTCCAAAATGAAGAACTTTTATGTATCACTCTCTTTCCCTAGACAAGAATAATTTAAGACTTTGTGTGTGTTTCAGACTGTGCAGTAAATGTCCATAAGAACTGCAAGAGTTTACTGGCTGAATGCAGCAACACCAGACCCAAGGTGGGATTTAAAATTTGTTCTTCTTCTATAATAACAGTGCTTGACATAGTAAGTCTAATTTAGTGTGAGTGTTTTAATTTACAACAGTACAGAATCTTGCCCTACATCTTCAAGACATCAAATAGTTATTATTATAGTAATTTATTACAATGTATGTAGGGAAAATAAAGTGAAACTTTTTATCTCTGTACTGAAAAATACTTACCATTGCTTGTGTCTGTCAGAACTCTGACAAAAACCCTTATGAGAATGCTCAAAGCCACCACTTTTCTGGGGAACATAATTGAATTATGTGGTAACTCTGAATTTTATGCCACTGTGTTTTAATAGGATGTGCCTAAAGCTGATAGAAGTGTGGCAGAGCTGGAGGGGAATTTGGTTATAACAGTTGCATATTATTTATAAGCTGAGCAAGGAAGAAGAAGAAGTTATTAAATTTTTGAACTGTGATGAACTTTGTATCTTGCTAAGCTGTTAATTTTTCATCTGTGTCATCATGGTGCCTGCAATTGCATGTAAGGTCACAAGTTGGTTTCAGATAGCTGTCTGTGTCATTTCTTTATTTTGGTATTGGTCTTGAAAATAATTTCCTCCTCCTTATAACTAATTATACTTGAGGGAGTTTTAGTTTGTTTTAACCTGCAGGTGTTGATGATTTCAGAGACTGATAGCAGATTAGGGAGGGCTTTGAAGGGGAAAAGAGAGAGCAGAACAGCTCAAAGCTGGACAATTAGAGGTTAGAGGGAGTGCTTGCAGCCACTGATGATTTAGAATGTAACTCTTTTGAGGTCAGAAATGTTCTTGTGGGGTTTTTGATATATACTTTTAAACTTTGCAGAGCATTGTGTGTTTGCCATTTAAACTGAAACGTTCACTTGCTCTGATGCTTTCATTTCCACTCCTTACCGTCTCCCAGACTTTCACAGTTGAATCAGCCCTGACAAACCTCTCCTGAAGAGAGCAAAGAGGGAGCGGTAGCACAGAATACTATAAGGAGCGAAGTCAGAAATGAGATCCTCAGAGTGAAGCAGGACTCCAAAAAAGCCATTTGTTGCAGCCTGTATTACTTGTTTAATTTCTTTGCATCTTTGATAAATTCCAGCTCAATGAATTGTAATATCCTATTGTTGTAATAATGAGAAAGTTGTACAGATTACCAAAGATGCAATTTTAAATAGGCAGTGTAAATTTTTGTTGAAACGGGCTTGGTTAGCTTAGTATTGCTGTAAACTAAACTGCAACAAAGTGGAGGTGAAGGCTGTCTACACAAAGGGTTTGCTTTCATTTAATAAATTATTTATTATCATAGCTTTAATTCAGCTGTAACTTAATTTTTGGTTCTATTTCAGTCTGATTTATACTCAATGGGATTTTTATACAGAGTGTTAATGTCTATATGTCATTCTTCTGGAATGTGAAAAAATCAAAACTCTTACTATGTCAAATCTTTTATATTTTCAGTATACAGCTTCACTTACAGCTAGTGTTATGTGATGGGAAAATATGATTCATTTTGGACTGAAAGTTTGGTCTGTATGTGTAAGAATATTGTATTTTTTCCTATAGCAGAAAGATTTGCAGCACAGACCTTCTGGATCACCACAAAGTTCGCCCCAGTACATTTCCCCAGGTTTGTACTAAAGAATGATTTCTGTGCTCAAGGCTTATCTGTTTGATTGTGTTTTTTTCTTTAATATGTTTTAAAGGCTATACACAGTGTGTTATTGAAGTATAGAAAAGGTCTCTTTTAATAAGATGGTTTCATTTTTTTTTCTTTTGGGAATGGCTTAGAGGCTCCTAGCAATCTCCTGTGTGTTTTTATCTTTTTATCTTTTTATTTTTCTTTATACCTTCTTGCTGTGTAACCTCAAAATATCATGGTGAAAAGGGATCAATAAGCTAGGATTTCATTGATTGTCTATTCTCTGGCCTCTGAAAAGACTAGAACTGTGAACTTTGTTTTACATCAGATTTTCATAATTGTCTATTTAAAACTTGCCTGCAGCTAGTGGTTGCTAGAAATCTCTAAGACAAGCTAGCACTAATGGTCTGAACATAAATCTTTGTTGAAACAAAGTGGGAAGACGGATCTGGAAGAAAAAAAAAAAAAACACGGGAGAAAAGAACAGCTCTATTACAGCATAGGCTTTGAAATAGCTTTTTGCTACTGGAAAAGACCATCACAGCCACAGGTGTATAATTTACATGGCATTTTAATTTGTAGATGTTACAAGGTCTGCATTAACAGAACAGGCTTCTTGGCTTTCAGGTGATTGACTGTAACCAGAGCAGAATTATTTTCTGCCTTGCAGCAGGTCTGTTTGCTTGCTTTGATGGCTGTAAGAAACACAGTTGACAGGAATGTCTGTGTATTACTATGTGTGTTTTGTATGTTTTTGTTAGGCATCATTTGACTTCATTGGAAGGAGTACTTCTTTATGAAACGATTCTTACCAAGAGGTAGTGCGAAGGAAATAATTGTTATAAGAAGATAAGTGGCTGCTTGTGTTACCGAGAATGGTTTTGTGCATTTAGAGGAAAGTGCAGAGGCTAAAATAGGAAGCAATAAGGGGTAATGAAAATAGGAAAAGTTGGCTGTAGGGCTTGTCGTTGAAACAGCTCTGTGGTATACAGTCTGGTCTGGTGTGATAGGTTAGCAGCGATCAATACGGACTCTCAGCAGTGTGCAGGCAGTGCTAATTGAACTCAGAAAATGGCTTTTTGGTGGTGCAGACTCTGCTAGGCAGCCAGTACTTATTTTCCATAGTCAAAAGCAGAAGCTGGAAGTTAATAGCATGGGCACCATCTGTCTTTACCCACAGTATAACACTGCAGATTGCAGTGCCCAGCCAAAAAAAAGCCGAAGGTATTGTATCAATGTAAGAGAAATACATTTTAACAAAGGTAGAAACTGTGGTGTTTGTGTCTCCTCCAGCCCTCTCCCCATGTTTTTCCTCTGGAGATTTTTAGATTTGGCCTAGTATTGTGAAACAGAACTTTATGTTCCTGGCTTGTGGAGCACAGAAGAACTTGATGGCTGATGATTTCAATACTTCTGCAAATGGAAATGGGAGGACATTTATTATTAAGCCTTTGAAAAATTCGCCTTTACAAATCTTGCTAATATCTAATTAGTCTTCTCTTTCAGGACAATAGGCTTGAACACATCACTTGGAGATGACGGAAGAAGACTCAGTTTACCCAGTTGTTGTAAACTGAGAATGTACTGTGTATGTAGTCAGGAGATTTCAAACCCAAACAGGTTTGGGGAAAGGTATTTTTATCAGGAAAAGATGTGGTGGTATAATTTCTATTAAATGTCATTGATGAAATCTCCCCGGCAGCCCTAGTACAGTTCTAGTCAACTGTTTCAAGGAAGATGAAATGAGAGACAAGCAGATGTAGAGTATGGGATACCAAGAAATGTGGAAAAACCTGTTTCATTAAGAAGAAACATGAATACCTTGATTTAGCAGTGTTCTGTTGAGTAAGGCAGAAATGAAGGGAGGAATAATTGTTAGTAGAGGTACACCGAGGAGTGCAGACTGAGAAAGGGGAACTTTTGGGGATGGGTAGATACCAGTGTTTCTACAACCAAAGTTGTAAATTAGCGATGCATAAATCTTTGCTGGGAACTGGACACCCTCTTGAACTGCTACAACAGTGTGGTCCTCGAGCAGCCTCCCAGATGCAGAGCTGGAAAAGGAGTTCGGTCTGGGTGTAAGAAAAAGCTTGCCTGCAGTGGCAGGGTCCTAGGTCCAAGGATCCATGAGGTTTCATCCACTCCCATGTCCTTAAAAGCACTTTGAAAAAAGGGCAGCTGCAGACCTTGTCAGTGATTAGTTTTAAAGATTGTCTGGCTGATTCTTCATCTTTGACTTCCCTGAAGTTCCTTTTTTTAAAAGAATGTATTTTGTCTCCTGTTCCTTATCATTCATTGCAGACATTAGTGCTAAATAATTGTATCCATTTTTTATAAGTCTATTACAGGCTTCCATGTATTGTGTAATAGTGATTAAAATTTTAAATATCTTTCCAGTTCACAGTCTGTCTAGATTTAAAGAGCATTTAAAAGCTGCAGTATTAAAATTAAATTTAGCTCTGGTATCTATTATGTTCAGTGTGTGTGCATGCAGATATAAATCACTGTGTAGCAATAAGCATTGCAAAGAACTTGTGGTTTTTATGTGATCTTAGATTTTTCTTGTTTGCCATGAAATGTTCTGTGCCCTTATACGGTAGGGTGTGAATAATTGTGTGTAGGTTCTGGTGTTTTACTAAAGGAGAAGATACTTTGCAATTTCCACACTAAATGGGCACAGTAGGGACCAATTTCCTGCACTTCAGACCTGCTGATTTAGCCAATACAGTAAGTTAAGTGGCAGCTTTACATTTCTAGAAGGATCACAGGTAGTATAAAAACAGTGCATCTCTGGGGCCACTTTACTGTGCCAAGTCTGAGGGCAGCCAGTAGTGAGCATGGGGAATACAAATTCAAAAAGCAGCGGCAGAAGCAATACAATTCCAGCTCATCCTGAGCTGTCTTTTTGTGGTTCCTTTTCAAGAAAATGGAATGAGAATGTTTTTTTGGACAATGAGCTCTTGACATCCAAGATCCTGTCTGTTCTCCGTCCGCATTCAGAGAGAGGTTTGAGAGCAGGCGATCTGCAGTGTACGCCTCATTTTCTGAGTACCAATTCAATTTTTGCCTCTCTAGCCGCTTCTTTGAAGGAGCAGCCCCGAAGTCTTCTCTTGGGACCGGATGGCACCCCAGTACTGTCACGGAATCTCGGTATGACTATCGCCCAAAGAGGAAATTCTCAGTCTTCATTGAATACTGCTGGAGCTGTTAATAAATTTGGGTAAGCACAAACTGCTTCTCTTCTAATTCACTAGCTTCTGCTGCCACCCCTCACCCCCCCACGCCCCTCCAATGTGAAAAGAAAAACAACTACAGAATTAAACCAAGAAATCACATTGGTTTTCAAGCTCAAAAGAGATTTATTGAGCTTTTAATGCTGAAATTAATTTCCCTCAACAGTAAGCTTTTTTGTTGTTGTTTAAATCACCTTCTCTTTAGTCCCTCTATACTATGTCATGAAAGATATATAAAATAGGGCAGTATTGGAGCATCTCTGTCTAGATTATGGTTTTCATGTGTATATTTAATAGTCTTTAGACTTGTTGAAATTTGGTAATCTCTTCTTAGTTCAGTTATCCTAGGTTCTGCTGGCTCTGACTAGTGTAGGAGACAGCAGTGTTTTAAATTGCAGGATACCTTGATTAAAGTAGTAGACAAATTTAAAGCTATCTGCTGTTTGAAGTAGTTGTTTACTTTTTGTGTGCCACAGTTATGCTTCCTTCTCAGTGAAAGTGCCCTTTGTACTCTGTGGCTGTGGCTTGTCACCAGGCGATGTCTTTTTAAAATGTCATACCAGAAGTTGCATACTTGCTCATGCTGCTCTAATTAAAACTGTAATATTTCAGTGATGGAGTTGCTAAATTGATTTGACTGTTCAAACTTGGAGTGCAAGGATAGCTTTTATATATTTAAGTGAATTGCACTATTAAAAAAGTGAAAAAGGAAAGATGCTTGTTAAAGTAGTTGGATTTTGTTGGGGTTTTTTGTTGTTTCTTTTTTTTTCTTTTTTGTCAAGCAACTTAAAAAATGTTAATGTTCTGTTTTGGTCCCTTGGTCTAATTTCTTTGACCATTTAGACTAATTTCAGGAGACATGGATGAAGGGGATTCAGGCTTTATAAAATTTAAGCAGACTTCGGATGACGTTGTCTCGCTTGCACCTTCAACAGCAGACTCCATTTTTCTGGAAGGTATGGAATTTCTATGCTTTTCAGGATTTTTTAATGCAATTTCTTACACAGTCTTAAAGCAGCACTGAGATGTTTTCACTGTTGTTGCTATTAATGATAGTAATGAGAGATATGGTGGGAAACAGTGATAATTGAAATTGAATGTGCTTTTGGTCTAGATGCATATTCTGTATCCCTTCGAAGTGAAATAGAAACAGATGCTCATGAGTTTGAGGCAGAGTCTTGGAGTGTTGCAGTGGAACAGTCTTATGCAAAAAGACAAAAGAAAGATGTTATAAAAAGGCAAGATGTCATTTATGGTAAGAGTATTTCTTATTCATAACTTTTTCATAGTGCCACTGTTTTGAAACAAAGCAGAAATAATTTTTATTGTCTCCCATTTTGACTTGTGCTTGAAAACTAAAATTGCGTGATGATTTTTGAGTCTGTTACCTGTCTTAGTGTACATAAGTCCTCCTATTAATGATTTTATGCAATCCATAGTTTTCAGTATGCCTCTGTCAGCAGCAAAGCCCAGCTATATAATTAAGGAATAGTTCAACTGTAACTGGGAGATGTTGTTAAATAAGTAGGGTCAGACACTGTTTGGGAGATTAACAGGCCAAATTTAGGAGCTTCACATCAGTGATGCAAAGACTGTGGTGAAGAAGGTGGTGCCAAAGATGATGGCTTTTGGAGCTTGCTCTTTTTTATCTTGCTAGTCACTGCACAGCATATAAATTACTTTTGGTTTGTTTTTTTTTTTTATTTCCCCTTGCCCAGAACTAATGCAGACCGAAATGCACCATGTTAGGACACTGAAAATAATGCTGAAGGTGTACTCCAAAGCCATGAGAGAGGAACTGCAGTTCCCAAACGCAGTCATCAACAAGCTCTTCCCCTGTGTGGATGAGCTGCTGGAGATGCACAGGCAATTTCTGCTCCAATTAAAGGAGCGGCGAAAGGAATCCTTGGAAGAAGGCAGTGACCGAAATTATATAATCCAGAACATTGGAGACCTCTTGGTAAAACAGGTGTGAATTAAATTCTACCAATGTTGTTGACACTATTACATTTCTAACAGGCTAACTGTAAGGTTAAAGTTACATAAAGATTGATTTAATACTGGGTTTAAGGTTATCTTCCCAGTGTAAGCATGACTCCTGGGAACATATCTGGTCACAAATAATATGAAATGTTCATTAAATGTTCTTTGGGCATGTGCGTATGTATGCTGTGGGATATGCGACTGCAGATGGTTTGGTTCTATTTTTCCTCTGTTCCAAAAGTAAAGTAACATATTCCTGTTGTCAATCCCAAACAAGGCTCTCCTGCATTTAATGCCGAGCTTCTTGGTTCTGACTTTTTAAAAATGCAGTAAAGATCCTATCAACTTATTACAGCTTGAGCACCCATACTGGTATGGAGTGGATGCAACATTTTCATATATTGTGACCATTTTTTGCCCTTCACCTTTTACAGTTCCCAGTCTTCTTAAGTGCAGAGGCTCAAAAATACCTTTAAAAATTCTCATAATAACAACCATCATTTAATATTTTATTATCTTGAGGTATTCCAAGCTCTCAGATGTCACGCTGTGTAAATATCTTATTTCTGGTACAGAAGAAATTGAAACATTGAAGAAATGTCTCAGAACTTAGTTACCATAAAGCCGTGTTAAACCTGGGTCTTGCAGTAGGTTTATTCTTAATGATTCATGTCTTTCATTCTTATATTTCCAATTAGTTTTCAGGTGAAAATGGGGAAAGAATGAAAGAAAAATATGGTGTATTCTGTTGTGGACATAATGAAGCTGTTAGTCACTATAAAGACCTGCTCCAAAGCAATAAGAAGTTCCAAAACTTAATAAAGGTAAAAAAACACCAGAAGTCTCCCATTCTGACTGTGCAAAATATACTTAACCACTTCAGGTTTTATTTTGTACTTGAAGATCTCTCAAATTTAAATGATCAGGGTTAGAGGTGTATTCTCATTATTTGCTGGGTTGATAGCTTCTTGTATTTTAGATCTTTTGGGCTGTTTGGACACAGAGCCACAATTAGCAGCTGTTAAATTTGAGGCAGGCTCTTGAGAATGCATAGGACTGGGGAATAGAGTATTTGTTTTATTCATAGGTCTATCACTGACTACTGTGTCACCATCTTTTTAAATTGGCTTGATAATATATTAAATTAATGACAAATGCTGTTGATGAACTACTATAGCAAAAGCAGGTACTCTTAGTCAGGTTTTGCCCACTATGTCATCTTTCCAAAACTAGAAAATTGGCTCGAGCGCGGTTTGTTTATCTGCTGCACACTGTGATGTGCAATTAATAGGAAGGGCTGAAGAGACAAGGCCAAAGTGGAAGCCTGTAACCTGAATCTCAGATGGCATTGCACAGTCCTAAGTATTCTCATTTTCCAGTCATCAGTAAGTGATACTGTGTGAACTTTCCAACATAGCTCTATACTTACAGCTCTTCCTAGCTAGGTGTCTTTAAAAGTAAGAACCCTTTACTTTCAAGGAACTAAATAAGTGACCAGAGTTTTAATATATATTTATATACAAAAATATGTGTATATATATTAATATATTTAACTTTGTAAAGAAGGATCCTGGTACTGTATGCTACTGCCAGGATTGTGCTGTACCTGCAGTCAGAGTAACTAGTGGGATTCTGATGCTTCACAGTCTTCCTTTTCTAAACAGACACGTGTTTCTGTAGATCAGCCTACTGGTGAACATACAGTGGTAAAATAAACACTTTGTTTATACATTATTGACCCAATTTGGCTGCTAGGTATCTGAGTCTGGTTTAAAACTACGGTACTTTTCTGTGTATTTAAGGACTGGTCCTATTATAAAAGGCCAGCAACTATAAAAGTTAGCAAATAGGTAATCAAACAGTTCAGATTTTGAACTTTCTCTGCTTGGCTCCAGATTTAGTTAACAGTAGTTGAAAGTAATACATAAAATATTTTTCAGTTATAAAAGCCATTTTTTCAGC
The DNA here is from genome assembly GCF_018691265.1 of Tyto alba. NCBI lineage: Eukaryota > Metazoa > Chordata > Aves > Strigiformes > Tytonidae > Tyto > Tyto alba. Next base: position 11,984,341 of record NW_024881293.1, on the reverse strand, counting down.
GTTATCAGGAGTTTTGCTTTAGTGAGAGTGTGCAGCTAATTTTGTGGTGCTGTGCCTAATTATAGAAAAATGTTCTGAGACAGAAAATGTGTGAATGGAGAGGCAGGGGAGTTCAAAGAACAGTATATACAGTGGATGTGATGAATCTGTCTTGTTTTCTAGAAAATCGGCAACTGTTCCATTGTGAGGAGACTCGGTGTTCAGGAGTGTATCCTCCTGGTTACACAGCGCATCACCAAATATCCAGTCTTGGTGGAACGTATTATTCAGAATACAGAAGGTAGGTTGTTTAATCTTTCCTAGAAGCCTCACAATTGTCGGCTGGTCCTTTCTCTCCTGTTTTGCATGTTCTTTCTCCAGACAAGGAGGGACAGGCTGTTACTGCCTTATAGCTGCTTTCTCACTTCTTCATTAGCTGAAGGTGCTGTTCAGATGTAGATCCAGATCAGTCTCACCTCATCAGAGGGTCAAGAGCAGCGTTCAGTTTCAAGTCTGCAACCACAAAACCATAATAGTTAAACATGTCAATTCATGAGAGATTTAGAGCTCTAGGGATATTTTTATTTTATTTTATTTTATTTTTATTTTATATTATTTTTAAACTTAAGCTCTTAGGAAGTACTTAGGAAGTACTGTTCAGCATTGAACCTTTGTGTTAAAATACATTTGGGTGGCTCAGATCTTGCATTCCAGAGTTGAAAATGTAACTGACTGCTACTCTTTTATCTTAGCTGGAACAAAAGATTATGAAGAGCTGACCCAGGCCCTTAGTTTAATTAAGGACACAATCACGCATGTAGATGCCATGGTAAATGAGTGCGAGAAGGGGCAGCGCCTTAAAGAAATTATGCATAAGATGGAGCTAAAATCATCTGGGAAATGCAAGAATGGGCTCTTCTTCCGGAAGGATGACATGGGACAGAGGCGGCTTCTTCTGGATGGGATGCTGTACTGGAAAGCTGCATCAGGGCGACTCAAAGGTATGGGACCAGGAAGGGGGAAAGTACAACTAGGAAACAAGATTTTTTTAATTTTTTTTTTAGTAACTGTTTATTACTGATCGATTGAGCATAAAATGACAATAACCTGCTTGTTTAATAGGATATTGGAGGAAATAGCACTTGTGCTATTCTTAGCTTGTCCAATAAGCATCTCTGTAATGGTACATGATAAGTTCCTTATGCTGTTTGCTTATTATCTCTCTGATCTGCTTTCCAATTCAAGAAGGAGGTCTTAAATAGATGACAAAGCTTTGAGTCATACTGACTTAGTCTCCTGTGGAAAGGCATTATCTTGTGTGAGCTCTGGTTCACACTTCGAAAGATTGTGTCATGTCAACCCCACGGCACCTTCATTCTGCATAATGTCTGTTTTGTCAGAAAATCAAAACAGTGTCCATTAGTGAATATTTTAACAGCTTCATTGCTCAAGTGTTCAGAGAAGCTTTGGTGGCACATAAAATGGAGCCAAGAGTAGGTGGTACTGTGAACGGCTGCAGTTCCAGAAGAATCTGCTGTGAGGGAGACATGTTCCCTCTTGAGTGTTTGAGTCAATGTGTAGGATGCTGTGTGTTTTCAAGCTTTAAATCAGCTCTCTTTGTGTTGTGCTGGTTCTGCATGACTGCCAGCTGTCTGTGGACAAGCCGAGGGGAAGGCAGTAGCAGACCCAATATTGCAAATGTTGACTTGCTATTCTCTGACCTACAGGAAATTCAAGTCAAGTGATTTTTTTAGTCTCGACCAGTCTTTCTGCTTTAAAATCTTTTTTTTTTTTTTTTTTTTTCACTTCTCTGTTGTTACTGTAGATATTCTGGCAGTCCTGTTAACTGATGTGCTGTTGCTGTTACAAGAAAAGGACCAAAAATACACGTTTGCATCAGTGGTAGGTATTGTTCTCCTCATTCAATATATTCACTTAGAGTATTTATGAAAGTGACAGTAACTGCAGAAGAAATACAGTTAGAGATGTTAGACACTTGTTACCAGTTGGTTCAGAAGGAAAATTGAGTTAATAAACCAGCCAGCTATTATAGAATCACTTTTTTTGAAGCAGTTCTGGTACTTGCTGAATCCCTCTTGCTGAGACAGTGCAAAATAGTGTCCCTGTGGATCGGCCAGTTCTGGCTGCCACATCTCCTTGGTTTTCTGAGCATGTTCTGAGGTTCACTGCTTCTCCTTTTCTTGTGCTGCAACTTTCTCTGAACTTTGTTACGCAGCTGTTTTATGTAAGTCATATATGTTAAATATGCTAGAACTGTGCTTTGAAAGGCACTTGCAAGTAAGGCCTGCTTCTGTTTGTTAATGTGCAGGGAAAGAATCTTCCATTTCGGCTAGGGCTGTGGTAGCCAGGATCACATTAGCGTAAGATTTAGTGGGGGCAGAGAACTTTCCTGAAGTAAATAAGCCCTAAATGCAGATGTAATTAGTGCAGCATTCTAGAACATTCAGTGGATACGGTTGCTTTTCTAGGGCATTTCCACAGGTATCCTCAGAGCAGTTAATTGTGTACATTTTGTCCCGATCTGGTTCAGTTATGGCTGTGAGAGAACCCGTAACAGAGATACTATTTTTTGTAATTGTTTTCTTGGGTGTATTTTTTTCAAGACATTAACATTAGAGCTGAATTCTAATGGAAAAAGCTATTTTGGTGACCTCAGAGCTGTAAAAGCAACTGCTTTTCAAATTACCCTTCCTCTAATGCACAGAATGGGGATACTTTCACAAATCGCAATGGCTGGAAGTTGTTTTCTCTTGAGCAGCATTAAGTGAATCTTTGAACAATAGTTCATTTTATGACATTGACTCTGATAGACTAATTCTGCCCTGTTTTCCAAAATGTATCTGAGCTCTGAGCAGAAGAGCAAGTTCATGGAGGGGAAGAACATACTGTTAATGTACAGTGTTGCGGCAGTTTTCTGTATGACTGCTGTTGCTTTGAGATAAGTGTGAGTAGCTTACATCAAGGCTAAAGCATTGTCCTCAAGAAGTAAGATCGTGCATATATGTTCCTAGTCAGTATAGCTGTTCCACTGCAAGGTGGAACAGATAAGCCCTGGTTTATATATCCCCTAGTAACTTTTCTGTGAGCATGTATCCTACAGTTGCTTGGGACAGTCCCAAAAGCTGATCTCTTCTATGGTGGGTTTTTTCCCTCCAGTAACATGCTCTACAGTTGTACTCATCAGTGTTTTGCATCTTTGTATGTGTACAGTTTATTTGAAATGTAGATATCACTTCTCCACAGATAAATCAAGCAAGTGAGAGGAGCAAATGGGATCTGCTCAAGGATTCTGTTTTTTCCAGTGACCTCTGTCCATAGCTTGAATTACAGTACAGTGGCTCAGAGAAGTTGGCAAAACAAAGTGTTCCTGATGTTTGTTTCACAGTTCAGTTTTCTTATTGTCGCTAGATTATGCTGTGAAGGTTCAGCTGTTAAAGAGCTGTTTTCTTCTGTGGAGGATCTGTGTAGGTTACATATATTGAACCTATGCTGTGTGAACCATAGATAGGTTTTTAGTAACTAATATCCCTCCTGTAAATTTGTTTTCATTGCAAAGACTGACAGCTAATCCACTTCATCCTTAATTATACAATATACTGTCTGTCACCTTGTTTTATTGTTCACAGGGCCTGATGGCACACTGTAACACCTCTGTGTCTTTATTTCTTTTGTAGCTAACTTGCCAACTTAGATCTTCTAACACTTCTTTTTATTTTCTTCTTTCACTTCACATGTGTCACTAAGGTTTTTGTTTTCGTTTTCAAACTTTGTTTTCTCCTCTTTTTGAGCCTGTTCTTAACTTCTGGCACCCAGTGGGAATCCTTAGGTGTTTAAATTGATGCATACTTTAATATTCAATCAGGTACCAAGACCTCTTGTTTTTGAAATGTACATTCTGTTCTTCATTCCATGTTTTATCTGTGGTTGACAAGTTAAAAATTACAATGTCAGAAGTGTCATGTGAAGAGGCCATAGCAATAAAGTTATAGTGCTGCAATGTTATGGCTCATGGTGGCTTTGTATAAGTAGGAAGGCAGGGGGAGCTAGGAAGCACAAACCCTAAAGAACATATATGATGTAGTGTGATAAATTACATTTTGTTTTACAGGACTCTAAACCACCCGTTATCTCATTGCAAAAGTTGATTGTAAGAGAGGTAGCTAATGAAGAAAAGGCAATGTTCTTAATTAGCGCTTCCTTAAAAGGACCAGAAATGTATGAAATTCATACAAGCTCGAAAGAGGAGAGAAATTCCTGGATGGCGCACATCCGCAGAGCTGTAGAAAGGTAAATGATGAGTGAAAGTGGGAGGGCTTGATTTCTTGCTCATCTGTCTTCTCTTTGCAGGACTCACAGGTGTAAATTTATTGTAAAAATCCATTTGAATATCCCTAAACTTCCTTTGTAAGACCAAAGCATGCAGTTCTGCTTGTGTTCATTGAGAAGCTGCCACTCATAAAGATGCAATAAAAAAACATCCAAAGACTTTATTCTGCTTTTTTAAAAAAAGAAACAAAAAAATTGGTTCACTGATGTCAAGTGCAACAGGGCTTTGGATAAGGGAGGAAGATTGACACACAAGATAAACCACATCCTAGGCAAAAGCTTCTGTTGAATCCTGAGATGATTTTATCTAACATGCAAATCAAACATATGTATGTGTCCTGCTTTGTACAGTTGTCCTGATGAAGAAGGAGGAACATTTAATGAACCTGAAGCAGAGAGGAGGCTGGCTGAAGCAAGAGCTGCTAAGTTGAAAGATTTTCAAGGTAATGACTTAGTTATATATTCCATGAACTGCTTCTCAGCATCATTTGTGATTTATGAGTGTCTTGTTCCTTTATCACATAGTGTGATCAAGTTTCTCCTTCATAAGTCTTTCAAGGTAGTGCAAGATTATATAGAAATCATTAAGTTAAATAAGTCTAATAAGCTTTGTATGTTCCATGAGTTTTCCTCTTAACTGTTAATTATATCTCTGCATTTGATGCTCTGACCATAAAATGAATAATAATCTTCCAAATTGAACATTATACTCTGATAGTGATTAGGAAGGCAGAACTGAGTTTGTTTCTTCCTTTAGAGCGTTTGAACATGAAAGATGACCTGATTATGCAAAGTCTAACTGAGAAGCAACAGATTTATCTAGAAATGTCTGAAATGAATGGGTTTGAAGACCATTCCCAAGGATCCCGATCTAGGCTACTTCTTCGGGGAGATATCTCAGAAAATCTGCAAGGAGAGGTGATTTTGAAGTCTGCAGTGACAGAAGGTAAATGCAATGTGGGAATGTGTCAATTTAGATGCAGGGGTGGGGATAAGAACATAGGATCTAAGTACAGGCCCTGAAAATCATCCTGGAACAGCATAATACTTTTATGTGACGCTGTTGAGAGTTCCTTATTCTCAGAACCAATCTGTGAGATAGGTAAAGTGCATCTGTGTTTTTAGGTAGAGGACCTTCTCACACCTTGGATTTCTTTTATTTTCAAGGATCAGCCAGTGGAGTCTTATGATGAGTCTATTCAGATGGGTAACTGAGTGCTCTAATAATACACCAGTCCTGACATATAATGCTATATGAGAGTTATGTATTAAAATAGCCTATTTAAACATAGTATATTTAGAAACAAAATAAGCACAAACATAATTTTTTTCAGGGGAAAAAAAAAAAGATCAAGCACTCAAGGCTTGATAATCTAACTTGCAATCAAGGAAGAGCTCATCTTTATATGTGTAACACTGAGATCCTGTCTTAAAGAGCTAGTTATAAAGGAAAGTTGATCTGTATTGCAGAAAATCTTTCAAGCTGCCCGAACTTCTAATGCACTTGATAGTTGTATTTATTTTTTTTTAACTCGTTAGCATCATTCACTTATCTTGCTGCATAGACATGGCTGTTTACACGACGTTCTCCTCTTTCCTAGCTGAAAATCTCCAGAACCTTATCTTCACCCACTTAGGCAGTGGATCTTGTCAGCCTGATGATTGCTCTGGGTTGGGACTGCCCAGGAGAGCAGAGACCTTTGGAGGATATGACAGTAGTCCCTCAATTTCAAATAAAAGTAAGAAAGGGACCATTCAACATTCTTCTGGGCTTCTTAGATCTTTACTGTGTTTCTCTGTACAGAGAATGAGATAAGAACAACAAATTAAGTGAGGCTCTAATATAAGGAAGATTCACCAGATTCTAAAAGGAGGACAAGAGCAAATTTCAAGCTTGTATTAGCATGTTGTATCTTTTGCTTCTGATACCAACACTAGAGAGCAGAGTAGGGCTCTTGGTGTTATGCTAAGGGCATTACCTTAACTCCTACTTTCTAATTATCACAATTCCACACAGAATTTTAATTTTGTTGAAAAACTAAACTTGACCTGAAAACCTAGAAAATTTTAATTCAGCTACCTGCTTCTATTATTGAATTGTGAAAACTTTTTTCCACTTCCCTTTTTATTTGTGCAGGCACTAAAAGGTTGCTGAATCCTTAGATAATATAAATTGTCCTTTTGGCACAGATGATTTATCAATTAATGAAATGAGTGGAAATACTAGATACTATTTATCTCCATTTTTGCTTCATGCATTTATTGAAAAATAAAATGGTCTTTATTTCACTGGTTCTTAATCTATAGAATACTTTCTGTTGTCTCTGAAATGCTATGTATGTCTGTCATACGATAGGTACTTCATACAGTACAGTTTCCATCTCCCTCTACCTCCTTCCACGCTTACAGTGGTGCTGCTTTGAATAGAATTTTTCTACTAACAAGTATTCCATGTTACAAGCTTGTAATTCTGGTAGCCACAGACGATCATTTTCATGCACCAATTGTGGTTGCTTCACTTAAGATAGTATAAGGTAATTTGAACTTACTCTCCTTATTTATCTTAACCTACTCCCCTCAAATTTTTATACTTTCTCAAGCAGTCCTACTGATCAGTGTTATCTACTCTTCCACTTTGAATCAGCATGGAGAAGCCATGCAGTTGCATACTGGTTTTAACTTCAAAGTCACAGTTTTTTTCTGCTTGCTCTGTTATGCAGTGAGTCTTCACAGGCTCGGTGTGTGAAGACCTATGTGTGAGCTACACATACTCCACTCTGCTTTCAGGTGGTAGCCTTAGGAAGAACAGTGGTGGCGACCAGAGACAGTGGGACTGGAGAGGCCCTGCAGTAAGTTCAGATGTGCAACTCCATGACGTCCCTTCTGATGCAGAAGAAGGATCTCAAACCGTATGTTTGGTTTGTGCATGATTTAAATGCATTTCCTCATGTTCTTCTTTATACTAGCGGTGCACAGCAAACCTTGCAAAGTTAAAAAACATAATAGCTGGTAGGGCTAGACTGTAACAGAGCTCTGTCAGATTACTAGACTCTATTACGGATGTTTTGTGGGGCAAGTTGATAGCTTAGCACTTGAGATGCATGATAATTTGGGTTTATGTCTGTTTATTTGATGCTGTACCAGTAACGTTAGCTTTAATCACCACCTGGTCTCTGATGTAAGTATTGTTGATACGTGTCGTTCAGTGTATGGGAGAAATCTCTGCTCCAGCAGTAAATGCTGTTCCCTAGTGAGATAAACCCTTCCAACTTGTTCTGGCAGCACGACCAATGTCCAACAAGTGTCTCTAGCGCAGGTGTTGGTTTTGTCTTTTTTTACAGACTGATGTGACAAAGCTGGATGACAGCAGTGGTTTTCAGCCCACCATAGAGTCTCAGGTATGTTACTCTGCTGGTAAGAAATCTAATGTCAGCAAATAGCCATATACTAATAATAACATGCAAAACCAGAACAAACAACAAAAAGCACCAAAAAACTCAGTATTTTTATTGTCTGTGGAACCACAAGCACATTAACAGCCTGTACCTTATCACTAACACATTATGAATGTAGAGATAGAAGTCCCATTAGAAAACAAAGATGGGTTCTGGATATGTAGATGTGTGTTTCAAAGAGCTGGCTAACTGCTTTTCCTGCGTCTTTGGCGGGATTGCATGGTCTCAGCTCACTGGCAAAACTTGCCCCTGAATCTCCCATGAGTGCTATACCTCTGTAGTGATCCAGCGCTGGAGCATGGGAAGAAGAGATCATTAAATAGCTTATATGAAGAAAACGTGATCAGGATTGCTCCCTGGAATCCCAGTGAGATTTGCTGGGCACTCATTTACATCTGTGCAAGGACTACTATACTGAAATTCATTGTACCTGCATACTGCTCTATTTGCTGTTACTCTATTAGAATAGTCTTGCAGCTGTGTGAGTTTTTGTACACATAACATTGATTATGTTCACTGTTTAAAAAGAAAAAAAAAGTCTAATGCATCGAAACAGAGCTCTGTTCTGGTGTCTGACATCTTTTTTCCTCCCACTGCCTCCCCTCCTCTTCAGCTTGTCCAAAGGATACAAACGCTGTTGCAGTTGCTCTTCAGTCTTCAGGTAAACCACTATTTACTATCCAAGGGTTTGCTAGGCATTAAATGTAATAAAATGTATGCAGCTGTGGAGATGAGCTACCTTGAAAATATCCCCTAAAGCTTGAGTGAAGTGTAGAATTTAAGACTTGAGACTCAAGGAAAAAACCCTGTGTCTGATGTTTTGAAGGAAGTGTTAGATCTGTTGTCTTAAGTAATTGTTTCCTTTTTCCCTCTCACTTGCTACTTTGAGCTCCGTCTGCTCTCCTTGCTCATTTCCTCTTAAAATTATTGTTGATATACACGTGTGTAGGTATTAGTTGGTTTTGCCATAACTTTGTAATCAGCAATATTTTGACTGATTAGATTCAGAGTAATAATTCCAGGTACAAGAAAAGTTAATTTTACCATACGTAAGCGTAATGATGGCTTAGCCATCCTCAGCGTCGTGTCAGTCATGATGGGCTGTACAAGCTGGAAGTTAGATCTGCTCTTGAAGACACAAGTCTCTGTGATCTGATCCGGTAGATGGTGGTGTCTTTTGTTTAGGTATGCATGTTTTTTGAACCCACGTGCTTTATGCTGAACTTCTTATTTCCCCTCCAGGCAGTGATATCTCAGCAGGACAGCTACATTGAGATGCAACGAGCTACCATGGTAGACCGGGAGAAGCAATACCGGCTGCAGTCTACACGAGGCAATCTGCTGCTAGAGCAGGAGAAACAGCGGAACTTTGAAAAACAGAGAGAAGAACTGATGAATGTACAGAAACTTCAGAGCCAGCTGAAGCTGGAGCAGCAACGCCTGGAACGGGAAAGGAGTCGGCAGCAGAGGGAATTTGACAGCACTGAAGCTCGGCTGCAGGAGCGTGAAGAGGAGACTCGGCAGCTGAGAGAGAAGTTGAATCAGGAGAGGGAAGAACTTGAGAGGCAGCGAGAGGCCTATCAGCATGACCTGGAGAGACTGCGGGAAGCTCAGAGGGCAGTTGAGAAAGAGAAGGAGCGTCTAGATCAGCTCAGGAAGCTGAAGAAGCAAAACACAGTGTCAGGCACGTTCTCCCCAGAAATGGGACAGGTGAGGAATTCATTTTCTTGGAGTTTTATTTCTGTTAACCTGCTTGCCTCTGAATGAAGGTTGCCCTTTTTGCAGCATTAACCCATGTTTGCTTTTTACCGGGCTCCTTGAACCATCATCTGAAATAGCTGGTGATGGCTACTGTCAGAGAGGTCAGTTCCCCAGGGTCTGTGAAATTCCATTGGGATATTTGCTAATGAGAAAATTTTTTAGAAAGATAGAGAATAAGTTATTTTTGAAGGTGGCTGATTGAGCATTTTTTTAAGTACAGCAACTACCCTATTGCAGGCAGGTGATTGGAGAAGGTGTGCTACCTTGGTAGCATTTTGTACGGTTGATTCGGGAAGTATTTCTTGTGTTTCAAAAGATGAAGGTTGGGCTCTGATTAAATGGCTCGTTTGTTACTGTCCTGAAGTCCTACTTTCTGTCCATGCTGTCATCACCTAATGCAGTATGCTTGTGCATTCGTTTGCTAGGTACAATATTAAGCAGTCTGGAGCTGCTGAGGTTCTTTTCAGTGTTCAAGGACTTACAATCTTGCCCTTCCTCCTTTTTGCCATCATGCTTTGGGCTTCATCTAGCCTCTTGCTTTTTTTCACTAGAAAGTGCTTTAAAAGTGCTGTTTTCAGGGCTGAGGGTGGTCTCTCCTCATTGTATATGAGAGGGTGAAAATACCCATTTGACTTAGAATGCCTTTTTCCTCACGTAGAACCAGATGCTAAGTCATTCTGTTAGCTTCAATGGAGAAGGGGTGGAACCACCTCTCCCTGTCTTGAAAACCTCTGTGAGAGTGAGCGTCTCCGGGATGGATTACCTGGAACGGCCGGACTTGGTTCGTAGGGACAGTACCACCCTGGAGAGTCGTCCGGTCCTTGCGCTGAAGAATGAAGTGCCAATACATCTCCTGAGTGCTACTAATCAGATACAGAAACCGGCTGCAGTCCAGCAGCAGATTCCTACTAAGCTGGCCACTTTTACAAAAGGAAGCAAAGAGAAAGGTGGGAAGAACAAAGCATCTCACAGGACAGACAGTTCAGGTAAGTGTGTTCAAATGCATTTCTGATCTGAGACACGACACTGCAGTTTTAAACCTCTGGCTACCAATGGGGGACCCAGAAATGAATATGCTACAAATTGTTAGTGTGCTTACTGCAGTTAGTAGGCTCTTAAAACCCTTAAGTTAAGAGTTACAGGTGGAAATACAGCCCAAAGAGATAATGCTGAAAATGCAGTTCTGTAATCCCAACAGGATAGAATGATGGCAAGAGGTTGTAAACCTGCATGTAAAATCTTCTTGCCTAGCTGTAATGTTAAAGGAAAATAGCAAAAAAAAAAAAAAAAAAAAAAAAACCAAACTTGTTCTGCATGAGTGAAATGTTTTGAGGCTGGCTTAACCTTTTCTCACTATCTGTCCAGAGTTGTAAGACACTGAATACAGTGCCTTTCTTAGCACCAGTCAGTCATTAAATACAGATTTCCAGGCCTGAATTGAGATGCTGTGCATGTTGTAGAGTTGAAAGGGGCTAATTTTGTCGAAAATAGAAGCAAGTAAAAATAGTCACCCTGTCATGGTGTAATTTCTGCTGCTAACTGCTAGGTACTAAAGTAGTGATCTTGGCCAATGACAGGCGCAGTAAAAACCACGCTTTCTCTACCACTTAAAATAGCCTTACTGCCATTTTAGGAGAATAACCTATAATTTTAAGTTACAAAATTATCTTTTTAGCTTTGTGTAGGATTCAGACTTGGCAAGCTTACCCATCACTTGGGCCTCCACTACTATAGCGGACTCAGGGCCAAACCTATCTAGGGAGGGGAGGAGGAAGGTCTTTTGCACATTGTAGAAATGTCTGTCTCTGTCATGCCTAAATTTTAGTACAATTGCTAACTTGCTTATGTTTTTGCACATAAATGAAGCCTAATATCCTCTTACCCTGAATACCAAATGCTGGTAAATGGGAAAATGAAGCTCTAATACCACATCTCCTCAAGTTTATTTTTAATAGCTCTTACATAATGATCTCTGCAGTGGAAATTTACTTAATGGTGTTTTTTCTGGAATTTATATGAAAGGTATAAAACACAAATATTTTGGTCTCTATTCTCTCATGAGCATTAGTGGGATGCATGCTTCTTGTGCCCACATATAGATCTTAGAATAAAATGGAACAAGACTTTCTGTACCAGAGGCAAAATTCTGTGTATTGAATTTGGGGTTTGTGACATGTAAGGAATGTGCACTGCAAGTAGTTCTCTGGATCCAGAGTAGCCGTTTCATTAATTGCTTTTATTGTTGAAAATAAGAAACTGGCAGGCCCTAACACCAGAACTCTGCTGCGGAGCAGCTGCAAGACAGATGGAGAGCAGAAACAAAAGTTCATCACAGTTCTGCATGTTAAAAGTAGCACAAATAGCCATTGCTATTTGAATGCTAGGGACAAAGATTTTTTTTTTTTTTCCTCTCTTAGGCTGTATAATACTAGGTTTTAAATCTGTGGTGATCAGAGACTGCTAGTAACTGAATTAGAAGTCCTCAAGAAAGAGGAGAGAGAAAGTATTCATGGTCTAAAGAGCTGAAGAGAAAATTTAAGTAACTTGCAGCAGAAGCACCAGCTCTTTGTAGTGTAGCAGCTTCCTTGGGTATGGAAAGGTGTCAGTGCAGTGTGCCCCAGCATGAAATAGTGAAATCTATGCAGTACTGCTAGACTCAAATACTAATCTCTAAAATATTTTCTTTAGCATCTGTTGATCAGAAGCAACTGCTGCCCCCCAGGCTTGCTGGACGAGAGGAAGGTGTCCTGAGGGGCAGACGATCAGCAAGTCCAGTCCTCCCAAGCAGCCAGACGACTGCATTCCAGCCAGGTATGTCTTCACCAACTTGCATGTCCGTGGAAGCGCATCAGGCTCTCTGTGCAGTGTCATGAATGTGTCCTCTCCCATTTTTTTCTATAGAATTGTATGGCCATACAGATGCTCAGCTGGAAGCACTTTCATCTGCCTCAGTGACCCTATTCAAGCCCAGTAATGCTCCCATTCAGACGCTGGTGACCTCTCAGCCAAGTCCATTGAATGTGCAAGATGATACCAGCAAAGAAGATGTCATTTTCTTCTAGTTGTTTCCATTTAAAGATTAATCTTCTGCCATGTTGTTTCAAGAACTCAGGCCCCAGTGTTCAACATCACAGAAACCTGACGTGGACGCCTTTTCATCCCTGCCCCATTACTACTAGCAAGGACCAGACCAGGATTACTGTTCTACTTTGTTGGCTTCTCTGCCAGCAGCTCAGAATGAGGGCACAGTAGTAACAATTTGCTTTTAGATTCTCCAAACATGGATATGTATTGACATATATGGTATGGGTATATAAATTCAGAGCATATTCAAATGCTGCCATTTATTGTAATGTGCTCTTTTCAGAGAATGTACACTCTTTGTGGGCACCATCTTGTAAATTGTTATAGTTGATGCTGAACCGCCCAGATTTTTATGTAAAAAGTTTTAGTAGTATGCCCCAAAATGGCTGCAAATTTTTAAATCCTTTTTCACAGGTACATGGTCGGTAATGGATTATGCTGACAGTGTGTTAACAACTAGTTGACTAGCAAGCCAGTCTCCTTACAGCCAGGCAGGACAGACATTGTGGTACCTGCTCAGAGGAGCCAGAACGGTGAATTCAGTGGAGCACACGCTCAGTGGCCAGGTACAGCAGAAGAAAGAAGGTAAGCTTCTTAACAGAGTCTTCAAGGGTCAGGAGCTCCACCTGCTTGTGGATGGGAAGGGTTGGACATGGGAGAATGCACGACGGTAATGAAGAGTTGGACTAAATGCACATTTCCTTGGCCATCAGCTGCACTGGGATACCTGTCTCCTTGGACACATTGGGCAGCTCTCCATGCTAGTGAGAGCAGTGCAGGTTCCCAAGCAAAACTCATGAGTTGGGTCAGAATGAACTTAGGGACTTGGATTTTGTTCTTTGCTGAAGATATGTATAAGAAGCGCTGGAATGCAGTAATTTATTGTCTTGTTTAACCCTGAGTTTTCTGCATCTTCTGTTTGTCTGTTAACTTGTTGGGACTTTACTCCAAGTACCAGAAGATATCAAAGCTGCTGTTACTGCAGAGACTTGTCTGCAGCACTGTGTTAGGAATGAAGGGAATAAGAACTGTTTGGTTTTAAAATTAAAAAAAAATATATTCTTAGCTAAACCTGTGTTGGTTAGCTGCTTACAGCTAAACCAGCTTTGATACCTCTTGTTAAATGGGTCAGTTCTTAATCGTGGAATGGTGATGACATTAAGTGTTCTGCTCAAAAGGCATTATTTCCCTTTGTAGTAATTTGCACAGTCATTTTGTTGTATTATATTACTTCACTCTGTATCTCGGTTCTTTATTACACGCATCACCTAAGGATGTGTGTTCCAGTATATGTTGAATGTGACCAGTCACATATATTGTGCAGTGGAGAGATTGTTTAGAGGGTATTATTACAGAATTAAAGAAATCAGTATCTCGGAGCTTAAAAACTTGGGTTAATACCTTTCAGAACACGATTGATAGTAGTTGTTTTCATAGCTTCAACTCTGGCTTAAAGTGATTTTTAACACCAGTGGATGGAATGCATGGTCAGTTCTCCATCCAGTCGCATGGCAATTTGTCAATCTCCTCAAATCATGCTGTCTCAGTGGTTAGGCCCTATGTGATGATATGCCTATGTTAAGGCAGTAACTTCACTTTGCTTGAAAGTTTCTAATTTCAGTAGTTACAGTGCAGGAAACATTATACATTTTCAGGAGAAAATACAGTTTGTTTTCAAGTGGTGATAATTTGGGTTATTGTCTTCAGACAAGAAACTGAAAAATCCAAATTTACTGGTCAGAGTGAGGGGAGACAGATAAGCTACAAAATACTGAATTGGGCCTAGGGAGCAAGCACTCCTTGCTGCAACACTTCTTGAATTTAAAGGTCGTCATCTTTGAGAAGCAAAACTGGCATTAACCTGAAGCAATGGCCCTGAGTTCAGTGAGAGGAAATGCCAAACCATCTGGCTTGTTACCAGACTGGTGATACTCCCCCACCGCCAACAAATTATTGCTATGAAATTGGACACACTTCACTGTAATACCAAAGGACTTCTTGGTAAAACATCTGTGTTGCAGAATTTATGCAGATTATCAGTGGCTAGATTGGCAGAAAACAGGATGGGGAACACAGTGATTTTTGTATCGTTGTGATCCGATGTTGATGATGGTTGGAACATAGTTCTACATTATATTCATTTTTTGCGTTCCTAAAGGCTAGATAGGAATAGAGAGGAAATCTTCTTAAAATTAATGTATCTTCCGATCAAGCCAGCATGTGAGATCCAGCAGCTCTTTAGGACTGATTTTTCAATCAGCTGATGTGGAGACTCCAGTCATCTCCGATATCCGTGTAATTTCGCCTGTAAGCATACAGTGAAGCAGCAAAAATGCACAGTATGTTCTCTCCTTCGTGCTGTGGTTTGGGCCACTCCTAGCGAACACTCTATGCCCCCATTGCCTTAAAGTACCAGGTTTTTAGGAGTTTTAGCCTGAAGTGAAGTTGCATCAGTGGAATAAACCACCTCAACCAAAGAGGGATGGCTCTGTTTGGGTATTTGAAAACAATTTTTGGAAACATTTATTTGGTTTAATTTTGTGCCAGTCCTAAAGTATGGGACAGAGTGTTCTATGAACTGAAGGTGTTTATTTGGCTACTTTCTTCTTCTGTGCAATGAATGAACTCGGATATGGAACAGTGACATCTAGAAAATAGGCTGCAGTGAGGTCTCATTTCTTTTAATGTTTTAGCTTAAATACTACTGTTTTCATACTTGTCAGCAGTACTTCGTATAATTTCTGGCTGTTAGCAAATGGACCCAGGACCGCTACAGGCTGGGCTGTTGGTTCAGCACCTCAAAAGCTCTGTGGAATACAGGTCTTCAATCTGTAACTGAGAAATTACCTTAAAAATCATTATCTGTCCCCAATACACATGTCTAGCTGCATCTAGCTTTATGAAAACTGTTTTCACCCTGAATAGAGACGGCAACTCCTTTCACTTGGGTCAAAACCATTTAAGTGCCATAGTTGGTATTCATGTGGCTTCCTGTTCAGTACTGTGCCTAGCTTGGGGAAGGCTTTAGAATCAGCAAATGCTGTGATATCTCCTTGCTGGTGCAGAGTTTACCATACCAGAGTATGGTAAAATTATTTGTAGGAGGCTGAGGGAAGCAAGTGAAAGATTTTTTTTTTTTTTTTTTTTTTTTTTTTTTAAATAGATAATGGGTCATCTCTTCACTTCTGCAAAACTGAATCTGTGAAATTGTTATCAAATCACTCCAGTTGAGTGAACTAGTTTTGGACTCTTTACTCAAGTCTTACTCCTAGAAAAATAACTCTTATAGGCAAATTAGATTGAAAAATACTGCTGTGTCCTGAGCTAAGTAACCTGCTATTGATTCTGAGTAATATGCTTTCCATTTGGTTTTTTGATTACTTCAGATAAAAGTTTCCTTTTAAGTGATATCTGAGGATTAGACCATTCAAAATTCTGTGCCTCCCAGGTGCCTTTTGGCTTCTTTCTGAGCTGGGGTGTGGAGGAAATTACAGCACGAGCTTTGAACTGCCTTCTTTGCTTTGCTTCGTGTCATGGCCTTAAAATGATTGTCACGTTTGTCCTTTAATATTGTGATGTTGCGATGTAGAGGCTGTTTCTATGGTTCTGATTTTCAATTTTCTCTCTGGTGTAAAGGATGCTTCCTCTTTCCCTGCCCATCTGGAATATGGTCATTTTGTATTTCAGACTGAGGATCCCTCTGTGTTCACTAGTACTGAGCACATCTGCCCTGTGTGTATTGTAAATGCTTTCCTGGTTTTTAACTGTGCTATCTGTGAATTGTAGTTGTGGCATGTCCCACAAATTGAGATCGCTAATCATTTCCCAATGTGAGGCAGAAGAATCGGTATTTCTAGAGATGCTTGCTCATCAAGGTAGTAACATTCCTGCAAAGGTAGGAGTACTTCTGAATAATTTGCGGACAGTTTTTGTCTTTCTGACTAATAGTCAGATGATCCTGCATATATGGAACTTGGTGTTTGTCATTTGCATTTACAATGGAAGTTGAAACTTAAACTAGGAGAGGGTTAAAAGTACGTTTTTCGTTTCACTTGTACTTTCAACCTTGCAGAATAGGAGCTAAAGTTCCACGGTGCTGCTCAGTGGAGTCCCTGTGTGTTGTGCCCCTGTGCAAGGGAATTTGGAGCGTTTTGTTGTCTTCCCCAGCAGTTCTCGCATTTACAAGAAGAAAAAAATCTTGGCGCCAGGTTACACATGTGCTATCTTTGCCTGACTTTCTTGCTGAATTGGTAAAAGAAAGGCCTTTTCCCCTGCTCTCTCTTTCGAGGCCAGACCCAACATCTTTGTAACCACTGGCAGTTCTTTATCATCTACCATCAGCGTGTTATTCATCGAATACCATTTGTGTGAGCTCTGGTTCATACCATTTGTGCCATGTTTATAAATCAGTTTTTTATATTTTTGTACTGAAAGAATTGGAGCACTTTAGATAAGTTTATTTCAAATTCCATTTCTGCTTGTACCTGGAAGGAAATCTCTCATGCAAGTAGATCCTGTTGGCATAACTGCGTGCATCTCACTCAGAGCTGTGAACTCTCTTGATGCTCTTTAGTCTTAGGTCTGGTTTCTAGGCCCACCTTGCACTGTAAAGATTTAATAAATAATCATGGTCCATGGTTAAATTGACCATTTTGTTGGGGAAGCGTTTGGTTTTGGTTTTTGTTAGGGTGTAAACATTGTAAATAATTCCTTTACTGTTGATACTGCAGTAGCAACATCTTTGTAGTCTTTATTTTATTTGTAAAGTTGATGGTTAAATGTTAATATTCTGTTGAATTGTGCACTCTTGATTAATTGTAAACTTGATCTTAGCACACCAAATGATTTTTACAATGATTGCAATGTTTCTCCACTGAAGGATTTCAGAGCTGCAATAGGACTGAAACCAACTTCTAGCAATAAAAAAAAAAAAAAAAAAAAAAAAAATTAAAAACTGACTCCCTTTATTTATTATTTTCTGTTTGAACTGAAGATCAAAGCAGCAGCCGCTTCCCACATGCTTCTCATTTTCTACCCTGGACAGAAATAAGGTGCCATATGAACAAAAGTCTGCCGGTTTTCCCCAGGAGAGGACAGAGCACAGGAGGTGTTAAGTGGAGGATACCAGTAGCTGCAGACCTTGCCAGTGAGGTGAGCACGCTAGGAAAAAATCAGCTGGTCTCAAAATGTCTGAACTCATTATGCTAGTGAGAGAGTGAACTTAACAAAGTTGCTTATATTAGCCTGTAGGTACTTTGTGTGGTGCCAGTCTGAGACATGCCTGGCTCTGTCCCAGACAGTATCGGTTCCCATTTGGAACAAGTATAACAAAAATAGAAACTTTCTCCCTAGTGCTTGTGCCAATTTGGCAGCCCGCGCTCCCAGCACCATCCCATAGCCTCTGGCTGGTGCAGTGCTTCCCAGCTCCAGAGTCAGCAAGTTGTGTTTCCTGGTAAAATCCCCACTTGTGGCATCCTGGCAAGCAAGCCCAAAAACTGTAGCCTCGAATAATTTCTAGAGATTAGAACAGATGCAAAACTGGGGAGAGAGTGAGAAAACTGGGGCTTGGATCAGTACTCACAAAGGAAGAGGTTTGGTTTTTACCACCAGAATCCTCCGCTGTAGCCAGCATTGAGGAAAACCCTCCGCCAGTTTTGGATGGGACTGTGCCAGTGGTGCAGACTGGCCGCTTTGCACAGCACTCAGTCTTTGTGTCTGTCAAAGCGTCTTTGGAGGACCCAGGTCCTTTGTACAGGAGTCAGTAGAACACAGTCTGCATTTTTCAGTCCCTGAAGTGCGGCTGACATCTGGGTTGCGGCACAAACTGGAACTCAGTTGGAAAAACACAAGTTTTTCTACTTTTCTAACCTATGTAAATAATCAAAAACTTCCAGACACACCAGTGTTTAAAATACAACTTGATCTTTATGGGAAATAACGGACTGATGTGTTAGTGAATGGAGTTTTAAAGTAAGTGTGTGTGTGTGTGTGTGTAAGCTTTTGCTTGCAATTCCTTTGAGAGAATATTTCTTACATCTGCTTCTGCTCAGCTTCCAGGGAGCTGAGCTGCAGCGGCCGCTGGAGGTCACTGCCTCTGTGCGCTTTCAGACTGCACCGTCTGTCACAAGGCAAGTAACTTCATCTCCATTTATACATATTTTCCAGCAGCAAGAAATGGAATTAAAGTGATTTTATGGGGGACAGCTGAGAGGGACAGTCTAGGACCAAAGTTACAAAGAGCTGCTTCCAGAGCAGTGGGTTTAATTTTTATTTTCTAATTGCACTGTACTCTTTTGCAGCCATCATCCTTTGTCAGACCAGTAGGAATTGTTTCTAAAAAGACAGAAGGATCAGGGAGCTCCAGGGTTAATGTAGCCAAGAGGGATCCCTGCAGCACAGGTTCCCACTGGGAACTGCCCAGCAGCAGCAGCCCGGAGCTCAGCAGGGGCAAGTTTAAATCTTGGGCAGAATTTGCATCTGTTGGAAGTTTAGTGCTGGTGCAGCCATCAGTGTTCAAAGGAGCGTGGGTGTTCCTGTGTTAGGCTTTGGTTCTTGCCGCAACAGCAGGTCAGAGGTTCCTTTGGTGCTTGCAAACCCCCTGACTGACAGTATCATTGATAATGCTGTCGCTGGTCTGTGAGGCACAGTCTTGGTTTTTCACGAGGGTGTGATTTCAGGAGAGGGTGTGATTTCAGGACGGTGGCAGCGGTGCCTTCAGAGCTGTTAACTTGCTCATACCAGTATTCCAGCAGCTCCGCCCTGCCTTGTCTCCCTTTAAAATCTGTAGCTAATTAACCCGAAACCCAAACCACATTCTTTCTATGTGGATGAATCATTCGGAGGCCATAGGCAATGACCAGCTTTATGCTAAATCTTCCTCTTTCATGTGGGTGAGACACGGCTGATGGTTCCCATACGTGCATCTGAGATTCATCCCCAAGCCAGATGCTTGAGGACAAACACGCACAAAGGATATTGGCTCTGCAGTGTGCTCTGACAGTGGGAATGTGCTGTTTTCTGCCTTTCCCTTTCCTCACCCCTGTGACTCAAATCCGGTTTAATTTCTCATCCCAGCAATGGGGCCAGCCCAGGGCTCCGCAGACAAGGGACGTGGGGCCTGTCCTTGTGTGGTGCCTGCATTGTTTGCAGCTTCTGGGCCCGTGGGATCTGGCAGAGGATAAAAGCCAAACCCTCTCGGAGCTGGCAGTGCTGGAGCGTGCGACGCACGGTTCCTGGCTCTGGGACAGTGTCTTATGCACAGGAGGCTCAAACAGGGCAGGGATCGCTTTGTTACGGGACTCTGGTACACAGGAGCATGAAAAATCCTCGCTGAGCAGGGCAACGTAGATGTGCCTGTCCCACGGCAGAGCAGCAGTCGGTGCCTTTTCATGGTGTGGGGCGCAGCGTGTCGCTGGACCTGGACCCATCCCGGGTGACTGTGTGTGATATGCAGATCAGTCAGGGGATTTCAGACAGGGGACATGTGTAATGTCCTTTCTTCCCTTCTAGAACATTTGAAGTCACGGACAAAAACCACACTGTAGGGTGTAGTTAGTTAGTTAGTGTTTTGTTTTTCCTGGGCTGCCGTGAATTGTCATTGTGACAGCAGCGTGTATGCCAGTTCCTTGCTAGATGTGTGCTGGGTGCACTGCAGAACATTTCAAGGATCCATATCCAATCTTAGCCAGAAAAGGGAATTTCTCAGTTAATGCTGTTCTGTTTTTTTTGTGACTAACAGCACTGGCCATCCATGGCGGAGAAGGGGAAAAGGCTATGGGCTGCCTTGGTATACCAGCAGCACCTACGAACACAAGAACCAGTATAGTTCACTGAAAACCATCGTGGGCTGTGTATCTTGTGGCCAGGAGGGAGGTGGGTCAGTCTAATGCTGTATTTCTCTGGCTGGCGTTGAGGAGACTTTCAGGCTTTGTGTGAGAAGAGGAACATCGCATGGGCGAGCGATGTCACACTCAGATTGTTTTGGCTTTGAGCCTAGCGATGCCCATATGTGTTGCCTCTTATAGATGTGATCGTGGGCTGGGGTCTAGCTGGAGCAGAGCAGCCACGAAGTGGGGTTCTGGGGTAGGAAGAGAGGCCTAGGTTTGAGCTATGTTGAGGTACTAAATTCGTTCTATTAATTCAGGAGGATTTCTGTCCCAGTAACCAAATTAACCCTTAAACCAAATTCACCTGCAGCCCAGTTGGCCAAAATCTTCTGGCCCCTGCACTGAAGCAGTGAGTGGATCAATGCATGGAAATGTCAAACTGGGAAAACAGGTCTGTTGGGACAAAGTCAAGCATGCAAGAGTAAAAGGTGTCTAGCTTTCCCCAAGGGTGCTCCCCACTGTGCCGGGAGCTGGTTCCTGCCAGGAGGAGGTGGAGTTGGAGGGACAGCGCGGGGCTTTCTGCCAGATGAAGGAGGATGAAGGCAATGAAATGCAGCTCTGGCTGTCTTTGTTGCCAGAAGTGGGGAGCCACTGCAGAGCAGCCAAGCCCAGGTGCGCTTGAAGTGCTGGTTTTCCCTGAGAGGTAGTTAGCTGTAAGTATAGTTTGGAATAAGGCAACAATTCACAGACGTTTGCAAAAGCTTCGGCAGCAGGGCCGCTCGCTCCCTGAGCTGAAAATGCCGTGAGTGTGGCTCAGATAACAGCCCAGCGCCAGGAGCAGGAGCCAGACGGAGACCCACAGTGCTGGAAGCAACTTTGTCCCTGGTGCAAAAGGCGGATGTGGCTGGGAGCCAACCTCTTATTGCTTGGCAGCATAAATAAAACAGCTGCTGCTGAAATGGCCATGAATGAAACCTCCGCTCCTCTGACTTGCTGAGCGAAGTCGGACTTTGTCCGACCCTCAGGAATAGATGTAGGTAGAATAAAGGTGAACAGGGATGGAGATGCTTCCTGCTGGTTTCTAGTCCCAGCCGTGTCCTGTGCTGTGACTTTCCCCTGCCCTGCAAGCACGCTTGCCTGCCTGCACTCGCATGTGCGAGGCATGGCCAAAGTAGGAGCTGCCCCACTGCTGCCTGTGGAGCTCCGGGCTAGCTTTGCTGGGCAGGCTCTGGGCTCCTCTCCCTGCAGCCTGGTACACAAGCCTCTTGGATCCAGTCACTGATGGAGGCAGCACAGCAAGGGTAAATAAAAAAAGGCCCAGCTGGGAGACTGCAAATGGCAGAGGCATCAGAAAACAGGATGGAAATTAAGTCAATTTATCTGCTTCAGCCACCAGCAGCAGGGCAGCTTGCTTCCTTCCAGTCTTGCCAGTTCTTGCCTATACTAGCAGCTAGGAAGGGTTGTGACATTGATTTATTTAACTCCGGAACAGAATAATGGATCACACCCAAACCGTGCTTCTGTGGCGAGACGGTTGGTTGTACCTTCAGTGCCTGTTTCCTCTGACCGTGCAGATTCCTGTCTCCTACCTCCCACCCTTACCAGAGCTTTTCCTTCCCAACCACTGCCCCCACCATCACCTGCAGCAGGGCCCGGGGCGCGCAGCCCTCAGGGAGAGACATGGCAGCACTTTCCTCCATTCCTTTTGGCAGTGAGGAAACCCAGCTCGCTAGAGATGACCAGGGTGAGGGCGGAGAATAGCTTCATCCTTGGAGTTTTAAACAGATTGGTGTGTCCTTTGAAGCTGGGAGGCAGTACAGGTCCTGAGCTTTCCTAAGTCCTGAGTTACAAAGACAGGAAGATCTGAGCCCTCTCTAGCCGATGAAGGTTTGGACTCTTAAGCAGGGATTGCTCTTCGCTATTTTGCTAAACATTAGTTCAAGTGTGGGCTGGGAAAACTTGCAGGTTTAGCATATAGGACAGGCAAGGGACATGGTGGATTTTATTAAGATTTATTGAAGCAGCTCCAGGCTGAGTAATAAACACACACAACTGCTGTATAAAAAAAAAATAAGGTACAGAACCAGCCCCTGGGCAAAGTGCTGTCGCGTGTTTAGGCATTTCAGGCAACTGCCTCTGGTGCCGCCTGCATTCCAAATCACAGCAGACAGCAGCACAGCCCAGAGCCTCGACCAGCTACTCAGGAGCTTCCTTTGTCCTTTCTAGTAAATATCACTTAAACCAAAATATTCCATAAGAAGTCAAAAATATTCCCCTGGTTCCTGCTCTGAGATCACAAGAGTTAGGAGAAAACTTGGAAACCTTTTGCCGCCCCAAGGGACAGCACAAGCTGCCAGCCCGAGGAGGTCCCTCCGCGCTTGTCCCCTCCCTGCTCTGAATGAAGGGGATTTACAGCAGCAGTTCAAAGCCAAAGCCGGGCTGCCCTGGGCCCTGCTGACACTAACGAGATCCACGCAAGGGCTGGCATCCAGATCACACACTTGCTAGGAAGGAGGAGGGTCTTCAGTCTGGATCCTCAGTGAAGTGAGACACTGGCAAAATCAAGTGTGAAGCCTGGAGTGCAGAAAAAAATATTGTGAGACCATTGTGCAGCAAACCCAGAAACACTCCCCAGGCCTCAAAACCCCGAACGCTGTTACCGTGGAGTGACTGCTGTGTATTTTCCCCCTACATCAGGACTTTCCCATAGGCATCACAGGATATTTTATTACATTTAACAAGTCCATTGGGGTAGTACATCTATTGCGAGGGGAAAAGAAAAACCTGCAGGGATCTGTGATTCACTGGCATCTTTTCTGCCAACAGCCTTCAGAAAGGTTTAACTCCAGTTGCGAATTTTTAAAAAGTTAATCACTGTGTAGCAAGAAAGAAATAGCATGAAAGGGACACCAGAGAATAATTACAAGTGGAGAAACCCTGTGTTTATATGTAGACAGGACTTGTCTTACAAATGCAATTACCAACCACTCTAGGACTAAATCCCAGCTGTGATCTTATTCTGGCCCCAGCTCACATCCCTCACATCCCACAAGACATTTGGGTGCCACAAGCAGATTAACCGTGGCACCAGAAGCAGGCTGCTGTGCTAAAAGCAGCAGCCAGTCCCCCATGGCACCGCGCGGTCTCCCCCAGCTCCTGCAGCCAGCCTGCCTCTTAACATAACCATCGGCTCCACGAGTTTTCTGTACCAGGGAGGACACCCAATCCTCCTCGCAGAGAGCATTCCCCGAAATCTTTGCATAGGCCAAGACTCAGTGGAAGGGCTAGGATGCCAGGTTAAGTGTCTTGTTATTTATACTGATCTTCTCCCCGCAGCGTTTCAGCACCTAAAGAGACAACCTCCCTCTCCTGCAGGGTTTTAGATCCCAAACTACCAGCCTGGAAGCACCTTCTGGACCCGGTGCTCACACAAGGCTGTTCTCCAGGACAACTCCAATCCAGATCCACGTGCATCTGCCCCTCGGGGTTTAACCCTTGTGCAGCGCCAAGTTATATAGGGGAGCTCTGGGTTGATCTGCAACTATTTACCTTCCAGGTTCTTCGCCACACCGTGACTCAGGCAGACAGGTACTTCCAGGTGCTGACAAAGGCGGTGGGGATGAGGGAATAGGGCACCGTCGTGACGCTGCTCCAGGTGTCGGACGACGGATCGTAGCAGTCCAGCGTTTTGCAGCGCTGAGCCCCGCAGTAGCCCCCCACCACGTACAGTCTGTTACCCGACGTAACGGCGCGGCAGCTGATGCGCTTGGCGGTGACGTCCCCGAATTTGGACCACTGGTAGGTGTCACTGTGGAAGCGGTAAGCGGAGCTGGCGGAGAACTCCGTGTCCCCCCCGATGACGATGATGTGGCTGCCCACCACGGCGGCGGCCGTGTATCGCCAGGGCTGGGGGCAGCTGGTGGGCACCGTCCAGCGGTTCTGGCAGGGGTCGAAGCACTGCACCTTGGGCAGCTTCTCCTGGTTGGCGCTGGTGCCACCGAAAACGAAGAGCTTCATCTTGGCTCCCACCACGGCGGCGTTGCTTACGCCTTCTCGGAGAGGAGCCACCAAGGACCATTTGTCCAGCTGTGGGTCGTAGTGTTCGACTTGCTTCAGCGAAACGGAGGGGGAGGCCGGGAAGGCCCCGCTCACAGCGGTGTGACCCCCCACCACGTACAGACAGTGGTCCAGCTCAGCGGAGCCGTGGCCAAACCGCGCCACCAGCATGGGAGCAGCTTTCGCCCACTCGTCGTGGAGGGTGTCATAAACCCAGACGTCTCTGGAAGCGCCGTTCTCGGAGCCTTTGCCGCCGGTGATGTACACTTTGCACCCGATGGCGCAGGCACTGCACTCTTTACGAGGGCTTGGGATGTCGGCACGAGGAATGATCTCGCTGGTTTTATGATCCAGCATGTAAATCTTGTCACACATGAAGGTCTGGCCACCGAGCAGCAGCAGGGCCTGGCTGACCTTGCGGGGTCGGGCGCAGCACCCCGTCACAAGGCCGTCATTTTGCAGGATCTTCATTTTGCATCGTACGGCATCGGCCACAATCTCTTCCCCCAGCTTGTGGCTGGTCACCAGCTTCTCACAGGCCACTTGCTTCCGCAGGTAGGACTCGGGCAGAAGGGCCAGGCGGACGGAGCGCAGCAGCTCTGGCAGAACTTCATGACGTCGGGGCAAATCGTACCGGATCCAACCTATAACGGCCTCGTAGACCAACGTCTCATCCTCTACTTCCAGCTCTTCACTCTCCACCAGCTCCAGCAGCTTGTCTTTGGGCAGCCGGAGGAAGTCTTCGGTCTTGCAGAGCGAGGTGAAGTTGGCCAGCGCCATCCTCCAGGACAGCTCCAGCAGCCGCTCGCAGCAGTGGGCATCGGACAGCAACAACATGTTCAAACAATTCCCAGGGTAGAGATTCTTCTCCAGGAAGTCGGCCGAAGCATCCCGAATATCCTGAAACTGCAACATGTCCCCAGCCTCCAGCAAGGACTCCGCGTTCTCCTCATTAATCAGCACCCGGGCCGAGTAGGCGTAATCCAACAGCAGCTCCAGCACCTCGGGGTGGAGGGAGTCGTGGAAGTTGACTTCGGCGTCTCGGCTCTCTTTCAAGCCCCCGCTGAACATAGCGTCGAAGTAGCGGCTGCAGGAGGCCAGGACGGCCCGGTGGCAGTGGAAGGTCTGGTTCCCGGCTCGCAGCACCGCGTCGGTGAAGAGGTGCCGCTTGCGGAGCAGGTTGAGGTGGGTGAGGAGGCTGTCGGCATGGCCCGGTTTGTGAAAGAGGTGGATGTTCATGGAGCCAGAGCTGGAGCGAGATTTGCGGTTCTCGTGGCTGCTGACGGACATGGTGCTGAGCCTGCTCTGCGAGGGCAAACGGGAGTCAGCAGGGACGAGCCCCGTGGCACCGGGAGCGCGGGGGGGCGGGGGGGGGGGGGTGTCCCGCGGCGGTGGGGCTCGCCCAGTGCAAACCGGAACGGGGCACCGGGCGGTCGCGGGCCAAACGCCGGTGCAGAGAACGGCTCCGCCGGGCCCCGCGTAGAATCGGGGGAGTGAAAGGGGGGGGGGGGGTCCCGATGTGCAGTTCTGGTGCTGCCCGACGCAGGCGTTGCCCGCTCCCGGTGCCCCCGCGCTCCCCGCGACACCCTCTCCCGGTGCCGCCTTCCCCCGGTGCACCCCGCCCCCGGTGCCCCCCAGCTCCCGCACCCCCCGCTCCCGGTGCTGCACACCCCCGCTCTTGGTGCCGGTGCCCCCCCCCTTCCCGGTGCTGCACACCCCCGCTCTCGGTGCCGGTGCCCCCCCGCTCCCGGTGCTGCCCACGCTCGGTCCCGGTGCCCCCCCTCTCCCGGTGCTGCACACCCCCGCTCTCGGTGCTGGTACCCCCCCGCTCCTGGTGGTGCCCAACCCCGGTGCCGGTGCCCCCCTCTCCCGCCTCCCGCGCTCACCCGCCGCTCGCCGCCCGTTCTGCCGCCGCGCCCCGCCGCCGCGTGGCCCCCGCGCCGCCGGCCCCGCCCCTCCCGCGGCGGAACAGCCAATCACCGCCCTCCTCCGCGCT
Organism: Tyto alba; assembly: GCF_018691265.1. NCBI lineage: Eukaryota > Metazoa > Chordata > Aves > Strigiformes > Tytonidae > Tyto > Tyto alba. The sequence goes on along the minus strand of NW_024881293.1, from coordinate 11,957,837 downwards.
CTTTTGTGAATGGGAGCCGGGGCCGGCCGTGCGCATGCGCCGCCCCTTAACCCTTTCCTGGCTGCCGCCGGCGGGTCCCTCCGTCCCCCCTTTTCCCAGCGCTGCTCCCCCCGAACCGAAGCAGCTTACTCGGGGCAGGAGCACCGCTCCCTCCCGCAGCAAGGCTTCGGCAGCCGAAAGGGGGATGGTAGGGCAGCCCTGACGCTCATAAAGCCCGGCCGGAACTTTGGCCGCGGAGCCACGCTGCCATAAATGGGCGATAAAAGCAAAAATCCGGGGTCTGGGCTGGAAGCGGCAGCTCAGCCTTTAGCTCCCGGCTTGCTGACAAAGGGAGGTCACGGCCCGAACAAACTATCCCTGCTCAGCAAATGTTCTCCTGCATGGGGCAGAGCAGGAGCTGAGTTGGGCTTAAGGCCGCAGCAGAAAAGAGGAGAAAAAACAAAACAAACAAAAAAAAAAGAAAAAAAAAAAAAAAGACAGATTTTGAGAGGATTGGGGTGGGGGCTTGGACTAAGAAAGAGCGAATGCTGGTCTGGCCAGTCAGCAGCCACCATCGATGTTTAAATATTGTGTGTCAGGAGGGACCAAAACCCCTCTACGGAAAAATAGGAATTTCAGAAATTCTTAAGTACCAGATTTTGCATTATCTTTGCACATTTCAGTTTGTCCGGCGCTTCACCGGCTGTGATTTAAAAATCACTCCATGAGGAAGGGGATAAAGCAAGCACATTTAGAGCGGTTTACAGCAACCTTTCTTTATGTTAAAATGAAAAACATGGTTTAGAGTTTTACTAATTTGGTATCAGAGGTGTGTATATTTAATTGCTATAGTTCCACCTTGTCCCACACTGAGTAGGCGAGAGTGTTCAGAAGGAATGGATTCATGGGGTTAAGAATACAAAGAGATAGAATCTGATTTCTGATTAAAACCCCACCAAATTGCAGCAGGAGCCACCGCAGCTGGTGACAGGACGAGGCAGCAGCTACAGCTGTCCCCAACGCCAGGCCCCGGGCTCTTCAGGCACAAGACCTGTGGCATGAGTAGAGGCAAAAGGAGTCTTTTCCAGCTAAACCTGTACCAAAACTGGTAAATCTGACACCAAATTCTGAGCACAATGAGGGAGGTGTCTGCTGGGGCACTTGGCAGGGTGAAGGTCCAGATAAACGGCGAGGACAGGGCGGAGGATGAAGAGTATCAAGACCTCGCTCTGCTCTTTGGACACAGGCAGGAGAGTTTCCAGTGTCAGTGCCAAAACCAGCAACAACAACAACAAAAGAGATCAAACCTCCTGGATGTGTGATGGGCACCGTACTGCGTCCCAGGGAGCACAAGCACCACGCAGGCTGAGCGGGATTGTTTTCAAAAGATGCATTTCCATGACAGTCAGTCAGGTGCTCTAAATTATTTCGGGAGAAGGAAAGCTGATAACAGATGGGGAGCTGCAGCCAACGCAGCACAAACGTTTTCTGTTGCCTAGGCACGGCTCAGAGCTTTCTAGAACCAGATAAAAGAACATTGGCCCAGTTATCTGAGGGACTGATCACTCAAGGCCACCTTTGAAGTATTTGTCTCATTTATTATTGGTACCGCCTAGAAATATAACTATAAAACTCATCTTGGCATTGGTTTGATTGGTCCTTTGAAAGGTGATTAATAAATTTGCTGTTTTTTAAAAAAAAAGTCTGTTGGCTGCTGCTGGAGCCTGGTGGAAGAGCTCCACCCGGTGGCATTCCATAAAGGCACGGCTGGAGGCTGAGCGCTGCCTCTTGTTTCCCCCAGGAAGTCTCAACTTTCAGTATTTCCCCTTAAGATGAGCAACACAGCCCAGAAGAAAGCCTCTCGAGGAACTGTGAACAGTTGCTGTTCCTTTCCCATTTCCCCTCAAAACACAACAGTCACAGCCACAATAACCGCTTGCTCCTCTCCGTGCTTGGGGCACCTGCTCCGGGCTCAAACACCAAAATATCTGATGGAGAAAGTTCCCTGATACCAGTCACCCCTCCCTGGTTCAGACAAGGCACCGAGACCAGAGGAGTTTTGTGCGACAGAACCATGGCCTCTTCCCCGCCTAACGCTGACTTTGTGCTCTTTTAAATTACTGCATGTGTCTTTTGGGACAGAGGAAGGAAGAATGGAAGTGACTTTTCCCCTCTATTTTCCCAGTCTTAGGAGATTTCTTGATTTTCAGAGGGTTCACCTGAAAGATTTCTCTGATGAAGAGTGATAAAACTTGTTAGCCGCAAACAATCCTCTCTGTAATAGACATCTTGACTACAGTCCCAATTACAGGATGTGTGAAATTACAACCAAAAACACCCAGGCATGTTAAAATACACCCTGCCTCACACTAAAGGCATTTTTGCCGTGTAAAAATTTGCCTCCTGAAGCTTAATTATGTTTTATACAGCTTCAGAATTTCCTCCTCCAGATGACTGGTAGATTCCAATCAGGGAAGATATGGTCCCCAGGAGACCGACTAGCCAGGGAGGAAAGCGGCCAGCCCAAAGGAATCCCGGCGGCAGCCAGTGGATTGCGTTGGAGAGATCTGCTGCGTCTGTGAGGATGCTCAAAACTTCAGCCTTTACTTGGGCTTTTGTTTCCTTTTGACTCTCCTTTGTACTGCTGGAAGCAAAACTAACATTAGTGAAAGCCCATAACGTAATAATAATCAGTGATAGCTCACAGATGAGGGCAGATGTATTGGGGTTAGATTAGCTGTAGAGCCAAGAAGGGGAAATCATACCACTTGTGCTGCCTCAGCTTTCTTCTTAACTGGAACAAGATTCTCAGGGATCTGAAAACAAGACAACAGAGTTATTTTCTCCGCAGTGCCAAGGGGGAGGATTTTTATCTCTTGCATTAAGCGCATCGGTGAGGAAGCGTGCATGCTTCTGCGGCTGAGAGGGTCCTCCATTTTAGCCCGATCACAAGGGGATTCGTTCCCTGTCCCATCCCCTTACCGCAGGATGCCCAGGAGCAGGGAGAAAGCCCAGAGCACTGTGCTCAGCGTCCACCAGTTCCGCGAGCCGAGGCGGACAACACCGGCGTCCGCTGCCCAGGCGATGTGCTCGCAGGGATAGTAGAGCTGGTTGGCCAGGTTGCAGAGCACCGACAGCGCCCGCACCAAAGTGTCCTCATCCTGCGGGGAGCACGGGGGACACGACACACCTTGGCGCTGGTGGGGCGGGGGGGGGAGGCCACCGCTGCTCCCCACGGCCCTGCGCTCACCTTAGGGCCCAGCCCGTAGCTGCAGCTGTAGCTGAGCATGGCGAAGTCGTCGAAGAGGCGGAGGGCGGTGCGGCAGGCGCTCAGCTGGGCCGACACGGCCAGGAGGCTCCCGGGCAGCCCGGATGGCGAGGCCTGAGGCCCGGCCAGCGCTCCGCCCGCCAGCTGACAGCCATAGCAAAGCGCACGGACCTGCGGAGGCACAACCCGGTGAGAGCCCGGCCGTCCCGGCCGCTCAAGGACCCTGCCGGGCCGCTCCCCGCCCACTCACCACCCGGTCGCGGCCGCGGTAGGTCTCCAGCACAGCGACTAGGCCGCGGAAGGCGCCCGCCGCCATAGCAACGGCTTCCCGGATGTGCCGCCGGCGGCGCGGGGCTTGCCGGGAAGGTGGCGGAGCCGTCGCCATGGCGACGCGGCCCGGTACCCAAACCGCGGCCTTTCGGTGATGGCGGCGGCGGCGGCGGCAGCGATCCCGGCCCCGCTCACCGGCCTCGCCTTCCTGAAGGCATCGCACATTCAGCTGGGGGCTGACCGCTGGACGCCGCGCAGCGCCCGGCGACCATTTTCTCACAGCCAGTTCCCCCCACTCTGGGGGGTTTACCGGCCGGCGCCGGCCCCGCCGCCCCGCAGCGAGTGGGCGCTGAGGGCGGCTGGGGGTGACGGCGGGGGAACCTGCTCGGAAACTCGCCTGGCGTTTCCAGAGAGGCCCCTGCAGCGGGTGGCCCCCGTTGTTCGCCCGGAGCCACGGCTCCGCATGCACACAGACCCCCGCATCCGCGTCCTCGCCTCGGCGACGAGGGAGAGCTTCCCCTGGCCACACGCCCCCCTTCAGACACCCCCCCGGCCCACGGCCGAGAAATGGAAGGATGACGTTCCATGTGGCGACAGAGAGAAAATAAGGCTCCCTCCATCCCTCTACGCCTTTTCATACCCAGCGTGGGAAATCCAGCCTGCCGCCAGGCCATGGCACTCGCACTGGGGTGAGCTGTTTTAAGGGCTGATGTGTCCCCAGCAGACCTTCCTGGCACCAGGGCTTGGCTCAGAGTCCTGCTGTGAAAAATTAAAGCTGTTAGAACTATTAGGATATTTTGCCTTCTCTTTATATAGCTGAGTAAATCAATCCGATGCTCATAAAACAGGTTAATAGCACTAACTAGAGCCACTCGCTAGCCGAGCTTTTTGCTGCGCAGCCTTTCCAGCTGTCTTTAACACTTGCTGTATCCCCAGATGCTGCAGTTTTCACCCCAGAGCTGCATCACTTCTGAGGCACCACATCCATGTTCTGCAGTGTTGCAACTCACTGCAACCCGGTGTCAGTTGTTTTGCCATTTCACTACACAAAACAGATTCAGTAGTATTGAAATACTAAAAGAGCAGCTGCCTCAAAATTGTAGCTTCAATATCATTAATATTTCCTTATAAGGGTAAACAGAGCATTTTTAAAAATAACACCATTCATTCTCCCTTCTGGCTGTTTGGCAGGATGTGTTCCTACTATTAAAGGGGATGGACAGTCCTATTACCACACTTCTTATCAAGCACAGTTTAAAGGTGAATGGAGTCCACCTGCAAAGCCCAGTGAAAAGGTAACAGCATGATTTTGGGGACGACCAAGATACAGTCAAAGGGCAGCATGTTCCCATGTTGAATTCCATCCTGAAAGGGGTGGGATCCGTGCAAGTGAAAACCAGATGAATGGAAAGACAGAGCAGGGAGACAAAGGAATTATGCTTTAAGTGGCTGTTCTGTAGCTCTCTTGGCTTCCCTTCAGCACATGTCTACTATTACATTTGGGGATCCCAGAAGCAGTGGATCTATGAGTGAGCAGAAACATGCCTACAGTGCCCCGGACAAGCGGAGACACAGGTATCAGCAGGAGAACCTGATGGGCATCCCTAGGAACTGCTCTTTCTGATGAACTTTGCTAGTTAAGCAGCTCATATCTGGTATCTCGCAGGGTCTATGACAAGGAACGTGCTGCCTCCCATATCCACCACACAAACATGCAGCTGGGGGACGGTTGCATCAGATTCTCCACCTCAACGTCAGAGCTCTTCCCAGTGCACAATCTAGGTAGGGTAGGTCTGTGACACAGAGGCCACATGTACAGACCACTACTGGGGTTTATAATGAGCTGAACAGTAGGTTTTATCATTTGGTTTTAGTGTAGTAATTAAAGATACAGTGCATTCATATGATATGTATATAATTTGATATTTTGAATAGTTTTTACATACTCAGCACCAGTGTCGTCACTGTGAGGCTCCCTTTCATCCTCACTCCACTTCCCCAGCAGGTTAAATCGCTGTATTCATTCCTGTGCTCTACTGCACAAGGAGAAACTGTTGTAGGTATAAATTGTTCAGAGACTGAGGCACTCTAATATCCTTCACTTTTGCTTTTGCCAGAGCCTGTAACTACCGCTCATCCAAACAGATATGCCTCATCCATCCCCAGAGGCGACGAGGACCCTGAGAGAAATCAAGCATTGGCCAGCACTACTACTACACAGCTCTCCTACCCAGAGGTCTGTTTCCAGCTTTGCTGTGCGGGTGTTTCTCTGGTGGAGACCCTCTCTTCTTTTACTCACGCTGCTCTGGTGCCTAAAGCCGATGTCCTCTTCTCTTCTCCCCTCCCCACACCACGTGGCAGCGCTGGACACTGGGCTGTGTAGGGTGCTAATGTGCAATAGGGCGCCTTTTCCAGCCACAGCCTGTTTCTGTTAAAGCAGCTCTTGTCCTCCAGACTGACAGGTGGAACCTCGCACCGAAGCCTGACTCACTACTTCAGAAACATCAAAGCAATGTCTGCTTGGGAGATGAGTGTTCAGGATCCAGTTTCTTCAGCACAACGCAGCAGGCAGACTATCAGCCACCCTGCCAGGGCCAGAGGGTGATGGCAGACAGCAGGAGCCACCGCGAGAGCCACGTCCCCTTCACCTATCACAGTAAGGCCGTGTTGCTCAGACCGTGGTGGTGCTGTATGAAGCCTGCTGAGGTTCTCCTGGCTCTTTGCAAGGGGCAGAGGTGCCTGGTGCTCTGGGGAAGGAGGCAGCACGGACATCTCGAGTTGGAGATGGCAGGGAGGCGCTGGTGCAGCATCGTGTCTTCAGTAAAATGAGACTGTTACCCCAAAACCAGGCAGGACAGCCATGCCTACTGCTGCTGGTTCTCACAGCGGCTCCTAATCTCAGGAGAGATTTCACCTTCCCAGATGCCATCTCACTCACTCTGATGCCTGTGCCAGCCATAGGCATTCACTGCCATCACACGGCAATTCAGGTGTTGTGAAAGACTTCTAAGACATGAACCAGTGGCTCGATCTTTCTCCCTTGCTACATTTGTTTTTAGAAGTTGTTTTGCATTTGTATTTGGGAGGAAGGAGAGGATTTCAATCAAAAGCTGTGCTTATGCAACCTCAGGAAGGGATGTGGTTAGAGCTGGTCATGGAAGGCATTAAGAAAATCCTCCTCTGACGTTGCCTCCTGTTTCTGATGGCCAGTACTCTGCAGCTAAAAGAGAGGTCCTTTCATACCATGTATCTGGTTTTAAGCCATTTATTTTACTAAATGTGGAACAGATCATAGTTGAATTGATCTCTTCCTCGGCCTCAACCTTCTGGAGTAGCTCCATAACTAGCATATGGAGTGATATTCCTGTAACTGCCATGTGAATTTCTTTATTTACCTCCTCACCCTGAGAATTGTTTTCTGTCTGGGCAAAGGTTTTCAGCAAAGTGCTGACGGCAAAGCCTGTCTTTTCCTCTCGTTAATGGAAATGCATGCAGATCTGTGACTGCAAGTCAAACTGCAAAGCTTTTCTGGTGTTGCCTCCTAATTTACTGGCTTGAATTTAATTTTTATTTCAATTCCATCTGTCAGCAGATGAAAGTTCTGTCACAACCACGCAGGCCATGCTGGTCCCACACAGACAGCAGAAACAACGACTCTCCAAAGACATGCTACAGCAGGTACAGCCTTAATAGGCTTGGATTTACCACGGGGCAGCTTGGGGAAGCGGGATTATACCAAGTGAAGCTGTAGCCTGCCCATTAACATCATCAGTTTTGGTGTTGTTAGCTCTTGAGCGACTTGAGATGGGACAGCCGCGCAGCAAATCCTGTCTGCCTCCAGTCTCAAGTAAATGCTCTGTGGGGAGCAGAGTTGTAGCTGAAGAAAAAATCTTTGAAGGGACAGGCAACCAAATTCCTAAACCAAGGAACATTGGAGGGAGGAGGAAGGTGATTCTGGTCCCTCACAGAGGATCAAAGGAGGAAGACTGGCATGGCTAGAGGCATCCAGCCAGGGTAAAGGTCTGCACCATCAGCAGAGAAGGCTGTGAATCTGCCAGAGAGGGAGAATGCAGGCTGGCACAGACTGCAGCTGCCTGGTGGGGTGACCCCTCAGGTAGCAACACAGAGCTGAGATGTAGGGGCTGTCAGGTTCCACATTACCACCCGCCCCTGCCCCATGTGCTGAAAGCTTTCCTCTCTCCTCAGATCAAATGCTCACACCTGGGGCTGCCCTGGAGGGCGCAGGACCTCTTCAGGACTGAGCAGAAAGATGAGTTCACACCCAAGTCCAGAGGCCCAGCAGAAATCCAAAAGGCAAACTCCCAAGTGAGCCGTGTCCCCCTGGGGAACCTGAAAAAATACTGTCCCCAGAGGAAGGTGATCTTCGCACGGTGATGTTCTCCCAGCTTCAGTGACCACCCAGCCCTTGCTACCCACCGCGGACTGCCTACACCTCATGTTACCCGTTAGCAGTCCTAGCACCCTGCTCTTACCCTGTCTGGGTGTTATTACAGGGAACATTTATTTCTCAGATTTAATGAGGACACAAGAAGGTGGTGTGACAGCAAGAATAAACACTGGGAGATTAGCCCAGAGACATGGGTGACACATCTCTCGGGATTGCGAGACCCACTGAGTGCCTCTAAGGCAGGCGCTGGGGCAGGAGGAAGCAGATGGGGTAGGGGGAAGCTCAGAGAAAGGGCAAGAGATCAGTAGCAAAGTGAGAGGCACTGTCAGGGCTGTGTGGGGGCTGGAATATTCCCTTATTATCTGTTTGGATTTTGGTGTCAAGGCCTGAAACCAAAGGTCAGTGAACAGTAGGGCAGAGAGGTAGCTCTCCCCAGCTTATGAGTGGGCTGTTTTCCTAGAGGTGAGCTGTGTATTTTTGTTGAGCTGATAACTTGCATGGGTTTCCTGAATGCTGAGCTTGCACTATCTCTGTTTGGGATACAGGTATTTTGAAGATGGATCAGTGTGGGCCCATCTGCCCCCTCCCTGGGGAGGCTGAGTGATCCAGGTCAGCTGCTGCCTTGCCACAGCTGCCACTTTGCAGGCTCTGGTCATCCTTTTGGTGCAGACGGGTCTGATTCATGTGTGCTGTGAGCCAGCACCGAAGCATTTGAGCACGAATTACTAAACCATTTAAAACTGCTGCAGTTTGTGTGTGAACAGGGGCTGGGCCCATGAGCCCTCATGCTTTCCTCTTGGGATTTGACTCTACCTCTTTCAGGAAAGGGACAGTCTTTGCTCCACGCGTACTGCAAAGAAACCACATATTCCAGTCTTGCAAATGCACACAGGCACCTCACAGTATCTCACACTGGTATGTTGCAAACACCTCAATTCAAACACCTAAATTAAATCATTTGGTGTAGTAACAGGGTCTTGCATCTGCTACAGGTATGCCCCATTACTTTTATGTGACCCTGAGGTAGCACTGTCACCTGTGCTACTGCAGAAACAGGCACGCTTCACTGGGGATAAGTGGTGAACATCACCCTTTTGGTGGAACCAGCTGGCTGGGGAACTGTTGCTGGGAGGTCCCTGTGGTTATTCACTTTCTTTTTCATGTGGATTTTGATGCAACTTCAGACACAGAAAGTAAACTGGCTTTCGGGGTAAGGGTCTTTGCTTTCTAAACTCCTCTCCCACCCCTTCCAGCAATGCCCCAGGAGTGCCCCAGCTGGCAAGGCCAAGCAGGCTTTCTTCAATTCCCCCAGCTACAGGAAATCTGCCCCAGCATGGCTGGTGGTGTGTGACACCCCTCCCTGCCGACGGAGCCACCAGCACGTACCGGTTGCACGTCAACAGTGTCTGTGACTCAGAGATAAGATGAAGTCATGTTACTTCTCGATTGGTTTAAAAACATGTCACTTGTCTCCGCAGCCCCATCCTTGGCACGGCATCGGCCTCACACACGTGAGGTCAACGCTAAAGCATCACTGCAAAACAGGGGCTTGGTCCAACCCTGGGGAAGATTAGGCCTGCAGGGTTGGGCCAGTTAGGAGCAGGGATAAATTAGGGGATTTTGGTGTAGCCTTTGCTCTTTCCTCCCCTCCCTGGAGGGCTGCGCAGCTGCCTGTCCCGCTCGCCTCAGCCCAGGCGAGGACCAGCCTCCCGGAGCTGCCGGATAAAGCGGGCCGGCAGCGATGCAGCCCCCGGGGTGCCTGCGGAGCTTGACGGTGGAGCTGGAGGACAGGCAAGCGCGGGGCGCCTACGGCAGCGGGGAGCTGCTGCACGGCCGGGTGCAGCTGGAGCTACGCGGCGCGCTGCGGCTGCAGGCGCTGGAGGTGTCCGCTCACGGACGCGCCGTCGCGCACTGGCTGGAGAGCCGCAGCGTGGGACTCAACACCGTCTACCGCGACTACACAGCCTACCAGACCTTCCTGTGCCGCCGCTACCAGCTCATCCCCGGTAAGGCTGGGGCATGGGGGTGGTCGGGACCCCCTTGGGCTGCAGGCACCCCCTCCGGGTGAACCTCTGCCCCGACGGGTGCTTGCCAACCCAAGCAGGGTTGTCCCGCTCAGACACCCTCTTCTCACCTTTGCCAAGGGTTTCTCTGCTGCTGGTTTCTAGGAGGCTGCTTGCAAACTCAGGGTGGGTGAGCACAAAAGAACTGTGGCTTTTGTTCTGTTTGCACAAGGAAGTGCAAACAGAAATGTCTGTTCGCAAGTGTGGAAAGAGCACTTAGTAGTTCAGCAAATATTTGTTTTCAGTTTCCTGATGCTGGGACCGCATGCCCAGCTGGCATGTTGCTTAGATCTGCTGCAAGAGGACAAGCCACTTAAATTCTTTGTGTGGTTGAGGTGAAATGATCCAGAGCTGAGGGATATGGGATATCTCAGCCATCCATCCACTCACTGACTCTGTCTCTTCTTATGAAAGTGCATGTCTTTTATCCTCCCCTCCAACGATAGTGTTACAGTCATGGCTCTGTGGCTTTTTCTCCCCCTTTCCCTCCTTCTAATGGCCTCGTTATTGCCTGGGACACAGTGCTATGTGCTGCCCAGCCCTGAAGATGGCCACGGGACTTCACTCCTGCTGAGGGCATTTAATTGTGCCAGTGGCCAAGTGCAACCCAGAAAGTGGTGCCAGCCCTAGCTGGCAAATGTGGAGGTTGCGGGAAGAAACTGGAGTGGTGGAAAGAGAACCTGAGCTGCCTTCCTGAAGGTGTTCTTGTCCCTCGACTGCACTGGGGGGGTGTGTGTGTCATATTCTCAATTTCTTGGTGGCTGTACCTCACCATCTGCCCCAAACACCTGCATTACTCTGGAGTTTCTGTCTTTTGGCAGTGGCTCTTCCGTGCTTTTGCCTAAGGATGGCCCCTTTGCGGCTGCAGCTGTGCTCAGTGTCCTGATTACAATTAAGGACATGGGAGAAGCCCTTGCCCTGAACTCCAGCTGAGAACGTCCTGAGCACTTGGTCACTGCAGTGTTTGGACGGTGGCCGCGTTAGCTGTAAGGTTACAGGGTGAGTTTTATTCCCCATTATGCCTGCAGTGAGTGCCTGTAGGGAAGCCACAAGCTGCTGCGAGCGTGTTTGGATGTTGCTGCTGGGATTGTGTGTGATAGAAGCCCCTGGAGCCGCCTGAGAAAAGGCGCTGGGCCAGGGACTGGAGGAACTGCACGAGCTGCTGGGCCTCGCCAGCACCCTGCGCTCCCGTAGCTTAGAGCTGATGGTTTCTGGCCTGTGCCTGCTGCACAAGGAGAGTTGAACTGGGCTCCTTGGGGAGCAGAGAGCCCCACCAGAACTTGTGGGCTGGGATTTTATTGTCTCTGTCCATACGCATATTCCTTTCTTCTTTGTGAGAGGGACACGGGCATGTGATCATATGAGAGAAAGCCGGGGGCTGTGAAGAAGTGCTGTTCTGCAACCAAAATCGCTTTCTTTGGATCCTGCTGGGACCTGCTCTGTCCCACTGTCCCCAACAGCAGCGTGAGGATCTTCCCAATGTCAGCTGGCGAGAAGCTGCTGAAAACGTGCCATCATCTGAAGGTCCCTGTGACTGCTCCCTTCTTGTTGCTTCTCAATGAGATCAACTGTCTGCGTGGTGTTTAAAAAATGCAGGTTTTGTCATGGTAACAAGGCAGTGCAGAGGAGGGAAGCCAGGCAGAGATAAGAGCCCTCCCTTCTGCTCTCCCCTGAGCTGTGAGTTTATCTGCAGTTTCCTGGCAGGGTGGTGAGCACTGGCACCAGGGTGCTGTGCTAAAAGACAAGAAAAAGGGTGAAAGAAGGATGTTCAGACTGCACGGCAGGGCCATTAAATGTGTATTGTGTGATGATCTTAGATAGGGAGCAGGAAGAGAGGAAAAGATAGGGGTTTGATGGGCAAAGGCAAAGCAAGGAACGCCCTGGGCTCTTCTGCATGAGGTGATGTGAGAGCCTTAGGAAACATAAATGCTTTTTGTGCAGTGATCCCTTCTGTCTGAGGGTCCTGCAGCACTTCCCAGAGGTGTAGGTCCTGCCCCAGTGAGAGGCAAATGTCTAGAAGCCATTTTATTTTCATGGAGACATCCAGGAGAGTTACAGCACGTGGGCTAAGAGCACGTCAGGCTCCTGTTCCATTGCGGGGTGGCCCTTGATCAGCACCTCAACCCTCAGTCATATGCAACACTCGCAAATCCGGCAGGGACGGAGCTTATTCCTTAAGCCGGGAGCATGTGTTTGTGTGCAAGGCTCCGTGTTGTGCCATCTTGTCCCCATATTGGGTCGGGGTAGAGCTGCTGACTCGCCTTTTTTACCTGCTGCATCCCCCTCTCTGGTTTTCCAGGGACCCTTGTGTGGCTCCAGGGTCAGTGGGGAGAAGCCACCAGGTCCCAGCAGCGCGTCAGGGAAGGAGAAGCCCCGTCTGAGCTGGGAAGGGTGTCAGCTCTTGTTGGGACCAGCTTCAGCCCGGCCAGACTCTAGGTGGGGCTGAAGAGTTGGAGATCTTTCCTGCACAGAGCCTGGCCTGGGGTTTTAGTTGGGTTTGGGCGCCCAGGAGCATTCTCGAGTGGAAAGTCCTTGGCCGTGGTCCCACAGGCCCTGCACCTGGAGATCTGGGAAAGAGGAGGGACCCTCTCCCAGCGCTGGGGTTCCAAAGAGGTCAGAGTGGGGCTCCCCACCCCCAACGGAGGCAACGAGGGGTGTTTGTGGACATCTCGTGCAGCTGACACGGGAGGGAGGTTTGCAGAGATTCTCATCCCGTGGGCGAAGGCTGAGTCATGGGCTGAGGGGTGTGTGCTGACAGGCGGGAGGAGGAGGATGCCAAGAGCAGGATGGAGCTGCCTCGGCCCGGCCAAGGCTCTGGTCCCCCTCGAGAGCCCCACCACCTCTAATGTCACCATCCACCGCAACCGGGACACCAGCCACCTTCCCAGAGCTGGCATCACCCGTTAACTCGTGCTGTGACATGCCTTACTTCCTTCTTTCCCTCTCCCGTTGCTGTCAGGCTCCCTTTGCAGTGTTTGCTATGATTCATGTTTGCTTGTGGCAGCAAATGGTCGCTCACATAAAATGAAACACGGTCCCTTTCCCTCGGGGAGGGAGACAATTCCAGTTAGCCTTTGGAGATGGCTAAAGCTTTACAAGGCTTCAGCCCAGCTCATTTTTGGTGGCTGAGATCAACCCAATTCAGCACAGCAGGTCCTGCCCAGCATGGCTGGGAGCAACTCAAAAATCCTCAAAACTTCAGTGGCCAAATGCTGAGTAACATTTCTAATGCCTGTTTTGTCTTATCCCCAGCCCATGCCCGGGGTGGAGAACTCTGGTGCTTTGCAATTGTGACAATCATGATTAGAGTGGAAGTTTCTAAAGCTGCATTAACCCCTTGGGGGTGTGTGTGGATCCCTTTCTCCTCCTTTTTACCACATCTTGGGGCACTGCTAATGGTGATGTGTGCCCTGAGAATCACCAGTTCCCAGGTTTCATGCTTTTACCCCATCTGAGCACCGGCAGCAGCAGCCGCTGACGACAGAGCGAGTCCCCACGCCGTGCCTGCCCACACAGGTGTAATTTGTCGCTAGGTTTTGGAGCAGCACCCCACAAACCCCAGTACGAGCTGGTAACAAACCAGCGCTCGCCTGGTTAAAAAGCTCAGGGAAGATGGTATTGCTCACTCTGTAATTGCACAAGCTGAACGGGAGCCAGTTCTTGATTTCTTAGAAATAAGTGAAGCGATGTCCCAGACCGGTTTTCCCTTCATCGCCAGTTGGCCCGGCCACGCCGCGTGAGGAGCCCAAATCCAGTCGCAGCCTGTTCCGACCCCTGGGAATGATTCTTGGGAAAGGCGGGATGTGGATCCGCATGCGGCCCTCGGCTCCCACCCGCGGGAGCCGGAAGGGAAAGGGGGGGCTGCTGCTCCGAGTGTGAACCCCCCTGGGAACGCGCCGAGCGCGGGACGCAGGATGGGGGTGCTGAGCGGGGTTTTGGGGAGCCCGGCTGGTTATCCCCAGCAGCGCCCAGCCCCGTGAACCACCCCACTCCTGGCCGCGTTCCCGTGGGCTGCTGCGGTCCAAAACACCCTTTGGGATGTCGTGGGGGCTGCTCAAGGAACTGGGGAGCCCCAGCCCAACACCCCCCCACACCCACACCCACGGAGCCGGGAAGGGGAGGGGGCGGCTCGCACATGCTCGCTGCCTTGTTTTGCAGGGGCCGGCGGGGCCGCCCCGTCCCGTCCCGCCCCACCGGGGCCGCCCCCGGGCGCGCCGGGGACTTAAAGCGGGGCGGGAGGCGGCGGGGCCGGGCTGCGCCACGCCACGCGACGCCACGGCACGGCACGGGTGGGGAGCTCGCCATGCTTTTCGATCGGCTCAAACGGTTTTTTATCGTGCTGGAGGGGACGGAACGGGATGCCCCCGCCGCTTTCAGCCCCGGGCAGGCGGTGTCGGGCCGGGTGGTGCTGGAGCTGGCGGCGGCGGCGCGGCTCGGAGCCCTGAGGCTGCGGGCGATGGGCGCTGCCCGCGTTCACTGGACCGAATCCCGCAGCGCCGGCTCCAGCACCGCCTACACGCAAAGCTACAGCGACCAGGTGGAGTTTCTCAGCCACCGAGACACGCTGCTGGCACCCCCAGGTACGGCACCCCCGGGGACGGCACCCCAACAGCACCATCACCCCCCCACCCGCCCCGGGGCGGCACCCCTGGGGTGCTCCGATGTGCCGAGAGCGGGGGTGTGGGTGCTCCGGAGACCTCAGGGGCTGAAATAGTGGGTGTATGGGGCAGCCTGGGCCACCCCCAGCTACTGGGTGGATGACACCCCAACCAGCTGAAATCTGGGTGCATGGGACACCCCAGCTGCTGGGTGCATGAGACCCCAACCCGCTAAAATCTGGGTGCCTTGGATACCCAGGCTGCTGGGTGGGTGACACCCCGATCAGTTAAAATCTGGGTGCATGGGGTGTCTTAGGTCCTGGACGCTCTGGGGAGTGGGTGCATATCTCCCCCACCACCACCCCGACACCCCAAATGCTGAGTGCACCCCAGGGGCCCTGGGGTGTGCAGCTGGGCCCTGCTGCTGTGCCGGGCACCCCAGTTAGGGACTGGCCCCACACAGGGCTCCCCGTTTGCCGTGGGTGCTCCCTGACAGGGAAGCAGCGTTGGAAAACTCCTGGGGAGGTTCAGGAGCTTGTTTTGAGCAGGGGGATCAGAGTGGCTGATCCTCAGAGGTCCCCTCCCACCCCAGCCACTCTGTGCAATGCAGGCAGGATAGGGGTGCAAACCGTGGGGGCATGGGGGGCTCAGCTGGCCACCTTCCCTGGGTCCTGCGTGCCTGGAGACGCGTGGAAAACAACCAGCACCCGTCACCCGCGGGATGTGCCCAGCTCTGCTACCGCAGCTGTGTGACTGCAGCTGCAGTTTAACCCTGGCAGAAACATTCCCGTGCCATCGTGCTGCTCACTTGCTGTGTACTGTGCATCTCCGCCACCGATTTACCCCGGGAGGAAGTTCTGCAGGGGAGAGATAATAGTCTTAAATCTGTTTTGCCCACAGACAATGGTGAGGTCACCGTCCTGCAGGCAGGAAGGCACGAGTTCCCCTTCACCTTCCAGCTCCCCGAGTAAGTTGACGTTTTTTTGTTGCCTTGATGCAAAGGGAGAGAGGAGCTGCTTGGTGCGTGACGTAGGCCCTGGGAGGGGGGGATAAGGCACCTTGAAAACTAGATTCTTTCAGCAAAGCCCTTCTAAATCACTTGTTGCTTATACATAGGACTCTGGCTACCTCCTTCGAGGGAAAGCATGGCAGTGTGCGCTACTGGGTGAAAGCCAAACTGCACAGACCCTGGTCCACAGTGAAGAAAGTGAAGAAGGAATTCACGGTGATTGAACCCATCGACATCAACACGCCCGCGCTGCTGGTGAGCTCCCCCTGCTCCACCTCAGGGCAGCGGCATCCAAAACTTCCCCGGGAAGCCCATGGGGAAGGTGTCTGCCTCCCCTCCAGCATTACAGTGCAGGCCTGATTTCCAGAGGGAATATTTGCCCCCCACTGTAACATGTGCCCTCCAGCGTTACCTGGACTGGGCAGAGGTCATCTGTGTCTCTTAGTTTTTAGAAACTTTAACGCATTGCGACAGCATCTTGCATCAGATACCTAAGAAGTTGCCAATGCTCCCTGGCAGGTTCTCAGTGCTAGGGAGGTGCTTGCTTTGAGTTTTGTCCTTTCTTACTAAATAGCTTAAATATTTCCCTTTTCCCAGGCTCCCCAGGCAGGTGCTAAGGAGAAACTTGCTCGTGCCTGGTACTGCAATCGTGGCCAGGTTTCTGTGACTGCCAAGATTGACCGAAAAGGCTACACACCAGGTGAGGACAACATCCTGGTACCCTTGAACCTCTGCAGGCCCTGGGGTGGACCCCAGTGGGAGGGAATTCGGGGTCATTGGGAGCTGGGGTCTCGACTTCAGTCACAAAATCAGTCAGAGAGCTTTGGTGTGTGCACCTGATGTGGGCAGAGTCCGCGCAACAGGTTTAAACTCTGTGCCGGATAGCCTGACCAACCCTCGGTGGATCCTGTGCAGGAATTCCTCGGGGCAGGACCAGGCTCCATCTCCCCTCCCACCAACATCTGCATCTGTTTCGGTAGGTGAGGTCATCCCTATCTTCGCTGAGATCGACAACTGCACAACCCGAGCGGTGGTGCCCAAGGCGGCCATCATCCAGACTCAGACCTTCATCGCTCGGGGCACCAAGAAGCAGAAGAAGTCGGTGGTGACCAGCATCGTCGGTGACTCCATTGCAGCGGGGAAGCGGGAAGTGTGGCACGGGCGGGCGCTGAAGATCCCACCGGTGGGTCCGTCCATCCTCCAGTGCCGCATCATCCAGGTGGAATACTCCCTGAAGGTGAGGGGCCTCGCGGGGAGCGTTGCAAGTGGCTCAGCTCAGTGGTCTCCTTCTCCCCAGAGCTGTGCTCGCTCTGCCTGCTTTGGGCTGGTGCAGAGATTTGGGGGGGCTGATGATTTGTATGAGGTCTTGGGTTCTCCCCGTTGCCCCTCATGCACAGCACAAGGGCTCACACTGGAGCATTTGCATCTCCCTTTGCATCCCGCTACAAGAACTCCTTCCTGGCCAGCTTGAGCCAGTGCTCTGGGGAGATATCTGCCCCTCTGGATTGGGAAAACACCAACAGCTAAGCTTCCCTGCTGTCTCCCACCTCTGAAGGTTTGCGTGGATATTCCTGGGACGTCCAAGCTGCTCCTTGAACTGCCACTTGTCATCGGAACCATCCCACTGCATCCGTTCGGGAGCCGCACATCCAGCGTCAGCAGCCAGTACAGCGTCAACCTGGACTGGCTGAGCACCATCCCGGAGCAGCCGGAGGGTGAGCATCTCCCTCTTTCCAGGGATTTCTCTGGGTGCTGCAAAACCCCCTGGTCAACCCGCTCTGCATAGCGAGGGTCAGAGCAAGTTCTCAACCGTGTCTCTTGCTCCAGGACCAGCTTTTGCTGCTTTACTTAATTTTTTGGTTGTGGTGCTGCACCTCCTGGGTTCTATCCCCGGGGAACTGGGAGGGTTTGAGAAATAGTGGATTTGAAGCCCTTTTACCTGCATGTTTCCCATTAATGGAGAGTGGTTCCTATTCCTTGATGGTTCTCTTCTCTCTTCAGCTCCTCCTGAATACTCAGCGGTCGTGTCGAGCCCGGAGGCCGAGCAGAGCCTGGCTCCGCCGTGCCGCAGCGAACTTGGTGGCATCCTGGAAGGTCCCTTCTTCGCCTACATCCAGGAGTTTCGCTTCCGACCACCTCCGCTGTATTCGGAGGTAACAAATCCCCCTGGGCTGGGCGGGCTGGTGGAGATGGCTGGGATGTGCCCGCTGCCAAGGTTTTTGACTCTCAACTTGGCTTTGCAGGTTGATCCAAACCCCCCATCAGACACCATCCGTCCGCGCTGCATGACCTGTTGAGAGAAGCGCATCGGATGAGGTTGACAGCGTGGCGATCCCTTGGGATGAAAGCTTGAACCCTCACAGCACTTTGGTCTGGAAATGGAGACGCGGCGGCCGTGAGACCAGAGCTCCTGCACCGCTGAGGCCCCGGCTCTGCTCACTGCCCTCAACTGCTCTTGTCGTGACTGTCCTACGGACCGACACCAAGCGCGGTGTCGTGGACTCGTGCGTGGTAGGAGAACACGTGAGACCCTGCGGTGTGGAGCAGCTCCGTGTGTTGTTGGGCAGGACGTGGAGGGTTAATAACTGCCCCAGGATTTGGGGGTTCAAAAAGGGGGGATACTTGCTCTCCCCTTGCCTGCGGTGGCCTTGCTTTGACAACTCTTGTCGTGGAAAATAGGAGCGTGGAGGTATTTCTCAGGATTACTAGAGAATATTCTAATGTTGCTCGAGTTGGACTCCTGTGGTGATGCAGGTGCAGCCCTTGTGCAGTAGCTCGCCAGGGTTGCAGTTCCTGGTGAAGGTTAAAGGCCTTTTTCTGGCCAGATGAAGCAGAGACTTCATCTGCTGCTGATAATCTTTGCCACGAGCCTGGTGATGCCTGCAGAGGGAATGGTTTGAGCTGGTCTACAGAAGCTGTAAAGGCTTCCATGGGCTGATACTAGGGCAGAGGACTTGGGGGGGATGACTTTATGATCTCTGGCAGCATTTTGGTGCCGTTTTCCAAGAACAGGAAAGCTGGTTCTTTTGTGTCAGCCCTAAACCTGCACAGTGTGCTGATGCCTCCCCCCACACCGCCGTACCACCACAGGGGTGTTTGAGCTGTGGCTCTGGCATCTCCCTGACGGCCGAGGAGATGAGAAGGAAGCCCGGTCCAAGGCTGGTGGCAGCCACAAATGCTGATGGGAGATGTGGAGTGGGAATGAATTCTTGGAGTCCTGCTCAGGATGGGCTTGATCCTGCGCCCGTAGAGGGGTCGGTGGCCCTGGTGCAGTGAGGAGAGCGGCAACCTGTGTTCACCAGTGTGCGAACTGGTGAGCTGGGTGTTGTAGCAAGGACCGCTCGAGCGTGCATGCCAGGGCTGACCCCGCTCGCTCCAGCACGACCTGAGCAGAGTTTGGGTGCTGAGGACCTTTGCATTCCCTCACTGAGACAATCCTGCCCGCAGGGTTGCTCGCTTCCCTGCGCACAACCAAAGCCAAGCGTGCCTTAGCCTCCGGGCCAGGGCCGCGCTCTGCTCGCTCGGGATTGCTCAGATGACTTTTTGTATCTGTGAACTTTTTTGTAATGACCACCCTTGTCTCTATTCTTTTTGTACGACTTTTTGTTGGGGAATTTTTCTTTGGAATAAATTTTTAAACCCAGATGTTGCCTGGATATTGTTTTTTATTGCTCTCTTTCTGCTTCTCCTTGCCCGGAGCCATGCAGCTCATGTGGCTGTTGGGATGTGGAAGCGGGAGTGCTCCTTCCCCCTCACTTCATCACCCTGCAGGCACCCAGCTCCACCCTGCACCCAGTCCCACTCTACACTGGGATTAACTGAGTCACTCCGGCAGCGCTGCTCCCCAGCAGGATTGGTCCTGCTCGGAGCCCCCAAGCCCTGTCTGGGTGTCGGGCTCCCCCAGGGAGAGCCGAGATGCTCCGGGCTGTGCCTCCACCTCCTCCACCTCTGTGCAGGTTTGGCCCTTTTCCCATCACCAACTCAGCAGGGCTGTGAGTGATCCTGTTGTATTTTTCCACACTTGCTTCCTATTTGCGTCCGGGCTGTTGGAGGACAGACATGCTGTCCTCCATCCTGAGAGCCTGGCAGGGACCTGGCAACTCCAACTGGGAGCCGGGACATGCCGTGGTGGCTCAGCCATCCCAGAGGAGGGCTGGGATCAGCCCCACGCTGTGCCGGCTGGGAACGGCTGCTGCCGTGCAGGAAGGCTCCTTCACCTGCTGCCTTGGGTTGGGATTTGGTTTTTAACAGCATTTCTGTGCTGAGCACAGCAAACCTGGGTGCATGCAAAGCAGGGCTTGAGTCAGGGCTTCAGTTATGTCTTCCACAGCCTGTGCTGTTTAAAAATATTGCCACTGGAATGTGATGATTTCCACCACCCCACCCCCCCCTTCGTCTTTTTTTTTGTTGTTGTTGTTTGTTGAGCTGCTCAGGGCTGTGGCTGTGTCCAAGCATGTGCTCCCACACTGGGCCAGACACTCGACTGCAGCCCAGCAAGATAACTCGTCCCCATATTTGCCTATAAGAGCCTGGTGCTCATGCAACCTTTATTCAAATCTGACTTCTATTTGGCACCCCTGGCCACACCGAGTAATCTTCCTCGGAAGAGGATTACCCGACCTTGCCGTGAATTTGTTTGCATCCTTGTTCAGGGAGATGCGTGCCCAGATCCCCTGCTCGTGGTAGCGGTGGCCTCATGGTTCAGCTGCGCTGGAGCTTTTTGGTGACATCAAAGAGGGCACGAACCACAGCGCTGCAACCCCCCCTGGTTAGAGATGCCTCCAAAGGGAACCCTGTGATCAGCTCCCCCCGCCCAGCCAACCTCCGCGGCACGGCACAAGGGAGCCATTCTGTGCCGGCAAACGCCGAGTGGCAGAGATGGCCGGGGGCTGTGGATCAGACCCCAATCATCTGCCCCAGCCACACAAGGGGATGCTTATTCCCAGGGCCGGAGGGGGAGGAGAGCCGCTGAGCACCCCATCTGTCTGGTTGTACCTTTCTGGGAAAGCACGTCACGCTGTGACGGTGACAACCATAGGGACAGGCCATGCCGGGCCGGGGAACCCAATGCTGGTGGGCACCGCTCCCAGTCCCCACGTGGGAGGGATCTTTCCAGTAAGAATTCTTGTAAATGCCTCCAGGTTTTTCTTGTACAGCCAGACAGTAGCTCAGCAAGGCGGGGGGCACGGCCAGTCTGGGTCCCTTGCCAGCAAAGGGCTGTGCTCCTGAATCCCAGAGGGACTAAAAATACCTTGTCTGGATATTCGGAGCCCAGGCGAGGTGTGGACCCCCCAGGGCAGCGCTTTCACAACCGCTGGCAGTGCCGCCAGTGTTCCCTCCAACCTTCTGCTGTTTATCTTCCCCGGCTCCAAAGTCCTTACTGAACAGCCTGAGCTGTTCTCCTCTTTATTGGCACAAGGGGGTTTGGGGCACACGGGGGCTCTCGGGGGGGGGGGGTTCTGCTGAGCTGGGATGGCCCCGTGCCACGTGCGGTGATGCCGGTCGTGGCCCAGAGACCCGAGGCTGGGCAGGAGGCATGTTATGCAATTACAGTGCCGGGAGTATTTATAGCTCTTGGCCCTGCACATTGGAAAAAAGTTTCCCAGACCACCCAGCAAAATCCACTCCTCGCAAGGGGCGTGGAAACACTGTGCTCATCTCTTCTCCTTTTTGCCAAAAATGTGGGACCCCTCTGCCCTGGGCACTGGGGTGCTGGGATCCCCATCTCGCTCCGCTGCAGCTCACGGCTCTGCAGGGTGCAGGGACTCCCGCCCTGCAGTGCATGGACCTGCAGCCCCTTTCTACAGCACGTCGGGGGGCTCCTCCTTCCCCCCAGCTCTCCCCATCCCCAGAGGATGCTCAGTCCCGGCACGGCGGCCATGGCCTTTGCTTGAGGCTGTTGTCCTCTGGCAGATGGGCAGTGATGGGGCAGGGCCAGTATGGCCATGCTGCAGGGAGGGTGACACACAAAGCTCGCGGCCGTCCCGGCGCTGGCAGGGACAGAATGTGCCGGCACAGCCTTGCGAGGGCTGGGGATTAGCTGCGCGGCTGCCGCCTCCCTGCCTGGGCACCCATCCAGCTCCCAAAACAAGCGCCGCCTTCCCCCACCCCAGCTGGGCTGAGCCCCGCGGGGTGCAGCTCACCCCAGAACACCCACTGTGGGGGGGCACCAGGAGCTGCTCTGTTTGCAGGAGGCGGGGGGGGGGAGCGGTCGGTGGGGATAAATCCAGATTTTGCCCAAACGGGGATGCCCACGCGCTGTCCCGCTGCTGGGGATGGGGGTTGATGCGCCGCTCAAATTCAGCATCTTTGCAGCTGGTAGGACACTGGGCTCACACCGCTCGCACCCCGGGGAGCAGCGAGTCGGTGCCGGCGGGTGCTCAGGAGCACGGGGACCTGCTTGTCCCCGGGTTACGGGACCTGTGCTGTGCCAGCGGGTCCCTGAGCACCTTGGGGACACGCACATGGTCCCTGGCAGCACTGGGCCTTATTTTGGTTTTACTCCATCCCCTGGTGTTGCGAACAGCACAGCTTGGCCCTGGCAGCATCTCCGGGAGTCCCCTTTGCGCGGCGGTGGCAGAGCTCTGCCGGGGCGCCAGGAAGCAGCCGTGCACCCCGACATGCCGAGGCGGCATCGCAGCTGCTGACTCAGCCGCCTCTTTTGCAGGAGCCGCTCCCGCCCACGAAAACCACAGGCAAAGTCCCTGCATCCCTGCGCCGGGGCTTTCCCCGCCAGCTCGACAGGAATCGCAGCTTTTTCCCGGAGCGGCAGCATGGGCCAGTGCAGGCAGCGAGCCCCTGGGGGTGCAGGGGAAAACTGTGGAGAAACCGGGGTTGGTTTATGCCAAAAAAACGGGGTCTGGAGCTGCCAGCTGGACGTGTTGCATGTGCCACGTGTCCCATCGCCACGGAGCATCGTGCTCACCGGTGCTCACCGAGACACCCCATAAACCCCGGTGGCAGCGGCTGCTAGCGGTGCCGGGTTTGCCACAGGGCTGGTTGATGCCGCAGGCTGCTGGGAGCAAACTGACACCGTTATTCACTATATCAAACCCAACCCCTTGTTTTTTCTGGGGTGGACTCCCCCCTCCCCCTCAATTTGGTGTCCCTTGTTGTGCAGCTGCCCAGCCCCTCACGTGGTCACTGCTCCCTCTCTTGGGCAATGGAAAATTTTTTATGACTTTTTGACTTTTATCCAGTTGTTTGGGAGCGAGGAAGGGGCCAGGCGCCGCGCACAAACATGTCTATGTATAAACAGCCGGGACTGCGCGGGGGGATGGAGCCGCCGGCGCCGGGTGCCAGCGGGGAGTGTCCCCACTGAGCTGGGTGTCCCTTATCCCGCCGGGACCCCAGAGCACCATCCCAGGCTCGGCGACCCAAAGCTGTCCCTGCGGGGATGCAAATATTTTGGCTTTGTTCAAAAAAACAACAACACTAAAAAAAAAAAAAAAATACACACACACACCCCCCCTCCTTCCGAGCCATCCGACAGCGGCGCGTGATGTGTTGGCACACAAACAGGGCGCACTGGGGACGGCGCTCGCCCGGCCGGGGACATGGCACAGCTCCCACGGCGGCGTGCGGGGACGGGCTGGGATCTGCGGGTGACACGATGGCACTTTGCTCCCTACCCCAAGCTGTGTTTGCCATCACTCCTGGGTCCCTGCTTTTCAAGTCGTCCCCACACCCCCTGCCCGGAGAGGGATGCCCGTTCCCGGCCACGTTTCGGGGGTACGTGGCGCGGTGGCATCCC